>NC_136419.1:111320000-111962500 GCF_052625555.1 Lactuca saligna
GTTATATATATGAAATTCTTCTTATCTATTAGTCATATGCTATCTCCTTTGTATGACTTCCAATCTGACCTGGTACACAGCATATGCAACCTTCTACTTCTCAACCCTTCTGAAGCAATAAGTAATAGCAATTTGAATCTGTTCTCTCTCTGAATGATTGTCTGCTCACCCGGTGTAAGGAGTACTCTGGAAGTTCTTGATGGATGGGGCATATCAGGAAGCGGGAAACATGTTCCAGTACAATTAAAACTGAACACTCAGAGATTGTCTATAGATCTCGTTGCTCAATTTAGGTGGACTGCAATATCCCTGGTCATCGTCAGCTGAATGGTCCTTAAGATATAGTATCTAAGGAATTAGGATCAGATCAAATATCTAGGAACTTAAGTTCAACTTGTCTTGTATCAAATAGTATGTCCTAAATCAGTCACAATTTTTCGTGTTTAAGTGGACAACAATATCGACGATCGACCAGACAAAGACGTGAAGATAGAAGGTACCGACAAGTGGATTAAGGCTATCTAAAAACTTTGATCCCAAATTATTCTTAAAGTTAGATATCATTTTATTTTTGTTAATTTTTTTCATATTTTCGTCTAATTTAAATATTAGGGGAGAATTAAAAAAATTTAAAAAACCAAACAAAAATCAGAAAATTAAAAAAAAAATCCAAAAATATTTTTGTTTATGTGCTAAAATTTTCTTTTAGTTTTGTTTTGTCTTGAAAAGTGATTTCAGGTATAGATAAGACTCATGAACTTTGTGTCGAAAATTTCTGAGCCAAGGCCTCATCTATGAGCATCGAAGAATTCGCATTCGAAGGAGCAAGAAATGAAGATTATTCTTTCAACATTTAATCCTTCAACCCCAGAAGCAAGGTGAAGCTGAAATTGAAGAATATGTGACTAATTGCACTGAAGCCTCCTCAATCAGTCTGTTGCTATCTTAAACCTGCTGAAGTGATCTAGAAGTTCAGTTCTCTCTGATGTTCTCTCTGAAGATTCTCAAGCTGAAAGCACTATCTTTCAAGAATCAATACATCAAGCCTCCTCACCCGACGTCCGTTCAAAGCCATTATTCTGAAGAAAATCCCAACTGCTCAAGATGAAGTCATTCATTGAAGATTCACCAAGTTCATCTTGAAGTTGTGAAGAATTTGAAGATTAATGTTGAAGCTAAGTTCCCAATGAAGATTAACAAGAAAAGCAAGCTACTTTTTAGGGGGATCTTGTTGGGTCATTTAAGAAAAGAAAAGAAAGCTACAAACCAAAGGGGGAGATTGTTGGGTAAATATTTAGGTTTATACTTTGGTTTTCTAGGAAATTGAATTGTTATGTAATATTGTATATGTGTTTACGGTCAGGAAGTGAGTTTACGACCGTAAACAGAGTTTACGTTCGTACACTCAGTTTGCGGCCCAGTCCAATATATATAGGGGTGAGGGGTGTGAGGAAAAGAGTGATGAACACCAAGAAGATTAAGTGTGTGCATTTGAAGGTGTTTTAGAGAGAGGGAGAAAAGAGAGAGAGAGTGTGTGTGTTAGTGTGTTGTGAATCTTGTATACGGATCTTCATTCATATCAATACATACAAGATTCATCATCATCTTCTTCTCCTTCTCTTCTTATTGTGATCTGACATCGTCCGTTTGATTGGGATTCCGCACCATCAAACGGATCTAATTGATACATAGGAATACTTGGGGACTTACACACTGATCAGATTATGCTTGAGATCAGCCACATACGATACATTAAAGATATAGAATTTTCTGTTGGTCTAGACGTCATACACTTGAATTTGTGAATTTTAATTAATGCCATATGCTACTTAACCAATGTTAGGAGCGCCCTTCAGATCACACAAATAGTCTTCTACCTAGACTTGTGCATGGAACAAGAACTATCAATATACAATATTATATCATTTTCGATATGGAGTTTTTAGAATCCGAGTTCGATTTACGGACTTTGGCATAGGTTTTGGACTTGGTTTGTGATTTCTGAGTGTTAAATGTGACTCAAGCATTTGGATCATGTTCATGGAGGATTTGGAGCACTTGGAAATTAATGGATCACTTGGGCTTCATTGAGCATGTTACAAAGGATCAGATCATCTAAGAAAGGAATGGATCACCTGACAAAGGAACGGATTGTATAGGAGGGGTTTTGGAGCAACTGGAAGAGGTTTGGAGCACTTGGGAGTAATATGGAGCAAGAAGGGAACCTTATTGCACCATATGATAAAGGGATAGACCAAAAGTGATTTATTGCACCATGACACTCCCTCTTGTGCCATGGGGTACCTCCTTTGCATCATGAGGTACTCCTGTTGTGCCACGCATGGCCTTGTAGCACCATGTGTGTGTCTATTGCGCCATGGTGATGATGTTGCTCAAATCCTGATGTTCTTGTGCCACACTCAAAGACTCTTGCGCCATTCATATCCTTCTTGTTCTATCTGGAGATGTTGTTGTGCCATGGAGTTGCTATTGCACCATGATGGCACAAGTTGGACCATCTTGGTCCTTGATAAGCCAAGTATGTTATGAAGTCCTTTATGATGCTCAATATCATTCAAAGATGCTTAGAAGTTGGTATTGCTTAAGGATTACACCATGTTGTGACACCATGATGGTTGTTGGGCCATTAGTGTTCATGATGTGCCACTTGTACCTGATGATGCTCTACTATGGAACAAGGTGCTCCATCATGTGTGTTGTTGATGCTCATGGGTGTAGGACATGGAAAAATGTTCCATAAGATGTTGAATGGAAGATTATGATTTTTTTGACACCTTTCATTGGCCCATGGGCCAATGGACTTGACCCATTAGGGTTTTAGGTCTGATCCCGCAAGTTTAAATAAGGATACATACAGATTCATTTCGTGTATGCCTTACTTCTTGCATCTTGTATTCTAGAATTATAGGATGAATCTCTGGTGAATTGTACTTGTAACCTATGTTTGAGAACTTTGAAATAAAGAATACTTGCCTGATGCCCGTGGACATAGGTCATGTTGACCGAACCAGATAAATATTGTGTCTTTGTGTGCTTATAGTTTTGCTTGTTATCCGCCTTATTTCCAAACAAGGGTCATCAGAACTTGGCAAGTGGTATCATAATTGTTCTGAGTCTTGACTAGTATCTCCTGTTTTCACTAACAGTAAGCAATTGGCATTTCTTGAAGGCATTTACCATGACTCTTTATGAAATGTCATAGTCTTTTCATTTATCCAAAAATCGTATTCAACCAATGGTTTTTTCGATATTGCTTTGCTTAGTGGAACAATTTTTTAGATGCTATAGGAATGAATGTGTTCACAAATGTTACAGTTGTGTCTTCAGACTTTTTCGTTTTCCATTTAAACTTTTTTGGATACTTTGGAAGATTTTTTTACCATAAATGTTCCTAACAACGTGTCCTTTGTTTGCTGCATTGAAACGCACATTAGTTTTTGGATTTTTTTTTGGTTTGAAAATTGTGCCATCGGATTTAGCAATAAACACAGAAGAAGAAACTGCTCGAAGAGAGTCAGTTTTACAGAAGAAGTTTCAACAGTGACCTTTTTTATACTACCATTAATAGATTTGTTATGAACATCCGAACTAGTAGGATTAGATGATCTATTAAGGATTTTAACCGGCATGAAGGCATTGTGATTCCTAGTAGGTGGATTGACTTTGTGAAATACTTTCTTCTTAGGTTTCTCATGGAATCTAGAGGCTTTTTGTAACATCCTAAAATCATTACCAAAAATTCCAGTTTTAATATAATACCTAACCCATATTTTATCCAAATATTCCACTCATAATGAAAACAGTTATATCTAATCACAATGTTATCCCAAAACATGTTCTCTTAATGAGAGTAAACATCCCAGGCTAATACTTCTTTGTGTGTGCCATACAGTCATCCCAAGCTCTTCCCTCCGCTATCGGAAGTACCTGATACCAAAACTGAAAACTATAAGCACGAAGCTTAGTGAGTTCCCTAATCTACCTTATACCATAGATAATCACATACTGCAAACATTGGGCCTAGCTCGCTGCATCGAGCCTTGACCGGCATCAGAAAATTCGGCATCATGCCTGTAACAACGTAATTTTTCAAAACAATTTTTCATTTATTTAAAATATAATTTCATTCAAAACAACCATAAAAATCCAATGTAACGTAGTCATAATACAAAACATGTCAAATCCGCCTGCGTGTGTGTACGAGTCATGTCGGCACCTTCCTACGGTCCTCGCTAGTACCTGAAACACATAACACAACAACTGTAAGCATAAATGTTTAGTTAGTTCCCCAATATACCACTTACACACATACGCCCTTCCAGGCCATGACCTTCCGGTGCATGTGTCTCAGGGGACTTCCGTCCCGACCCGGTAAGCCTTCCGGTCCTACCCGTGTCGACCTTCCGGTCCATAACTCCCTGACCTTCCGGTCTACATCATAATGCCTTCCCGCCCTTAACAAAATGCCTTCCAGCCCATATGAAGCATAACATACATAATGCATACAAAACATGGAACTTAACATACAGTGCATATATATCTTATAGCATACCAGACCTTCCGGTCACACATAGGTACCCTTCCAGGTACAGTATAGTGAGAAGACTCACCTCGTATGCTGTCTAAAATCTCACATGCTCGATATCTCTGAATCTCGTAACCTTGACCTAGCCTCGCCTAATCAAATCAAATAATCATTCTAAATCATTAACGACTCTCAATGCTATACTATATTCCTTTCTAAAATTCCACAGAAGGGTAAAACACTATTTTACCCCTCCCAGACCTAAAAGTCCACATGTTGACTAAAACCCTAAAAGTCAACAAAAATCAACAGCAAGCACAACGCGGGGCGTACCAGCTCCTGTACGCGGGGCGTATTCTTGCACTCTAGAAACACGGTACGCGACCCCCTACACGGCGCGTACTGGGATTACGCCCAGCGTAATGCCCAGTTTCCTTGTCCAACACATTCAGATCTTAAACGTTTAAGACTTGCATCCAAACTTCAGATCGGACTCCTCTAATATATCTTAATCCATAAAGTTGGAACCTTTAAGCCTTTGCATGGCTATAAAGGTCACTTTGTGCTCAAAACACCTTTCCTCTTTCCATAATGAGAGTATAACTCATGCATTACACAAGATCCACGTCCAAGACTCAATTTTTATGACTCCTCAACACATATTAGTCTAGAAAAGGTCAGATTTAAGCTTATGGAGACTCTTTGCACATAAAGTCTCCAACTTTGAACCAAAAACCCTAAAAATGGTCCAACAAGAAAATTTTATGAAGAACAAGGAAAGCTTTGAGCTTTTTACCTCAGATTGGATCTCCAACCACTGTAGAATTCGGATCTACACTTGTTCTTCAACTTCTAGCTCCAATAATGGCCCCTTCTTCACCTTGAAAAGATAACTTCAAGCTCAAAAACTCACACACAAGCTAAAGCACGAATCTCAGCTCTTCAAGGACTCACTCAAGGGTGTGTGGTGGCTAGGGCAAGGGACTACATGTTCCTTTTATAGTGCAAGGCCAAAAATTAGGGTTTTACATCTGGGCCAGTTACACCCGGCGTAACCTTGGGTACGCCGAGCGTACCCGGATGACTCGCGTACAAATTAAGCACGCGAGTACGCACGGCGTACACCCCAGTACGCCCAACGTACCTTTCACTTTAAGGGACTAATCAGCGAACTCTCCAAAATAGGAGGGTTATAAAGCTAACCTAGATTTTGGGTTGTTACAATTCCCCCCACTAGAAGCAGACTTCGCCCTCGAAGTCTTATACCAAGAACAATTCCAGATACTGCTCCCGCATCTCTGACTCTGACTTCCACTTCAGCTCGGACCCCTTCCGATGTTGCCACTAAACCTGCACCAACGGTATCTCCTAGTTCCTCAGAACCTTGATATTCCGATCCCGAATCGCAATTGGTTTCTCAGCATAATTCAGGCCCGCATCCTCCTGAATATCCTCTAGCAGCACTACTGCCGACTCGTCGGCTATACACTTCCTCAACTGAGACACGTGGAAGGTATCATGAATCTAGTCCAACTCCGTAAATACCTCCAAGCGATACGTACCTTCCCCACCCTTGTGATCACCCTAAACGGCCCAATATACCGGGGTCCCAGCTTGCCCCTCTTCCTAAATCGGATCACTCCTTTCCAAGGAGATACCTTCAGGAGCACGAAATCACCGACCTGGAACTCGAGTTCGGATCGTCACCTATCTGCATAACTTTTCTGGCGACTCTGAGCGGTCAAAAACCTTTGTCTAACCTTCTGTATCTACTCTGTCGTCTGAAGCACTATTTCTGTACTACCCATCACACGCTGCCCTACATCGCCCCAGCAAATAGGGATACGACACCTCCTTCGATACAACAGCTCAAAAGGTGGTATGCTAATGCTCGAGTGATGGATGTTGTTATAGGAAAACTCAGCCAAGGGAAAATAAGTGTCCCAACTTCCGCCAAAATCCAATACACATGCCCGAAGCATGTCCTCGAGCGTCTGAATCATCTGCTCGCTCTACCAGTCAGTCTGTGGGTGGTATGTGGTGATGAAATGCAACCTCGTACCCAACTCCTCGTGAAACTTGTTCCAAAATATGGAAGTAAAACGCACATCTCGGTCTGAAACAATCGAGATCGGAACTCCATGTCGCGATACCACCTCCCTTACATACAACTCTGCCAACCTCTCAGTAGAAGAGCTCTAACTGATAGCAAGAAAGTGAGCGCTCTTCATCAACCGGTCCACAATCACCCAAATCGCATCGACACCCGTGGCAATCCAAGGCAATTTGTTGATAAAATCCATGGTGATCTATTCCCACTTCCACTCGGGAATCTCTAACGGATGCAACTTACCATGCGGACGCTGGTGCTCGGCCTTAACCTTTGTGATAGGTCAAGCACCTCTCTACGAACCATGCAACATCCCTCTTCATACAGGGCTACCAATACCCCTTCTTCAGGTCCAAATACATCTTAGTGGCCCCGGGGTGGATCGAGAACTTTGATTTGTGCGCCTCCTCCATCAAGACAGTATGCATCCTGCCCACAAACGGTACCCAAACCTAACCATGGAAGGACGTAAGTCCTGGACTATCAGTCACAAACTCTGATACATGCCTGATCACTCACTCTCTCTTGCAGTCCTCCTGTCTCATAGCCTCTGCCTGGGCCCCTCGAATGGCTTCCCATACTGGAGTCATCACTGTCAATCTCACGCAAATATCCTGAATCAGGGCACCCTCCGCCCTACGGCTCAGGGCATCGGCTACCACATTAGCCTTGCCCGGGTGGTACAGGATCTCACAATCATAATCCTTTACTACATCCAACCATCTCCTATGGCGCATATTCAGGTTGGGCTAATCCATCAAATACTTCAAGCTCTTGTGGTCCGTGTATATCGTACACCGAACACCATACAAATAGTGATGCCAGATCTTGAGGTCGAACATTATAGCCCCCAATTCCAGATCATGAGTGGGACACCTCAACTCATGAGGCTTAAGCTGCCTCGATGCATATGCTATCACATGCCCCCTCTGCATAAGCACGCTCCCAACCCGAATATTGATGCATCACAATATACCACGAAATCCTCCATCCCTTCCAGAAGGGATAACACCGGGGTTGCGCATAATCTCTGGCGAAGTGTCTTGAATGAGGTCTACTGCTCTGGACCCCAAGAAAATGCAACACCCTTACGTGTCAACTTGGTGAGTGGCACGACGATCTTGGAGAAATCCTTGATAAATCTCCGATAGTAGCTTGCCAACCCTAAGAAACTCCTGATCTCAGAAGGTGACCTCGGCACTTCCCAACTCATCACAACCTCAATCTTGGCCTGATCGACCAATATCCCCTGCTAGTTAACGAGATGCCCTAGGAACTGGACCTCCTGTAACCAAAAATCACACTTGGAGAATTTGGCATAAAGCCTCTCCGATCTCAGAACTCCGAGGATTTCCCTCAAATTCTCCTCATGCTGCTCTTGGGATTTCGAATATACCAATATATCATCGATGAAAACAATCACCGATTGATCCAACATCGGTCTGTACACTCTGTTCATGAGATCCATGAACACGGCTGGTGCATTGGTGAGCCCAAAAGGCATCACCACGAACTCGTAATGTCTATAATGAGTTATGAACGTTGTCTTTTGGATATCTTCATCTCGAACCCTAATCTTATGATAACCCGACCTCAATTCTATCTTGGAGAACCAAGATGCTCCCTGCAACTGATCGAACAAATCATCGATCCTCGGTACCGGATCACGGTTGTTGACCATCAGCTTGTTCAACTCCCGGTAATCAATACACATCTGGTGTGAAGCATCCTTCTTCTTGACAAAAAGGATCGGCGCTCCCCAAGGTGAGCTACTCGGTCTAATAAACCCGTTTCCCAACAGCTCTTAAAGCTGCAAGGATAACTCCTGCATCTCGGATGGTGCAAGGCGATAGGGTGCCTTGGCAATAGGTGCTGCCCCTGGCACCAAGTCGATATGAAACTCCACCTGCCTCTCGGGAGGCGCACCCAACAACTCCTCGGGGAAAACATCAGGGAACTCCCACACATATGGGACCTCATCGATCGAACTTAGCCTCCCAGCAGCCACTCGTGTCTCCATCACATAGGCCACAAACCCTCTGCAGCCCTGCTGTAAACTCTGTCTTGCCCTAGCAGCCGAACAAAATGCTGACTCAGGACGGGTACCCTCACTGTACATAGTTAGTACTCCCTCACTAGGGTCTCGTATCATCACTAACTGATGCTCGCAATCTATAACATCTCCAAAACGGCTCAACCAATCCATACCCACTATAACACACACGTCCCCCATCACAATCGGGACCAGATCTATTAGGAACTCCACACCGAAGATCTCAAGTATACATCCTCTAATTAAATTTGTGGCATACACTGCTCGCTCGTTAGCTATATAAACTCGCAGAGGTCGACTCATGGCCTCTCGACTAATACTGATATGACGATTGAAGGCTAACGACACAAAAGATCGACTCGCTCCCGAGTTAAATAACACTAAGGCAGGTACAGAATTCACAAGAAAAGTACCTACGCATAACATATTATAAGCATAATATCTCAGACTTAAATAAATAGAGAGAACAATACATACCGGCCACAACGTCGTGTGTTGCATGGACCTCCTCATTGTCAACTGGAAAGCTCTCGCACGAGCCTTCGGAGCATCAGCCTTCACCGGTCGAACCTTGGTAACCCTAGAAGCAGGTGCAGATCCCTGTGCTGACCCCTGATGCAACTGTGGACACTCGACCTTCCGATGGCCAATCTGGTTGCAATGAAAGCAAACTATAAATCCCTTGGGTCAATCCTTGGCTATATGTCTCTCCTTGCCAAATTTGTAACAAACACCCGATCGACAAGCTCCCTCATGACCCTTGTTGCACTTCCCGTAAGTGTAGCCCTTCTGGCCTCCAGCCCTCGAATCAACAGGCTTGGCCCGCTTGGCTGCCGGCTGAGACTGTACCGGCCACCGATCCATCCTCTGAGACTCGGCCTCCTCCCTGGCCTGAGTCTCCAACTCGATCTCCCGCTTCCTGGAATTTGCTTGAAGCTCAGAAAATGTATGGTACGTCGAGTTTGACACGAACTCTTGAATGTCCCTCCTCAAAATGCCCAAATACCGGCTCATCCGTGCCTGCTCAGTCGACACCTGCTCAGGGCAGAACATCGCCTTCTCATGAAACTTCCAGGTAACCATAGTAACTGAATCATTACCCTGCTTGAGGGTCAAGAACTCCTTAACCAACTGTTCCTTCTCCATCGGGGGAACATACTCATCCCTGAACATGGCGGTGAACCTCTCCCAGGTCACCTCAGAAATCTCGGCCAGAGTTAAGCTCGTCGTCACTAACTTCCACCAATCCTTTGCTCCCAAACGAAGCTGGTTCTAAGCGAACCGCACCCTCAAGTTTTCAGGACAAGAACACATATTGAAACATCCCTCAATGTCATAGATCCACCTCATCGCCGCAATCAGGTCCTGCGTCCCATTGAACTCTGGTGGCTTCGTGTTGCTGAACTCCCAAAACAACAACGAGTCACCTCCTTTAGGTCGGGCAGCAGCAATAGTTGCAGCAGCTGCAGCCTCAGTCACCACTGCATACCGCTCGTCAAAGGTCTCAATCAGTGTGGTCTTGATGTCTCCGGAATCTCAGTCCGGATGGGAGCAACCACCTCCTCATGAATCAATCGACGGATCTCCTCGTCACTGACCCCACTGCTCTCAGGTGTGTGTCATGTCCCAACCATAATGCCTCTGAAATACAACATAAAAATATAAAAGACTCGATCGATCATACTCGCACTCGATAACGTAACCCTACTCATCCTCCAATACCCAAAGGATTCTTACTTGGGTTGTTTACTGATACGGTGTCCTCAATAGTACGGGCCCTATACTACAGACTACACCGCATCAGCATTCACCCCAAGTCCTCCTCCTTGGATCCCTGATCGCAAGTACTCTATTCTTGCTATGCATTAGCTACCTACTCGCTCTCAAGGCATCTCATAGCAGCAGGATTCTCCTAGGCTAAGGCATCGCAAATCAGGCCACTCTAGTCCTAATATGAATACCTAGCCTACTCTTGCATGCATAGCATAACATAACATATCTCATAACACATATTGTAAGGGTATTTTGGAGATTCACTATTCAGGCGTTGGCTGACCGTACACACTGCTCTGCTCTGTTTGTTTCAAAACTCCTTGCTCCTTTAGAAAATTTAGTTTTTATTGTGAAAATTTCTCAAATCCTCAGTTTGAGTTCAGATACGCGTAAAGGTGCATCTGAGTCCCTCAAACCAAGGCTTTGATACCAACTTGTAACAACGTAATTTTTCAAAACAAATTTTCATTTCTTTAAAACATAATTTCATTCAAAACAACCATAAAAATCCAATGTAACGTAGTCATAATACAAAACATGTCAGATCTCAAGATCAAATGTATCCCAATCCGCCTGCGTGTGTGTGTACAAGTCATGTCGGCGCCTTCCCACGGTCCTCGCTAGTACCTAAAACACATAACACAAAACCTGTAAGCATAAATGCTTAGTGAGTTCCCTAATATACCACTTACACACACACACCCTTCCAGGCCATGACCTTCCAGTCCATGTGTCTCAGGGGACTTCCATCCCGACCCGGCAAACCTTCCAGTCCTACCCGTGTCAACCTTCCGGTACATAACTTCCTGACCTTCTGCTCTACATCATAATGCCTTCCGGCCCATATCAAGCGTAGCATACATAACACAAACAAAACAGGAAACTTAACATACAGTGCATATATATCTTATAGCATACCAGACCTTCCGGTCACACATAGGTACCTTTCCAGGTACAGTATAGTGAGAAGACTCACCTTGTATGATGTCTAAAATCTCACGTGCTCGATATCACTGAATCTCGTAACCTTGACCTAGCCTCGCCTAATCACATCAAATAATCATTCTAAATCATTAAAGGCTCTCAAGGCTATACTATATTCCTTTCTAAAATTCCACATAAGGGTAAAGGACCATTTTACCCATCCCTGACCCAAAAGTCCACATGTTGACTAAAACCCTAAAAGTCAACAAAAGTCAACAGTAAGCAGTACGCGGGGCGTACCAGCTCCTGTACGCGGGGTGTACTCTTGCACTCCAGAAACGGGGTACGCAACGCGTGCTGTGATTACGCCCAACGTAATGCCCAGTTTGCTTGTCCAACACATTCAGGTCTTAAACGTTTAAGACTTGCATCCAAACTTCATATCTGACTCCTCTAATATGTCTTAATCCATAAGTTTGGAACCTTTAAGCCTTTGCATGGCTATAAAGGTCACTTTTGTTCAAAACACCTTTCCTCTTTCCATAGTGAGACTATAACTCATGCATGACACAAGATCCACGTCCAAGACTCGATTTTTATGACTCCTCAACACATATTACACTAGAAAAGGTCAGATCTTATCTTATGGAGACTCTTTGCACATAAAGTCTCCAACTTTGAACCAAAAACCCTAAAAATGGTCCAACAAGCAAAACTTATGAAGAACAAGGAAAGCTTTGAGCTTTTTACCTCAGAAAGGATCTCCAACCACTGTAGAATTCAGATCTACACTTGTTCTTCTACTTCTAGTTCCAACAATCGTCCCTTTTTCTCCTTCTTCACCTTGAAAAGATAACTTCAAGCTCAAAAACTCACACACAAGCTAAAGCACGAATCTCAGCTCTTCAAGGACTCACTCAAGGGTGTATGGTGGTTAGGGCAAGGGACTACATGTTCCTTTTATAGTGCAAGGCCATAAATTAGGGTTTTGCATCTAGGCCGGTTACGCCCGGCGTAACCTTGGGTACGCCTAGCGTACCTGGATGACATGCCTACAAATTAAGCGCACGAGTACGTGCGACGTACACCCCAGTACGCCCAGCGTACTCACCAATTCACCTTTCACTTTAAGGGACTAATTAGCCAACTCTCCAAAATAGAAGGGTTATAAAGCTAACCTAGATTTCGGGTTGTTACAAGGCCTGCCTGGCATCCAGCCCTGCTCGAAATACAGATCTGATTCTCTTAGGCCCCGCCACTCTCTAGGCCCCACCTGCTAAACATACCCAAACATATATGTAACACATAACACACAATATAAGGATATTCTCCTGCAATCCTGTTCTAAGGCTTATCCTATCTTGGGCCTCACCCCTGTCCTGCTACTGGTGAGTCATGGAATCCCATCCACGCTCCTGCTGATAGTGAGATACGGGCCCTCGCCCACACTCACCTCTCTCCTACCTCAGGCCTCGCCCATGTCTGCTAATAATGAGATACGAAACCTCGTCTATACTCTGCTAGTGATGAGATGTGGGACCTCGCCCGCACTTTCCTACTTATCAGGCATATACAAGTATCGCAGAGACAACAAGTATAATCTAATATACAACCTAAGAATCTTCCTCGAGATTTCCCCGACATCGGACCCCTTAACATGGAGACATATTATCATCTAAGATACTACGGGATTACCCTGACATCGGATCCCTAGTCGTGAGTCTATCATACCTACACATGCAAGAATCACAATGACCTCTAGCCTTCTAACCTTCCTCGGGCCTCGCTCGTCATCAGGTCATAACCCGAAACAAATACAATAAGTATGTAGGGCTAACCATCGGATCTCCCTAATATACATAAACCTAAACATAATGGGCCGGCATTGGTGCCTTAGACCCATATTAACAGTGAGGAGACTCACCTTGCACTACTGAAGACTAGTTGAACACTTTTGACTACTATCCGACAACTCTTGAACTGCTGATCCTTCGGCTCCTCTAACTATCAATACCTAAAATAGCACTTAGATCACAACACCTTCAAAAGTCAAACCAGGCCAAACATGGTCAAAGTCAACACTACGAGTTGACTCAACTCGCCGAGTTGGCCTACTAACTCGTCGAGTCCCACAATCTACACAAAACTCTGGACTTTAATTTACCTGTCGATTTCTCATTGAACGCGAGGAGTACACCTTCAACACGTTGGGACCCTTCTTCATCTGACTTGCCGAGTTCTCCTTTGAACTCCTCGAGTCCACCTTCATAAATTAGGGAGATTGCCTTGGACTCACCGAGTTCCTCCTTGAACTCATCGAGTACGACGATCTTCAGGTCCACTGTAAACCCAGATTGGCTGAGTCTCTAACCAACTCAACTCAAACTTGCTAGCATAAGGGTTTTGGTCAAGGAAACAACCTGAATCGCCGAGTCCTATAAGTGACTCGTCGAGTCACTCTATGTCCAAATCTATTCAGATGATTTCTGACGAGCACCAAGCATCCAGGACCCAAATCTAACCTTCTAGGACCAGAATAACATGCAAAGTTACTGCCTTTACATCCATGGATGTCCCTTTTTGCTCAAAAGGCCATGAAAACCTCTTAAACATTGCATGAGGATTTCTAATGGAATAAATCTTCTACCTTTATGCCTTAACTACCCACAATGCTCTCAGATCTGAAAGGATCTTTCTTGGGGTCATCCAAATCCTACAAACACCTATTCATGGATCAAAATCTGCATAAATGGGACTATAAAGAGATCTACTAAATTAAATGCCAAGATGAAGACTTGATGACAAAGAAATGCAGCCTCTGGAGTGTATCTTCTGTATCTAATACCTCCTTATTGAACCTCTAACTTCCTTTGTCTCCTTCTTCATCTTCAAGAGCACAAAAATCACAAAAAGGTGGCTCAAACACTCACAAGGTGCATTAGGGTTTCGTGGGTCAGGGTTTGAGGTATGGGGGCTGAAGATGAGGCTGGGGGAATGAGAATATAATGCTTACATAGGGCACTAAGTCCCGAAATTAGGGTTTCCCAAAGCAGGACATAATCATAAAGTCAGTCCCCCGACTCGCTGAGTCGGCCACTTAAACTAGGACACAGAACTCGCTCCCACTCATCGAGTTCCTCCGTCGACTCGACGAGTAGAGCTCTTTACTTATGGATTTCTTTCCTTTCTTAACCTTTTGAATTTGGGGTGTTAAAACTCTCCCCCACTTAAACTAGACTTTGTCCTTGAAGTCCGCTTCGACTCATAACCCTGCAACCTCTCACGACATTCCTAATCATGGCATGTCTTTCCCACTTGGACCAATCCATGAAAATACCGTCTGGAGAATAAAGGCTCGACATCTAAGGGGGTTCATCCCTCGCCCTGTGCTGTCACTAGCCTTCCTAAGGTAGCTTTCTACAACCATAACCCTTTCATATTTCCGACAAGAATAAACCTTCAGTTGAACTACAATCTCGACCACTCCCATTGCCAGCCATCTTCTGATCACTTATTTCTCCTACGCACGACTTCTCGTACTACAACACCAAACTAAAATCCTGCTAGATTTCATCCGCCTCCGAGCGAAGCTGAGACCACCCTTGTGCCAACTAATCCGCCAATATCCGGGATACTGGACTCTCTCCGGTTACTGAACGCAAGAACAATCTCCTAGTCACTCTAAGCGACTTTAAAAGAAAACTTTGGCTACCTGAACCACTATATCTACCCGGCCACTCTGGCTCTAGAACTTATGGAATCCTCGATCGCCTACCCCGACCCCAAGGTCGCTATCAGGTCCCACCTGTTGCTATATGTACATGGGCCTCGCCCATGGGTCTTACCCAATCTATGCTTCAGAGCAGTCTCCCCCGCAGGTCTCACCTATCTAGGGCTATACAGGCACACTCCTCCTCTAAACTCAGCTTGCTAGCCTTCTTTGATTCTTATCATTCCACCTAAGAGATACGGGGCCCCTCCCATACTCCGCTAACTAACTGATTGTGAATTCTATGACTTACCCGCAATATTACAACACTTCCCTCACTAACTCACTACTAGGAGAATACTACGACTATCCTTCAGTCTGAAATCCTGCCCAGGCTCGCGTCTTGTCGGAATTCTACAACCTGGTTCCCAACCAGCCATCAACCAATCATGCATACACGAACTCAACGTTGGAAGTTTCCCAAAATCCCATTTCTCATGCTCCTCTACTCAACCGCCACTCTAGTTGCTTTCTTCCTTACCCAGATTGCAAACATATTCCAGCTCCATGCCTACTTCTGCTCCTGACTACTTGGATGGCTCTCGCCCACTTTGATTCAATTAGCTCGTCATGGCTCACAGTATGGAAATAATTTCCAATTCTCATTATCATCCTCTGGCCACTCTGTTGCCAATCCATGCTTACCATTGTGGGTGATCCAAACGACCAAATTCCAAACAATTCCTCCCCCAGAAAACTAGCGAGGCACTACCGAGTCCACACACACACACACTACAGTTACTGCATCCTAAGTAACCTGCTCTAGAAGGGAATGACCTCTAACTATCATTCTAAAATCCAGGGTATGCAGATGGCATATAACTCAATCACATGTTGGCCACAAATTTTGTCACACCCCAAAACTGGAACGGTGGAAATGTTCATGGGGTCAGGACGTCATGTACAGTATCACAAAAGAGATAATAGTAAACAAGAAAACAACATCATCCATTGCATTAATAATATAACTTAATACAAATTTGTTCTGTATAGTTTATAAGACACCAAAAATGTAATTCAAAACATAAGACCAGTCTCGAATGCGCTCCATCTTCTCAAAAGCTGGCATCGCTACCTGTCTACTGAATACCTAAGAATTTGAAAGAGTTTGTCATCTTTAAATCTGGTGAGTTCATAAGTATTTTAGTGTCATTGTTTGTATCGAAATGTTTGTAGTAGTGTTTGAAGTACGGGTTTGTAAACGTTTGTAGTAAAAGTATATGAATGTTTTGTAAAGGATTGTAAATGTTTGTAACTCCTAGAAAATCCTATATTTTCTATTAAAAACTAGCCTTCTACCAAGGCACGACTGTTTTGTATGTTTGTTTCTTGTAAAAGTGTATAATTTTTCCTAAGTGTAACTATCATAATCAAAATATAGTTTGTACACTATTGTTTAAATGAACTGGTCATAAAATAAATGTAAAGGGTAAATCAATGTAGTGTTGTAGTGTTGTATTATAGTAACTACTGATGTACTAACTACCTTAAACAGGATTTATATTAAGGTTTTATGTAATTAATTGTACCATGCTATCGACTATTAACACGACAATGTAAGACATCGAAAGTAATGACATTTGGCACCCGAAGACCTACAGGTCCCACTGTAGCAAGCAACAAGGTGTAGGATAGTCAATCTAGTATAGATCTATATGAAAACTCACGCTCTCCCTCCAGGAGACTCTGGTTGCAAACTTGTCCATGGCAGTGAAGACATGCCCCGAAATAGTGCATCATATTTATGTTATAGTATACTTGTATATATGTAATTTATGTTATAGTATACTTGTATAGTATCGTTATATAGTTTCTCATAATAGTATCATTGTAGAGTTTCTCATAATAGTATATTTGTATAGCTTCTCATAATAGTATCATTGTATAAATTCCCATAATACTTTCGTTGTATAGTTTCTCATAATAGTAAGTATTGACTCATGAATGAACTGACTCTTTCTATGCTTCATTGAACTAGTAGTAATGAGTAGTATGTCCCTAACTATACCTATTATAGTTACTATTAGAATCGTTTATGACTTAATGTATTGAACTGAGATAAAAGTCTATATATCTATACATATATACATAATATATAACTAAGGATCCAATGACACTATAACAAACAACAGGGTACTCTAAGTGCACAACCAAACAAGGAACAGGAAATAAAGTGAGTTGGTAGTCCTAAGTCCTTCGATCTGTACTTATATAACTATATATGTAATAGACATGGTTTTAACAATATATAAGCTTGAAAGTTGTAATAGAAAAGGTTTGATACATAAAAGTGAGTTTGATAAGAAGTTTGAAGGCATCTGCTTAGAGAAACAGTTTGAAAGTATAGTAAATCCATATGTTTGATAGTTATTAATCACATGTGATTGATATATTAACTATGATATTCAACTTGTATTCCCCGCCCCCCTATAAAAGCATTTAAAATCATTTAAAAGTTTGATTAAGGGGTATGAACTCACCTGTAGTAAGTGGTTTAAATGAACGAACAGTATAGGATGCTAAATGAACTCACCTGAAGACTTGAGCACACACACGGATCCTATTTATCATATAATAACACATATATGTATCCAATTAGTCATTTAACAATTTATTTAACCAAGTTAAGACACCCTAGGAAATGGAAAAACACTTTGATTCAAGTGCTAAAGGCACCAAGGGTTGCATCTAAGGGTTGTATAGCCACTTAATGGAGTTTTCGGTCCAAGTGGTTTTCGATCCATATGGTTTTTGGTCCAAGAGGTTTTTGTTCCAAATGGTTGGCCGAAAATTCATGATGTTTGATGCATAAGGTGATTTCCAAGGGTTTTCAACAAGCAAAGAAGTGTTCTAGACTCAATACTAAGCATTAGGAAAGGCTTAAGGTCTTAAAGGAACATTTCATTAGGGTTTTTAGTTTAAGGAGATGCACCATCCAAAAACCCCTTTTGTTCTTGGAAAAATGATGATTTCAAGGCACTAAATTCAGTATCCTTACTAGATAATAATTATAAGGGATAGATACTTACAATATGGAAGCAAAGAAAGGTGTTTTCGGCCCAAAACACTAGTGTGTGTTCTTGGTGTTCTTGGTGAACACTTGAAGATCTAAGAAAATGGAATGATTTCATGGATGAAACCATGTAAGATCACTAAGTGTCATTTATACACCCTTTAGGGTTTTCGGCCCTAACACTATTTTGGGCCGAAAACTCCAAACTCTTGGAGTTTTGTGACTCAAATGATGCACAAAATAATCCTAAAGTATACTTCCTTTCATTTGTTCTTTCGAAGAATAAATATTTAAAAATACCCAAACGGACTTTAAACCGAGCTAAAAATTAGCAGAACTGAATTTGACTTTTAATTGAAGTGTTTGAATGTAGAGTTCGTACAAATGAAAATTTTGGGTTGTCACATCATTCCCCCGTTAAATGGAATTTTGTCTCGAAATTAGAGTTTAAGAAAATAAGTAGTTATAATTAACTAATTAAAAAAGATTAGGATATTTCGGTTTCATCTGATCCTCTCGCTCCCAAGTGAATTTGGGTCCTCGCTTGGCGTTCCAGCGAACCTTCACTATCGGGATACGGCTTTGTTTGTTTGCTTGACCTCTCGGTCCATGATCTCTACTGGTTCTTCCACGAAGTTGAGGCTCTCGTTAATTTCGATCTCGTCGAGTGGGATTACAATAGTCTCATCAGATAGGTACTTTTTCAAGTTCGAGACGTGGAACGTAGAATGTACGTTACTGAGTTCACGAGGTAAGTTAAGTTTGTATGCTAACAGGCCAATTCTAGAAAGAATCTCGAAAGGCCCTATGTATCTTGGATTTAGCTTTCCACGCTTTCCGAAGCGTATCAAGCCTTTCCACGGTGAGACCTTCAATAGAACACAGTCGCCCAGCTGGAATTCCAACGGTTTCCTTCGTTTATTTGCGTAGCTTTTCTTTCGGTCTCTAGAGGCTTTCAATCGTTCATGAATCAGAATGATCTTCTCTGTCGTTTCCCGTATGATCTCCGGACCTATGAGAGTGCTATCAGGAACTCATCCTTTAGCTAACTGGGTGTCACCCACCTCAGCCCAGCACAGAGGGGATGTGCACTTTCGGTAATAGAGGGCCTCTAATGGAGCAACCTTTAAGCTCGTGTGATAACTGTTGTTGTAGGAAAATTCAACAAGGGGTAAATGAGTATCTCTTTCCTTCCGAAAGTCAGTCACACAGGATTGCAACATATCTTCCAGTGTTTGGTAGGTTGTACTCATGTCTAGCCTTGTTCCTAACGAACTTTGTAGTGACTGCTAGAACCTCGAATTGAACCTACTATCTCTA
Source organism: Lactuca saligna (assembly GCF_052625555.1). Taxonomy (NCBI): domain Eukaryota; kingdom Viridiplantae; phylum Streptophyta; class Magnoliopsida; order Asterales; family Asteraceae; genus Lactuca; species Lactuca saligna. The sequence continues at coordinate 111,339,509 of NC_136419.1, forward strand.
TCAGAGAAAATGGATATAGGAACACCATGCAGTCATACGATCTCCTGAATTAAAGTTCTTGTAAGTTTCTCCATCTTGTTAGTTTCTTTGTTAGGTAGGAACTGTGCAGACTTGGTCAATCTGTCGACGATGACCCAAATGGTATCATGTCCACCTGTTGTCTTGGGCAACTTGGTTATTAAATCCTTATTGATCCACTCCCACTTCTATTCTGGTATCTCTGGTTGTTGTAGTAAATTAGAGGGTTTCTGGTATTCAACCTTGACCTTTGCGCAAGTAAAGCATTTACTCACAAAGGTAGCAATCTCTGCTTTCATCTTAGGCCACTAGTATAACTTTTTAAGATCCAGATACATCTTATCTGAACCTGGGTGGACAGAATATTGAGTGTTGTGTGCTTTGGTCATGACCAAGTCTCTGAAGCTACCGTGTTTCGGTGTCCAGATTTGGTCCGTGAGATATAAGGCCCTGCCATCCTTGACTTCCAAATTCTTATTCATCCCTCTAAGGGATTCACCCGCCACGTTTTCAGGTTTCAAGGCTTCGAGTTGAGCCTCCTTTATTTGTGCGGACATGTGAGAATGGATAGTCATGGTCAATAATGTGACCCTTCGACCAGAATATTCTTTCTGACTTAGGGCGTCTTCTACTATGTTGGCTTTACCCGGATGATAACGAATTTTGCGTTCGTAGTCATTGAGTAGTTCGACCCACTGTCGTTGTCTCATGTTGAGCACCTTCTGGTCGAATATGTGTTGTAAACTCTTGTGGTCTGTAAACATAGTGCGTTTCGAACCATACAGGTAGTGTCTCTAGATCTTCAGGGCAAACACAACTGCTCCTAGCTCAAGATCATGTGTGGTGTAGTTGACTTCGTGTGTCATTAGTTGTCTTGAAGCATATGCGATAACCTTACCTCGTTGCATCAGAACACAAATGAGCCCCCAGTTGGATGCATCACAGTATACTATGAAGTCTTTTATCCCTTCAGGGAGGGATAGTATGGCTGAGGTGCATAAGACTCGCTTCAGCGGTGGAAACTCTTTTTCTTTCTTATCTTCCCAGTCAAAGGCCACGCCTTTCTGGGTCATTTTTATAAGAGGTTTTTCAATCTGGGAGAAGTTTTGTATGAATCTGCGGTAGTAGCCAGCGAGATCTAGAAATTGACGAATTCCTGTAGGCTTCTTTGGTGTTGACCAGTTCTCAATGGCTTTAATTTTGGAAGAATCCACGTGGATTCTTTCTTGGCTAACCATGTGTCCTAAGAATTTGACTCTTCGGATCCAAAATTCACATTTAAAGAACTTTGCATAGAGCTTCGCCGATCGTAAGGTTCCTAGAACTTGTCGCAGATGATCGTTATGCTCCTCCTTAATTCAAGAGTAGACCAGTATCACATCAATGAAGATGATGACGAATTGATCCAAAAAAGGACGGCATACTCTATTCATTAAGTCCATGAATACTGAGGGTGCATTAGTCAGTCCAAATGGCATCACCATGAACTCGTAGTATCTATAACGAGTTCTGAAGTCTGTCTTCAGAACATCCTCCTCTAGCACTCGTAACTGGTGATATCCAGAGTTTAGATCAATCTTGGAAAAGTAACTCACCCCTTTCAGTTGGTCAAATAAATTGTGTATGCGAGGCAGAGGGTAACGATTCTTGACCATGAGTTTGTTAAGTTCTCTATAGTTGATACACATACGGAATGATCCATCTTTCTTCTTAACAAACAAGAACGGTGCTCCCCAGGGTGAGAAGCTTGGTCTAATAAAGCTCTTGCTTAGTAGTTCGTTAAGTTGAGCAGATATGTAGCACCTGGTTCCTGTTATGTATTCTTGATTATTAACCCTCCTTATGTATTGCATTTTAATCTTGGACTCGGTGAGTTGAAGGACTAACTCGCCGAGTAGAAGCAGGACTAGACACAGGATCAGCTCTGTCTACTCGGCGAGTAGGCCCGTGGGACTCGACGAGTAGATCCTGTTTGGACTAAAACCCTAACCCGGGTGTTTGCACCCTATTTAAATGATCTAACCCAGCCTCCATTTCCCCTAGCACTCCCAGAGATCTGTAGAACAAAACCCTAGCCCTTTGTGTCCTTGTGGGTGATTTTTTTTAGCATTGTAAAGGTGGTTTGGAGCTTGGGAGAAGAAGGAGAAGGTTGAGGAGTGCAAGAAGAGAATAAGATCCGGAATCTACTCTGTGAGGGGCTTCTATTCAGGTAGAAAAGTTCCTACCATGATCTTTAGTTCATTGAACCCCCTTTCTTGTCCCTAAAAAGAGGTTTTAAGCCCTAAGAGCCTAAATCTCTATGTGTTTATGGTTAATGTTCTGCAAGGACTTCGGATTTGGACCTTTAGGACATCCTAGTAGCATAAAGTCTTTGTGGTTGAGGTGATTGAGGTCCCTATTGAGTGTAGGACCTCTTAAAGAGCTTAGAATTGCATGTTTGAGCTCATAGGGCCGTGCATGCACGTAAAGTTTGCAACTTTACGTGGTAAACATGCCCTAGGACCATAGATCTGTGGTTTTGAAGCATTGCATGTCTTAGATCTGGCCTACTCGGGAAATAGGTCGAGGGACTCGGCGAGTTCTATGAAGATGGTCTTAGACTCGGCGAGTTGGATGAACAACTCGGCGAGTCCTATGAAGATTTCCTGGAGCTTTCCGAGTTGTTCTTCAAACTCGGCGAGTCATATGAACTTTCGCAGAGCAAGAGGAGTTTAAGCATTAAAGGGTCAACCGTTCGTACCCGCACGCGGAAATAACCATGTAGCGAAGTCCCCGAAACCCCCAAAACCCTCGTATGGGGTGTTATGGTGTGGATTGGAAGCGAGTAGGGGATCCGCTCGAGGAACTCGGCGAGTTGCTCGAGGAACTCGGCGAGTCCAGTCAACTGGAAGTTGACTTTGACTTGGATTTCGACTTGGTCAAGGGTAAAAGGGTCATTTTACCCTAAGAACATCTAGCAGCGTTTGAATGATCGTTTTGTGGGATTTATAGTCGGAGGACGTCCGGAGCAGCAGCAGTAGTAGACAGTCAGTTCCCGATCAGATCAGTAGCTACGTTGAGGTGAGTTACCTTCCAGTAGCGGTGGGTCTAAGGCCACAATGCCGACCCACCAGTAGGAGATGTATGATAGATGATTTTCTCTGTGATATTCATCTAGGGTTGCTACCACCTGTGTTATGTTTATGTGCCAGTATGATATGATGCTATGTGCTTGTGACAGTAAGGGGAGATAGTCCCCAAGATATCTGGTCGGTAGGGACAAAGGGGTAGTCATACCCAACCATGCTAGATAGATTCTGATATTGTGATACATGTTATGTGGTAGTAGTAGAGGGGAAAATGGTTCCCCAGTATCCGGTCGAGAGGATCGAAGGGGAGGCCAGCACCGAGATATGCTAGGCAGTATCCGGTCGAGAGGACCGAAGGGGAGGCCAGCACCTAGATATGCTAGGTAGTATCCAGTCGAGAGGATCGAAGGGGAGGCCAGCACCTAGGTATGCTAGGCAACGTCCGGTCGAGAGGACCGAAAGGGTAGGTCGGGCACCTGGATATGCCTGACAATATATGTATGTTATGTGGTTATATTGTATGTGGTACAGTGGGGGAAACTCACTAAGCTTCGTGCTTATAGTTTTCAGTTTTGGTTTCAGGTACCTCTTTAGCTAAGGGAAAAGAGTCGGCGCGGTAGCAGCATCTCACACACACTCTTGTTCCGCAGTTATGAGTTTATTCTGGGACTGATACTCTGATATTTTGGTTGTTTACATGTTGTGGATTTCAAATTTGGGTTTTCGATGTGAAATGGTTTAATTAAACAATGTTTCAATTACTAATGTTTTCTAAGTAATGTTTACAAAAAATGAAATTTTTGGACGTGAAAATTGGGTCGTTACAAGATAGTTCCTGCATCTCAGCCCCTTGCAGTTGGTCAAATAAAAAGTAGCCTTCTACCAAGGCACGACTGTTTTGTATGTTTGTTTCTTGTAAAAGTGTATAATTTTTCCCAAGTGTAACTATCATAATCAAAATATAGTTTGTACATTATTGTTTAAGTGAAGTGGTCAAAAAATAAATGTAAAGGGTAAATAAATGTAGTGTTGTAGTGTTGTATTATAGTAACTACTGTTGTACTAACTACCTTAAACCGGATTTATATTAAGGTTTTATGTGATTAATTGTACCATGCTATCGACTATTACAACGGCGATGTAAGACATCGAAGGTAATGACATTTGGCACCCGAAAACCTACAGGTCCCACTGTAGCTAGCAACAAGGTGTAGGATAGTCAGTCCAGTATAGATCAAGATGCAAACTCACGCTCTCCCTCCAGGAGATTCTGGTTGCGAATCGGGCCATGGCAGTGAAGACATGCCCTGAAATAGTGCATCACATTTATGTTATAGTATACCTGTATATGTAATGTATGTATTGGTGTAGTGAAAGTATTGTTTCTCATCATAGTATTGTTGTATAGTTTCTCATAATAGTATCGTTGTAGAGTTTCTCACAGTAGTATCGTTGTATAGTTTCTCATAATAGTATCGTTTTATAAATTCTCATAATAGTTTTGTTGTATAGTTTCTCATAATAGTGAGTATTGACTCATGAATGAACTGACTCATTGAATGCTTCATTGAACTAGTAGTAATGAGTAGTATATCCCTAACTATATCTGTTATAGTTACTAGTAGAATCATTTATATGATTTCATGTATTGAACTAAGATAAAAGTCGTTAAACCTATACATATATACATAATATATAACTAAGGATCCAACTAAACTCGGACAAACAACAAGGTACTCTAAGTCCACAACCAAAAAAGGAACAGGAAATAAAGTGAGTTGGCAGTCCTAAGTCCTTCGATCCTTACTTATATAACTATATATGTAATAGAGATGGTTTTAACAATATACAAGTTCGAAAGCTGTAATAGAAAAGGTTTGATAAATAAAAGTGAGTTTGATAAGAAGTTTGAAGTCATTTGTTTACAGAAACAGATTGAAACTATAGTAAATCCCTATGTTTGATAGTTATTAATCACATGTGATTGATATAATAACTATGATATTCAACTTGTATTCCCCCTATAAAAGCTTTTAAAATCATTTAAAAGGTTGATTAATGGGTATGAACTCACCTGTAGTGAGTGGTTTGGATGAACGAATGGTATATGATGTTAAATGTCAAGTGAAGACTTGAGCACACACACAGATCCTATTTATCATACAATAACACATATATGTATCCAATTAGTCATTTAACAATTTATTTAACCAATTTAAGACACCCTAGGACATGGGAAAACACTTTGATTCAAGTGCTAGAAGCACCAACGGTTGCATCTAAGGGTTGTATAGACACTTAAGGGAGTTTTCAGTCCAAGTGGTTTTCGGTCCATATGGTTTTCGGTCCAAATGGTTGGTCGAAACATGATCTTTGATGCATAAGGTGATTTCCATGGGCTTTTAACAAGAAAAGAAGTGTTCTAGACTAAATACTAAGCATTAGGAAAGGCTTAAGGTCTTAAAGGCACATTTCATTAGAGTTCTCAGCTTAAGGAGATGCACTAACCGAAACCCCTTTTGTTCTTGGAAAAAAGATGATTTCAAGGCACTAAATTCAATATCCTTACTAGATAATAATTATAAGGGATAAATACTTACACTATGGAAGCAAAGAAAGGTATTTTTGGCCCAAAACACTAGTGTGTGTTCTTGGTGTTCTTGGTGAACACTAGAAGATCTAAGAAAACGGAATGATTTCATGGATGAAATCATGTAAGATCACTATATAAAGGAAGAGATCGACTAAACAAGGAAGGAAACACTTACAATCTTGAACATCTCAAAAAACCTTTGGATGATACTTAAAGGAGAATTGTTCTTGACTTGGAAATGGTAAAAATGATAAAAATGACTAAGTGTCATTTATATACCCTTTAGGGTTTTCGGCCCTAACACTATTTTGGGCTGAAAACTCCAAGCTCTTAGATTTTTGCGACTCAAATGATGCACAAAATAATCCTAAAGTATACTTCCTTTTATTTATTCATTCAAAGAATAAATACTTAAAAAATACCCAAACGGTCTTTAAACGGAGCTAAAAATTAGCAGAAATGAATTTGACTTTTAATTGAAGTGTTTGAATGTAGAGTTCGTACAAATGAAAATTTTGGGTTGTCACATCATTCCCCCGTTAAAAGGAATTCCATCCCAAAATCAGATTTTAAGCAAATAAGTAGTTATAATTAACTAAGTAAAAAGATGAGGATATTTCAGTTTCATCTGATCCTCTCGCTCCCAAGTGAATTCGGGTCCTCGCTTGGCGTTCCAGCAAACCTTCACTATCGGGATACGGCTTTGTCTTGTTTGCTTGACCTCCTTGTCCATGATCTCTACTGGTTCTTCCACAAAGTTGAGGCTCTCGTTAATTTCGATCTCGTCGTGTGCGATTACAAGAGTCTCGTCAGATAAGTGCTTTTTCAAGTTCGAGACATGGAAAGTAGAATTTACGTTACTGAGTTCACGAGGTAAGTTAAGTTTGTATTCTAACGGGCCAATTCTAGCAAGAATCTCTAAATGCCCTATGTATCTTGGATTTAGCTTTCCATGCTTTCCGAAGCATATCAAGCCTTTCCACGGTGAGACCTTCAATAGAACACGGTCGCCTAGCTGGAATTCCAACGGTTTCCTTCGTTTATCTACGTAGCTTTTCTTTCGGTCTCTAGAGGCTTTCAATCATTCATGAATCTAAATGATCTTCTCTATCATTTCTTGTATGATCTCCGGACCTATGAGAGTGCTGTCAGGAACTCATCCTTTAGCTAACACCCACCTCAGCCCAGCATAGAGGGGATGTGCACTTTCGGTAATAGAGGGCCTCGAATGGAGCAACCTTTAAGCTCGTGTGATACCTGTTGTTGTAGGAAAATTCAACAAGGGGTAAATGAGTATTCCTTTCCTTCCCAAAGTCAATCACACAGGATTGCAACATATCTTCCAGTGTTTGGTAGGCTATACTCATGTCTAGCCTTGTTCCTAACGAACATTGTAGTGACTGCCAGAACCTCGAATTGAACCTACTATCTCTATCGGAGAAAATGGATATAGGAACACCATGTAGTCATACGATCTCCTAAATTTATGTTCTTGTAAGTTTTTCCATCTTGTTAGTTTCTTTGATAGGTAGGAACTGTGCAGACTTGGTCAATTTGACGACGGTGACCCAAATGGTATCAAGTCAACCTGTTGTCTTGGGCAACTTGGTTATTAAATCCATAGTGATCCACTCCCACTTCCATTCTGGTATCTCTGGTTGTTGTAGTAAACCGGAGGGTTTCTGGTATTCGACCTTGACCTTTGCGCAATTAAGGCATTTACTCACAAAGGTAGCAATCTCTGCTTTCATCTTAGGCCACCAATATAACTTTTTAAGATCCAGATACATCTTATCTGAACCTGGGTGGATATAATATTGAGTGTTGTGTGCTCTGGTCATGACCAAGTCTCTGAAGCCACTGTGTTTCGGAGTCCAGACTTGGTCCGTCAGATATAAGGCCCTGCCATCCTTGACTTCCAAATTCTTATTCATACCTCTAAGGGATTCACCCGCCACGTTTTCAGGTTTCAAGGCTTCGAGTTGAGCCTCCTTAATTTGTGTGGACATGTGAGAATGGATAGTCATGGTCAATAATGTGACCCTTCGACCAGAATATTCTTTATGACTTAGGGCGTCTTCTACTATGTTGGCTTTACCCGGATGATAACGAATTTCACGTTTGTAGTCATTGAGTAGCTCGACCCACCATCTTTGTCTGACGTTGAGCGCCTTCTGGTCGAATATGTGTTGTAAACTCTTGTGGTATGTAAACATAGTACCTTTCGTACCATACAGGTAGTGTCTCAAGATCTTCAGGGCAAACACAACTGCTTCTAGCTCAAGATCATGTATGGTGTAGTTGAATTCATGTGTCATCAGTTGTCTTGAAGCATAGGCGATGACCTTACCTCGTTGCATCAGAACACATATGAGCCCCCGGTTGGATGCATCGCAGTATACTACAAAGTCTTCTATCCCTTCGGGGAGGGATAGTATAGGTGCGGTGCATAAGGCTCGCTTTAGCGTTTGAAACTCTTTTTCTTGCTTGTCTTCCCAATCAAAGGCCATGCCTTTCTTGGTCAATGTTGTAAGACGTTTCGCAATCCGAGAGAATTTTTGTATGAATCTGCGGTAGTAGCCAGCGAGACCTAGAAATTGACGAATTTCTGTAGGTGTCTTTGGTGCTGACCAGTTCTCAATGGCTTTAATATTGGAAGGATCCACGTGGATTCATTCTTGGCTAACCACGTGTGCTAAGAATTTAACTCTTCGGATCCAAAATTCATATTCTCAAAATAGACTTTACTCAACGAGTTGGAGCATCCAACTCGCCGAGTCCATGCACAAAACCCAAAAAAATCATATAAATTTATCAATACCTAATACAGTGTAACGCCCGGGTTTCAGGGCTAAGCCTTTTTGTCAATGTAATAGTCTAGGTCAACTCTTGAAACTCTTTTTGAAGTAATAAAGATGAAATAGTTGAGTATTATGTGAATTATGTGTGTTTATGTGTTTATTATTTGATTATAAACGTATAATTAATAAAGAATAAAAATGAGCATCAAACTTAAAGTGTGTGATAATCCCGATACCTCTACATAAAGTTGTAGAATATGTCTCAAGGTTTCCGTACATATAAAGAACGCCGAAATCTGAGTTATAACGAAGAAGTTATGACTTGTCGAAGTTTCGCGATAGAACCGGCACGATACCGGAAAGCGTAAATAGTGAATTTACGATAGAGCGAGATTTAGCCTTAGTGATCTAAATGAAAGTCGTAGAATATGTTAAATTAAGAATATCGATAAAAAGAACGCCCAAATCTGACTTCGTATGAATAAGTTATGATTTTTCAAAGTTTCGGAATAGTAGTGTACAACCCTAAATTCGAATATTAGATCAAGTGATTTTTAGCCAAGACGACCTAAACGAGAATCGAAGATCTCTTTGAGAGTAGCGTAACGAGAAAAAGATGGGCGAAAACCGATGTCGGATGAAGAAGTTATGAGGATTTGACGGACCAATCCTGTCCCGGCCCGTTGATAATATAAAATTTAAAATCAAGCCAAAATTAGCCGATGAAGTCTAAACGAAAGTTGTAGAGTACGTTCCCACCTTCGCGTGGATATAAAGAACGTCAAAAACGGAGCTCGTATGAAAACGTTACGAATTTTTAAAGTTGAAGCATGAAATTGCAAAACCTGTTGCGAAGCTGATGACGTGGCACAATCCCAGCCGTCGCTTGCGGCCCACGGTCTTCCCTTCGAATTGAGACACGCCCCCTTCGCATTACGCCCCGCGTACGAGGTCTGGTACGCCCTGCGTACCTCCGGCCTTATCCTTCCGAGTCCGAGTGTGAGCCAGCTGGTGCAAGCTGGCAACCACCTCCGAGCTACGCCCCGCATAGCGCTACCGAACGCCCAGCGTAGCGAGGCCCTCGCGGCTATAAAAGGAGGCCGAGGCTGCCTCCATTTTTCACACCTTTCCACCTTCTTTCTCTCACTACATTCTCTCTCTACAACACCAAACCACCCCTAATCCCTAGTTCAACCCCTAGCACCCTAGGGAAGCCCCGAGGCTCCTGGAGTCCCAAGAAAAAGGAGTTTTTCGGTTTCGAAACGCTGCTCCAATTAAGTTCCGGTTTTCAATAAAATTTGCTGTAAGTGTGCTACGCTTACGCAATTTTTAATATAGCTTTCAAATAATTATAGGAATGTTATTAGGTCCTTAAAATAATTATTTGGGCTATTATTATGAGATATATCGAGTATTATTAACGCTTAATAATACTCGGACTAATTAGTTTGTCGTAGTTATCGTTAAACTAAACCCTAGTGGTATCGATACTAGGTTTTATCGAAGGAATATCATTTTGAGAGTATCGAAGCGCTGTCCGAGTGCTGAGTCACCACCTAATCAGGTGAGTGCATAGTTACTTTCATATTACACATAGATATGAAGTATTTTATATATTACGTGCTATGTGTGCATATTATTTGTATACTTGTTATCTATGCTGGATAAATGTTTTTATACAAGTTCTAAATGATTTAAATTGTATATGTATTTTATATCTACAAAAATGTTGGGGTAAAACATGGGTAGATGTAATAAAACGATGTGTGATAAAATGATGAGAGGCCTCAATGTTGTTGTTGTTGATCCAGTTATCTAGCGGAGTATAGATGACAACCACGGACTCTTCTAGACAGTCCAGTGGAACACTAGCAGGCTCGCAACCTGTAGGTGTTGTGAACGATGTGTTCACCGGTGTACTCCATCCCCCACATGGTTGCCTATTAGGACATTTATTGCTGAGGAATCCCCTTAGCAGTAGTGTCCATCCCGATGATGATCCTTAGGCTAGGTCCCTTATGATAGGTGTTTAGGGACGTAAAGTGAGGATAACGGGAACGGGTAATCAGGTTATTGTTGATTGATGAAATTAATAAACTTATTTATTGTGGGTTGAAAACCCTATGTGCTCACCAGGCTCCCAAGCCTGACCCACTCAGTTTTATGTATTACAGGTAGTGGCGCATGAGCATAGGTGTGATGTTTTGGACGAGGGATTACGGATATAGGCCTGTAGATATGAAATAATGTAGTAAGGCTTATATTGTACTGTTTATACTTTTGATATGTACGAACATGAGATCCCGAGTCTTTTAATGAAATACATTTCTATGGAAATGCTTTTGATAAATCTTTATCATATTATTGTTTTGGGACAAATTCCGCAACCCTTTTATTAAAAGATAACTCTAATTTTGAAATAAAGTATAAACAAAACCGGTCTTTTCTGGCCTTGATTTTGGGGATGTCACAGTTGGTATCAGAGCATTAGTTTAAGCGAACTAGGAATTTGTAGGATTTCTAGACTTAAACTTAGAATGCTAAGCGATGATTGTGAGGTGTGAGCACTAGCTTATTTTAGGAATTGTGCCTAAAATGCTTTTATGTGCTAAATGCTTTATGCATGATATGCTGTTATTTTGTTCGGATCTATGGTCTGTTGCCGACCGGATCTGGAAACCTTATGTGTTTAGGATTCTAAACGTACGACTAAGATATTAGAACTAGCATGTAAACGTTTCGGAGTGATAAGGATGATCTAAACGTCTCTCCTAAATAAAGATCTAAATTCCCCTTATTCGGTGTATAGATCAAGATGGCAAGGACCCGTAGCGGAAACGTGAACGCAAATGGAGGTAGGAACCAACCCCCAGTGGTTCAGCAAATACCTATTGTTGAAGAAGTTGCACCTGAGCCAGTTACCATGGCTGGAGTTCAAGCCATGATTCAGGCTATGCTAGCTGAACAAAGGGAAGAAATGAGACGGATGCTCCACGAGAATACGGACGAACCTACCATACATGTTGAACCGACAGAGCCAGTTCCCGAGCCATCTGAGGAAGGGAACTATAGCCGTCAAGTGAGTCAAATAGGGACTCAAGGTGAGCAAAGGGATGGACCAGAAGGGAGAAACAACAAGGATGGGCGGATGTACAAAAATTTCTTGGGTGCGAAGCCACCAAGTCTCTCAGGAAGCCCAAAGCATGTTGAGATTATGGACTAGATCTCCGAGATGGAAATGGTGTTTGAGAGCTGCGACTGCAGCGAGAAGCAGAAGACTGTCTTCGCTGTGAGAGAATTGAAAACTGGAGTCTTGAGCTGGTGGAAGCTATTAGCAGATACAATGCCACGAGGTGGAGCTCTAAAAATGTCATGGGATGAGTTCTTGGAACAACTGAAGGCGCATTACTGTTCAGAGATAGACCTGATTGATCTGAACAATGAGTTCCAAAATTTGAAGAAGGGGAGAATGAGCATCGATGACTATGCTGTTGCATTTACGGAAAAGATGAAGTTGTTTCCATACCTAATGCCAACCAAACTTTCTAAAATTGAGAAATTCGCAAACGGACTGCTGGCTGACTTTGGCCCAACAGTCAAGATGGCAACCACTCTGAAATCAGCTGTTTGAGCAGCTAAGAATGTGGAGACCCAACAAAAGGAAAGAGGTCTGGAAAGGGCTGAGGTTGGTGAGAAACGGAAGTTCGATGGATCCTCGAAGTCCAACAAGAAGAGTACATTCTCGAAGTCTGGTTCGAGAGGAGAAGGATCAGAAGCAAAGTGGTGTGACAAGTGCAAGAAGAAGCACTCTGGGAAGTGTGATGGAGGGGTCACTTGTTACAAATGTGGAAAGCCTGGGCACTATGCTAATGAATGCACCCTCAACCAGAAGGCATGTTATGGGTGTAATGAAAAAGGGCACATTTTGAAGGACTGCCCGAAGAAGAAGGAGGCAGGAAGACCCAACATACCACCAAAACCGAAGGCGAGAGCCTTCCAAATGACGCTCGAGGCTGCAAAGGAGGTAGCAGACGTCGCTTCAGGTGCCTTTCTTGTAAATGGTTTGCCTGCAAATATACTATTTGATTCCGAAGCCAACTACTCCTTTGTGTCGCATAAATTTGGTGCGAAATTAGCTTTGCCTGTAGAAAACCTAGATAATGCCCTGATTGTAGAAGTTGTCAGTGGCAAATTCATACCTGTTAGTAATCGTATTAGGATCATCGTCATTGACCTAAACGGAAACGAATTCCATGAGGAACTATTACCCATAGAGTTAAACAGTTTCGACATCGTTTTGGGTATGGATTGGCTTAGCGCCAACGATGCCGAGATATTATGCCGAAAGAAGATAGTAAGAGTGAACCCACCTGGAAAGGAATCATTTATGGTGTACGGGGATAAACGCAGAGTGAATTCTGGAATCATCTCCCTGATGAAAGCAAGGAAATGTTTGTCCAAGGGATGTGCATCGTACTTGGCATTCGTAATCGATGCTAAGAATGAGAAGAATGAGGTGCAGAATATACCGGTTGTGTGTGATTATCCGGAAGTCTTTCCCAAGGATCTTCCCGGATTACCACCTGACAGGCAAGTGGAGTTTCGTATAGACTTATAACCAGGAACAACACCGATAGCAAAGGCACATTACCGATTAGCACCGATGGAGATGAAGGAGCTCATGACGCAACTTCAGGAGTTGTTGGACAGCGGTTTCATTCGACCTAGTTCATCACCCTGGGGAGCTCCGATGTTATTCGTGAAGAAGAAGGACGGAAGCATGAGGATGTGCATAGACTACCGAGAGCTGAATAAGGCAACGGTGAAGAACAAGTATCCATTGCCAAGGATTGATGACCTATTCGATCAGCTGCAAGGTTCGAGCTACTTCTCAAAGATCGATCTTAGGTCAGGATATCATCAGCTGAAGGTGAGAAAGCAGGATATTGAGAAGACTGCATTCAGAACAAGATATGGACACTACGAGTTCTTGGTTATGTCATTCGGACTAACCAATGCTCCCGCAACATTCATGGATTTGATGAATAGGGTTTGTAAACCATTCCTCGATAAATTTTTGATAGTGTTCATCGACGACATTCTCATCTACTTGAAAAGCCAGGAGGAGCATGGCAAGCATCTACAAGAAGTGTTGGAGGTGTTAAAGAAGGATAAGCTTTTTGCAAAGTTCTCCAAATGCGACTTTTGGATACGGGAAGTCCAATTCTTGGGTCATGTTGTTAACCAGGAGGGAATAATGGTTGACCCCGCCAAGATCGAGGCTGTAATGAAGTAGGAATGTCTGAAGAGTCCCACAGAGATTCGAAGCTTTCTAGGATTAGCCGGATATTACCGACGATTTATCCAAGGCTTTTCTTCGATAGCTGCTCCATTAACAGCTTTGACCCATAAAGGAGCTATGTATACATATAGTGAGAAACATGATGAGGCATTCGAGAAGCTAAAGAAGAAGTTATGTGAAGCACCGATACTTTCTCTACCTGATGGAGTCGAAGATTTCGCGGTTTACAGTGATGCATCTGGAGTCGAGTTGGGTTGTGTTCTGACCCAAAGAGAAAAGGTGATAGCATACGCATCTCGACAATTGAAAGAGCATGAAAAGAACTACCCCACTCATGATCTGGAGTTGGCAGTGGTAGTATTCGCCTTAAAGATATGGAGGCATTACCTCTACGGCACGAAGTGCAAGCTCTTCACTGATCATAAGAGTCTCCAGTATCTCTTTAATCAGAAGGAGTTGAACATGAGGCAACGACGTTGGCTAGAACTTCTCAAGGACTACGACTGTGAGATACTTTACCACCCGGGTAAAGCAAATATTGTTGTTGATGCTCTTATTTGGAAAGTCAATCTTGAAAGGAAAAGGCCAAGAGCGTTAAGAATTGAAGTCATCTCGACAATTGTGGAAAGTATCAGGAAAGCTCAAGAAGAAGCTTTAGGTAAGAATGACCGAAAGGAAGAACGTTTGGGCAAAACGTTAGTATTCGGAACAAATAGTCGAGGACTGAAGGTATTCCAAGATTGAATCTAGGTACCTAAGATGGGAGGAATAAGAGATCTTCAAATGGAAGAAGCACACAATACCATGTACTCGATTCATCCCGGTAGCACTAAAATGTATAGGGACCTAAAACCATATTACTGGTGGCCAACGATGAAGCTCGATGTTGCGAAGTATGTGGCCGAGTGCATAACATGCGCGAGGGTTAAGGCACAACATCAAAAACCGTATGGGAGTTTAGAACCCTTACCTGTACCCATGGGTAAATGGGAAGACATCACCATGGATTTTGTGACTAAACTGCCCAAAACGAAGAACGGACACAACATGATTTGGGTAGTCGTGGATCGTTTCACCAAGAGTGCACACTTCATAGCAACCAATGAGAAGTGGTCTATGGATAAGCTCGCGAATGCTTACGTGAAGGAAATTGTAAGACTTCACGGTGTCCCTCTTACAATTGTATTTGATCGTGATAGTCGTTTCACGTCGAGGTTTTGGAGGAGTCTGCAAGAGGAATTGGGTACGAAATTATGTTTGAGTACTGCTTACCATCCGCAAACTGATGGTCAGAGCGAAAGAACGATTCAGATGCTGGAAGATATGCTGAGAGCATGTACCCTCGAATTCCAAGGGAATTGGGACGAGCACTTACCTCTAGTAGAATTTTCCTACAACAATAGTTTTCACTCGAGCATCAAGATGGCACCTTATCAAGCCTTGTATGGACAGAAGTGTCGTACGCCGTATTGTTGGCTTGAAGCCGGAGAGAAGCAGTTTATGGGCCCCGAGATAATCCATGAGACTGTTGAGAAGTTGAAGGTGATTAGGGAAAGAATGTTAGCAGCCCAGGATCGTCAGAAGAGCTATGCTGACAAGAAAAGACGATCGATAACCTTCGAAGTTGGGGATTTCGTTTTGCTTAAAGTCTCACCGTGAAAGGGACTTATACGATTTGGGAAACGAGGAAAGTTGATTCCAAGGTTTATTGGACCGTTCAAAGTTCTTTAGAAGATTGGGAACCAAGCTTACAAGCTGGAATTGCCCGAAGAACTCAATGGTATTCATAACACCTTCCATGTGTGTTATTTGAGGAAATTCACGGGAGATGTTCCCGACCTAATTCCAATCTTAGAGTTAAAGATGGATGAGAATAAAAGGTTGATCGAAGAGCCTAAGGCAATTGTTGACCGTAAGACTAAGAAGTTACGACGCAAGATGGTCGACTTAGTGCTAGTCCGATGGAAACATTCGAATGGGCCGAATCTCACTTGGGAAACAGAGGATGATATGATGAGTCGCTATCCACATCTGTTTGCTGATGCATGATTCCAGGACGGAATCATCCTAAGGGGGAGAGAATTGTAACGCCTGGGTTTCAGGGCTAAGCCTTTTTGTCAATGTAATAGTCTAGGTCAACTCTTGTAACTCTTTCTGAAGTAATAAAGATGAAATAGTTGAGTATTATGTGAATTATGTGTGTTTCTGTGTTTATTATTTGATTATAAACGTATAATTAATAAAGAATAAAAATGAGCGTCAAAATTAAAGTGTGAGATAATCCCAATATCTCTACATAAAGTTATAGAATATGTCTCAAGTTTTCCACACATATAAAGAACGCCGAAATCCGAGTTATAACGAAGAAGTTATGACTCGTCGAAGTTTCGCGACAGAACCGGCACGATACCGAAAAGCGTAAATAGTGAATTTACAATAGATTGAGATTTAGCCTTAGTGATCTAA
Organism: Lactuca saligna; assembly: GCF_052625555.1. Classification (NCBI taxonomy): domain Eukaryota; kingdom Viridiplantae; phylum Streptophyta; class Magnoliopsida; order Asterales; family Asteraceae; genus Lactuca; species Lactuca saligna. Next base: position 111,355,757 of record NC_136419.1, read on the forward strand.
ACGAAAGTCGTAAAATATGTTAAATTAAGAACATCGATAAAAAGAACGCCCAAATCTGACTTCGTATGAAGAAGTTATGATTTTTCGAAGTTTCGGAATAGCATTGTACAACCCTAAATTTGAATATTAGATCGAGTGATTTTTAGCCAACACGACCTAACGAGAATCGAAGATCTCTTTGAGAGTAGTGTAACGAGAAAAAGATGGGCAAAAATGGATGTCAGATGAAGAAGTTATGAGGATTTGACGGACCAATCCTGTCCCAGCCCGTTGATAATATAAAGTTTAAAATCAAGCCAAAATTAGCCAATGAAGTCTAAACGAAAGTTGTAGAGTACTTTCCCACCTTCGTGTGGATATAAAGAACGTCGAAAATGGAGCTCGTATGCGAAAGTTACGAATTTTTAAAGTTGAAGCATCAAATTGCGAAACCTGTTGCGAAGCTGATGACGTGGCACAATCCCAGCCGTCGCTTGCGGCCCACGGTCTTCGCTTCGGATTGAGACACGACCCCTTCGCATTACGCCCTGCGTACGAGGTTCAGTACGCCCCGCGTACCTCCGACCTTATCCTTCCGAGTCCGAGTGCGAGCCAGCTGGTGCAAGCTGGCAACCACCTCCGAGCTACGCCCCGCGTAGCGCTAATGAACGCCCAGCGTAGCGAGGCCCTCGCAGCTCTAAAAGGAGGCCGAGGCTGCCTCCATTTTTCACACCTTTCCACCTTCTTTCTCTCACTACTTTCTCTCTCTACAACACCAAACCACCCCTAAGCCCTAGTTAAACCCCTAGCACCCTAGGGAAGCCCCGAGGCTCCCGGAGTCCCGAGAAAAAGGAGTTTTTCGGTTTCGAAACGCTGCTCCAATTAAGTTACGGTTTTCGATAAAATTCGATGTAAGTGTGCTACGCTTACACAATTTTTAATATAGCTTTCAAATAATTATAGGAATGTTATTAGGTCCTTAAAATAATTATTTGGGCTATTATTATGAGATATATCGAGTATTATTAACGCTTAATATTACTCGGACTAATTAATTTGTCGCGGTTATCGTTAAACTAAACCCTAGTGGTATCGATACTAGGTTTTATCGAAGGAATATCATTTTGAGAGTATCGAAGCGCCGTCCGAGTGCTGAGTCACCACCTAATCAGGTGAGTGCATAGTTACTTTCATCTTACACATAGATATGAAGTATTTTATATATTACGTGCTATGTGTGCATGTTATCTGTATACTTGTTATCTATGCTGGATAAATGTTTTTATACAAGTTTTAAATTATTTAAACTGTATATGTATTTTATATCTACAAAAATGTTGGGGTAAAACATGGGTAGATGTAATAAGACGATGTGTGATAAAATGATGAGAGGCCTCAATGTTGTTGTTGTTGATCAAGTCATCTAGCGGAGTATAGATGACGACCACGGACTCTTCTAGACATTCCAGTGGAACACTAGCAGGCTCGCAACCTGTAGGTGTTGTGAACGATGTGTTCACCGGTGTACTCCATCCCCCACATGGTTGCCTATTAGGACATTTATTGCTGAGGAATCCCCTTAGCAGTAGTGTCCATCCCGATGATGATCCTTAGGCTAGGTCCCTTATGATAGGTGTTTAGGGACGTAAAGTGAGGATAACGGGAACAGGTAATCGGGTTATTGTTGATTGATGAAATTAATAAACTTATTTATTGTGGGTTGAAAACCGTATGTGCTCACCAGGCTCCCAAGCCTGACCCACTCAGTTTTATGTATTACAGGTAGTGGCGCATGATCATAGGTGTGATGTTTTGGATGAGGGATTACGGATATAGGCCTGTAGATATGAAATAATGTAGTAAGGCTTATATTGTACTGTTTATACTTTTGATCTGTACGAACATGAGATCCCGAGTCTTTTAATGAAATACATTTCTATGGAAATTCTTTTGATAAATCTTTATCATATTATTGTTTTAGGACAAATTCCGCAAACCTTTTATTAAAAGATAACTCTGATTTTGAAATAAAGTATAAACAAAACCGGTCTTTTCTGGCCGTGATTTTGGGGATGTCACATACAGGTGTTAAACAATTAATCCTAAATTAATTATAATTAATAATTAATTAATTCTAGTTGATTTCATATTAATTTATTAACCATATAAATTATCAAATTAATTTTCTATTTTCAATTAATATACTGATCACATAATATATTAACAAATTATTTCCACATAATTTCCAATATAATCATCCTCTCCCTACCAATGTCATTCTAACTAAGTTCTAGTTATGAGGACAACCTAAAAAGAGTTTTACTTCGAATTACAAGAATATACTAATTTAGTTCATGGGTTAGACACCTTAATCCAACAGTCTCCCACTTGGATAAGTTTGTAACTAAAATTGCAATTATAGACTTTGAACTAAACAACAACGACTGCTTTCCAAATCTACTATTGCATTCTGATTCAAATCAAACATCGGCCGTAAGATAAGAGATCAGCTCTCACGAATTAGAATCAATCTCATAGTCCAAGATTCTGTTTCTCAATTTCCCGATTTATGACAACTGAATTCAGACTACTAATTGAAAACTTCAATTTGGGGTCGATCAAGTACTTCATATGTCGGAAACAAATCATTGAGGGACCCAATCATATCGCTTTTCTTGATAAAGAAAAAGGAACGAATCAATTTGACTATATAGTCATACATTTTACTAACCAAATCATTCATGGAATTACTCCTTATAACAACTAGTTATGAGATACAGTTAGGTAAACAAATGCACAATTTATTCGTAAACTACGAACTATATCTCTGAATAAGAATATTAGATATTATCGTCTTAGAATTACTCGTGAGAAATCCATGAAGTAATCTCTAAGAACAAGTTTATCTATTACTTAAAATCTCTATTTTCAAAATACTTAAAATATCGTTGCAATTCCAATTGCAATGTCTTAACCTCGATTGACAATCTACAATCTATTCATGACAGTCTTAATTCACTACTAACTTCCAAAAGTATGAGTGACTATGGAATTTTTAATAATATTAAAATTACTCATGGAAGAAAACATATAAAGTGAAATACAATAATAAATTAATTAACTATGGCTTCAAACTTATTGAATATAAATGAATCCCTATTATTTAATCACCATAACAATTACGAATTTATTCATTGTATAATGTTTCGAGTAATCAACTAACCACTTGAATTAGATAACGTCAGTTATACTTATGTTATGAACATGCATATTATGCCTCTATATAGTCCTTCCTTTGTGAACATATCCATTTAAACACTATTCCAATGATGCACATTTCACAATTCCAAATTCTTAGCATTATCTAAGATATATATGAATTTCATCTTTACATGCATTATCTTTCTATGATGTCAAGGTTCTTAAGTTAGTTTTCGACATTACATAATGTTCCACTAGAACTTGTTACTAGAAACAATTTCATGGTTATGAAGTGTCAAATTCAAGATGCACTACTTGAACACTTCTATTGTATTAAAGTTTCCAACTCACATGTAGATTCTATAAGCTTCTCCCGTTACGGAAACATTTACATATCTTAACTAATTGATTTGACATGCTAACAATCTATTTATAGTACCCCAAAATTAATACACTTAAAGAATTGCTCAAAATATTCAACAGTTATGACATCGTAGAGTATTCTAAGGGTTATATATATATATATATATATATATATATATATATATATATATATATATATATATATATATATATATATATATATATATATATATATATATATATATATAAAAGCCACAGTTGAGAACAATTTCGATGGAAATTACTATAATTGTTGTTTAGTTCCATATCATATAATTCCTTTTAGATTTTAATTGGACTTGCAAAATCACTCTCTTTTCCTTAACAACTTTAACCCAAGCTCATGTGATGGAGACTGAGCGCTAAATTGGCCTCGTTGAAGGCTATTATATAACCTATCTCATGTTAAAGATGAATAACCTATTACGGTGATTGCTTCTAGGCCTATATGTTGGACATAATGATCCAAAAAGGCTTTTGCCTTAGCGAGGCTATGACTTTATCCATGATTGTGATGAAATTGGACCAATAATAAAGACTATTGTAGGTCATTGTTTTGCCTCTAGTTTTCAACATCGATTATTTCATCAACCACACCAATAGCCATTATTATAGCCTTCCTAGATTTTAATATTTGAATCATATTAATAAATATTGGTAAGGAAGAGTAATCAAAGGGTTGAATAGGAAGAAAATGGGTCATACCTTGATCTTCAATAAGAAACATTAATATTGTGTCCCTGGAGGTATGGAGAAGCCACTGATAATGCATGAGACTCGTGTTGCGATCATATTTGAAAGAAAAGAAATTATCAGGTACCTGACAAAGAGTTGCTTCGGGAGAGTTACATACATGTTCTCAATAAAATCCTGATATAGTATTCATACGAGAACAGTAGATTGTTAGCAACAAGACTCCAATCATGATGTTTCCAAAATTAATTATCACGTTGGATGAATATTACATCCTTGTTGTTTTAGAATATGTTTTATCAGTTTATCTACATCTATCGATTCTTTAAATTTCATTTCATGATCATTTAAAGATAACACTCTGATATAGTCACATATAAGCAATGTTAATGATCGATATATAGTGGTATATAACCATTGTTAACAATTGATTCAATCTTGTGCCATTTCAGTGTTTAATTTTGGTTGCTTGAACATTATGAGTCTCATCGATGTGATCAAGGACACCAAAATATCTGCAATTGGTTTGAAAGAGTTCTTTGGACACATTACAGTTAAGTCGCCTGCGAGAGTTGAAGCAATAATCTTTATACATTGATAATCTCATAGGCTTTTTTAAGAAAGGGGTAAGAATCACTACGTCAATGAGGAGATCCACACTGGTGATGGAGATTGAGACACATAGAGATTAACACTTGCTTCAAAGAGAGTTGCGCCGATAATCTCTCATACCATGTAATTTTGCGATTCGCCATGAATGATATATTTCTTAGATTACGAACCTATGAGGTAAAATTGGCCAAAACATATTTGGCCCAAACCGGCCAACTATACATATTTGTACACTAGCAACATATATTAGATGGAATTCATGTGATGGATCATGAAATAGGTTACACGTGGACCGTAAAATTTGTACAATACCATTTTTTATTACATGAACATTCATATTATAATTTTTTTATTACATGAAAATTCATATTAGAGTATCTTAAAACATATATTATCATAGTCGTCAAAATGAGAATTCTATTAAAGTCTTTGTTTAATTAAGTCTCCAAGTATTCGTGGCAATCACATACTTCATATCTTCACGATAAACACAAATATGTGTTGTTGAAATATCTCTTAATCTATGAAAGAGACGAGCATTTCCTCAAAAAAATAAATAAATAAATAAATAAATAAATAAATAAATAAATCTGAAAGGTGTACCACGACAATATTCATGTTTTTGTCCTAACATTTCCATTTTATCGCAAATCAATTCAAACCACAAACGAATTCCATATTTTCGGCTTTGTTGCCAAATCTAATACGATAGAATTAATACTAACGTAACCTCAAAAGAAAAAACAGCAATCTCAACTTAAACTCTTACATATACATATCTTCGAAATTAAAATATGATTCAACTAATTACACATATATTTTCCCAAAAAAACTGCGTGACACAATTAGATCTAAACCAAAGTGAACAAGATCATTTGTTTAATATATACTAGGTATGTGACTCATATATTATACGGGTTTGATAAAATAAAAAATTAAATATTAAAATTTAAATAAAATTTTATTTAAATTTGAAATTTTAGATTTCAAATTTAAAATTTAAAATTTAAATTTAAAAGAAAATATATTAAATACTATATCAATACTAATATTGGAATTCATTGATATTTTCAATTAACACAATTATTAATTGAGGTGTAAATATGGTGTGTTAATTAAAAAAAATATATAAAAAAATGAAAAAATGACAAATGGAAAAAACAACTATTCAAAAATACCAAAAATTAACAAGTGTCCAAATTAATGAGAGAGTGACATATGTCAAAATTATTTTCATTTATTATGGATGATATATATATATATATATATATATATATATATATATATATATATATATATATATATATATATATATATATATATATATATACACCCACACACACACACATAGGGTTAGGTTAATGTGAGATGCCCTAATTTTGTGAGAACGTGATACGCAATCCTAGCCATTCATTTGGTTGATAAAACAAAAACCATTTTTAAAATGCAAACTAATTGATAATATACAAAAAAAAAAATTCAATTATTATTTTCGAAATTAACGTTTTCGAAAAAAAATAAAAAAATATATATATCATTTTTTACATAATCTACTAGAATAAATAGAATATTCTACATATCTGAGAAATCTAGTGTAATATTCTAACATTCTAAAAATCACATTTGAATATTTACAGTGTAATATTCTATTATAATTTTTCACGTATTTTTCAGAAAAAATGGTATTTTTTTTCTTTTTTTTTTTGTTTAGGTAAATAATGTTCCAAAAATAATAATTAAAAAATGAACTTTTGGATTTTTCCATTTATTTTATATTTTAAAATTTGATTTCACAGTCTCACAAAATTAGCATGATCTCAAATGAACGTGAATATATATATATATATATATATATATATATATATATATATATATATATATATATATATATATATATATATATATATATATATATATATATATATATATAGGGTTGAGATCGGTTGAAAACTCATAGTTTCCCGAGAACCAGAGAATTAAAAGTGGAGCGTTGGATCAAAAGTAATTCATTAAGGACATGATCGTCATCTTACCAATCTCATTTAATATTTAATTTTTTTGTGTTATTTAATATATTAATATAAACGTCTAAACATTTACATCATAAATCAAAGTTTAATATTTTTTTTAAATATAGTATTTTTTTCGTTTTTATTTTTTACAGAAAATGCAGATTTATTAATTATTTATAGGAAACATGAATTTTTGAAAAAGAAAATTGAAAAAAAAATATATTTTTTAATAAACTGCAATTTTTTCAAAAAATGCATTTTTTTCAAAAAAAAAACTGTACTTTTTTTAAAGAAATCTGCATTAAAAAAAAAAAAAAAAAAAAAAAAAAAAAAAAAAAAAAAACTGCATTTTTTTTAAAACACTGTATTTAAAAAAAACTGTAATTTTTCAAAAAAAAAAAAATAAAAAAGCTGCAAGCTTTTTAAAGAAAATTACATTTTTTTTCAAAAAAAATTACATTAAAAAAAATTAACTACAATTTTTTCAAAAAAAAAAAAAACTTCATTTTTTTAATAAGCAAATTTTTAGGTGCATATATGCATATTTTTTTTCAAATGCATATATTTATATTTCTTATACAATAATATTCGTAAGTAAATCCAAAAAAAAAAAACACATTCTTATTAATTAATATAAACATAATAGTACAAGTATTTTATTTAATAAAAAAAATATAAAAAATAAAAAATGCTAAAAATTTCAAATCATTTTCATGTCTTCGTGTCAATATTTTATTATTTTCTTCAATTTATTATTTTTCACCTCTTCAACATTCACCACAATTTTTCCAAATCTACAAGGAAAAAAAATGATTGATGCAAAAACACTCACAATAATACATATGTGATTTTCATCTGATTAACATATGAATCACATACGATTTACATATGAATCACATAAGATTCTCATATGAATCACATTTACATATGACATCATATGTAACTGTGATTCACATGTGAATCGCATGTGATTCACATATGAATCACATGTAAATCATATGTGATTTACATATGAATCACATATGATTTACATGTGAATCAAATGTGAATTACATGCGAATCAACTGTGATTAATATGTGAATTCCATGTGATTTTCATGTGATTAACATATGAATGTGTGCATGTATATGTAATTCATATGTTATTCACTTGTGATTTACATGTGAATCACATATAATTCATATCTGATTTACATGTGATTAATATGTGAATTTTACCAAGTGTAGCATACATGAACAAAAGATTCAAAAATTATAATGCAATTAATTTGTTTAATGCACACAAAAGATATAACCCAATTCAATAGTGTTCATCAAGTCTCTTACCATTGAGGCACAAATGGAGCCATCCGGATTGAACCCCAAATCCATATATATGACAAAAATATATGTGGTTTAAGATTTCACACCATAAGGTAAAAAAGAAGAACCTATTGATTCGAATGAATCCAATTATTAAGCAGGTACAGAGAAATCCAATTATAACAACATCATGTAAATTAACAGGAGCACAACCTTTCAACCAACCAGTACTCAGTATCCAAGTGTACATGGTTGAATCCCCATTTTCCTACCATATTTGATCTCTGGTCAACTAATAACTCTTATCATTTTTGCCTCTATTATGTAACCTGAAGAGACCTCAAACAGGTGATCTAAGAAGAAGTGGGATAAAGAACCTGCTGATATAAGCAAGAAACATTGTTTCAAGGTAACGGGGATCTGCACCAAAGCATCAAAAACAGTGAAAATATTGAAAGATCTCGTTGAATTTTAGGGCACAAAAACATTTGGAACTACACTGCTATAATATATGATGAAAACCATAATCGATAAAGTGAAAACGAGAATGCAAGTTAGAGCAAATGTCACTTGATGTATTACAATTTTCGCAAAAGAATGATCTCTATGTGATGTCACTTCTTCTAACCTGAAAAGAACCCAAAACCCTCTGAGCCATTTCATCGAACAGGTGGTGAGCGGAACAAGGAGATTTCTATTCTCGCAAAACTCAGATTAGCAACATTTCAATGTAAGAGATCGAGGTCATGAAAACAGATTCAATCGTGAAGTGATTGATGATACTTACTTGATAATCGAGACATAGGTGGGAATTGTGGAGGTTGGAGCCATATGTGACGATGTTTGTGTAGTTTGTGGCCGTCAGAGGTGCGATTGGAAAAGAAGGCCTTGGCGGTGTAAGATCCACGCCAGATAGAGGTGATTCACAAATGTGATTCAATGGTTTATTGTTGCAATAGAACATAACAATGAATGAAGTAGATCTCTTGGATCGTGGATTTAACGTCGTTGATATGTAATACAAGGAACGTGGGTTGGTAGTCGTTGTTGTTTGTCAAACAGGTAGAGATGGAGGATGGAAGGAGGAGGAAGGTGGTAGATGGAGTCGATCATCGATCCTTAGTCTATGTGTCGAATTCGGTCCTCAATGTGGCGGTATCCTTGGTGGAAATCGGTGGCGGAAAGATCGGATGTAGAGATATTCATCGGAAGGAGGCGGATGACGGAGTCGTGAAGAAACCTGAGACATGAGAGAGAGAAAGTAAGAAACACATGTTTGTGTGTGTGGGTTATTTTTAATTTGTTAAATTGATTATTATGATTGATATTTTTAATTCCTAATTTTGCCCTTGTAAATATTTATAAAATGTCTAAGATACCATCAAAACAAGTGATAATTACAATTACACCATGATCAATCTATGTCATTTAAGATTTTGATTTAATGCTCGACCTTTAGTTCTTGAGTTCTCGGAAAACTTTGAGTTCTCAAATGATCATTCCTCTCTCTCTCTCTCTCTGTATATATATATATAGAGAGAGAGAGAGAGAGAGGTTAAAATGAGAACCCAAAAACATTAATAACCCTATGTTTTCATTAAGGGAATTTTTTTGATAAATCCAACATTTATATGGTATTAAGCAAAATATTATATTCTCTACCTTACAAACTATTTGCCATTTGTCGTCGGACTATCGTCAGACCACCGACGGATTAACATTAAATTCAGTGACATTTTCCTGGTCGTATTCATTGTTTAACAGAACCAACATTGTAACTCCTTTTTCTTTGGTAATACTTTTTACTTTTCCAACCAAAATATACAAAATTTTACTACAAAAAAAAAATAATAAAATAAAATAAAATAAAATAAAAAAATTATGTCTTGAAATATTCATTTTTTTTTTCTAAATTGTAGATTTCTTTACAAACATATTTCATGTATAAGAAATATTCACAGTTTAAAATAAAATACTTATAATTTAATAAACATAATATTTTACTAATACAAAATTTAATATGTTTATGCATACATTCATTTATATTTTAATACAAAATTTATATAAAATATGCAACTTAATAAAGTCCATTTTTAATTTAATACATAAAAATCACAACATATTATCAATTATACACTATTCAAATATTTTAAAAAATGAAATCAAAACTCTACCAATACTACCAACTACTAATGCACACGCTACCATCAATCACTTCGCAAACATCTTTCCTTTCAAATCAAATATATATATAATCATTGATTGCCAGTTTTAATACTATATGCACAATTTAATAAACCAATTAATTCCCTTATTCACCGTTTAATGCAAACCGTATATAAAAACTAGGGAAAACTGCAATAAAGTCGCTACACATTGAACTCAAAATCGATTTAGTTCCTATAATTATTTTTTATTCAATTAAGTCCCAAATACCGGTAATTATATTCAATTTAACCCTTTGACCCGGTCAACAGGTCATCCAACTTTCAAAAATTACATTTTTGGCCTAGATTTCAAAATTTATTATAAATTTGCTCCAAATTTTACACTTTTGGCCCAAATTTTAAATTTTCTTACAAATTGAGTACAAACTTTACCCTTTTTGCCCAAATTTTAGAATTTTATTATGAATTCATCCTAGTTTACAACTTTTTTTTCTCAAAAAATTGTTTCTAATATGAGTTTTCTTTATAAAATCATATTTATACAAAAAAACGTATTTTCACATAAAAATCTTATGTTGTCTAGATAAAAACTTTTTTGTATATGAAGTATCTACTTATAAAAATATATATTTATTAAGTATATAAATATATACAAAACCGTTCTTATAAAAAAACTGTATACAAACACCTATCACCTTTATATATATATATATATATATATATATATATATATATATATATATATATATATGCACACAAATAGGTCTGTATCTATTTTTTTTTTTAAATCGTGTTTGTATACATTTTATAAAATGTATACAAACACGTAATATATAAAAAATTATTCAAACAAGTTTTTATAAAAAAAAAATGTAAACAAACAGGATTTTATAAAAAAAAAAAAAAAAAGATAAAATAGGTGTTTGTATATGCTTTTTTTGTAAAATACATTTTTGTATACATTTTTTTAGAAAAACGGATTTGTATATATTTATATACTTAATAAATATTTATTTTTATAAGTAGATATTTCATATAAAAAAACTTTTTTAAAAAGGTTTTTATATAGAAAGTATAAGATTTTTAAGTGAAAATACTTTTTTTTGTATAAATATGATTTTATAAAGAAAATACATATTAGAAACAATTCTTTGAGAATAAAAGTCGGAAAAAAAACTAAAATTAGGATGAATTCATAATAAAATTCTAAAACTTGGGCAAAAAAGGTAAATTTTGGACCAAATTTGTAACAAAATTTAAAATCTTGGCCAAAAGTGTAAATTTTGGACCAAATTTGTAATAAATTTTGAAATCTAGGCCAAAAAATGTAATTTTTGAAAGTTGGATGACCTGTTGACCGGGTCAAAGGGATAAATTGAATATGATTACCGATATTTGGGACTTAATTGATTAAAAAAATATATAGAAACTAAATCGATTATGAGGCCAATATATAGGAACTTTATTACAGTTTTCCCTAAAAACTAATACATTCTTACAAAGTTATGCAACACCAAAAATAAATCTATTCACAAGAAAATTAAAATTTATGATTTTCATTATAGCTATCATGTATGTGTAGAAAATCATGCATTAAAAGCTTAAAACGTATTAAAAAAACTTATGCATTCACAATTTAAAGCTTATGTATTTTGTTGAAACAATATGATATGTATAAAAATCATGTATTTACAACTTAAAACTTATAAAAAAAAAAACCATGTATTCACAGTTTAAAACTTATAAAAAATCATGTATTTACAAATTAAAACATTTATTTAGTTATTGAAAATAGTTAAAGCTAACATTAATATAACTAAATAATAGATGAAACGTTAATCATAATTTTAAAACACTAAATTAACATTATTTGAGAAAACACTAACATAAAAAACTACAAAACTTCATAAAAATCAAATACTCACAACATTCACAGTTTAAAATTTATGTTTTTCATTAAAGTAGTCAGGTCTGTTTAAAAAAAATAATGTATTCATAACTTAAAATTTATAAAACCATACATTCAAAGCATAAAACTTTTGTTTTTTTTATTAAATTATCATATCTACATAAAAGATCTTGCAATTACAGCTTATAACTTGTAAAAGTTCACACATTTGTAGTTTAAAACCCTAATTTCCCGGGTCTAAGCCCTATTTAAAGGAACTTATAACCCTTCATTGTGGCTACCTTCGTACTTGGGAGAACCAGAGCATCTGAGAGTCCTAGTGAGTGAGATAAGAGGCCATTGTTCCTCATCCTTGTGTGTTTTAGCAAGAATGGAAGAGGGAGGTCAAGCTAGGAGAGTTGGGGAGCTTGGATCTACTTTCATTTGGGCATAGTGTTGGAATAGTGTCTAAGGCTGCAACTATATTAGGCAAGTATTTGATCCGGTTGTGCATGGTCCTTTTGGGTTGCCTTCATCATAGCAACTTGATGGATGATTTGTTAAGAGAGAGTAAATATTATAAGGAATAATATAAGGTTATTTGATTAATATAAGTCATAAATTAATTGGAATTAATTTGGTGACTTAAAGAGATTAATTAAATAAAGGGGTATAAACTGTCAATTGTTTGATAGTTAAACTTTAGACTACAAATCCATTGGGATATGCTTTGGACGAATTCTATAAGATATAGGATAGCTAAAATCGTCCAAAGGCTTATCTATGGAATGGATTTGGATAGCCTTAAGAGAAGATTATCCAATTAGGGTTTAGGTTGTAACCCTTAAGGAGTCTACAAGTATAAATAGACCCTAGGGGTGAGGGAATTCGACACACCATCAAAAGTAGAGATACTCTGGCCGAATTCCTCCCCTCTCCTCTCTCCTAAATCATCTTGCTTGCTATTGGTGTTTGTAAGCCATTAGAGGAGTGACATTTGTGACTCTAGAAGCTCCAAGACAACAAGATCAACAAGGAACTCAAAGGTATGATTCTGGATCTATTTCAATGTTGTTATTTAACCTAATTAGCCATTAGAAGTCTTGGATTCAAAGCATGTTTAATTAGAAAGCCTAGATCCAAGCATTAGGGTTTTGCATGCGCACATAGGAAAGTTCTTATGGCTAAAACCCATTAGTTGTATCAGAGCCTAGCTTGGTTTTCTTTAAATTGTTGCTTGATTAACTGAAACAAACCTGCAAAATTTGATTTTGGGTTTATGAGTCATGGACTCGGCGAGTTCCAAAGTGGACTCGGCGAGTAGGCTTGTACTCGGCGAGTCCGGGCGTCTGGATTAGGCAAAACCGGGATTTTTTTATGTTTATCTTATGGAAACTTACCTTAATCATATTAGATCAACCCTAATCCGTTTTTTTGATATATATGACTATAATCTTGATCTAATTAAAGATATTTATCATCTAATAAAATATTTAATTTCCTTATGTGATAAATGATTAATTATTTTGATAATTATCTTAAAAGAAATCTTGGATAAATCAAATAAAGATAATTAGGATATTAATTGTTAATTGGAATTATTTGTTATTTGATCCTTCATGTTTTAAATGTTTAAAACCTACCCTAAAGTTTTGAAATTTATATTTGTGATTAAAAGTTTTAATTTAGACAACTTAAATTTCAAACCCTAGATTTTAAAAGGTTTTAAAATACAACCCTATACTAATATGATATTACTAGAATAATATATATGTATAACTAAATGCTAGTCTTACCGTTAGTAGGCCTCATTCACGAAGCCGATCTATAAGGTGGGAATAAGGTTGCGGCCTATAAAATGACGCTTAATGGGTGTACACTCACACCCACCGCTTGCTTGATTGGTGGAGGGTCGTTAGCCGAACGGGTAGGATAGGGCAACCTCATCTTCTCATTAAAAGTATAATAAGAAATACAAAGTAACTACACGTTTTAAAAAATTTCCCAATCTTAGTTACTTTAGGAAAAGTGAATTGATGCAATCCCATGAAATTACACTTTGCACCTTGCTAAGAAGTTAGTGGAGCGTGTGTGGTTTACCGGCACACTAATTGGTTCTAAGAGAAGGTGGAAAAGGGTGATTCATTGTTTATCATAGTTCGATGGAGCGTGTGTGGTTTACCGGCACATCGAATAGGTGATCGTTACAATGAAGGCACCATGTGAATTTGCATGGTATTCACACCCGCTTTGTGATCCTCGGCATCCCAGTCACAAACGAGAGGGGCATATCGAGATTTAAACATGCCATTGAATAGTTTCAATGAATCTCATCCGAACCTAGGAATTCTCAAAAACACTTAGGACTAATAGTTTAAGTTTTGTGATGGAGAATTAGTGAATCGTCATTCACTTACCTTCAATTTATTTGCATGTTAGATTACGGCATCCCTTTTCTAGTATGTAAATGTTATTGTTGGATCCTAGCCCTAATTTTCTTATTGGGTGATAATTAGGGATTATTATTCTAATCTATCTTTGTCCTTTTTCTAATTGAAGATGTCGAACGCAAACAACGCTGCTGCTAGTTCTTTCACGTTGATGAGCCTTTGCCAAAAGGTCACCTTCGATGGAACGAACTTTAGCGAATGAATAAGATACATTCGCACCATTGCTCGCTATGAGGATAAAGAGTATGTCCTCGATGAGAAGCTCGAGAAAATCAACCCCGAAGTTGCTACTCCCGAAGAAATCACCGCCTTTGAAACTCATGAGCGAGATGCAACGAAGATACATTTCATCATGATCGCCACCATGAACTCCGAATTCCAAAAGTCCTACGAGGACATGTATCCATACGAGATGCATCAAGACTTGTTGGAGAGATACCACCAAAACGCGAGACAAGAGCGTTATGAGATCTTCGCTAACATGATCTCCACTAAGATGGGTCATGGAGAATCTCTTACCGTGCACCTGCAAAAGATGCAAAGGTATGTCGACCGCCTTCGCAAGTTAAATGTTGACTTCGGATAAGACTTGGCGATCGATATGGTGCTTCACTCTTTGCCTCCGATGTACAACCAATTTAGGATGACCTACCACATGAACAAAGAAGAGGTCACCCTAAGCAAACTCCAAGGTCTCTTGAGGGTCGCTGAGAGCAACTTCAAGGACAAGTCTGTTGCACCTACTCCCAATCCGTCCGCTGCTCCTGTCTTGGCTATTGGTCAAGGGAAGGGAAAGAAAAGGAAAGCTTCATCGAATAACTATCGCAAGGTGAAAGCTCGAGACGGTGCCTCTTCTAGTGGGACCAAAGTTGATCCCGCTAAGCCCTGCTCCAACCCAAAGGAGGCAGAGTGCCACCACTGCCACAAGATAGGACATTGGAAGAGAAGTTGCCCGGATTACCTGCAAGCGATCAAAGAAGGAAAGATCAAGCCATCTTTCGTAGGTATATACACAATCAAATCTAACGATTCTAATCATGCTATTTCTTGGGTTCTTGATACCGGTTGTGGTTATCACATTTGTTCTAATGTGCAGGGACTAAGAAGAAGTAGGGATGTAGAGCAAGGAAGGATCAATCTAATCATGGGGAACAGAAGATCGTCGCCTGTGACCAAGATTGGAGTGTATTCTTTAATGCCTAGGAATAGTTTGGTTTTACATTTGAACAATTGTTGCTATTCGCCAGAAATGGCTAGAAACATCATTTCATTTCATGGTTTATATAGACAAGGATTTAGATTTTCTTTTAATAATAAGAATAGTTCTATTTTGGCTTATCTAAATGGTGTCTTTTACTTTGAAGCTATACCATGTAATGGAATATATGAAACTGTTATGATTGTTGATAACTTAGGAAATGATGTTTTGAATATTGATTCTTCCACTAGTATGGATAAAGCATCCTTGTGGCATTGTCGTCTTGGACATGTCAACAAGAAACGCATAGCACAACTCCAAAAGGATGGAGTGTTGGACTCATTCGACCTTAGGGAAGATGACACATGCGAGTCTTGTTTACTTGGAAAGATGACTAAGTCACCCTTCATGAGTACTTGTGAAAGGGGTGAGGGGCTATTGGACCTAATACATACCGATGTATGTGGACCCTTTAGATCAACCACGAAGGATAGGAACCGCTTCTACGTGACTTTTACCGATGACTATAGTAGATATGGGTATATCTACTTAATCAAGCAAAAGTCAGACACCTTTGAAAAGTTCAAAGAGTTCAAGAATGAAGTGGAGAATCAATTGGGCAGGAAAATCAAGATGCTTCGATCCGATCGAGGAGGAGAGTACCTAAGTCTTGAATTCCACGATTATCTCAAGGAGTGTGGAATAGTTTCGCAATTGACGCCTCCTAGGACACCGCAGTTGAATGGTGTGGCAGAAAGGCGTAATCGAACCTTATTGGATATGGTTCGCTCTATGATGAGTCGTGCTTCACTACCTATCTTCTTTTAGGGGTATGCCTTAGAGACTGCCGCCCATATCCTTAACCGAGTCCCTACTAAGAAGGTTGCCAAAACACCTCACGAGATGTGGACAGGGAAAGCTCCCTCGTTGGAACATATCAAGGTTTGGGGTTGCGAGGCTTTCGTAAGACGAGATACTCACGACAAGCTTGAACCTCGAAGTGAGCGATGTATTTTCATCGGCTACCCGCAAACATCCTTTGGATATCTCTTCTATAGACCGAAAGACAATGTTGTCTTTGTTGCGAGGAGAGGAGTTTTCCGAGAGCGAGAACTCATAAGCCAAGGAGACAGTGGGAGGCAAATCGAACTTGAAGAGATTCAAGAGTCGATAGATGAAGGAACCTCTACCGCTGGCATTCAACCCGAGGAGGAAACTCCGGTTGAACCGATTGACGAATCCTTACCTCTCAGACGTTCCGATAGAGTTAGAGTTCACCCCCAGTTTTATGGTTTTCATATTACTACCGAAGGGGACACGTATATTAGTGATGGTACACTAGTAAATATTGATGAACCTAATAGCTATAAGGAAGCCATGGCAGGCCCGGAGTCTGCAAAATGGAAAGAGGAAATGGATAGCGAGATCCAATCCATGTACGATAACCAAGTTTGGAATTTGGTTGATTATGTGCCCGAACGTAAGACCGTTGGGTGCAAATGGATCTTCAAAAAGAAGACCGACGTGGATGGGAACGTACACACATATAAGGCGCGATTGGTCGCGAATGGCTTTACTCAAACTCCCGGAGTTGACTATGATGAGACCTTCTCACCAGTTGCGAAGATTAAATCTATTAGAGTGATGCTAGCAATTGCCGCATTTCATGATTATGAGATTTGGCAAATGGATGTCAAGACCGCTTTCCTTAACGGAAAGTTGGCTGAGGATGTTTACATGGCTCAGCCAAAGGGGTTTGTGGATCCGAAGCATCCGAATAGAGTGTGTAAGCTTGAGAAGTCCATTTATGGACTTAAGCAAGCATCTCGCAGATGGAATCTTTGCTTCGATGAGAAAGTCAAAGAGTTTGGATTTGTACGAAGCGAAGACGAATCTTGTGTATATGTCAAAGCCAGTGGGAGTATAGTAAGCTTTCTCGTTCTATATGTCGATGACATACTACTCATAGGAAACGACATCCCGACTCTGCAGGAGGTTAAGTCCTGGCTCGGGAAGTGTTTCGCTATGAAGGACCTCGGAGAGGCTTCTTACATTTTGGGAATAAGGATAGTAAGAGAAAGAAGTAAGAGACTAATTGGACTTAGTCAGAATACTTACTTAGAGAAGGTACTAAAATGTTTTAGTATGGAAAACTCAAAGAAGGGAGAATTACCGATACAAGGAAATGCCAAGTTGAGTAAGTCTCAAAGTCCAAGTACCGAAGCTGAGATAGCAGAAATGAGCCGAGTACCATATGCTTCCGCAGTTGGCTCAATCATGTACGCTATGACTTGTACTCGCCCTGATGTAGCCTTCGCTTTGAGCATGGTTAGCAGATATCAAGGGAACCCTGGCAAAGCACATTGGATTGCGGTGAAGAACATCCTTAAGAACCTTCGGAGGACGAAAGAATGGTTCTTAGTCCTTGGAGGGAGTGATGACTTGAAGGTGCGAGGGTATAGTGACGCCAGCTTTCAGACCGACAGGGACAACTACCGTTCGCAGTCAGGCTGGGTCTTTACCCTAAATGGAGGAGCAGTAACATGGAAGAGTTCCAAGCAGGAAACCGTAGCTGATTCAACGTGCGAATCAGAGTACATTGCAGCGAGCGAAGCGTCGAAGGAGGCAATATGGCTAAAGAACTTCATTGGTGATCTTGGAGTTGTGCCGGCCATAAAGGAGCCCATGGAGATTTTCTGTGATAACGAAGGTGCGGTTGCCTTGACCAAGGAACCGAGGGATCATGGTAGATCTCGACATATCAACAGAAAATATCACTTCATTAGACATCATGTAGAAGAAGGACAACTCGTAGTGAAGAGGATATCATCAGAAGATAACCCAGCAGATCCGCTTACGAAGGGACTGAGTAGGGTTAAGCACTTGCAGCATGCTAGGAGTATTGGGCTGAAGGATGATATTAGTATAGATTAGATAGTATTAGAAACGTATAATAGATAAATGTAATTAACATTTGATGATTACATAAAGGAGTTTTATTTATGAGTAAAGTTACTATCACATGTTAATTGTTTAACTATTGTTTCACTTTGCATGTTTTGACTTCCAGAATAATTGAGTTTATTAGGAATAATCGAATTATTCAAATGGTCCACAATCGTTCATATGTTGGGAGTAGATATGAATGAAGATTGTCATGAATTGGTGTGTAGAATGTCTAAATGGTGTTAGACATAGCAAGGGTTGTTGCAACGTTCATGAGTGCTTATGAACTGGTTTTGAGCATTGGAATAAACCCGCGCTTGCTGGGATCACCTTATGGAATACGATATAAAAGGTGATCGCAAGACGATAATATCATATAGTCTTAAAACCTAGATATATGATTTATTATTTGTTAATTGATTGTACATTGATAATGCGAAAACGCATTAGTAACTTGGTGTTATAAAACGCATTGTTGTGTATAGTTGGTTAATGAATAAGTAAATGCATATAAGTCGAAGTTTATCTGTAAATTTTATCCTAAGAGGGTAGAAGAGATATCTTGGCCACTCGATGATTTGATTTGACTTATGTGCCGGGCCCGGTCAGAACTGAATTGATGTGTTTGATTAAGTTCTATGTCAAATAAATCGGAGATCGAGAAATCAAATGCTTGACTAACCATTCCATAGGATTGTCAGCATGATATCTAACAGAGGACTGTAAGACCCCTTATCTAAAGGACAAGATTGATTAGATCAGAGTTGACAGCGTCGTTGAGAGTTACGATTGCAAACCGAATTGTACTTGTATAGTTACTAGACTTATCCAAGTGGGAGACTGTTGGAATAGTGTCTAAGGCTGCAACTATATTAGGCAAGTATTTGATCCGGTTGTGCATGGTCCTTTTGGGTTGCCTACATCATAGAAACTTGACGGATGATTTGTTAAGAGAGAGTAAATATTATAAGGAATAATATATGGTTATTTGATTAATATAAGTCATAAATTAATTGGAATTAATTTGGTGACTTAAAGAGATTAATTAAATAAAGGGGTATAAACTGTCAATTGTTTGATAGTTAAACTTTAGACTACAAATCCATTGGGATATGCTTTGGACGAATTCTATAAGATATAGGATAGCTAAAATCGTCCAAAGGCTTATCTATGGAATGGATTTGGATAGCCTTAAGAGAAGATTATCCAATTAGGGTTTAGGTTGTAACCCTTAAGGAGTCTACAAGTATAAATAGACCCTAGGGGTGAGGGAATTCGACACACCATCAAAAGTAGAGATACTCTGGCCGAATTCCTCCCCTCTCCTCTCTCCTAAATCATCTTGCTTGCTATTGGTGTTTGTAAGCCATTAGAGGAGTGACATTTGTGACTCTAGAAGCTCCAAGACAACAAGATCAACAAGGAACTCAAAGGTATGATTCTGGATCTATTTCAATGTTGTTATTTAACCTAATTAGCCATTAGAAGTCTTGGATTCAAAGCATGTTTAATTAGAAAGCCTAGATCCAAGCATTAGGGTTTTGCATGCGCACATAGGAAAGTTCTTATGGCTAAAACCCATCACATAGGAAGCTATTTGAGGGATTATTCAGATCTTATTCTCGTGTTTTTGTTGATATAGTCAAATCTAGGGTTTCTTCATGCTTTGATTAGTTTGTATTTGGAGTGAGAGAGGTCCCATGGGGAAATTGGTACCGAGATCTGGACTTTAGAAGTTCCAGAAAGTCCTAAATTCTCTACTTTATGCCTTTCCTTTTGAGTTGTGGACTTAGGTTACCATTTTAGAGGTCATTTCACCAAAAGAAGACTTGTAGGCATTGCATGGGTGCCAAGATGTGACCTTTACGTGATTATCATGTTTGGGAAGGTCAGATTTATAGATTAGAGAAACAGATCTGACCTCAAAAGGCCATTTGAGTTCAATCATGGAATGAACTCACCGAGTGCATGAGCAGACTCGACGAGTCGGACCGGGTTGTCCCGTGACCCACACTATTGATGACTCGCCGAGTTAGAAGAGTGACTCAGTGAGTCAGGGTAGGATTTAAGAGACTTGAGTTCACGTCTGAACTCGCTGAGTCAGTGCCTGACTCGACGAGTTGGGTCAAGGGGGTGGCCATTGACTAATGTTGACCAGAGTTGACTTGTGTTGACTTAAGGGTATTAGTCAAATTAAGTCAGGAAGGTATTAATTAGAGATGCATTTATGCTATAGGAGGAAGCTAGGTTGGAGGATTCAGCGCGAGTAATTATCCGACATCGTCGAGGTAAGTCTTCTCACCATGCCTTACTTGATGGGGTGATTATGTGTGATAGGAAAGTCTTATGTCTATGATAAAAATGTGATGCATGATTGTATATGTAATATGTTATGATATGGACTGGTAGGTCAACAAAGCATGGACCGAAAGGTCAACGGAGTTATGGGATGGAAATCCCCTGAGACACTTGGATCGGAAGATCCCATAGAGCTATGGCCTGGTAAGGAATATGTGTTGCACGTGGTATTTTGGGGAACTCACTAAGCATTATTGCTTAACGTTTTCTCGTTATGTGTTTCAGGTACCAGTGATGATCATGGGAAGGCAACGACATGATCAGTACACACTTATGGTGGAGATGTTTTGAGATTCTTGGGATTTTGATTTGCACTTATGTTATGTAAAAATAATTGATATACGTTTTCGAGAATTATGATTGGAGTATTTTTAGGGAACTCACTAAACATTATTGCTTACCATTTTCGTGTTATGTGTTTTAGGTACCAGTGATGATCGCGGGAAGGCGCCGACATAATCAGTACATACTTATGGTGGAGATGTTATGATATTCTGGGGATTTTGATTTGCACTTATGTTATGTAAAAACAATTGATATACGTTTTCGAGAATTATGATTGGAGTATCTAATTAGGACTTATATTGATTGTTGGATAGAGACAATTGCTTCAAGTCACGAAAACACTCCGATACAAGTGTTTGGAGGGACCCGGGTGGCATTTATGGACATGTAATGATGTGAGGGACTTGGGACTTGTGTTTACTCCCCATGAATAAACTTATACAAGAGTTTTTGGTCTAAAACACCCATTCCCCATGAGTTTACAGCCGTAAACTCATGGTAGGGTGGTTTATGGTGCAAAATTGAGTCATAAATGGATATGGACACTTGGAAATGCTTGGATTAATTTTTCTTAAGGCTTGGATTGAATTAAAAACATCATTTACAATACATAAGGGAGTTTACAGCCTAGACATGGGGTCTTTGGCCGTAAACTCTCAAATCTCCAAGATTTAGTGTTTTTAAGGTTTTAAAATCAATCACATGTGATTCTAAAAATTCCCACAAGCCTAGAAATGAGTTTAAGGCACCATTTGACACCTTTTTATGAGTTTATGGCCATGAGACATGTTCTATGGCCGTAAACTCTCAAATGTGGGGTTTTGATGTTGGTAAAGCCTTAAAACTATTTTTGGTTGGTCCTTTGATTTATTCCAAGGCTTTTGGTGGTGTTGGATGGCTTTCAAACACCCTAGATTTGGATTTGTACCATGTTTCATGGAGTTTAAGGCCCAAGCACAAGCCTTGGCCGTAAACTCATGTAAGTCCCCCAAAAATTGTGTTTCAAGTGTCCAAATGCAAAGATCTATGTTCTATAATTCATAACTAAGACATATGAGTGATTTGGAAGGGTTTAAGGGCATGAAAACCCTAGTTCAATGAGTTTACGGCCCAAGAATGATCCTTGGCCGTAACTCCTTCAGATGACTAAAAATCCAAGTTTAAAATGTTATAAGTCCAATTCATAAAGCCATCTAGCCATATCTAAGGTCCAATTGTGCTTAGGAAGGGTTTTTGAGCTCCAAAACCCATGATATATGAGTTTACGGCCTAGGATGGTTCCATGGCCGTAAACTCATGATTATGGTCATATTTCATGCTTTGAACTCGAATTTGAAGGCTAGGAATGTTACATAACAAACTATGGGAAGTACCTCAAAGATTTGGAGCTTAAAATTGATGATTTGGACCTTTAAACTTGGATTTAGGAGAGAGGTTAGAGAGAGAGTAGAGAGAGAAGGAAAAAGCTTCAAATGAAAGGTTTAACACGTTTATATAGTCCCCAAAACTTGGACGCGGTGGAATTCTACCCGATACCGGCATTAAACGGGGCTTTAGGTCGCACCCGATTAAGTTATCGTCACCCGGCGGGAATGTTTCTATCTTTTTGAAATGAACACTTTTTGGGTTAAATTCATGAGTTCCAAGAGGTTTGGACACTCAATCAATTATAATAACATAAAATTTTATTTATTTAACCCGAAGCGAGAACGAAACGAATCGATTGACGGCGAAGTCTCACGGGTAGAACAAGTTTTCGACGATGGAAAACTTCGAGTTGTTACACATGATACCTTCCACGTGTCTCAGTTGAGGAAGTGTATTACCGATGAGTCAGCAGTGGTTCTATTAGAGGACATTCAGGTGGATGCGAGCCTGAACGATGTTGAGAGGTCGATCGCGATCCGAGATAGGAGAATCAAGGTTCTAAGGAACAAGGAGGTGTCCCTGGTTCAGGTCCAGTGGCAACATCAAAAGTAGTCTGAGCTGACTTGGGAGACGGAGTTAGAGATGCGGGAGTAGTATCCAGTATTGTTTGCAAAGCGAGACTTCGAGGGCGAAGTCTGATTCTAGTGGGAAAGAATTGTAACATCTGGGATTTCAGGTATTATTTTTATCATTTATTTTTGGAGTCTAAGAGTGAGAGACTCAACGAGTTGATGCCTAGACTCGTCGAGTAGGGTCGCGTGGTGATGACTGGATTAATTAGTGGACTCGACGAGTCGGTGAGGGGACTCGCCGAGTCCGTGCTGGCGACTAAAACCCTAATTTCCCGGGTCCAATCCATATTTAAACAACCTTTTAACCCTTCATTGCGGCTACCTTCGTCCTTGGGAGCACCAGAGCATCTAAGATTCCTAGTGAGTGAGATAAGAGACCATTGTTCATCATCCTTGTGTGTTTTAGCAAGAATGGAAGAGGAAGGTCAAGCTAGGAGAGTTGGGGATCTTTCAACTACTTTCATTTGGGCAGAGGAAGCTATTTGAGGTATTATTCAGAGCTTATTCTCGTGTTTTTGTTAATATAGTCAAATCTAGGGTTGCGTCATGCCTTGATTAGTTTGTATTTGGAGTGTGAGAGGTCCCATGGGGAATTGGTACCTAGATCTGGACTTTAGAAGGTCCAGAGAGTCCCAAATGCTCTGCTTTATGCCTTTCCTTTTGACTTATGGACTTAGGTTACCATTTTAGAGGTCATTTCACCAAAAGAAGCCTTGTAGGCATTGCATGGGTGCCGAGATGTGACCTTTACGTGATTATTATGTTTGGGAAGGTCAGATCTATAGATTATAGAACCAGATCTGACCTCATAAGGCCATTTGAGTTTGAGCATGGAATGAACTCGCCAAGTGCATGAGCAAACTCGACAAGTCAGATCAGGTTGTCCCGTGACTCACACAGTTGATGACTCGCCGAGTTAGAAGAGTGACTCAGTGAGTCAGGGGGGAGATTTAAGGGACTTGAGTTCACGTCTGAACTCCCCGAGTCAGTGCCTGACTCGACGAGTTGGGTCAAGGGGGATGGCCATTGACCAACGTTGACCAGAGTTGACTTGTATTGACTTAAGGGCATTAGTCAAATTAAGTCAGGAAGGTATTATTAGAGATGTATTTATGATATAGGAGGAAGCTTGGTCGGAGGATTGATTATCCGACATCTTCGAGGTGAGTCTTCTCACCATGCCTTACCCCGATGGGGTGATTATGTGTGACCGGAAGGTCTTATGTGTATGATAAAAATGTGATGCATGATTGTATAGGTAATATGTTATGATATGGACCGAAATGTTAACAGAGCATCGACCAGAAGGTCAACAGAGTTATGGGATGGAAATCCCCTGAGACACTTGGATCGGAAGATCCCATAGAGCTATGGCCTGGAAAGGCGTATGTGATGTACGTGGTATTTTAGGGAACTCACTAAACATTATTGCTTACCATTTTCGTGTTATGTGTTTTAGGTACCAGTGATGATCGCGGGAAGGCGCCGACATAATCAGTACACACTTATGGTGGAGATGTTATGATATTCTGGGGATTTTGATTTGCACTTATGTTATGTAAAAACAATTGATATACGTTTTCGAGAATTATGATTGGAGTATTTTTATTAAATTAAAAACGAAAAATTGTTTTGAAATTTCAGTGTTACAAGTTGTTATCAGAGCCTTGGTTTGAGGGATTTGGATTTACCTTCGGGTGTATTTGAACTCAAACTTAGGGTTTGAGAAACATTTTCATAAAAGAAACAATTTTTGCAAAAGGTAAAAGAATTTGAGGAAAGCAAAAAGAAGCAGTGTGTACGATCAGCTAGCGCCCGAACAGTGATTTCCCAAAATACCCTTACATTATGTCTTATGAGATATGATATGATATGATATGCATGCTAGAGTAGGCTAGGTATTCATGTTAGGACTAGAGTGACCTGATTTGTGATGTCTTAGCCTAGGAGATTGATGCTGCTAAAAGATGCTTGAGAGCGAGTAGGTAGCAGTGAGGAGCTTATGAGAGGCTTACCAAAGGGTAGCCTATGCTAGCGAGATGTAGAGTATTTGTGAGCTTGGATCCTAGGAGGAGGACTTGGGGTGAATGTTGATGTGGTGTGGGTGATAGTATTGGGCCCGTACTACCGACAACGCAGGATCAATGCGCAGTCCAAGTAAGAATCCTTAGGGTACTAGGGAGCAAGTAGGGTTGAGTTATCGAGTGCAAGTATACTCGAGCGAGTCTCTAATATTTTTATGTTGTATTTCAGAGACATTATGGTTGGGACACGCCATAGACCAGGGACTAGCGAGGGGGGTGCGAGCGATGAGGAGCTCAGCCAAATGATTCATGATGAGGTGGTTGCGGCCATCCGAGCTGAGATACCAGAGATGTTCGGGTCTATCAGACCACGCTGATTGAGACCTTTGATGAGCGGTACACCGCTCTTACTGATGTTGTTGTTGCCGCGGTCACCGCAGTCGTCGCTGCTGCCAGGATGCAAGGGGGTGACTCGTTGCTGTATCAGGAGTTCAGCAACACGAAGCCACCAGAGTTTGATGGGACGCAGGATCCAATTGCTGCGATGAGATGGATATTTGATATTGAGGGATGCTTCTACACATGTTCGTGTCCAGAGTATCTGAGGGTCCGGTATGCACTGAACCAGCTTCGCTTGGGAATGAAGGACTGGTGGAAATTTGTGACGGCGCATCTTACTTCTACGGAGATCTCAAAGGTGACCTAGGAGAGGTTCACCATTATGTTTAGAGACGAGTACGTTCCCCCGGTGGAAAGGGAACAGTTGGCCTAGGAGTTCTTGACCCTCAAGTAGGGTACTGAGTCAGTGACTGTGATCACCAGGAAGTTTCATGAGAGGGTGATGTTCTGCCCTGAGCACGTGTCATCTGAGCAGGCATGCATAAGCCGGTATCTAAGAATTCTGACGAGGAACATTCGGGATTTCGTATAGAACTCGACTTATTGGACATTTGTTGAGATTCAGGAAAATGCCCGGTAGAGGGAAATTAAGTTAGAGACCCAGGCCAGGGAGGAGGCCGAGTCTTAAGGGTTGGATAGGCAGCTGGCACAGTCTCAACCGGCATCCAAGCGGGCAAAGCCCGCCGATTCGAGATCTGGAGGCCAGAAGGGCCGCACTTGCAGAAAATGCGGTAAGGGACACGATGGAGTTTGTCGAACTGGTGCTTGCTACAAATGTGGCAAGGAGGGGCATATAGCCAAGGACTACCCCAATGGATTCATGCTTTGCTTTCATTGCAACCAGACGGGCCATCAGAAGGCCGAGTGTCCGTAGCTGCAGGGGACAGCACAGGGAGCACAACAGGGATTTGCCCCTGCCGCCGTGCGCGCTACTTAGGTTCGGCCAGTGAAGGCTGAGGCACCGAAGGCTCGTGGGAGAGCCTTCTAGTTGACAGTAGAGGAGGTCCGCGCAGCACCAGACGTCGTTTCTAGTATGTATTCTATTACTATTTGTTTATGATGAGATCTTGTGTTTATATTATGATATTCTTAGGTACTTTCCTTGTGAATTCTGTACCTGCTTTGGTGTTGTTTGACTCGGGTGCGAGTTGGTCATTTGTTTCAATGGCGTTCAGTAGATACATCAGTATCTAGCGAGAGGCGATGAGTCGACCTCTACAAGTTACTATAGCTAACGAGCGAGTAGTGTATGCTATGGACGTGATTTCAGGGTATGTGCATGAGATTTTCGGCGTTGGGTTTCTGATAGATATGGTCCCGATTGCGATGGGGGACGTATGAGTCATCGTGGGCATGGATTGGTTGAGCTGATTTGGGGTTGTCATAGACTGCAAGCAGCAATTGGTGACGATTCGAGATCCTAGTGGGGGAGTGCTGACAGTCTATGGCGAGGGAACTCGAAGTGGGTCACCGTTCTGTTCGGCTGCTAGAGCGAGCCAACGTTTGCAGCAGGGCTGCAAGGGGTTCGTAGCTTAGGTGATGGATACGAGGATTGATTCGGAGAGACCGATATCAGTTGGCGAGGTTCCGATAGTGTGTGACTTCCCGGACGTTTTCCCCGAGAAGTTGCCAGGTGTGCCTCCCGAGAGGCAGGTAGAGTTCCGCATCGATTTGGTTCTGGGGGCAGTACCTATCACCAAGGCGCCCTATCGCCTTGCGCCTCTAGAGATGCAGGAGTTATCCTTGCAGCTTCAAGAGCTGTTGGGGAAGGGGTTTTTTCGGCCGAGTAGCTCGCTGTGGGGTCCGCCAATCCATTTTGTCAAGAAAAATGATGGCTCACACCGGATGTGCATTGATTATCAGGAGTTGAAGAAGTTAACGATCAAGAACCATTATCTGTTGCCAAGGATTGATGATTTGTTCGATCAGCTTAAGGGGGCATCTTGGTTTACCAAGATAGACTTGAGGTCTGCATATCACTATATGAGGGTGCGTGATGAGGATATCTAGAAGACAGCGTTCAGGACTCGATATGGGCACTATGAGTTTGTAGTGATGCCTTTTGGGCTCACCAATGCACCAACAACGTTCATGGATCTCATGAACAGAGTATGTCGGTCGATGTTGGATCGATCGGTGATCGTGTTTATTGACGATATTCTAGTGTATTCTAGATCCCGAGAACAGCATGAGGAGCATTTGCGGGAGATCCTCGAGGTATTGAAGTTAGAGAGGCTTTATGCCAAATTCTCCAAGTGTGATTTTTGGTTACGAGAGGTCCAATTCTTGGGGAATATTTTTAATCAAAATGGGATATTGGTCGACCCAGACAAGATTGAGGCGGTGATGAGTTCAGAAGTGCCGAAGTCCGCCACAGAGATAAGGAGTTTTCTAGGGTTGGCCGGTTATTATCGGAGATTCATTCAGGATTTCTCCAAGATTGTAGTGCTACTCACTAGGTTGACCCGGAAGGGTGTTGCATTTTTATGGGGTCCGGAGCAGCAGACCTCGTTTGAGACTCTTTGCCGGAAGTTGTGCAAAGCCCCAGTGTTATGCATTCCAGAGGGAGTTGAGGATTTTGTGGTATGCTGTGATGCATCGATATCAGGGTTAGGCGTAGTGCTTATGTAGAGGGGGGCATGTGATAGCATATGCATCGAGACAGCTGAAGCCTCATGAGGCGAGGTATCCTACTCACGATCTGGAGTTGGGAGCGATAATGTTCTCCCTCAAGATCTGGCGCCACTATTTGTATGGGTTTCAGTGTACCATTTACACGGACCACAAGAGTTTGAAGTAATTGATGGATCATCCCAACCTGAATATGCGGCAGAGGAGATGGTTGGATGTGGTGAAGGATTACGATTGTGAGATCTTGTACCACCCGGGCAAGGTGAATGTGGTAGCTGATTCCCTGAGTAAGAGGGCAGAGAGTGTTCCTATTCGAGGTATGTGTAAGAGAATGACCGTGATGACTCCGATGTTAGATACCATTCGTGAGGCTCAGGCAGAGGCTGTGAGACCAGGGAACCGCAAGAAGGAGCGAGTGATTGGGCAGGTATCTGAGTTTGTGACTGATAGCTGAGGGCTTATGACTTTTCATGGTCAGATCTCGGTGCCGTTTATTGGCGGGACGCACAGTGTTTTGATGGAGGAGGTGCATAGATCGAGATTTTCGATCCATCCCGGGGCCACAAAAATGTATTTGGATCCGAAGAGAAACTATTGGTGGCCTTGTATGAAGAGAGATGTTGCGTAGGTTGTAAAAGGGTGCTTGACCTGTTGTCAGGTTGAGGCCGAGCACCAGCGTCCGCATGGCAAGTTGTAGCCACTTGAGGTTCCCCAGTGGAAGTGGGAACATATTTCTATGGATTTCATCACCAAATTGCCAAGAACCCGAAGGGGTGTCGATGCAATTTGGGTGATTGTGGATCGATTGACAAAAAGTGCTCACTTCCTTGCTATCAGTGAGAGTTCTTCTGCATAGAAGTTGGCAGAAATATATGTGAGGGAGGTGCTGTCTCGGCATGGGGTGCCGATTTCGGTTGTTTCAGATCGAGATGTACTTTTTACTTCCAGGTTTTGGAAGAAGTTTCATGAGGAGTTGGGTACGAGGTTGCATTTCAACACTACTTATCACCCTCAGTCCGACGGTCAGAGTGAGCGGAGTATCCAGACACTCGAGGACATGCTTCGGGCATGTGTATTAGACTTCGGGGGAAGTTGGGACACGTATCTGCCTTTGGCTGAGTTTTACTATAACAACAGCCACCATTCAAGAATCGTTATGCCTCACTTCGAGCTATTGTATGGAAGGAGGTGTCACAATCCCATTTGTTGCGGAGAGGTAGGACAACGTGTGATGGGTAGTACGGAGATAGTACTCTATAAGATTGAGCAGATTCAACAGATCAGGAAGAGGTTGCTGATGGCCTAGAGTCTCCAGAAGAGCTACGCTGATAGGCGTCGCTTAGAGCTCGAGTTTCAGGTTGGTGATTTCGTTCTCCTGAAGGTATCTTCTTGGAAAGGTGTGATTCGATTCAGGAAGAGAGGCAAGTTGGGACCTCGATATATTGGTCCATTCAACGTGACAGCGAGGGTGGGCAGAGTAGCGTATCGTTTAGACCTACCTACCGAGCTGAGTCAGATTCATGATGTCACACCCCGAAAACCAAAGGCAGAAGCGTCTCCGGGGTTGACTCCAAGTTGAGTATCAAATCCAATGTACATAGTAAGCAAAGTAAACAACCATTACATTACATATCAAAGTTTACATTTGTTCAAAAGTAAAGTTGTACATTTGTAATACATAATATATATGAACAAAAGTAGAGACGAGTCTTCTGTACGCTCCGTCTTCTCCAAAAGATTTGCTAGGTACCTGTCTAATGTTGACCTGAGAATACAAGCAGTTTGAAAATCAGCATAAAGCTGGTAATTTCATAAGATGTTTGTTTTGTAAAAATGTACGAGTTTCCTTTTATTTATCGAAAAGTTGTTATCCAAGAAAATCCCATATTTTCTTAAGAGAGAAGGTTAACTGATTGTTAGGTTACACGATTCTGGTTATGTTTAACTATGAACCCAGGAAAGTCCC
Source organism: Lactuca saligna (assembly GCF_052625555.1). Lineage (NCBI taxonomy): Eukaryota > Viridiplantae > Streptophyta > Magnoliopsida > Asterales > Asteraceae > Lactuca > Lactuca saligna. Next base: position 111,386,271 of record NC_136419.1, read on the forward strand.
ATACTTTCCTAATTGTACATTACTAGTTGTGAAATATGTAATGTTACTCTGTTTGCTACTCTTTCTAGTTATATAAGTGTTACCCAGGAAAGCCCCATGCTTTCCTGCATGTTGGTTTCTAATGTGAAAGATGTTAAAGATGTGAAAGATATACACGTGATTAGGTAATGTTTTGTTTTTCCCCAGGAAAGTCTCGTACTTTCCTAAAAGTAATTGTTATTTATTGAACCTCGCTATACTGATTTATTTCTATTCATACCTATTGTATTATCTAGTTATGCTGATATCCTAATGGTAATATTTCGGAATGTACATAGATTCACATCTTCATATTCGTGTTCTTATTCTTAATTAGTTATGAATGTACTTATTCATGTTCGTATTCGTATTCGTTACTGTATTCGTTTCCTTATTCCTACTCCTATTACTATTCGTATTCGTATTCGCAGTCGTATTCGTATTCGTATTCGTAGTCGCATTTCTATCCCTAATCCTACTCCTAATACTATTCGCAGTCGTATTCGTATTCGTATTCGTAGTCGTATTCGTATTCGTATTCGTTCTGTTCCTAATTATAATTTTGTTATCCATTATGTTCCTAGTTATAGATGTGTTATTCGTTCTGTTTCTAGTTATAGATGTGTTATTCGTCCTGTTTCTAGTTGTAGATGTGTTATTCGTCCTGTTTCTAGTTGTAGATGTGTTATTCGTTCTATTCCTAGTTATAACTTCGTATTCGTTTTCCTTTTCGTAATTAGTTATCATTGGAAATTAGTAAGTTATTCGTAGATTATGAAACATAGTTTAGATTAGAGCATTTCATCGAGATATCTATGATTCGTTTGAAAGCTAAATTCGTAATTCGAACTACTTGATAAACACAGTTATTGATATTAGAACGTACGGAATGAAAAAGTTTAAACTGAAAACAATAAGTTTGAGTACAAGTTTTCCTTGTACTTTTGCTTGTATTCCCCCCCTGAAAACAGTGAAAACAGTTGAAAAAGTGTAGGGGTATGAACTCACCGGACGAGAAATGTGGCAATTTCGGATGCTAAGTGTTGGTCCGAGACTTGTAAACACACGAGGTTCCTAATTATGATGTAAAGATACACATTTGTATCTAATTAGGACTTAGATTGATTGTTGGATAGAGACAATTGCTTCAAGTCACGAAAACACTCCGATACAAGTGTTTGGAGGGACCCGGGTGGCGTTTAGGGACATGTAATGATGCGAGGGACTTGGGACTTGAGTTTACTCCCCATGAATAAACTTATACAAGAGTTTTTGGTCTAAAACACCCATTCCCCATGAGTTTACGGCCGTAAACTCATGGTAGGGTGGTTTATGGTGCAATATTGAGTCATAAATTGATATGGACACTTGGAAATGCTTGGATTAATTTTTCTTAAGGCTTGGATTGAATTAAAAACATCATTTACAATACATAAGGGAGTTTACGGCCTAGACATGGGGTCTTTGGCCGTAAACTCTCAAATCTCCAAGATTTAGTGTTTTTAAGGTTTTAAAATCAATCACATGTGATTCTAAAAATTCCCACAAGCCTAGAAATGAGTTTAAGGCACCATTTGACACCTTTTTATGAGTTTACGGCCATGAGACATGTTCTATGGCCGTAAACTCTCAAATGTGGGGTTTTGATGTTGGTAAAGCCTTAAAACTATTTTTGGTTGGTCCTTTGATTTATTCCAAGGCTTTTGGTGGTGTTGGATGGCTTTCAAACACCCTAGATTTGGATTTGTACCATGTTTCATGGAGTTTACGGCCCAAGCACAAGCCTTGGCCATAAACTCATGTAAGTCCCCCAAAAATTGTGTTTCAAGTGTCCAAATGCAAAGATCTATGTTCTATAATTCATAACTAAGACATATGAGTGATTTGGAAGGGTTTAAGGGCATGAAAACCCTAGTTCAATGAGTTTACGGCCCAAGAATGATCCTTGGCCGTAACTCCTTCAGATGACTAAAAATCCAAGTTTAAAATGTTATAAGTCCAATTCATAAAGCCATCTAGCCATATCTAAGGTCCAATTGTGCTTAGGAAGGGTTTTTGAGCTCCAAAACCCATGATATATGAGTTTACGGCCTAGGATGGTTCCATGGCCGTAAACTCATGATTATGGTCATATTTCATGCTTTGAACTCGAATTTGAAGGCTAGGAATGTTACATAACAAACTATGGGAAGTACCTCAAAGATTTGGAGCTTAAAATTGATGATTTGGACCTTTAAACTTGGATTTAGGAGAGAGGTTAGAGAGAGAGTAGAGAGAGAAGGAAAAAGCTTCAAATGAAAGGTTTAACACGTTTATATAGTTCCTAAAACTTGGACGCGGTGGAATTCTACCCGATACCAGCATTAAACGGGGCTTTAGGTCGCACCCGATTAAGTTACCGTCACCCGGTGGGAATGTTTCTATCTTTTTGAAATGAACACTTTTTGGGTTAATTTCATGAGTTCCAAGAGGTTTGGACACTCAATCAATTATAATAACATAAAATTTTATTTGTTTAACCCGAAGCGAGAACGAAACGAATCGATTGACGGCGAAGTCTCACGGGTAGAACAAGTTTTCGACGATGGAAAACTTCGAGTTGTTACATTATCCCCCCGTTAGAGGGAATTTCACCCCGAAATTCAAAGATTTGAACTCAATTTGCAAGTTGAAAAGAGAATCGAGGACGACTTTACTGTTTCAGATCTTCACGCTTCCAAGTGGAATCGAGTCTCTACTTGACGTTCCAGTGAACCCTCACTATCGAGAAGCGTCTAGGTTTCGTTGGGTAGATATTCCTAAAAGACCGAGACGTGACGTACCATAGGAATGTTTCTAAGTTTTGAGGTTAATCGAAGTTTGTATGTTACGGGATCAATCCTAATGAGGATTTCGAAAAGTTCTACGTTTATGGAGAGATTCGAATGAATAGATAACAATTTATCTTTCTAGGTTAGAGTTGAAAAAGAACTGCAAGCGAAATGATCGTCGAAAAGAAATATACCTGGGGCAACTGTGGGATCGGTGGATGTCTCACCTTGTCCTATAGCTAGGACTCTTCCAGGGTTGCCAGTTGTTGTTGCATTGGGGTAGTTTTTCTTATAATGCCCGACCTTTCCGCAACCATAACAGACCTGATTAATGTCCGCTCCGGGAGCTTGATTTGTTGGTGTTCTACAATTCCGTGCAAGGTGACCCTCTTGGCCATAATTTTTGCAAAGTTTTATACGATAGGGACCGGGGATATAGTGGTGGTAACTGCACTGGTTACACCACGGGAGAACACCGACATATCCGGTAATAGGTGCTCGAGCTGAGGAATCGATGACGGGTACAACAGCAGGGGTAGTGGCAGCGTGGACTGTCACCATTTTTTGTCTCTTCGAGTACTCCTGGGAAGGCTGATATTTATCCCCTGCCTCCCAGTACTTTCTTTTCTCACTCTGTCGGCTCAGGATTGGTGGCTGCTTCTTCTATGTCCTCACTATGGTCAATCAAGATTTGCGCTAGGCATTTGGTGCTGTCGTATGTATCCGGCCTCGCAGCTAAGACGTTCCCTTTGGTTGGCTGGGTTAATCCCCAGATAAACCTCTCAATCTTTTTACTTTCATGGGTAACCATCCCTGGACAAAGAAGTGCTAAGTCATCAAATCTGGATGTGTAGGCAGCGATATCGGAACCTTTCATCTTCAGATTCCAAAGTTCATGTTCCAACTTCTGGATTTCACCCCGAGGGCAATACTCAGCGTGTAGAAGTTCCTTCATAACTTCCCAACCCATAGCATTGGCTACAGGTAGAGTTAGAGATTTGACTCGGCTGTTCCACCAAGTCAGGGCTTTGTTGGTGAGAGTGCAAGCGGCAAACTTCACTTTGTCGGATTCTGAACAAGCACAGATCTCGAAGATAGATTCGATTCTTTCCAACCATCGAGTTAGAGCAATGACACCTCCTGTGCCATCGAAGAATGTAGGTTTCGCATGCATAAAGTCTTTATAGGAACACTCCTTTCGGTGTCCCTGGCTATTTTCCTGGTTTTGAGGTTGGGGACCACCTCCCGAACTTCCGGGGTTCGTTTGCGACATGGCTGCTGAAAATGCTGCAGTTAAAACTGACTGAAGGGTTGCCAGGTCGATTTGAAGAGAAGGTGGTGTTTGAGGAGGGTTGTTGTTGTTCTGCGAGCTGGGTCTCTTTCTTGGAGGCATCTTGATCTAATAAGATCAGGAAGAGAGGATGATAAGTCCTCTGAATTGAATCAAGAGATATGATACAAAGAATATCTCTTTATGGCATACATAGAATTCTATTAAGCGATAAAGCAGGAAGGATTTATCAAACAGATAAATTATCGCTAAAGAAATGATTAAGGAGTAACGCTAGGATGAGGAATTCTATAACAGATTTGGCTCGAGAAATACTCCCATAGTATTTCATGATTCGCTGTAGCGACGACTCGTTGTTTGAGATATTGGGTAAGTTTTAGGCATGCTGCGTACCACAGTCACTCCCAATCACATGTTGGCCGTGTCTTGCATGAATATAGTTGGCCAGGCTATATTGATACTAGACACGACTACATAACTGCCCAGGTTTAACCGCAATGTACAACACCCATTTACTTATGTTTTGTTCTACTTGTAGTTACGGATTTTCGACTATCGGGTATACTTGTATACTTTTGAAAATACTTATATTTGAGGTATACTTTTAGTTCAGAGCATTTAGGCCCTTTAGTGTTTATAGTTTTATACCATGTACAGTTTGGTATACTCCATTCACTATAAACAAGGGCTCTGATACCAATCTGTCACACCCCGAAAACCAAAGGCAGAAGCGTCTCCGGGGTTGACTCCAAGTTGAGTATCAAATCCAATGTACATAGTAAGCAAAGTAAACAACCATTACATTACATATCAAAGTTTACATTTGTTCAAAAGTAAAGTTGTACATTTGTAATACATAATATATATGAACAAAAGTAGAGATGAGTCTTCTGTACGCTCCGTCTTCTCCAAAAGATTTGCTAGGTACCTGTCTAATGTTGACCTGAGAATACAAGCAGTTTGAAAATCAGCATAAAGCTGGTGAGTTCATAAGATGTTTGTTTTGTGAAAATGTACGAGTTTCCTTTTATTTATCGAAAAGTTGTTATCCAAGAAAATCCCATATTTTCTTAAGAGAGAAGGTTAACTGATTGTTAGGTTACACGATTCTGGTTATGTTTAACTATGAACCCAGGAAAGTCCCATACTTTCCTAATTGTACATTACTAGTTGTGAAATATGTAATGTTACTCTGTTTGCTACTCTTTCTAGTTATATAAGTGTTACCCAGGAAAGCCCCATGCTTTCCTGCATGTTGGTTTCTAATGTGAAAGATGTTAAAGATGTGAAAGATATACACGTGATTAGGTAATGTTTTGTTTTTCCCCAGGAAAGTCTCGTACTTTCCTAAAAGTAATTCTTATTTATTGAACCTCGCTATACTGATTTATTTCTATTCATACCTATTGTATTATCTAGTTATGCTGATATCCTAATGGTAATATTTCGGATTGTACTTAGATTCACATCTTCATATTCGTGTTCTTATTCTTAATTAGTTATGAATGTACTTATTCATGTCCGTATTCGTATTCGTTACTGTATTCGTTTCCTTATTCCTACTCCTATTGCTATTCGTATTCGTATTCGTATTCGCAGTCGTATTCGTATTCGTATTCGTAGTCGCATTTCTATCCCTAATCCTACTCCTAATACTATTCGCAGTCGTATTCGTATTCGTATTCGCAGTCGTATTCGTATTCGTATTCGTTCTATTCCTAATTATAATTTTGTTATCCATTATGTTCCTAGTTATAGATGTGTTATTCGTTCTGTTTCTAGTTATAGATGTGTTATTCGTCCTGTTTCTAGTTGTAGATGTGTTATTCGTCCTGTTTCTAGTTGTAGATGTGTTATTCGTTCTATTCCTAGTTATAACTTCGTATTCGTTTTCGTTTTCGTAATTAGTTATCATTGGAAATTAGTAAGTTATTCGTATATTATGAAACATAGTTTAGATTAGAGCATTGCATCGAGATATCTATGATTCGTTTGAAAGCTAAATTCGTAATTCGAACTACTTGATAAACACAGTTATTGATATTAGAACGTATGGAATGAAAAAGTTTAAACTGAAAACAATAAGTTTGAGTACAAGTTTTCCTTGTACTTTTGCTTGTATTCCCCCCTGAAAACAGTGAAAACAGTTGAAAAAGTGTAGGGGTATGAACTCACCGGACGAGAAATGTGGCAATTCCGGATGCTAAGTGTTGGTCCGAGACTCGTAAACACACGAGGTTCCTAATTATGATGTAAAGATACACATTTGTATCTAATTAGGACTTAGATTGATTGTTGGATAGAGACAATTGCTTCAAGTCACGAAAACACTCCGATACAAGTGTTTGGAGGGACCCGGGTGGCGTTTATGGACATGTAATGATGCGAGGGACTTGGGACTTGTGTTTACTCCCCATGAATAAACTTATACAAGAGTTTTTGGTCTAAAACACCCATTCCCCATGAGTTTACAGCCGTAAACTCATGGTAGGGTGGTTTATGGTGCAAAATTGAGTCATAAATGGATATGGACACGTGGAAATGCTTGGATTAATTTTTCTTAAGGCTTGGATTGAATTAAAAACATCATTTACAATACATAAGGGAGTTTACGGCCTAGACATGGGGTCTTTGGCCGTAAACTCTCAAATCTCCAAGATTTAGTGTTTTTAAGGTTTTAAAATCAATCACATGTGATTCTAAAAATTCCCACAAGCCTAGAAATGAGTTTAAGGCACCATTTGACACCTTTTTATGAGTTTACGGCCATGAGACATGTTCTATGGCCGTAAACTCTCAAATGTGGGGTTTTGATGTTGGTAAAGCCTTAAAACTATTTTTGGTTGGTCCTTTGATTTATTCCAAGGCTTTTGGTGGTGTTGGATGGCTTTCAAACACCCTAGATTTGGATTTGTACCATGTTTCATGGAGTTTATGGCCCAAGCACAAGCCTTGGCCGTAAACTCATGTAAGTCCCCCAAAAATTGTGTTTCAAGTGTCCAAATGCAAAGATCTATGTTCTATAATTCATAACTAAGACATATGAGTGATTTGGAAGGGTTTAAGGGCATGAAAACCCTAGTTCAATAAGTTTACAGCCCAAGAATGATCCTTGGCCGTAACTCCTTCAGATGACTAAAAATCCAAGTTTAAAATGTTATAAGTCCAATTCATAAAGCCATCTAGCCATATCTAAGGTCCAATTGTGCTTAGGAAGGGTTTTTGAGCTCCAAAACCCATGATATATGAGTTTACGGCCTAGGATGGTTCCATGGCCGTAAACTCATGATTATGGTCATATTTCATGCTTTGAACTCGAATTTGAAGGCTAGGAATGTTACATAACAAACTATGGGAAGTACCTCAAAGATTTGGAGCTTAAAATTGATGATTTGGACCTTTAAACTTGGATTTAGGAGAGAGGTTAGAGAGAGAGTAGAGAGAGAAGGAAAAAGCTTCAAATGAAAGGTTTAACACGTTTATATAGTTCCTAAAACTTGGACGCGGTGGAATTCTACCCGATACCAGCATTAAACGGGGCTTTAGGTCGCACCCGATTAAGTTACCGTCACCCGGTGGGAATGTTTCTATCTTTTTGAAATGAACACTTTTTGGGTTAATTTCATGAGTTCCAAGAGGTTTGGACACTCAATCAATTATAATAATATAAAATTTTATTTATTTAACCCGAAGCGAGAACGAAACGAATCGATTGACGGCGAAGTCTCACGGGTAGAACAAGTTTTCGACGATGGAAAACTTCGAGTTGTTACACATGATACCTTCCACGTGTCTCAGTTGAGGAAGTGTATTACCGATGAGTCAGCAGTGGTTCTATTAGAGGACATTCAGGTGGATGCGAGCCTGAACGATGTTGAGAGGTCGATCGCGATCCGAGATAGGAGAATCAAGGTTCTAAGGAACAAGGAGGTGTCCCTGGTTCATGTCCAGTGGCAACATCAAAAGTGGTCTGAGCTGACTTGGGAGACGGAGTTAGAGATGCGGGAGTAGTATCCAGTATTGTTTGCAAAGCGAGACTTCGAGGGCGAAGTCTGATTCTAGTGGGAAAGAATTGTAACATCTGGGATTTCAGGTATTATTTTTATCATTTATTTTTGGAGTCTAAGAGTGAGAGACTCGACGAGTTGATGCCTAGACTCGTCGAGTAGGGTCGCGTGGTGATGACTGGATTAATTAGTGGACTCGACGAGTCGGTGAGGGGACTCGCCGAGTCCGTGCTGGCGACTAAAACCCTAATTTCCCGGGTCCAATCCATATTTAAACAACCTTTTAACCCTTCATTGCGGCTACCTTCATCCTTGGGAGCACCAGAGCATCTAAGATTCCTAGTGAGTGAGATAAGAGACCATTGTTCATCATCCTTGTGTGTTTTAGCAAGAATGGAAGAGGAAGGTCAAGCTAGGAGAGTTGGGGATCTTTCAACTACTTTCATTTGGGCAGAGGAAGCTATTTGAGGTATTATTCAGAGCTTATTCTCGTGTTTTTGTTAATATAGTCAAATCTAGGGTTGCGTCATGCCTTGATTAGTTTGTATTTGGAGTGTGAGAGGTCCCATGGGGAATTGGTACCTAGATCTGGACTTTAGAAGGTCCAGAGAGTCCCAAATGCTCTGCTTTATGCCTTTCCTTTTGACTTATGGACTTAGGTTACCATTTTAGAGGTCATTTCACCAAAAGAAGCCTTGTAGGCATTGCATGGGTGCCGAGATGTGACCTTTACGTGATTATTATGTTTGGGAAGGTCAGATCTATAGATTATAGAACCAGATCTGACCTCATAAGGCCATTTGAGTTTGAGCATGGAATGAACTCGCCAAGTGCATGAGCAAACTCGACAAGTCAGATCAGGTTGTCCCGTGACTCACACAGTTGATGACTCGCCGAGTTAGAAGAGTGACTCAGTGAGTCAGGGGGGAGATTTAAGGGACTTGAGTTCACGTCTGAACTCCCCGAGTCAGTGCCTGACTCGACGAGTTGGGTCAAGGGGGATGGCCATTGACCAACGTTGACCAGAGTTGACTTGTATTGACTTAAGGGCATTAGTCAAATTAAGTCAGGAAGGTATTATTAGAGATGTATTTATGATATAGGAGGAAGCTTGGTCGGAGGATTGATTATCCGACATCTTCGAGGTGAGTCTTCTCACCATGCCTTACCCCGATGGGGTGATTATGTGTGACCGGAAGGTCTTATGTGTATGATAAAAATGTGATGCATGATTGTATAGGTAATATGTTATGATATGGACCGAAATGTTAACAGAGCATCGACCAGAAGGTCAACAGAGTTATGGGATGGAAATCCCCTGAGACACTTGGATCGGAAGATCCCATAGAGCTATGGCCTGGAAAGGCGTATGTGATGTACGTGGTATTTTAGGGAACTCACTAAACATTATTGCTTACCATTTTCGTGTTATGTGTTTTAGGTACCAGTGATGATCGCGGGAAGGCGCCGGCATAATCAGTACACACTTATGGTGGAGATGTTATGATATTCTGGGGATTTTGATTTGCACTTATGTTATGTAAAAATAATTGATATACATTTTCGAGAATTATGATTGGAATATTTTTATTAAATTAAAAATGAAAATTTGTTTTGAAATTTCGGTGTTACAAGCACAAATATGATGAACAAAAAAATGAGTTTTGAAACAAATCAAATATAGAAAAAAACAAGTTCTGGAAGAAAAATGAGTTCAAAAATAACACCCTTAGGCTACGATGATGAAGGCTGAGATTTATGCCTTGTGATGCTTTGATGGCGACACAAATGGCAGGAGAAAAAGTATGATATCGATTGGAAATGGGTTCAAATGGTTGCTCGTCAAAAATCATAGATCTGGACGTTGGTGGTGGCGGAAATCATAGATCTAAACATGAGCTTGCATATTTGGAAGACAAAATGACAGATCTAGAGTATTTGAGTCCATATTTGAGATCAGTGGAGTCCAAAGGTAGATCTGAAGCACAAAACATTGGCTACTCGACATTCTGACGATGAAAAGAGGAAGAATACGACGTCGGTAGTTGGCAGAAATCATAGATATGCACCGGAATTCACCGATCTGGACGTCGATGGTGGCGCAAATCAAATATCTGAACTTGAAGTTACACATTTGGACGAAATATATTGTGGTTGACGAAGAACGAAGTCGATCTGGTGGTCACGACTTCATCAGTGGAGTTTTTTACTCTATATATGAGATCAGTGGAGTTTAAAGGTGGATCTGAATCCAAAAACCTTGACTGCTCTTCATTCCGACGACGAAAAGCATCAGATGACAACGATGGTAGGCAGCATGTGGTGGAGGTAAGTGGCAGAGGTGGTGTTGGGTTTTCTGTTTTGAGAGAGTTTGAGAGGTTTTAGGAAAGCTTTTTGTAAGAAATGTTTGAAAGTGTTAGAAATATTGTTGGATAGTGACAAAAATAAACTAAAATTAAATGGTTTTTAGGGTTCTTAACTTTTAGGGGTTCACATTTGAACTTTTACCATATATATATATATATATATATAGACACACACACAAACTAAATTCAGAATATTTTCAGCTATTTGACAAAGAAGTCCTAAATTTTATTTCTTTTGACAGTAAAATTCTAACTAACGGCAGTTTACGACACCTTTGACTTATTTGCCGGTTAGCTGATAGTTAGAATTTTACTGTCAAAAAAATAAAGTTTATGACCTTTTTGTCAAATCATAAATTAGGATTTTACTGTCAAAAAAAAGTTTAGGATTTTCTTATCAAATCGTTGAAAATATTTGAAGTTTAGTGTATATATTCTTCTTTTTGTTCGAAATTTATTGGTAATGGTATAATAGTCTTTAAGTATAAAAGTTATTAGAACAAACTCTAATCAGCTAGATCCTATTGAAATCCTTAACTTCTGTTTATTGGTAAATAGTTTTTTTAATTTCAACAAACTGATATTGAAAAAAATAGAGATAATCAATGAAGAATTAAATAACCAAAGTTAGGTTTGCTTTTTGCAGTACTAAAAATGGAGAACTAAGAAACTGAAATAGATGAAACCGCCCTTCTTACCCCCTTCAGCACATTCACACCATTTGAACTAGGTGTGTGCTATTTGTATTTGTATAATGTGTTTGTTCTTTTCAATTCATGATTTAGCGCCCCAACAATAAAAAAGCTTTACAAATCTTTTCACCATCTCTCGCTCTATCTGTTGCATCTGTTTCCCCTAACGTGATTGTAGCAAGTTAAAGATGATGATGATGGTAAGAAAATAATGGTGTGCAACAAAAATCACAATTAAATTTTTTTTAACTAGATCGTACGAGGCTGATAAAATTATTTGTTCTAGGGAAACCAAAACTACACACTAAAATCCCCATACTTTCAACGATTTGATTAAAAATTCCTAAACTTTATTTTTTTAATAGTAAATTCCTAATTACCGACTAACCGACAAAAAATGATAAACGTTTTAAAATTTGCCGGTAATTAAAACTTTACTTTAAAAAAATAAAAAATAATAATAAAAAAATTTAAAACTTTTTTATCAAATATTTGAAAATATTAAGATTTTAGTATATATATCTCATTATATAACTCATTATATAACTAAGACAAAAAAAATAATATTAACCATCGTTATATAACTAAAGACACAAAAAAATAAAAAATAAATAAATAAATAAATAAAAAATTAAAAAAAATAACCATAGGTAATGATCATAACCCGACTTCGTGACATTTCAAATACCACCATAACAAAAGTTGGCATGCCATGTTCTTTGTACTAAAAGTTGGAAAATATAAAGAACATTGAGGTAATATTATTCATGCATAAAGTACCAACTTTCAATCATTGGTCATCTTTTATTCTTTATATATTTTGTTTTATTCTTTATATATATCTCAAGTTATAATTTTTTTTATTTTTTTTATTTTATTTTATTTTTTTTTTTTTGAAACGGCAAATCTAACCTACTCCTAAACTACACCTTAAATCCAAGTTATAATTAGAATAACATATAATTATAAGTTGTATCATATGCATGTCACACATAATAGTAAAAAGAAAATACATTCGGTAATAAGTGTAAAAAGTGTAAAAAATAATCACGACCCTTGAATCAAATTTCTTAACGTGTTTGATAGAAACAGGACTGTATATAATCATTCACAACCGTTCAACCACCTATTTACTTATTCTTTAATATAATTTTGGAGCATACGCCTAATTTGTATAATAAATTTAAAAAAAAAATGACTAATATATATATATTTATAATATATACTTATAAATAAAGTAATAGAATCATAAAAGGAACAATTATGTAGTGGTAGTACTAGAAGAATAAAAGTGGGAGTTGAGTGGAATTGGGGCCATTGCTAAATCTAGTAAAGATGGGACCAAACAACACCACATAAAATAACATGGCTTCTATGTGATATGACTTGAGATCCGCATGCGCAATACTTGACCCCAACACAACTCATTCTTTCCTGACTCACACGATCAAAACAGTTATCCTCAGTTCAGAAGAACAATGTTAATCTGACTATTTAAAATTGAGTTAAATTTAGATGGCTTTTAATTTGGATCAAGTGAAATACGTCAATAGATTCAAATGGGGAGAATGACTTAAAATGGTAATATATTTTTCAGTTTGTATATATTTGATCATCGAATTTTTTTTTTTTTCATATTTGTTCCTAAAACTTGTTTAACCATATACATTCATTCTTTATAACGGCCTACTCTAGATAAGCCGAAAAAATAACTTAATATGATAATACATATTTCGTTTTTAATATTGCACATTTGGTCATTAATAATTTATTTTTGATGCAAAATAAGTCATTGTTGTTTTTATACACATTAAATACTTATGATTGGTTTCTTTAAGTTTTCCTCACGGTATCATATATACGTGAGACAATCCGTAATGAGGTGTTCAGGGGTATTGATGCTTATGGTCATTGCGGCCTTGATTGCTTGGTTGCTTAGGTCTTGTGGCTTTGCTTAGGACTTATGTTCTGAACACCATAACTTCCTCATACGATCTCGGATTTCAATGATCTTTATATTCATATGTTCATATTTGAGTCTACTACAATTTTTGTTTCGATTACTCATGTTAAAAAGTAATATATTTTTACTTATTATTTTATAAAACAAACGTTCATACATACATTTATAAAGAACGCATGTAATATTAATAAAAAATGTAGTAGAGTCAAATATGAACGCACCGTTAATAAATAAAGGAGTAAAATGAAACTAAATTTCAAACCTTGTTGGATGATCCAAAAGTTTGTTAACATTATTGAACACCTCATTTTTACTACTTCTGTAGATTGTAATATTAAGCAAACATTATGAAATACGAAGTAGAAATACATTACTATTGAGTCAAAATAATCATCGTCAATATGTAGAAAACATCAATATGTTTTCAATATATGTATAAAACGTGTATATCCGACTTCGTATGGAGAAGTTATACTTCTATGAAGTTTCGTAGTTAAACTGACTTGGCTCAACATATTGCAAAAAGTGAACTTTAGATCGGTTGCTCATTAGTCTAAGAAATCTAAATAAAAGTCGTAGTAGTCGTATAACCGGGAGCGTGCATATAGAGAACATTCAAATTCTGACATCAACTGCAGAAGTTTTGATTTTTAGCATTTTAGCATAGCAGTGTGCAACACAAAAATTGAATTTGAGATCTATCGGTTGTTAGCAAAAACAACCTAACAAGAGTTGAAGATCTTGTTAATAGGATTCCATCGATATAAAGACAGTTGAAAACGAATATCCTCCGAGAGAGTTATGATTTTTGTATGGGCTTTAACAGTCTAAGTCTGTTAAAATATAATTTTAAAAACAACGTCAAAATTAGCCGACAGAGTCTAAATCAAAGTTGTAAATCTCGTTGATAGCTACGTGTGGATATAAAATGCGTCGAAAACGGAGCTTGTATGAAGAAGTTATGCAATTTTTAAGAAAACAGAAATTCCAGCGTCCAGATGCATGCCCCAACAGGTTGCACGACGCGCCTGGCAAACTACCCATATTTCAACACATGTTACCACCCATTTCCTTCCTTGTTACCCCCTCATGACCGAAAGTGCGGCACGAGCCAAAATTCAAGCTACATAAGCCTGCGTTTTTAGCTTTATTTTGCACATATCTAGAATACTTGCTAACTTTTATCCCTTTACGCGCTAGTTCCCCGACTCTTTAGTGAGACCATGCGGCATCGAAGAGATGACAATTAAAATCTCTCAAATAATATTTCGTCCTAAATGATCTTGGTTTCGATATAAACTCTCTATAAGTTCCGCTACACTTACTATGCTTTAAAGTATAACTTATATCTATATTCATAGTCGTTGTTATTAATATGTAAATAAAGAATCGTTAGTAATCCTAGTAATAATAATGATTAATCTACTTACGGGATATGTGCCTAGAATGGTGATGTTGGCTTGGTTATTGGATTTCAAAAAGGCTATATGCCGGAATAGTCCTGCCTCCCGATTGTCCGACCCGACTGATCCTTATTTGATAGAACTGTTAGTATTCACTGGGATTAGTGATGGGTCTAGCCTACATTAAAGATTCCCATAATAATTAATAGAATATAGTAATATAGGTAGATCCTCGTTGAATTGCTACTCATTAGTCGAAGTGCTCGGTTAATTGTTTATCCCTTAAGAAAGTGTCTAGGTGAGTTAATCTCACTATATTGTATACTCAAATATATATCTACTAAATGTTAGGATATAGTTGCATGTAGTATACACTTAAAGGAGTGTAGTGACTTAGAAACATTAGGACAATTCTTGGATCTAGTATGGATAGGTGTGGAAGGTATTATGGGCCCATACTACTAGAAGCACAAGATCGATACATAAATCAAAAAGAGCACCAAAGTTAATAAGAAGTTGGAAAGGAAAATTTTAGACATAGATCTATAACTATGTATTAATCCACTTTCATATCTCCAGCATGGTAGTGATCATAAGAGCGAGTGGTTCGGGTTCTAGATTAGATAGGTCTTATCCAAGCAACACCGAGATACGCGACATAATAGAAGTGGCAGTATTAGTCGTTGCAAGAGAAATGATCACAAAAATGTTCAAATTAAGATTAAGTTGATCCTATTGTTTGATGAGTGTTATGCTGTCGTTGCAAGCACCTCATCCACGGCTTCTATTGTTGTTGCTACTTCACCTGGACAAAAGAAAATGCATTACCGCGAGTTCAAAAGACCAAGCCTCTAGAGTTAGTTAGATTGTTTTAAAGATCTGATTGTTGCAACGAGATGGGTCTCAAATGTAGCAGGGTGATTCTATACTTGTGCCTACCTAGAAATATTGAATTTTAGGTATGCATAAAATCTCCTACGACATGGGGTGAAGGATTGGTGGAACTTTGTGACAAAGGATTACTCACCAACAGAGAAGAGTGTCGTAACCTGGGAGCAATTTTTTTCATAAGTGCATAGAGTAGTATGTTCCATTGGTGGAAAGGGAGCGACTAGTTGGATTAGGTGTCTAAGTCCATTACTATAAATGGTATTTACTTGAATTGATAGTAGCACAATCCTTTTTAAGTTGCATTCATACTATCAACTAGATAGGATGACCTGTTGAAAAAGAGGAAGAATTTATTATTTAGAATAATACATTAATATAAAAAATGATTTAGTAATGTATTATAAAATAATATATTAATTAGAAATCATGTTATTAAATTAATATTTAATAATGAGTTAATTTTGAAATTAAAGGAATTAATTTAAAGTATAGGGGCTATTTAGCAATTAGTTAATTGTTATGGTTTTGGGCTCTTGGACCATCCTACAAGGGCTGGATGAAAACTTCTAGGGATCCACTAGAATTTTTGTCCATTGCCTTAAGGATGAGGCGTCCATGGCTACTTAGGCCTTAAGGTGGAAATTAGGGTTTCCTCCAATAAACCCTAGCTTTGGCTCTAAGCAACCTCAAGTATTTAAAGAGCCTTAACCCTACGGATTTTGGGCATACCATCAAACCCAAAGGACAACCAAATTTTGAAGTATCTTCCTCTTCTCCTTCATCTCATCTTCTTGCATAGTGTGTGTGTGTGTGTCGTTAGAGGTGTTACACTTGTGACACTTGCTCTCAAAGTTCAAGATCTTTAGGGAATCCATTGTTATTACAACAAAACAATAAAGGTATGCATTCTAACCAGTGGTTTGTCAATTTCAAAAATTGTTGTTACATCCTTTGGTTTCTTGTTTTATGTTCAATGCTTGTATGTCTAATAGAGAAAACATAGATTCAACATATTAAGGTTGCATACACACATAGGATTGTTTCCTATGCTCAAAACCCATTATTGGTATCAGTGCCAAGTTTTGTTTTCAACTAGATTTGATGTAATTGATTGAACTTGACAAAATTAGGGTTTATGACAATTAAAACCCAAGACTTATAATTTTTGCGAATTAGGGTTTCATAATCTTGGTTTTCGAAAATTTGCTAAGGATTTTTTTTAACCTTTCCTTTGGTCTCCTGAATTTCGAGATCTAGGGTTTTGTAACCTTAGGGTTTTCGAAAAAAAGGCAAGGATTGAAACACTTGCCTTCCACCCCAAGTCGTGATTTAGAAAATTAGGGTTATGGGTGGGGTTGTTATTTTTGGTAATTATCTTCTTAATTGTTTAATTAGATAATAAAAGATTTTTTGATATATTGTACCATCTTTTTGAGATTTAGAGGATAAGGGATTAGGTTATTTTTTTTTAATTTATTGTGTTGAGACTAAATCTGAGATGAGGAATGCGGAATATCAAGAACAACCAAGAATCAATCACCATAATATGCAAGTAACTGATAAAGGTTTTGTGTTTATTGATGTTGATATGAATGTACAAAGAAAACCATAATCTGGAGAAAAAAAATTCTATCCAAATCTAACGTAATGGTTATTTATAGGGAACATCAAATATTTTCCAAAAATATAAAATCAATGTCTTAATATAAAACCAATGCCTTAGAAGAGCTCGATGAATAACTTCTACTGTAAAGGCATCATAGGGAATCATCAAATGATTAACCCTAAAAAGGCTTCCCTAAATAACCAAACATGCCAAATCAATTTCAATATCTCAAATACTTAACAATCTCCCCCTAGATGTTGAAACTGATGAAGATCGCGATTTTCAATCTTCTTGGCTTTTCTCCCCCTAAAATGTGAGACTCATTAGTACTTGGGGTCTTCAAAGTGAGAGAATCAAATAACATCTTCGGTGCGAACCCCACCCCCCCCCCCCCTTGAATAATCATCAACCCTTTTAAATGTTCGACAAATACCTTGGAGAGAATCCGGAAAATTAAAAAGAATCACCAACAAACTCCACAATCCTGAGTTGACAAAAAAAAATCTTCAAAACCCGTTATATTTGATGAAATAAATCCCTTTAAAATATCCCCAATTCTCAAAAAATTAAAACCGGAAAAATAACAAAAATGAATTTTGTATTTTTCGATTTTTAAATATTAGACAAAAAGAATAGAATAAGAAGCAATTATTTAGAAGGGATTAAAAATAATAAGAACAAGGAAAAAGGATAAGAAGTGAAAATGTTTTGGTAAGAAAGGGGTAAAAGTGGTAAAATACCAAAAGATTGAAATAATTTAGAATATGGGTTAATTTTGCAAAGTTATGTAACCACCGAGGACTGAAATTGTCAATGGAGTCATCTTCTTCAATTATTTAGAATAAGGACGCTTTCTTTGACTTAGGGGGTGTTTGTTTTAGCTTTTTGCATCCAAAAGTTCTTTTAGGAAAAGAAAAAAAAGCAAAAGATGTTTGGCAAACTAATTTTAAAAGCTGCTTTTTGGTGTTTTTATATAAGGAAAAGAGACTTTTTGGAAGAGTTAGGAAATCCTGACTTTTTGTAACTTTTCCAAAAAGGACTTTTGGGTTTTGAAAAGTTAAGCCAAACACACCCTTAGGCATAGTCAAAATAAATTGGTATTGGAAATTTACTCCTGATACAAACCTATACTGAAGTTGCAGACCAATACAAACATTACTCAAGCAAATAGTTCCGATTACAATATCAAGTTCCGAAGAAATCGAATTTCGATTTTGATTTGTAAAATCCGATTCCCAGTCATTCCAATTCGGAATTCGATTTTGATGCTTGAAATTCCGAGTGCTAATTGTTATTCCCTCTGAACACATAAACTCCGAAAGTGTTGTAGTGCGAAGCCGATTCCTTCCGAGCCTAGAAACTCTGAACGCCTCCGAACGCTCGGAGCTATTCAGAGATGAACGATAAATCTCGATTGTTAATATGCAATTCTGAACGGTCAAAAAATAAATTACGATTACGAACCCAAAAATAGTTCCGATTGCGAGAGATTGATTGGAGTACGAACACAGTGGACAATAAATTCCAAAAAGCAATTGCGAGTTTCAGAACTCTGATTTTAGTTTGCGAATATTGACGTCCAAATACGAGTCCAATTTCCCTAACTTAAGGGAGTTTCTAATAAATTCCAAAATGAGTCTAACACTTCTGTTACAGTAAACTGACAGCTTGCAACCCTTTTGCTAAAATGTGTCAAATGAAGCCCTCTTTTTTGCAGAAAAATATCCTTTTTCACCTACTTTTTCAACTTTTCACATTTTTGACATTACCAACCATTAAAAATCAATAAAAATTGATTTCTTCAACACAATTTCATATATTTAACTTATTTTTCACTAGATTTCACTAGATTTGGTCGAAATTTTTGATTTTTTTTTTTTTTTATAATAGGTCAAAACTTTTATGAAACTTTTGGTACCCATTTAAGATTCAAGATTGAAGTTGGTTTCTTGCACACTCATTTATTTGAAGCGAACCCATCAACTTCTCTAAATAATACGTGCTTTTTAGTTGGAAAACAAAATTTTCCAAAGAGTTCATTGAACCCACCAAATACTATTTTCTCCAGCTTTTAACATATTCATCTAAATAAAAATTGAATTTTCTTTGAACAATCTTGACATCAACTTTCTGAATCTTTTCACATGTATTAGATAATTGTACCTTGGGCATCCAAACTTTCTTCATTTTACTATTGTTTTCTTTTTCATATTTCTTTTCTAATTTCTAGGCTTTAAAAACGAATTTCGGATTTGAACAACCTCTTCATGTTTCTGAATATGAACATTAGAAACCTTTGGTACATAAACTTTTGGAGTTTGATAAATCTTAACATCTTGAAGTATTGGCTTTCTGTAAGGAATCATTCCTTCAAAAACATCATCATAATATAAAAAGTCAATGGTTTGAGTTCCAATTGAACAAAACTTCTTCACTTTCACGATTTTAGAAGAATTTCTTTGAGATTCGTCTTTTGAAGTACCAGATTCGGAATGTAACACTTCTGGAAAACATAAACCACTTGACTCTCTCTCAACAAGAACATTTGGAGTCATCTTTTCTTCAGAAACATGAGGAACATTATGAACTACACCAAGAACTTTTGTTTTCTTTTCTTTTCTTTCTCTAATTTATGTTGTTTATTTTCCTAATCTAAATTGTCATAGATAATACGAAATTATTCTACTATTCTCTCATTCTTTTGTAATTCACGTTCATAAACACGTGAGTATTCAGTTATTTTCTCACCAACAAAAAAATTATATAACTCGGTAACATCCCTTAATGTAAAATACTAAGAACATGAGATAAAGTCACTTTGTCTACACCATAGATTGGTTTAGTAACCTTTAATCCACATTCTAAAATCGAGTTACAAAATAAAAGATCCATTAGATCTTCAACAAGTAACAAAACTTGAAGAGAGAGAAAGTAGATCTGATAAGAATTCTAAAGAGAGAAAACAGATCTGAGACGAATTTTAGAGAGATAAAGTAAGATCTGAACACAAAAATTCGAATAAACACGAAAATTTTCTTCTAATTCTCTTCCAAAACATGATTCAATAACAAATCAGATGAAATAATGAGTAGAAGATAACATATTTGAACAAGATTTTTCAATAACATGAGGTATTAGACTTTTCTTTTCAGAAAACTTACAAAACTTGAAGAACAAGGTGAGATTCATGAAAAAATATCGCCATAAACAAGATCGATTCTTGTAAAAATCGCTGAGATCAACAAGAACACGCTCTGATACCACTTATTGAGAATAAATCCGAGATGACGAATTCTACAACTTGTTTAAGATTATTTATTCTAAATAATCTTTTGTCGAAAAGTCGTTTTCGACCCCTATTATCTCTAAATTGACTAGCCCGGATCTATGGGCGTTACAAAATTGTAGCAAGAGAAGCATCAAAACAGGCTATATGTTGAAGAACTTCATTGGAGACCTTGGAGTCATGCTAACCATTAAGGAGCCAATGGAGATTTTATGTGATAATAAAGGAGAAGTCGCCATAACAAAGGAACCCAAAGATCATGGAAGATCTAGACATATCAACAGAAAATACCACTTCATCAGACATCGAGTAGAAGAACGACACCTCGTCGTAAAGAGGGTATCATCAGAAGAGAATCCTGGTGATCCCCTAATAAAGGGTCTTAGTAGGGTTAATCACATTCAGCATGCAAGGAGAATTGGTCTGAAGAATGATATTAGTTTTAGTGATTAGATAGATAGATAGAAACTTGTAACAAATAAATGTAATTGACATTTGGCTATAAGCAATGGAGATTTCTTTATGAGTATTGTTTATTGTCTTTGTCAATTGTTTATCATTATGTTTCATTTTCTTATTATATTTCCCAAATAATTAGATTATTCAAATATCCAAAATCGATCATGCTTTGGAAGTGAGTAATTAATTAAGGCTGTCATGAATTGGGTTGTAGATTGTCTAAGTGTTTAGACATAGCAATGGTTTGCTACAACATTCATGAGTACTTTAGAAGTGGAGAATCTGATTATTAGATTAAAAGCACACTCAGTGACTTACTTGATGGAATCTATCACGAGTAATTTTGAGATGACAATATCGTATAATATTTAAACGAGGATATATGAGTTAGTTGTGCAGTAATAATGCGTAAATGCGTCAGTAACTTTATGTTATAAAACAGATCATCGTGCATGATTTGATGAGTAAATAGTGCAAAAATATAAGTCGAAATTTATCTGGTCCTTTTTCTCTAACCGGAAAAGCGATATCTTGGGCCCTTCGATGATTTGGTGTTGACTTATGTGTCAGGCCCGGTTAGGACTGAATTGATGTGTTCAGTTTTAGTTCCTTGTGATAACAAATTAGAAATAAGGAACCAAACTATTGGATAATGAGAATGATTATGTTCCATGTCATTTGTCCATAGGATATCTTGCAAAACCGAGGGTTATCAGATCACTTATCTTAGGACACGTTACTGATTAGGGTAGAGTGTGATAGTGGCTTTGAGTGTAACATACATAAAATTCAAGCCAATATAAAAATTTTTAAATCATTCAAAAACAAGTAATTATTACAAATTTGTTTTCAAAGTGGCTTCATGTCAGAGTATCCCAGAATCAAATCAGAAAAATATAATGAGGTGCATGATCACGCCTTTGCCTTCCCGCGATCGTCAGAAGTACCTAAAACATAATCAAGAACTGTAAACCTGAAGCTTAGTGAGTTCCCCCAAAATACCAACGACATAAAAATATAACCATATCATAACAAAAAACATACACATTGAGCTATCAGCCTGACTCGATGTCACACCCCTAAACCTGAACGGCGGAAACGTTCGGGGGCGGATGACTTCATGTGGTAGCGTAACAAATGAATACATAGTAAAGAAAGCAATACAACCATCATATATATAATTGAAAGTTTACATTTGTCAAAAGTTACATGTTCAAAACCAATTACAATATGATGTCAAAAATATGAGATTAAACTGACTCCGCAGCATCTCTTCTTCAAAAGCATACTAGTACCTGAAATTTACTGAATCCCTGGGACATACAAGTAATTTTGAAAGAGTTGATCAGCATTTAAGCTGGTGAATTTCATAAGTATTTAAATGACAATGTTTAAATGAAATGAAATGTTTTATCTTTGTTTGTATGTATTTTAGAAAATCCTATATTTTCTACTAGCATAAAAGTAGTCTTCATTCAAGACCAATGTTTGTTTCCAAGATATATGTGAAGGTAAAATAATAAATGAGTTTGAAAACCTTGTAAATCAATGCGTTTTTAATACCCCTTGTGAGTTTTATAACCATACTATTGACTCGAAATGCCTATACACAACGTTCTTCAGGCGTTGGAATGCTATGACGTTTGTCACCCCAAACGGTGGACTGTAGCTAACAGTCAGGGCGCGGGTTGTCAAGCCCGTATAGATCTATACACAAACACCATGCTCCCCCTCCAAGGGATTCTGGTATATAATATAGGACTTGAAATGTGTACTCGAACGTACATGAAGTTAGTGTCTCACAATCCCGTGGTATAAAACAGATCTACTGGTTAAAATGTTACGTTTGTTCTTGTATACGAAAGTAAACTTCTTGAAATATATGTTTCTAGTACATAAGAGTTAGAAATCTGTTCGTAAAACTATACCTATTATAGTTTTACAAAGTGTACCTTGTTTGTTTTTAGAAATACGTAGGAAAAGAATCATTTGTTTATGAAAGCATAGATTTTTGGTGTCGATTCTACGATAGAAAAGAATAATTTAAGAACAGTTTAGTTTTATACCTGCATTACAACAACTTTATACTTTAAAAGATTGAAGGCTATTGTAACGTATGATATATATTTATATAATTAAAAGTTCCTTTAAAGGTTTATAAATCGCATGTGATTTGAATATTTAACAGTATATAAAAGAGTTTCTTTATATAACACACGATAATACTCGTGTGTTTTACTTGTAATCCCCCCCTTTGAAAGCATATAAAAGTATTTAGAATAATTAAAACGGTTGATTAAGGGGTATGAAAATCACTTGAAAGTTTTGGAGATAGCGAGATGGAAAACCGGGCAGAGTTTCGTCTCGGGAAACGGATTTTCCTCGGGATTCTCGGGAATCTCGGGAGTAAAATCGACCTTCGGGACTTGAGCCAAAAAGACCAGAGCTTCGGGTTTGAACGGGAACGGAAAACGAGGCAAAGTAGAGTGAGAGAGAAGAGAAATGAGCCCCTTCTTTGGAAACCCTCGCATGCTATTTATAGGGAGGCTGGTCTGCCTCGGTACGCGGGGCGTACGCTAGTACGCAGCGCGTACGCGTGCGTCATGCGTGACCGAGCCACGACCGCCTCTGCCTCGGATGGGACGGGTTCTTGGGTTCGCGGGTCGGATGGGACGGATCGCTGGCACGCAGGTCGGATGGGACGTTGGGTCGGGTCTTCGGATCGTGCGACGTGGACTGTTTGAGACCGAGCATTCTCGGGTACGCGGGGCGTACAGCAGTACGCGGCGCGTAACGCGTATGCTGACTCCCCTTCGGATAATATCTGAATATGGATTTAAATAAATAATTTATTTATTTAATAAACTTCAAAAATTCATATCTTCTTCCTACGAACTCCGTTTTCGATGGTCTTTATATCCCCGCGTAGGTGAGACTACGCTCTTCAACTTTCGTTTAGACTCCGTCGGCAAATTCCAAAATTATTTTTTTATTAATTATAAAATCTATCGTGTTTAAGGAATTTCTTTGAAAATTCGTAACTTCTTTATCTGATGTCGGTTTTTGCCAGACTTTTTATCGCTAGAATACCATTGTCCAATCTGTCACACCCCCAAACCTGAACGGCGGAAACGTTCGGGGGCGGATGACTTCATGTGGTAGCGTAACAAATGAATACATAGTAAAGAAAGCAATACAACCATCATATATATAATTGAAAGTTTACATTTGTCAAAAGTTACATGTTCAAAACCAATTACAATATGATGTCAAAAATATGAGATTAAACTGACTCCGCAGCATCTCTTCTTCAAAAGCATACTAGTACCTGAAATTTACTGAATCCCTGGGACATACAAGTAATTTTGAAAGAGTTGATCAGCATTTAAGCTGGTGAATTTCATAAGTATTTAAATGACAATGTTTAAATGAAATGAAATGTTTTATCTTTGTTTGTATGTATTTTAGAAAATCCTATATTTTCTACTAGCATAAAAGTAGTCTTCATTCAAGACCAATGTTTGTTTCCAAGATATATGTGAAGGTAAAATCATAAATGAGTTTGAAAACCTTGTAAATCAATGCGTTTTTAATACCCCTTGTGAGTTTTATAACCATACTATTGACTCGAAATGCCTATACACAACGTTCTTCAGGCGTTGGAATGTTATGACGTTTGTCACCCCAAACGGTGGACTGTAGCTAACAGTCAGGGCGCGGGTTGTCAAGCCCGTATAGATCTATACACAAACACCATGCTCCCCCTCCAAGGGATTCTGGTATATAATATAGGACTTGAAATGTGTACTCGAACGTACATGAAGTTAGTGTCTCACAATCCCGTGGTATAAAACAGATCTACTGGTTAAAATGTTACGTTTGTTCTTGTATACGAAAGTAAACTTCTTGAAATATATGTTTCTAGTACATAAGAGTTAGAAATCTGTTCGTAAAACTATACCTATTATAGTTTTACAAAGTGTACCTTGTTTGTTTTTAGAAATACGTAGGAAAAGAATCATTTGTTTATGAAAGCATAGATTTTTGGTGTCGATTCTACGATAGAAAAGAATAATTTAAGAACAGTTTAGTTTTATACCTGCATTACAACAACTTTATACTTTAAAAGATTGAAGGCTATTGTAACGTATGATATATATTTATATAATTAAAAGTTCCTTTAAAGGTTTATAAATCGCATGTGATTTGAATATTTAACAGTATATAAAAGAGTTTCTTTATATAACACACGATAATACTCGTGTGTTTTACTTGTAATCCCCCCCTTTGAAAGCATATAAAAGTATTTAGAATAATTAAAACGGTTGATTAAGGGGTATGAAACTCACTTGAAAGTTTTGGAGATAGCGAGATGGAAAACCGGGCAGAGTTTCGTCTCGGGAAACGGATTTTCCTCGGGATTCTCGGGAATCTCGGGAGTAAAATCGACCTTCGGGACTTGAGCCAAAAAGACCAGAGCTTCGGGTTTGAACGGGAACGGAAAACGAGGCAAAGTAGAGTGAGAGAGAAGAGAAATGAGCCCCTTCTTTGGAAACCCTCGCATGCTATTTATAGGGAGGCTGGTCTGCCTCGGTACGCGGGGCGTACGCTAGTACGCAGCGCGTACGCGTGCGTCATGCGTGACCGAGCCACGACCGCCTCTGCCTCGGATGGGACGGGTTCTTGGGTTCGCGGGTCGGATGGGACGGATCGCTGGCACGCGGGTCGGATGGGACGTCGGGTCGGGTCTTCGGATCGTGCGACGTGGACTGTTTGAGACCGAGCATTCTCGGGTACGCGGGGCGTACAGCAGTACGCGGCGCGTAACGCGTATGCTGACTCCCCTTCGGATAATATCCGAATATGGATTTAAATAAATAATTTATTTATTTAATAAACTTCAAAAATTCATATCTTCTTCCTACGAACTCCGTTTTCGATGGTCTTTATATCCCCGCGTAGGTGAGACTACGCTCTTCAACTTTCGTTTAGACTCCGTCGGCAAATTCCAAAAATTATTTTTTTTATTAAATATAAAATCTATCGTGTTTAAGGAATTTCTTTGAAAATTCGTAACTTCTTTATCTGATGTCGGTTTTTGCCAGACTTTTTATCGCTAGAATACCATTGTCGAGACCTTCGATTCTCGTTTAGGTCATTCCGGTCAAAAGTCACTCGATTTCCGATTCGAGTTTTTAGCTGTCTGTTGCTGAGTCGAATTTGGAAAAAATCATAATTTCGCTAAATGAAGTCGGATTTGGGCGTTCTTTTCACGTACGATCATGGTTCAAAGACATTTAATCATAGAAGGAAATTAAATAGGACTTATTTGTACATTTTATTATGAAAGTAAATTTTATTACTCAGAAGCGGTTACAATACTTGACCCACTTTGGTCGTTACAAAGAGTTGAAATATCGGGTTGTCACATCATCCCCCCGTTAGAGAGAATTTCATCCCGAAATTTAAAGTAGTAAAGATACTAGTGAACATGAAAGAGATGAGGATACTTTTGTTTCATCTGATCTTCGCGTTCGCATGTGAATTCGGGTCCCCGCTTGGCGTTCCAGTGAACCTTCACGATGGGTATGCGACTTTGTTTTGTTTGTTTGACCTCTCGGTCCATGATTTCTACTGGTTCTTCCACAAAGTTGAGGCTCTCGTTGATCTCGATTTCGTCGATTGGGATAACAAGAGTTTCGTCGGACAGACACTTTTTCAAGTTTGAGACGTGGAAGGTTGGATGGATGTTACTAAGTTCGCGCGGTAGGTTAAGCTTGTAAGCCACAGGGCCGATTCTGGCAAGGATCTCGAAAGGCCCTATGTACCTTGGATTTAGTTTCCCCCGCTTTCCAAATCGTATTAAACCCTTCCACGGTGAGACCTTTAATAAGACGTGGTCTCCTACCTGGAATTCCAAAGGTTTCCTCCTTTGGTCAGCGTAGCTTTTCTGTCGGTCTCTTGAGGCTTTCAATCGTTCACGAATCTGAACGATCTTCTCTGTTGTTTCACGTATGATCTCCGGACCGGTGAGAGTGCTTTCAGGAACTCTTCTTCCAGCTAACTGGGTATTGCCAACTTCAGTCCAGCACAGAGGGGATCTGCACTTTCGACCATAGAGGGCTTCAAATGGAGCAGCCTTTATGCTTGTATGATAACTATTGTTGTATGAAAATTCGACAAGGGGTAAATGAATATCCCATGCCTTTACAAAATCAATCACGCAGGCTCTCAGCATGTCTTCTAAAGTTTGTATCGTTCTCTCACTTTGTCCGTCTGTCTGTGGGTGGTAGGCCGTACTCATGTCCAGCCTAGTTCCCAGGGAACTTTGTAGTGACTGCCAGAACCTTGAAGTGAATCTACTATCTCGATCGGAGATAATGGATATCGGAACACCATGCAGCCGCACTACTTCTCTTAAGTAAGTTCTTGTAAGCTTCTCCATTTTGTCAGTCTCTTTGATGGGTAGGAAATGCGCGGATTTGGTCAGTCTGTCGACAATAACCCATATGGTATCGAGTCCACTTGTCGTCTTGGGTAATTTGGTTATGAAGTCCATAGTAATCCGCTCCCATTTCCATTCTGGTATCTCTGGCTGTTGTAGTAGTCCTGACGGTTTCTGATACTCGACCTTAACCTTAGCGCAAGTAAGACATTTACTCACGAAGGTAGCAATTTGTGCTTTCATGTTAGGCCACCAGTACAGTTTCTTAAGATCCAGATACATTTTATCTGACCCCGGGTGAACGGAATATCTTGAGTTGTGAGCTTCAGTCATGACTATGTTTCTGAAACCACCATGTTTTGGGGTCCAGATTCGGCCCATGAGATAGTAGGCTCCGCCACCCTTGACTTTTAAATTCTTCTCCATTCCTCGCAGGGATTCACCTGCCACATTTTCGGGTTGCAAAGCTTGCATTTGTGCTTCCTTAATTTGTGTGGATAAGTGGGAATGGATAGTCATGGTCAGAGATTTGACCCTCCGACCAGTGTATTCCTTTCGGCTGAGGGCGTCGGCTACTACGTTCGGGGGCGGATGACTTCATGTGGTAGCGTAACAAATGAATACATAGTAAAGAAAGCAATACAACCATCATATATATAATTGAAAGTTTACATTTGTCAAAAGTTACATGTTCAAAACCAATTACAATATGATGTCAAAAATATGAGATTAAACTGACTCCGCAGCATCTCTTCTTCAAAAGCATACTAGTACCTGAAATTTACTGAATCCCTGGGACATACAAGTAATTTTGAAAGAGTTGATCAGCATTTAAGCTGGTGAATTTCATAAGTATTTAAATGACAATGTTTAAATGAAATGAAATGTTTTATCTTTGTTTGTATGTATTTTAGAAAATCCTATATTTTCTACTAGCATAAAAGTAGTCTTCATTCAAGACCAATGTTTGTTTCCAAGATATATGTGAAGGTAAAATAATAAATGAGTTTGAAAACCTTGTAAATCAATGCGTTTTTAATACCCCTTGTGAGTTTTATAACCATACTATTGACTCGAAATGCCTATACACAACGTTCTTCAGGCGTTGGAATGTTATGACGTTTGTCACCCCAAACGGTGGACTGTAGCTAACAGTCAGGGCGCGGGTTGTCAAGCCCGTATAGATCTATACACAAACACCATGCTCCCCCTCCAAGGGATTCTGGTATATAATATAGGACTTGAAATGTGTACTCGAACGTACATGAAGTTAGTGTCTCACAATCCCGTGGTATAAAACAGATCTACTGGTTAAAATGTTACGTTTGTTCTTGTATACGAAAGTAAACTTCTTGAAATATATGTTTCTAGTACATAAGAGTTAGAAATCTGTTCGTAAAACTATACCTATTATAGTTTTACAAAGTGTACCTTGTTTGTTTTTAGAAATACGTAGGAAAAGAATCATTTGTTTATGAAAGCATAGATTTTTGGTGTCGATTCTACGATAGAAAAGAATAATTTAAGAACAGTTTAGTTTTATACCTGCATTACAACAACTTTATACTTTAAAAGATTGAAGGCTATTGTAACGTATGATATATATTTATATAATTAAAAGTTCCTTTAAAGGTTTATAAATCGCATGTGATTTGAATATTTAACAGTATATAAAAGAGTTTCTTTATATAACACACGATAATACTCGTGTGTTTTACTTGTAATCCCCCCCTTTGAAAGCATATAAAAGTATTTAGAATAATTAAAACGGTTGATTAAGGGGTATGAAACTCACTTGAAAGTTTTGGAGATAGCGAGATGGAAAACCGGGCAGAGTTTCGTCTCGGGAAACGGATTTTCCTCGGGATTCTCGGGAATCTCGGGAGTAAAATCGACCTTCGGGACTTGAGCCAAAAAGACCAGAGCTTCGGGTTTGAACGGGAACGGAAAACGAGGCAAAGTAGAGTGAGAGAGAAGAGAAATGAGCCCCTTCTTTGGAAACCCTCGCATGCTATTTATAGGGAGGCTGGTCTGCCTCGGTACGCGGGGCGTACGCTAGTACGCAGCGCGTACGCGTGCGTCATGCGTGACCGAGCCACGACCGCCTCTGCCTCGGATGGGACGGGTTCTTGGGTTCGCGGGTCGGATGGGACGGATCGCTGGCACGCGGGTCGGATGGGACGTCGGGTCGGGTCTTCGGATCGTGCGACGTGGACTGTTTGAGACCGAGCATTCTCGGGTACGCGGGGCGTACAGCAGTACGCGGCGCGTAACGCGTATGCTGACTCCCCTTCGGATAATATCCGAATATGGATTTAAATAAATAATTTATTTATTTAATAAACTTCAAAAATTCATATCTTCTTCCTACGAACTCCGTTTTCGATGGTCTTTATATCCCCGCGTAGGTGAGACTACGCTCTTCAACTTTCATTTAGACTCCGTCGGCAAATTCCAAAAATTATTTTTTTTATTAAATATAAAATCTATCGTGTTTAAGGAATTTCTTTGAAAATTCGTAACTTCTTTATCTGATGTCGGTTTTTGCCAGACTTTTTATCGCTAGAATACCATTGTCGAGACCTTCGATTCTCGTTTAGGTCATTCCGGTCAAAAGTCACTCGATTTCCGATTCGAGTTTTTAGCTGTCTGTTGCTGAGTCGAATTTGGAAAAAATCATAATTTCGCTAAATGAAGTCGGATTTGGGCGTTCTTTTCACGTACGATCATGGTTCAAAGACATTTAATCATAGAAGGAAATTAAA
The DNA here is from genome assembly GCF_052625555.1 of Lactuca saligna. Lineage (NCBI taxonomy): Eukaryota > Viridiplantae > Streptophyta > Magnoliopsida > Asterales > Asteraceae > Lactuca > Lactuca saligna. The sequence goes on from NC_136419.1 coordinate 111,416,273, forward strand.
TAGGACTTATTTGTACATTTTATTATGAAAGTAAATTTTATTACTCAGAAGCGGTTACAATACTTGACCCACTTTGGTCGTTACAAAGAGTTGAAATATCGGGTTGTCACATCATCCCCCCGTTAGAGAGAATTTCGTCCCGAAATTTAAAGTAGTAAAGATACTAGTGAACATGAAAGAGATGAGGATACTTTTGTTTCATCTGATCTTCGCGTTCGCATGTGAATTCGGGTCCCCGCTTGGCGTTCCAGTGAACCTTCACGATGGGTATGCGACTTTGTTTTGTTTGTTTGACCTCTCGGTCCATGATTTCTACTGGTTCTTCCACAAAGTTGAGGCTCTCGTTGATCTCGATTTCGTCGATTGGGATAACAAGAGTTTCGTCGGACAGACACTTTTTCAAGTTTGAGACGTGGAAGGTTGGATGGATGTTACTAAGTTCGCGCGGTAGGTTAAGCTTGTAAGCCACAGGGCCGATTCTGGCAAGGATCTCGAAAGGCCCTATGTACCTTGGATTTAGTTTCCCCCGCTTTCCAAATCGTATTAAACCCTTCCACGGTGAGACCTTTAATAAGACGTGGTCTCCTACCTGGAATTCCAAAGGTTTCCTCCTTTGGTCAGCGTAGCTTTTCTGTCGGTCTCTTGAGGCTTTCAATCGTTCACGAATCTGAACGATCTTCTCTGTTGTTTCACGTATGATCTCCGGACCGGTGAGAGTGCTTTCAGGAACTCTTCTTCCAGCTAACTGGGTATCGCCAACTTCAGTCCAGCACAGAGGGGATCTGCACTTTCGACCATAGAGGGCTTCAAATGGAGCAGCCTTTATGCTTGTATGATAACTATTGTTGTATGAAAATTCGACAAGGGGTAAATGAATATCCCATGCCTTTCCAAAATCAATCACGCAAGCTCTCAGCATGTCTTCTAAAGTTTGTATCGTTCTCTCACTTTGTCCGTCTGTCTGTGGGTGGTAGGCCGTACTCATGTCCAGCCTAGTTCCCAGGGAACTTTGTAGTGACTGCCAGAACCTTGAAGTGAATCTACTATCTCGATCGGAGATAATGGATATCGGAACACCATGCAGCCGCACTACTTCTCTTAAGTAAGTTCTTGTAAGCTTCTCCATTTTGTCAGTCTCTTTGATGGGTAGGAAATGCGCGGATTTGGTCAGTCTGTCGACAATAACCCATATGGTATCGAGTCCACTTGTCGTCTTGGGTAATTTGGTTATGAAGTCCATAGTAATCCGCTCCCATTTCCATTCTGGTATCTCTGGCTGTTGTAAAAGTCCTGACGGTTTCTGATACTCGACCTTAACCTTAGAGCAAGTAAGACATTTACTCACGAAGGTAGCAATTTGTGCTTTCATGTTAGGCCACCAGTACAGTTTCTTAAGATCCAGATACATTTTATCTGACCCCGGGTGAACGGAATATCTTGAGTTGTGAGCTTCAGTCATGACTATGTTTCTGAAACCACCATGTTTTGGGGTCCAGATTCGGCCCATGAGATAGTAGGCTCCGCCACCCTTGACTTTTAAATTCTTCTCCATTCCTCGCAGGGATTCACCCGCCACATTTTCGGGTTGCAAATCTTGCATTTGTGCTTCCTTAATTTGTGTGGATAAGTGGGAATGGATAGTCATTGTCAGAGATTTGATCCTCCGACCAGTGTATTCCTTTCGGCTGAGGGCGTCGGCTACTACGTTGGCCTTTCCAGGATGATATCGAATCTCACATTCGTAGTCATTTAGTAACTCGACCCATCGCCGTTGTCGCATGTTGAGTTCCTTCTGATCGAAAATGTGTTGAAGGCTCTTGTGATCGGTGAAGATGGTACTCTTTGTTCCGTATAAGTAGTGCCTCCAGATCTTCAGAGCAAATACCACAGCTCCTAATTCGAGATCGTGTGTCGTATAGTTCACTTCGTGTGTCTTAAGTTGTCGGGAGGCATAAGCGATAACCTTCCCCCTCTGCATAAGAACACACCCTAGTCCTTGATTTGAAGCATCGCAATACACCACAAAGTCTTCTATCCCTTCGGGGAGGGATAGTATCGGTGCGGTGCACAAGGCCTGCTTTAGTGTCTGGAATGCCTTCTCTTGTTTCGCTTCCCAGTCAAAGACCACACCTTTCTGAGTTAATGAAGTAAGAGGTTTCGCAATGCTCGAAAAGTTCTTTATGAATCTGCGATAGTAGCCAGCTAGACCTAGAAATTGACGAATTTCAGTAGGTGTCTTTGGTGCCGACCAGTTCTCAATAGCCTTAATTTTGGAGGGGTCAACGTTTATTCCCTTTTCGCTAACAACGTGACCTAAAAATTCGACTCTTCGAATCCAAAATTCGCATTTAGAGAACTTCGCATAGAGTTTTTCCGTTCGTAGTGTTTCTAGGACTTTTCGTAGGTGTTGACCATGCTCTTCCTCACTTCGAGAGTAGATAAGTATATCATCGATAAAGACGATGACGAACTGGTCCAAGTAAGGGCGGCATACCCTATTCATTAGGTCCATAAATACTGCTGGTGCATTGGTTAATCCGAACGGCATCACCACGAATTCATAGTGTCCATAACGAGTTCGGAAAGCTGTCTTTGGAATGTCCCCTTCTAGAACTCGTAATTGGTGATATCCGGATCGCAGGTCTATTTTGGAGAAGTAGTTCGCCCCTTGAAGTTGATCAAATAGGTCGTCGATACGGGGTAGAGGATAGCGGTTTTTGACAGTAAGTTTGTTCAGCTCTCTATAGTCGATGCACATACGGAACGATCCGTCTTTCTTCTTTACAAACAAGACCGGTGCTCCCCAAGGTGAGAAACTTGGTCTTATGAATCCTTTGCGAAGGAGTTCATTAAGTTGACTGGAAAGTTCCTGCATCTCTGCTGGTGCCAGACGATAAGGCGACTTCGCTACTGGGGTAGCTCCTGGAATTAAGTCGATTCTGAACTCGACTTGGCGTTGCGGTGGTAATCCTGGTAGTTCTTCTGGAAAGATATCGGGAAAGTCGCGTACTACCAAGATGCTCTTGATGTCCTTCAGTTCTTGACTTGTATCGACGATGTGTGCTAGGAATGCCCGACAATCCTTCCGCAAGCACTTTCGAGCTTGGATGTACGAAATGATGCGAAGGTTTGTACTAGATTTGTCGCCGTAGATAACTAATGTTTCGTTGTTCGGGAGGTTAAGACGGACTGCTTTCTCAAAGCACATGATGTCAGCACGAAGGAGACTCAACCAATCCATGCCGACTATGACGTCGAAACTTTTAATTTGTACCGGCATGAGATTGATTGGGAAAGAATGGCCGTCCAAAGTTAACGTACAACCCATGTATATGCAATTTGTGCTTTTGGTTTTTCCATTGGCCATCTCTACAGTGAATGGTTCTTTTAACTTGCTAGGTGTAGGTTTAAGCAAATGGATAAAGTTTTGACTCACGAAGCTTCTCTCCGCTCCACTATCGAATAATATGCATGCGTATGAATTATCGAGAAGAAACGTACCAGCAACTATAGTTGGGTCAGCTACAGCTTCGTCGTGACCTATTGCCAAAACTCGTCCTACCCCTCCGGTGCCTGCTGCCTTAGGACAGTTTCTCTTGTAGTGGCCCACCTCGCCACAACCGTAGCAAGCCTGCCCTATACCCGCACCGGAAACTTGAGTGATCGGCTTTGCGGGTTCTTTGCAGAAGCGAGCCGTGTGTCCTTTCCTGTTGCAGTTGGCGCACTGCATATCTCGGCAAGGTCCATGGTGGTGGAAATTGCACTTGGTGCATTTTGGGAGGTTGCCTACATAAGGCTTTGTTGGGTAGGTATTTGTAGGGACTGTAGCAGGTACAATAGCAGCATTTACTGACACAAGTTGTTTCTTTGCGGATTCTTGGGAAGATCCACCCTTTCCTTTGATCCACGCTCTCTTCCTGCCATTGTTTTTGTTGTTGTAGTTGTTGTTTCCTTTCTGTGGTGCTGGTGCAGAAGTGGTTGAGTTCTGATGACCTCCGTAGTCGATCAGAGATTGTGCCAGTTCCTTAGCACTTTCAAAGGTGTCAGGTTTGGAAGCTAACACGCTTGACCGCATCTGGGGCGTCAGTCCCCAGATGTACCTTTCTATTTTCTTGCTCTCGGGAGCAATCATGTCTGGACAAAGGATTGCCAGTTCGCAGAACCTGTTGGTATAAGTAGCGATGTCGGTACCCACCATTCCGAGAGTCCATAGTTCGTGTTCAAGCTTTTGAATTTCTCCCCGCGGGCAATATTCTCTCATCATCATGGCCTTCAAGCTCTCCCAGCTTATGGAGTTTGCCACGATTAGGGTAAGTACTTTAACGTGGCCATTCCACCAAGTTAAAGCTTTATCGAGAAGGGTGAAGGTTGCAAACTTGACTTTGCTGTGTTCGGGACAGGAGCATATTTCAAAGACTGCCTCCGTCCTTTCAATCCACTGTCTCAGGGCCATCACACCACCAGTACCATAAAACATCCGGGGCTTGGCATTGGTGAAGTCCTTATAGGTGCATTCCTGAGGTGGTCCATGACTCTCGCCATGATTGGACGTGTGTGTGCCAGATCCCGAGACATTAGCACTTGAGTTATTGATCTGTGACATGGCGGCTGCCACTGCTGCGGTGACTGCTGCTTGAAACATTACAGCATCAAATTGGGGTGGTGGAGGTGGTGGTATAGGTATTTCCTCACTGTTGTTTCGCCTTGGATTCCTACGCGGAGGCATCCTTCAACTATAGATGGAAAGAAAACAGTGATAAGAATTTCATGAAATGGAAAATGTATGTGTCTCATGAATTACATCGCTATAATTCAACAACAAAAGATAGTATGAGTCTTGAAATAGAAGAATGAAAGTTATTTGTAAGACTGAAGGTATGAAACAAGTATTTGGGTTCCCAAGGACCATTCAAGGTTCGAACGAAATACTCAACATAGTAATAATAGTGCCACTTATATTAATATAAAAGTTGTTACAACGATCAAGAAAATTTGTCCTCTATAAGGATCTCCGTTTACTAAGTTTAAGAAATTTAAAGACTTTTAGCCGAGGTCCTATGCTATAACAAAATTTTGAGTTTTTGACAAGCACTACTTGCGTCGAAAGTTGCGTTTGGAGCTTGACTCCGTATCTGATTGCTTTGACTCCATTAGACGCCTATCCAAAGCGGCTTGTTGTTCCCTTAGTTCGGCGAGGGCTGCAATAATTTGCGCTTGAAACACTTCGGTTTGGAACTGAGCGTTGTCTTGCCTCTTGTTCAACTTACGGATGTCAGAAGTGTGAACCTGCACTTCTACGTTGATATCCCGGAGTCGACTAGCTTGTACTCCAGACTGATAGGACTGATTGGCTAACTTACCCACCATTACCGGGAGTGCTCGATCAGCCGAACCTCCGCCGCGGACATCATAGAAGTCCCGGCACATGCCGTAGGGAGGGCGTAGGTTTTGCTGTTGACTCCAATGGTGGAGGTGACTTCCCCAGACAGGAGTTGGTCCTTGAAAGTTCCTTACGAAGACGGGAGGTTGAATGGGTGGTGGATCGATAACTTCCGGCTCTGAGTCGGTACCGGAGTTATCACCCACGTCTATGGGTTCCTCGTCCTCTTCGGGATCATCTTCGATCCATCCTCCATTACCTTGGTTGGGAAAGTAGGGATCGCCAGGGTGGTGAAATCCAGCCATTTGACTATACGAGAATTAAGGTTATAAGAATTGAATAAAGTCGGAACATGTAAAACATGTAAGTTAAACTAGTTTAGGTAGCAAATACTCCTATAGTATTTAAATTCTTGTGTTTGATTTTTGTAATGGTTTGGTACGGTTTGACTTGTTGCTTACTACGAAAATTTATTGATTCGTGCGTGTCAATTTGCCTATATACTTGTAAAATTGTATAACATGAAAATAGTTTGTGGTATGCATTTAATTGTACTTAAATGAACTATTAATTTAAGTTGAACGAAATGTTGCTTAAGTGTAAAAAGAAATTTGTTTTGTTAGAGAGTATTAGTCCCTTAAGCATTTATAGTTTGTATATCTTATGTGGTTCGATATACTTAGTTCACTATAAACATTGCCCTGATACCAATCTGTCACACCCCCAAACCTGAACGGCGGAAACGTTCGGGGGCGGATGACTTCATGTGGTAGCGTAACAAATGAATACATAGTAAAGAAAGCAATACAACCATCATATATATAATTGAAAGTTTACATTTGTCAAAAGTTACATGTTCAAAACCAATTACAATATGATGTCAAAAATATGAGATTAAACTGACTCCGCAGCATCTCTTCTTCAAAAGCATACTAGTACCTGAAATTTACTGAATCCCTGGGACATACAAGTAATTTTGAAAGAGTTGATCAGCATTTAAGCTGGTGAATTTCATAAGTATTTAAATGACAATGTTTAAATGAAATGAAATGTTTTATCTTTGTTTGTATGTATTTTAGAAAATCCTATATTTTCTACTAGCATAAAAGTAGTCTTCATTCAAGACCAATGTTTGTTTCCAAGATATATGTGAAGGTAAAATAATAAATGAGTTTGAAAACCTTGTAAATCAATGCGTTTTTAATACCCCTTGTGAGTTTTATAACCATACTATTGACTCGAAATGCCTATACACAACGTTCTTCAGGCGTTGGAATGTTATGATGTTTGTCACCCCAAACGGTGGGCTGTAGCTAACAGTCAGGGCGCGGGTTGTCAAGCCCGTATAGATCTATACACAAACACCATGCTCCCCCTCCAAGGGATTCTGGTATATAATATAGGACTTGAAATGTGTACTCGAACGTAAATGAAGTTAGTGTCTCACAATCCCGTGGTATAAAACAGATCTACTGGTTAAAATGTTACGTTTGTTCTTGTATACGAAAGTAAACTTCTTGAAATATATGTTTCTAGTACATAAGAGTTAGAAATCTGTTCGTAAAACTATACCTATTATAGTTTTACAAAGTGTACCTTGTTTGTTTTTAGAAATACGTAGGAAAAGAATCATTTGTTTATGAAAGCATAGATTTTTGGTGTCGATTCTACGATAGAAAAGAATAATTTAAGAACAGTTTAGTTTTATACCTGCATTACAACAACTTTATACTTTAAAAGATTGAAGGCTATTGTAACGTATGATATATATTTATATAATTAAAAGTTCCTTTAAAGGTTTATAAATCGCATGTGATTTGAATATTTAACAGTATATAAAAGAGTTTCTTTATATAACACACGATAATACTCGTGTGTTTTACTTGTAATCCCCCCTTTGAAAGCATATAAAAGTATTTAGAATAATTAAAACGGTTGATTAAGGGGTATGAAACTCACTTGAAAGTTTTGGAGATAGCGAGATGGAAAACCGGGCAGAGTTTTGTCTCGGGAAACGGATTTTCCTCGGGATTCTCGGGAATCTCGGGAGTACAATCGACCTTCGGGACTTGAGCCAAAAAGACCAGAGCTTCGGGTTTGAACGGGAACGGAAAACGAGGCAAAGTAGAGTGAGAGAGAAGAGAAATGAGCCCCTTCTTTGGAAACCCTCGCATGCTATTTATAGGGAGGCTGGTCTGCCTCGGTACGCGGGGCGTACGCTAGTATGCAGCACGTACGCGTGCGTCATGCGTGACCGAGCCACGACCGCCTCTGCCTCGGATGGGACGGGTTCTTGGGTTCGCGGGTCGGATGGGACGGATCGCTGGCACGCGGGTCGGATGGGACGTCGGGTCGGGTCTTCGGATCGTGCGACGTGGGCTGTTTGAGACCGAGCATTCTCGGGTACGCGGGGCGTACAGCAGTACGCGGCGCGTAACGCGTATGCTGACTCCCCTTCGGATAATATCCGAATATGGATTTAAATAAATAATTTATTTATTTAATAAACTTCAAAAATTCATATCTTCTTCCTACGAACTCCGTTTTCGATGGTCTTTATATCCCCGCGTAGGTGAGACTACGCTCTTCAACTTTCGTTTAGACTCCGTCGGCAAATTCCAAAAATTATTTTTTTTATTAAATATAAAATCTATCGTGTTTAAGGAATTTCTTTGAAAATTCGTAACTTCTTTATCTGATGTCGGTTTTTGCCAGACTTTTTATCGCTAGAATACCATTGTCGAGACCTTCGATTCTCGTTTAGGTCATTCCGGTCAAAAGTCACTCGATTTCCGATTCGAGTTTTTAGCTGTCTGTTGCTGAGTCGAATTTGGAAAAAATCATAATTTCGCTAAATGAAGTCGGATTTGGGCGTTCTTTTCACGTACGATCATGGTTCAAAGACATTTAATCATAGAAGGAAATTAAATAGGACTTATTTGTACATTTTATTATGAAAGTAAATTTTATTACTCAGAAGCGGTTACAATACTTGACCCACTTTGGTCGTTACAAAGAGTTGAAATATCGGGTTGTCACACTCGACCACCTAGCAAGCCATCAGTCTATCTGGACCGCTCTCTGAGCCATCAACATGTCTGGACCACCTCTCAGGGCCTTCAGCCTATCCAGACCACTCGTTGGTCCTTTATCCTGACTACTACGCCCTAACCGGGTCTGCAGTCTATCAGTTCCACCCTGTGTATGTTGGCCTAGAGCACAAAGCATGAGTGCCTCAACCCAACCCGCAATTAACCAATCATGTGCACAAAAATATCATATGCTAGCATATATAACAATCAAACCGATCTAACAGATCACTAATCATGGCATCATCTGATATATCATGATACCGACGTAACAGGTCACTAACATAGCATTATGCTATATACCAGGATACCGACCTAAAAGCTCACTAGCATAGCATCATCCTATATACCAGGATACCGACCTAACATGTCACTAACATATCAACATGCAATGAACCCGGATACAAATCTAAAAAGGGCCGATATTGGTGCCTTTGACCCTGTTAGTATACTAAGGACAACTCACCTCACACTGCTAAAGTCCTGCGGATAAACTCTAGCTGCTGGATGACAGATTCTCGAACTGTCAACATCAAAACGACACCCAATTAATAATTGGGTTCCAATACATAGCCATAAGTCCATGCTTGGGGTAAGAGACTACTTTACCCCCAACTTAGCTTAATTCAAGCCCAAGTCCCAAGTTCACAATCCAAAGGCCCAAATGTCAAACAATGAACCAAAGCCCAACATATGGCCCACTTTTCCAAAATGGTCACTATGGCATCCCATTTTCACGGCCATGATAGACCAATTTGTTTATGATTTCTTTTGAAAATTAGAGTATATCTAAAAGAAATATCTTGTGGATTTTTTTTCCTAAAAAAGAATGATAAATATGTTATCAAATCATTTCTGAATAAATGTAGTTTGTTTATATTAACACTTTCGGATGCCATCGTCAATACATAAACATAAGCATAAACAGACCTTACATTCATTTACACTAGTGATTTACATATCCTTTAATCTTTCAATTTAGTGTAGTTTCATATCGACAGCTATGATACAAGTAAACTGAGCGGGTCAGGTTGAGAAACCCGGTGAGTACATAAGGTTTTCAACCCACAATAATAAAGTTATTATGTTTCATCATCAAACTATTAACCGAATTACCCATCCCCATTATCTTCATTATTTCTTAAGGTTCTATCCTAAGAATCACCTATCATTCACTCATTCATTCCTAAGGATTTTACTAAGGAATAAACATGAAGTCCATCGCTGTTAGTTTTATTTAATAGGAACTAAGTCCATAGCTACCGATGTTATTTGATAGACACTAAGTCCATAGCTGCCAGTGTCCGTCTATATGGCACTAAATCAATAGCTGCCAACATCCATTTGTTCGGCACTAAATCCATAACTGCCAATGTTTATTTATAAATCACTAAGTCCATAACTGCTAGGGTTTTTAGAGTTCACCGGGTAAGCATATTGTTCACAACACCTACAAGTTGCAAGCCTGCTAGTGTTCCACTGGACTGTCTAGACTAGTTTGTGGTTGTCATCCATACTCTGCTAGATGACTGGGCCAACGTTTGGGCCAAGGCTTCTCATCATTTTTCACCTCTGATTCTCATCTTTCATTTCTCATAATCTATATCATCTTTCATCTACCCATCTTTAACCATTGTAATTTATAGGTATAAAATACATATATAGTTTAAATCAAATAAAACATGTACATTTTGTTCATCTAGCATATATATCATAAACATAGATAATATGCACACATAGCACCTAAATTATATTAAATTACGTCATATCTATGAGTAAGATGAAAATAACTATGCACTCACTTGTAGTGTGCTTTGATAGAATCTAACTAGAAATGGTCAGCGGTTCGTGATCGTTGGGCTCGGGATGCGGAACGCCTTCAGCAACAAGAGAGAACGAGAAAGAAAGTTTAGGTGTAAGGAATGAAATCATTGAATTTCTTATTTATATCCTGCTAAAAACATATCCACATCATGGGCTTATATGTCCACATCATGGCGGATAGCTGAATCACTTCGTAGGCTTGCCATCTGCGTTCTAGCTCCGAAAGGTTTCCAGATGACATTTCCACATCGTGGACTTAATTTCAACATCATGGGCTCTTAACACATCACTCTGATAGACTTAGAACATGCTTTTCTAGCCTCGATTAGTATCCTTGACTAAATCGACATTGTGGACCTTATTTCTACGTCGTGGAGCATGGTTGATTAAGGTTTCTACCATGTGTCATGCTCTTAGTCTGCTACATATTCAAAAGGTCATAACTTTTGCATAAGAACTCCATTTTTTACGTTCTTTTTATCCACGCGTGGGTGTAGACGCTTTGAATAACTTTCTTTTATATAAATAAGGCTAAAAAGTAATTTATCTTAAACTCACTTTTTACAATTCCTGATATCGTGCTGGTTTTGTCGCCAAACTTCGATAGGTCATAACTTCTTCGTTATCACTCGGATTTCAACATTCTTTATATGTAGGGAAACATTGTGACATATGCTACAACTTAGTTAAGATTATTTATTCTAAATAATCATCTATCAAAAAGTCATTTTTTTTGACACCTATCGTCTCTAAATTGACTAGCCCGAATGTGCGGGCGCTACTGTCCCAAACCTTTGCATAGTCTTACTATAAGGCCCAATCATTTATTCTAGTCCCGACACTTTTCATTCCGATGGTCCAATGTTTCATAATCATCAAGGCCTAGTTATGGCCCATCTATGACCTAATTTTCTAAATTGGGCCCAAACCCTCAAATGGGCCTTACCTTAAAGTCCATCCAAATATTATAGTCCACATGCTTGTTCTTGGATGGCCGATCAGTAGCCCAATCACCAAAGCCCAACAAACAAGCCCAACTTAAGGCCCAAACATAATTTGGGTTTTCATATAAAATAACAATTTAGGGTTAAGTGTTCTTAATTAACCCATTAAGTACATAATCCATTAAGTCCATCATTCTACTAGGTAAATCATATGGTGTGATCAGGTGTAATTTCATAATTTAATTCCAATGGCCGAAAAAGCTGGTCCCAATAATTCCAAACCAATAAATGCACAATTAGGGTTTTCTAAACCCTAATTAGGTTTTTCTAAACCCTAATTAGGGTTTCTAAGCCATTCTCGTGCCCATTTAGTCAAATGAGTAGGTTTTTAGGTCAGTTATTTGTTAATTAAGTCAGACACCACCCACTACCACCTCGGGTAGTGGTGGTTAACGACGACGCACGATGGCGGCCACCACCTGACGGTGGTGGTGATGAATTTCCTTAATTATTTCGGCGAAAATACAATTGTACAATATAATATACAAATGAACACATAGACACACACAAAAGAACATACACACATACACACACTCAGCAGCCGTTGTGGCGACAAGCATTGGTTGGAGGCGACAGCCACCTCCTCACGATGGTGGTGATGGCTTGTTCTCTTCAAGTCCAGCTAAGAAATGGTGCAATCAACACATATTTTCCTGGAATATGACAAGACCACCCACCTGGTGGTGTATTGCAACAGTAGTGTCTTGAGATGGCGGTAACAACGGCGGCAAACGGCGCCAGAAGGTGGCAGCCACCACCTCACGGTGGTCGTGGTGAGTTTTCTTGGGTTTCCTGGCTAGGAAATGAACCATACAACATTAAGATAATGAAATACGTTCATACAACACACTAGATTACACACACAACCACCTCCCTACAGTGGCTAGTGGTGGCGGAAGAAGATGATATGGCGGCAGCCATGGTGGTTTCTCAAGAAATCAGGGCAACAGAAAACATACACACACACACACACCGACTAACAACCACATCACGCATACCTTCATGAATCCAGTGAAACACACCGAACATATCCGCCCTCGAGGTAGCAGACGACGGTCGAAGGACATTGACGAAACATACTGGCCACAAGGCAGCAACGACGAAAACAATGACGAACGACGTATTTCCTTGGAGGCCATTGTGTGATATCGGCGATGTTAATTATGGCGAATAGAACAAACATAAGAAGAGAGATGAGGCGCGTCCGATCATGGTGGCACACAACCACAAAGTCGGTCGTCGGCGTTCATGGCTTCAACAGCAACAACCGTGGTGATATAGCGGCAACACCAATTGGAGGGGAAAATGGAGTTGGCAGTTGGAGGTTCTCCCCCTAGGGTTAGGGTTTGTAGAAAGGTGACAAGTTTATATACTCCCGTCTAATGATCAAACTTCAGCCATGTTAACATTTTTAGTCCCTCCTCCCCTCATTCTTTTCAACTTAAGTCCCAATAATTACCCTGCATCCCCTTAACCTCCAAAATCTATTCAATATAAGTCCAAAAGATACCAAACACCCCCTAACTTCTGAAAATCTTCATAAAATACATCATGGAATTACACTTTAACCCTCAAAAGTCTAAATTATATTATTTGGCACCCCGAAACTAACACCCCGCTATATATTATTGATTTTAGGGACATTATAAAATAATATAAAATATAAATTTAAATATTGGGGTATCAGGTGTTTTATTTGATTACTTTATTTCAAACGGGATGTTATAAATCTCCCCTTATTTAACTAGATTTGATCCTTAAAATCATTCCTTAACACTCCTGACACACCAAATAACTTTAGCCACACGACAACAACCACAAGCATATCCTAGCCCTTCGAAGGAAACCATAACCAACCCTCGCAGGGTTCTGAAACCCGAAGATGAACGAATTCCTTGCAATATGATCACATTTACTCAATCCAAAATATGAAGTCTCAAGATGGTATGGCTCTCTGACAGACCGCCCACACTGAATCTTTGCATAATTGATTGCACTTAACTCCGAAATGGCTACTCAACTTCTAATAACCCAAGGCTCCTACTAGAAGACATATTCACAAGCCAAATTTCCCTACAATACACTTATACTTGATAGAAAGCTCATCCAAAATATCAGATTCTTGCCGGGCTGTTGAACCAACAAGCAATCTTATAGTCGCTCCACACGACCTTCAAAGGTATCTTCTACTAGCAATAACTACCCTAGCTATATCACCACTCGTGGATCCACCAATCCTTCTGGTCCATCCATTCGTAATAGCCTAACAACATGTCGCCACCGAATCCAATGTGAAAGTGAATGCTACCAGAATAACTGTAACATCATTCCCAGTCTCCAACGACCTATCGTTTCCTGATTCCAATCATGTTGTGGTCTAACCAAAATCTTGCGAACTATCCCACACTGATCTAATTACGGGAAAGAATCTGTGAATGCTACGAGTAATCCCATAGTCTCATAACAGTTTCACCCCAACTGGCTACTAGTGAATGCTACAGCTCCCACATAGTCTTACAATACTTTCACCTCACCACATTCGCAAACCTATGCCTTACCCCCAATCTATGAATTCAAATACCCTCGGAGTTGAGAGCACACTCGACCGAACACCTGAACTGAACTTAATTCATGACTAGAACCCCAACCTGATTCCCCAAATTCTACCACCAAGAAGACGCGAGTCACATGATGGGGAGTTTTTACCAAACTCCCAACTCACACCACCTTCAAACCAAACAGCCACTTAGGACACCTTCCTCTCTGATGGGAATGCAAAACCTATCCTACGTTTGAAACAGCTCCTGCTTCCGAATCCTAGGACAACTAGTGCCTACCAACTAGTTCTCCATCACTAGCCAATTCCCAAAGACCACACAACTCCTCAAAACCAGATGAACACCTCCTGAATCCCAGTGAAACTGACAATCTCTAATCCTAGAAATGATACCACACTCAGATTCTGTAGAGCAAAAGACAGATGCTCCTACAAATACCTCAGAAACGAGCCATTTCCCTTGGCGCTTCATCAGCCAATCAATAACATTTACTAAAACCACCGTATCCAGATGATTATGAAAGACCATCCTATGAAACTATAGTTGTAGAAATTCCACTTAATACCCCTGACCAATCTCGAGCATAAGCCAAAATAATATTGAACACTCCCAACCCACAAATAGGGGATACCTCCAGAGAGCCAGATAGAGTTCAGGATCGACTTAGTCCCTGGTGCGGCTCCGATAGCCAAGGCACCATATCAGTTGGCTCCTCCTGAGATGCAGGAGTTGTCTACACAGCTGCAGGAGCTATTAGACAAAGGATTCATTAGACCGAGCAGTTCACCCTAGGGATCCCCGATTCTATTTGTGAATGAGAAGGACGGGTAGCATCGGATGTGTATATATTACCGGGATCTGAATAAGGTAACGGTGAAGAATCGTTACTCACTCCTGAGGATTGATGATCTCTTTGACCAGCTTTAAGGAGCATCTTGGTTCTCCAAGATTGATTTGTGTTTAGGTTATCATCAGATTAGGGTAAGAGAGGAGAATGTGCAGAAGACTGCTTTTCAGACACGATATGGTCACTATGAGTTCGTGGTAATGTCTTTTGGGCTCACCAATGCTCCTACCATGTTCATTGATCTCATGAACCAGGTGTGCAGACTGATGTTGGATCGGTCTATGATAGTTTTCATTGATGACATCTTGGTTTATTCCAAGACACAGGAGCAGCATGAGGAGCACTTGCGAGAGCTGTTAGATACTCTGAGGAGGGAGAGCTTGTATGGTAAGTTCTCCAAGTGTGAGTTCTGGTTGTGTGGGGAGTAGTTTCTTGGGTACCTTGTCAACCAGAATGGAATTTCGGTCTAACCGGCCAAAATGGAGGTCGTGATGAGGTGGGAGGTTCCGAGGTCTCTATTTGAGATTTGGAGCATCCTGGGACTGGTAGGATCTTATCAGATATTCATTCAGGACTTCTCCAAGATAGGCATTCCCTTGACCCGACTGACAAGGAAAGCCATGGTGTTTTGTTGGGGATCTAAGTAGCAGGCAGCCTTCGAGACTCTTAGACAGTGGTTGTACGAGGCACTGATTCTCACCCTTCCAGAGGGTGAAAATGATTTCGTGGTTTATTGTGATGCTTTGATCATGGGCATGGGTACGATACTGATGCAGTGGGGTCACGTGATAGCAGGTTTCGGGAACCAGGTTAGAGTTCCGGTTAGGACTCAAGTTTAGTGGTGTGTTAGTTTGAGTGCGTGTTCGAATGGTATGGAGAGTGTTGTAAGTATGTGGGTGTAGCTGTAGCATTCACTAGTAGCCAGATAGTGTTAGAGTGTTGTAAGTCTACGGGTGTAGCCGTAGCATTCACTAGCAGCTAGATAGTGTTAGAGTGTTGTATGTCTGCGGGTGTAGCCATAGCATTCGCTAATAGTCAAATAGTATGGAAAGTGTTGTAAGACTGCGGGGTAAGCCATAGCATTCACTAGCTGTCAGTTAGCATGGAAAGTGTTGTAAGACTGCGAGGGTAACCATAGCATTCACTAGCAGTTAACTAACATGGAAAGTATTGTAAGGCTGCAGAGGTAGCCGTAGCATTCACTAGCGGTCAAATATCGATAGAGTGTTGTAAGTCTATGGATGTAGCCATAGAATTCATAAGTTTGGAAGATAATGATAAAATGTTGTGAGATTGCGGGTTTAGCCATAGCATTCACTAGGTTTGTAGATGGCATGAGCGTGTTATTAGAACGTGAAAGGAACTGTAGTACCCACCATTTCGAGTGTAGTAGTGAGGATATGGAAATCCACAGATTAGATTTCGGAATTACCCAGATGGACTAGGTTTGGTTAAGCCAGTGATAAGACTGTAGAAGTGCCACTACAATTATGAGATCAGGGAAGCAATCACTTTTAGTCTTGGATTTGGATACGTCAGGATTTGACGCATGGACCCGATCGGTTGGGCCGGGAGGTTATTAGAGCCACAGTGGCATGATAACGAGTGGCGACTAGTTCCACAGAAGGATTTCGTCTAGGAGTCGTGTCATGCGACTAAGTGGGGAGTCCTTTGGCTCCGTAGCCAACCCAGAACCCAATATTTCAGATGACTGATGAATGAATTGGGACCATAAAGGTCTCGGTGGATTTTGGAAAGCAACTATGTGGCAGCATACTGCTTCAGGTAATTCATTGTTCGGGCAGTTTCAGCCTTTGAGTAGTATTATTATTGTTTTTGTTTTGGGTTGCAAATACGGATGGAATAGTTGGTTGATTGGGAAGTGACAAGTCACTCACAGCGGGATTAGCTGAGCCTTGGCCAAGTATAAGTGATTTGCATGGATAATTAGGTATGCAACTCTATCTCCTAGTGGGGACCTCGAGTTATCAGAAGTTGAGTAATAAGTTGAGAGACAGGTGGACTGGGTTTTATTACTTACGGTTTTATAATAACATATTTAAAAATGAAATTATTTGTCCTTAAATTTTAGAATGTTACAACGAAGCTCCACATTCGCAAAACTCCATGAAGGTCAAAGAACACGCTCCCACCAAGGCCACCATCTCAGAGCCAAAAAAATCTCAATCGCTCATCCAAGATCTCCAAAATGCCCTCCTAGACCATTCCAAAGATTACCGACGACTATTCAAGAATGCAAAGCATAATCTCAGACGAAATGAACGCCCTCATCTGATCATTCAACTGCCATGCTCCAGAACCTGACCCCGAGCCCTCTTTAGCGCTGTCACACCCCAAAACTGGAATGACGGAAATGTTCGGGGGTGGAGGACGTCATGTTTAGTATCACAAGACACGCATCATAGTAATCAAAGTAATAAACAACAATTTCATTAGAAAGAAAGTGTTTGCAAAGTATGTGCTCACATTAACATAGAGAAAAAGTAAATAATAAAACAAGACTTGAAGCTATACTGCTCCATCTTCTGAATTCCCAGCGCGAGTACCTGTCTACTATTTTCCCGAGAATACAAGTTATTTTGAAAGAGTTGATCAGCAATTAAGCTGGTGAGTTCATAAGATTTTAGTGATGTGAGTAAGTTGTAAGAAATTTTAGTAAGGTGTAAGTTTTGTTTAGAAAAGTTCGCCTGTTCCTCCAGAAAATCCTATGTTTCCTGCTTAGATGAAAGATAAGTAAAAATGACTCTACAATCCGTTCTATGAGTACTAAATGGATACATGTGATATAAAAATCAAAGTAAACAAACAATCGATTATGTGTATCTTCCCTAAGCCCATAACCAAACAAGGAACAAGGAATGAGGCGGATGACACACATCCTATTGGTTGTTAGATCATTGTTGTATATGACCCTGGCGTATTAACTTCGTACTCAGGGAGTTAATTGCTATAGTTCCTTTATATTTGATGAGAAGATTCTTTAAGAAAACCCTTATTTCTTATAATAAAAATAGTAACCATAGTGGTTCCTTCTATAATCTCTTAAGTTATACTAGCTATATATATATATATATATATATATATATATATATATATATATATATATATATATATATATATATATATATATATAATCTAACATCGAATAGATAGTTAATTGTGTGAATCTTCCCTAAGCCCAAAACCAAAAAAGGAATAGGAAATGAGGCGGAAGACACGCATCTAACTATCTATCGTGTATTAATTATATATTACCCTGATGTATGAACTAAGGAATTATAGAATGTATCACCTAAGGTCCTTTAAGTTATGCTAGTTTAATTTCATGGATTAAACCCTTTACCGGTAAGTTTCTAGTTTTGTATACCAAATGTTCTATTTCAAAAGTATGTTTTGTACTAGAAAAATGTGCATTGAATTAGTGTCCTATGACATGAACCATACCTGGTACCTCGTATGATGACTTATTGTATACGGAACATATATATATATATATATATATATATATATATATATATATATATATATATATAACTAAGACCGAATGGATAATAGGCTGGGTGAATCCGCTCAAAGACCACAACCAAACAAGAAACAAGAAATGATGCGGAAAGCACACATCCTATTACCTGTCGGATCCTATTAATAGATATCCCTTGATGTATACATTAAGGAATCATAAGGTTAGGATTATGGTCCCTTTTTACTGAATGTACTAGACACGACTGTTCTGTTTGTCATTTGAATAGACGTAAGTTTTCCTTAGTTTATAACTATCTTGACTCGAAAATACTTTGCATTAACTTTCAAGTGGAGTTGTCACTTTATGAAAGTAATGGGAAAAATATAAGTACTTAGTTGTCTTTTGAATGAATTCTTGGCATACTGATTTCCTTAAAACATGTTTGTTTTATTAAGGTCATAATGTCAAGGCTAGTACCCATACTATACGCTCTCCTTGTCAAGGGATTCTGGGAACCAAACGCGACTCGAGCAAACCAGTTGCTAGGTTGTGTAATCCACATTAATTTTATGTGATCATGTGTACCCAATTTAACTATCACCCTCTGTTTAGAGCAATAAGTTAGTGATTCATTGGTATAATTATATCATGTAGTTGTTCCATGCTATTGCATCTTAGTATGTTCGTTTTGTTATAGTATCTTAGTATGTTCTTTCTGTTATTGTGTATTGTATCTTCCTCTCCGTTTCTCTTTATTTTGTGTTCTCTTATGTTATCGTGTATTGTATCTAGTATGAACTGAACCTCTAAACTATACCCCTTATAGTTTACTAGTGTTTTACTTGAATTGTTATTTAAAAGACTCATTTTACTACTAAGTTATGCTTGTACATTAAAAATGGAGTTTTGTTAAACTAAAAAGTAACATAACTTTAAAAGAGTTTTTCAAATGTTTTGATCACTTATAAAAGACATAAGAAATCTTTTGAAAGATGTTTATAACATACATTTACACAATTATCATTGTGTTCAACTTTATTGCCCCCCTTAAAAGCATTTAAAATAGTTAAAAGGTTCATTACGGGGTATGAACTCACCTTATGTGGGTGATTCAGATAAATGTGCATGTAATGATGAGAAGTTCCATGAATGAAGTCCCAAGACTTAACGACTCCTAAATGACATATAATTGCACATAAATATAGTGTTTAGAAGCAACCAAATGCAAGGAAACACCTCACGGGACTAGGAAACACTTTGACCTAGTGTTGGAATCACACCTGATTCACTAAAAGGGAGTGCACGACCAATATAAAGAGTGTACAGACAGGGAATGTATGGATGTACACTCATGTTACTAAGTGCACAAAAACATTTTCCAAGGGTAGTAATGCTTGTGGGACAATTGCTCTTCATGTGGTGAAGTTAGGAATGCATTTTGAAGGCCCTTTAGCGGTGTTTTGAAGGGTGTACTGCCACACATGGGTGTACGGACATACTCACCTTATGTTCTTAAGTTCTGGGCATTTTCAAGGTGTTAATCTAGTGTTCTAACATGTATTAAGTGTAGGGAAGGAGTACTTACGATATGAAGACTCAAAAGGGCTCTCAATGACCAAGAACAAGTGTGTGTTCTTGGTGAGATTTGAAGATCTAGTCAAAATATGATTTATAGTGGATGAAATTAGAGGGTGTTACTTGGTTAACAAGATTAACAATAAATAAAGGGAATAAAACTTACAACTTTTGAAGATCAAGGTAAAAAAATGGATGGTAGTTGAGAGAGAAATCAAGTGTTCTTGAGGTGAAAGTGCAAGAATGAAGGATAACACTCTTATGGCGAGGGGTGTATGACCCAACATGGGTGTAGAGTCGTACACTCATGTGTACGGCCATACACTCATGTTTATGGCCGTACACTCCCTCAAATGGAGTGTAGGGCTTGATGTTGGTGTTGGAAGTGTACTCGACCCAATCCTATACTCAATGCTTGAATGTACTGAGCTTTGAACCTTTGAACAAAATCTAAACAAGGATAAATGATAGAAGAAATGAGTCTGAAACTCAGTTGAGTTGAATGGTTGAGCTTTATAAGGCAAAAATCCGGGTTGTCACATCATCCCCCCGTTAGATGGAATTTCGTCCTGAAATTAGCTTTCTTAGAAGTACTATTGGGGTTGCGCTCCTCTGATTTGCAGAATACCCACTGGTAGCCCTGGAAACTTTGCCTTAATGTCCATGATAGGATTTATACTTGGTCCATCTATCATTACCTCGTGTATACAAGTTGTATATAATTAAGATTAGTACAACGGTCAGATGTGGGACTCTGCCCTAGGTCCACAAGCAAACAAGGAACAGGAGATAGGGCAGAAACTCACATACTAAATCTACAGAATCATAATCATATACCACCCTCGCGTATACACTTGATAGTGATAGGTGGGCTATATTCGTCCTTAGCCTCTGTGCTTGAACTTGGTCTGCTGGACGAGTGGTATTTCGTGACGGTCTGTGGAACATACGGAGGCAAGGCTTCGGAGGACAAAGTACCCTTCACACGAGTACTTCGGGGTTTAGAATACGAGAGACAAAATTGAGGTTTAGGTCAGACTATCGATATGAATGATGAAGGTTTCGCGAACTGACGGTTAAGGAGATAGAAACATATGAACTTAGTATGGTGAGGATGACGCCAACTCATGACGAATGATAGAAATGGACTCTATACTGAACAAAGTTTTGGCCGATTTGAAAAAAACATCTGGTGTATGATGATGTACTCCTAGTGTGTTTGACAATGTACTCTTTGTAAATGTTCTAGTGCTTTTTATTTTCCCTTTGATGTTAACACTTCTATGTATCGTACCGCGATGAGCGAGTACATACAATGAAAGTGTTTTGATAACTAGTGTTGATAGTTTATACTACGATTCTCCTTGGTACCACTATGATCGCCTGTCATTTACAAGTTATGAATAATTAAGATGAATAAGATAGTCGACTGAGTAACTCTGCCTCAAATGCACAACCAAACAAGGAACAAATATTAAAGCGGAATCACTCACTCTAAGTCTGCAACATCTTAGTTATGCACAATTCTGATATATATGCTAAGCCATCATAGCTTCTTAGAACGAATCTTTTAGTTCTCTTGAATACTGTGATCTATTTCAATATGTGAGTTATTATAATTACATTTAAGTGTTTTCCCCCAAGTTTTAATCTTATATATAAATATAAATTAATTTTAAAAGTAATTACTATTTCAAAAACGTATCGCTGCTCGCTGGCGACTCCGGGGTTGATTCTCATGCGGTGATCATAATAATTTGTCCAGCTGCTGCTGAGTTCCTTGTTATCGAGTAGTCCTTCTGGTAGTGTCCAGTCTTACCACAGCCATAGCAGACTTGGTTTTCTTCAACTCCGGGGACTTGGGAGATTGGTTGAGTTGGTGCCCTGCAAAAATGGATTGTGTGTCCCTTTTTGTGGTAGTTCAGACACTGCATTTCTCTAGTGTGGTGATAGTTGCACTTTCCACACTTTGGGAGGGTTCCCGCATATTGACTGGTAGGCGCTGGGGCAGCAGGTATCGTAGCAGCGTACATGGTACTCGTTTGTTGCTCTTGCAGGGATTCGTGTGTTGTTTGCTTTTTCTTCCTCTTGTTCCCCGACTTCTGTTTATAGTCCTCTCCCTTTGATGGCTCGGGTACTAGGACTTCTACACCATGGAAGACTCCATGGTCGACGAGTCGTTGATCCAGGCGTTTGGCGCTATCAAATGTGGCTGGGTTAGAAGACGGTACATCTCCTTGGATCGGGGCAGATAAACCCCAAATGTACCTTTCTATCTTCTTACTCTCTAGAGTAACCATCTCAAGGGATAGTGTTGCCAGGTCACTAAACCTGTTTGTGTAGGTCATTATGTCTGAGCCAACGATGGTGTGCTCCCATAGTTCTTGTTCTAGTTTCTGAACTTCGCCCCTCGAGCAGTATTCTTCCAGCATCATCTCTTTTAGGTTTTCCCAATTGATTGAGTTGGCCATTGATAGGGTCAATGACTTAACATGGATATTCCACCATGTTAGGGCTTTGTCGGAGAAGGTGCAGGCAACAAACTTCACTTTGCTCCCTTCTGGGCACGAACAGATTACGAAGACCAAATGTGTTTTCTCGAACCATCGCATCAGAGCGATGACTTCACAAGTTCCATTAAAGGAATTGGGTTTGTAGTTCATGAAGTCCTTATGCGAACAGTCCCTTGGGTGTCCGTGAGTAGCTCCGGGGTTGGTCAAGTGGGTACTGTTACCAGATCCGAAGGTACCACTTTCGCTGAAGGGAGCTAGAGCAGTTGCCACTGAGGAGGATATCGCTGCTTGGAGAGCAGTAGTATCAAATTGTGGCAGAGGTAGTGGTGTTTGAGTTGGAGTTATCGGAGTAGTGTGTCTGTTCGTTCTATAAGGAGGCATCTTTGCTAAAAGAATACAAAGATGACATGGAATAAGTCTATAGAAGTGGAGATAAGTCAAAAGCTGAAAGACAAGGTTATCCTAGTTCTAAGTGTATTTGGTCCTGACTTCCACAGGGTTCTAGAAACGATTCATAAAAGAGTCTATACGTAATAAACTATATGAATTAGAAATGGCTGTCCTTGAATGAATATTTGTGACCTGAATAACTATTACTAGTTGCATGCAAAGAAAATAATCCTAACACATTGGGTGATCAGTGTTTCCACTAACTCGTTAAGTTAACTAAGATTATTATTTATTAGTTTGATGCATTAGACGTTTTGGTTACTTCGGTTGATCCTTCTCTGAAAGCTTCTCATGAAATTGCTCTTGTTCCTCCTTGACTATTCTCTTGACCACTATGAGGAAGTGGTTACATGTATCTGGGTTTGTCATGCAAAAATGGAAGTGTCTAAAGAATCTATGAGATTTAGGGTCCTTCTATAATTGTACAATGTATACAAGTTGTATATAATTTAAGATTAAATAGGCCTTCAAATAAGTGATCCTACTACAAAATCACAACCAAACAAGGAACAAGTAGTGGAGCGTAGATCACAAGTTATAAGTCTATAAAACCTCAGTTATATAAAACCTTGGGAGTATGCATTGCAAGATTATAGACCTATCCATAAGGGTCTTTTAAGTTATCACATAAGTTATTTATCTAGTGCCTAAAATACTCCTATAGTATTTTAATGTCATATACTTAGTATGATTCAAACTTGTTATCGTGTTATAGTGTCATAGAATACTCCGATAGTATTCTAACTTTCATGTTCTGATCTAGAGATCATTTGTATAGAGTTAGGTAAGTTTTAACACCATTGCAACACCACATCAATCCCAAGCATATGTTGGTCGCATCTCAAATGAATATAGTTGATCAGACTATATTGATCCTAGATACGATTATATAACTGCCCTGGCTTGACCGCAGTATTCAACCTTTAAATACTTTTGTTATGGTTCTTCTTGTGATACTTCTTCTAGTACGTATACAAGTATAAGTAAGTAGGTATATTTTTATAACTGATTGTTATATTCTTAAAATATATTATTATCTAGAGCACTTCAGCCCTATTGTATTTCTAGTTGTATATCTTTTATTAGTTAATATACTTAGTTCACTATAAACAATGCTCTGATACCAATCTGTCACACCCCAAAACCGGAATGGCGGAAACATTATGGGGTGGAGGGCGTCATGTTTAGTATCACAAGACATGCATCATAGTAATCAAAGTAATAAACAACCATTTCATTAGAAAGAAAGTGGTTACAAAGTATGTGCTCACATTAAAATAGACAAAAAGTAAATAACAAAACAAGACATGAAGCTATACTGCTCCATCTTCTGAATTCCCAACGCAAGTACCTGTCTACTAGTTTCCTGAGAATACAAGTTATTTTGAAAGAGTTGATCAGAAATTAAGCTGGTGAGTTCATAAGATTTTAGTGATGTGAGTAAGTTGTAAGAAAGTTTAGTAAGGTGTAAGTTTTGTTTAAAAAAGTTCGCCAGTTCCTCCAGAAAATCCTATATTTCTTGCTTTGATGAAAGATAAGTAAAAAGGACTCTACAATCCTTTCTATGAGTACTAAATGGATACAGGTTATATACAAATCAGAGTAAACAAACAATCGATTGTGTGTATCTGCCCTAAGCCCACAACCACACAAGTAATAGGGAATGAGGCGGATGGCACACATTCCATTGGTTGTTATATCATTGTTGTATATAACCCTGGTGTATTCACTTGGTACTCACGGAGTTAATTGCAATAGTTCCTTTATATTTGATGAAAATCTTACTTAAGAAAACCCTTATTTCTTATAATAAAAATAGTAAGGACAGTGGTTCCTTCTATACTCACTTAGGTTATACTAGCTCTATATAATCTAATATCGAATAGATAGTAAGGGGGTGTTTGGATAAATAGTTTTTAGCTTATTAGATTATTGCTTATTTGCTTATTGTGGTGAGAATGAACATTTTTTTAAAATGTGTTTGGATTAGCTTATTGCGGTAGGAATAAGCAATAAGCAATAAGCATTTAAGTGTCTGCAAAATAAAACAGCTTATATGAGTAAAATGGCCAATAAGTAATAAGCAATAAGCATTCCCCCCCCCCCCCCCTCCTTGCTTATTAAAATCAGCTTATTTTCCATATTCCTACCACAATAAGATGATTTTTAAAGATTCCTATCAAAACACTTAAATTTGCTTATAACGGTGGGATTAACAATAAGCAATAAGCAAACTTTTTTCCCTATCCAAACATCCCCTTAATTGTGTGAATCTTCCCTAAGCCCACAACCAAACAAGGAACAAGAAATGAGGCGGAAGATACACATCTAACTATCTATCGGGTATTAATTATATATAACACCGATGTATAAACTAATGTATTATAGAATGAATCACCTAGGGTCCTTTAAGTTATATTGGTTTAATTTCATGGATTAAACCCTTTACTGGTAAGTTTCTAGTTTTGTATACCAAATGTTCTATTTGAAAAGTATGTTTTGTACTAGAAAAATGTGCATTGAATTAGTGTCCTATGACTTGACCCATACCTGGTACCCCTTATGATGACTTAATGTATACAGAATATATATATATATATATAATTAAGATTGAATGGATAATAGGCTAGGTGAATCCGCTCTAAGCCCACAAACAATCAAGGAACATGAAATGAAGTGGAAAGCACACATCTTATTACATGTTGGATCCTATTAATATATTTCACTTGATGTATACATTAAGGAATCATAAGGTTAGCATTATGGTCCCTGTCTACTGAATGTCCTAGAACCAACTGTTCTGTTTGTCGTTTGAAAAGATGTAAGTTTTCCCTAGTTTATAACTATCTTGAATTGAAAATTGTTTGCCTTAACTTTCAAGTGGAACTGTTACTTTTTTAAAGTAATGGGGAAAAATAAGTACTCAGTTGTCTTTTGAATTGACATACTGGCGTACTGATTTCCTTAAAACATGTTTTTTTTATTAAGGTCATAATGTGAGGGCTAGTACCCATACTATACGCTCTCCTTGTCAAGAGATTCTGGGAACCAAACGCGACTTCAGCAAACCAGTTGCTAGGCCGTGTAATCCACATTAAAGTTATGTGATCATGTACACCCAATTTAACTGTCACCTTTTGTTTAGAACAATGAGTTAGTGATTCATTGGTATAATTAGATCATGTAGTTGTTCCATGCTATAGCATCCTAGTATGTTCGTTCTATTATAGTATCTTAGTATGTTCTTTATGTTATCGTGTATTGTATCTTCCTCCCTATTTCTCTTTATTGTGTGTTCTCATATGTTATCATGTATTGTAAATAGTATGAACTGAACCTCTAAACTATATCCTTATAGTTTACTAGTGTTTTACTTGACATGTTATTGACACGACTCGTTTTACAACTTACTTATGGTTGTACTTTAAAAATGGAGTTTTGTTAAACTAAAAAGTAACATAACTTTAAAAGAGTTTTTGAAATGTTTTGATCACTTATAAAAGACATAAGAAATCTTTTGAAAGAAGTTTATAACAATCATTTACACAATTATCATTGTGTTCAACTTTATTGCCCCCCTTAAAAGCATCTAAAACGCTTAAAAGATTCATTACGGGGTATGAACTCACCTTATGTGGGTGATTCAGATGAATGTGTGTGTAACGATGAAAAGTTCCATGAATGAAGTCCCAAGACATAATGACTCCTAAATGACATATAATGGCACATAAATATAGTGTTTAGAAGCAACTAAATGCAAGGAAACACCTCACGGGACTAGGAAACACTTTGACCAAGTGTTGGAATCACACCTGATTCACTAAAAGGGAGTGCACGGCCAATATAAAAAGTGTACGGACAGGGAGTGTATGGATGTACACTCATGGTACTATGAGGACAAATACATTTTCCAAGGGTAGGAATACTTATGGGACAATTTCCCTTCAATTGGTGAATCAAGGAATGAATTTTGAAGGCCCTTTAGCGGTGTTTTGAAGGGTGTACTGCCACACATGGGTGTACGGCCATACACACCTTATGTTCTTGAGTTTTGGGCATTTTCAAGGTGTTAATCTAGTGTTCTAACGTGTATTAAGTGTAGGGAAGGAGTACTTACGATATGAAGGCTCAAAAGGGCTCACAATCACCAAGAACAAGTGTGTGTTCTTGGTGAGATTTGAAGATCTAGTTAAAATATGATTTCAAATGGATGAAATCAGAGGGTGTTACTAGGTTAAAAGGATTAGCAACTAATCAAGGGAATAAAACTTACAACTTTTGAAGATCAAGGTGAAAAATGGATGGTAGTTGAGAGAGAAATCAAGTGTTCTTGAGGTTAAAGTGCAAGAATGAAGGAAAAATAAAGGATAACACTCTTATGGAGGGGGGTGTATGGCCGTACACTCATATGTATGGCCGTACACTCATGTGTACAGCTGTACACTCCCTCAAATGGAGTGTAGGCCTTGATTTTGGTGCTAGAAGTGTACGCGACCCTATCCTATACACAATGCTTGAATGTACAGAGCTTTGAACCTTTGAACGGACTCTAAACAAGGCTAAATGATAGCAGAAATGAGTCTGACACTTATTTGAATTGACTGGCTGGGCTTTACAAGGAAAAAAAAAATTGGGTTGTCACAAGCGCCATAATTGCCAACAAGTCTGCCCCACAGAGTAACCATACTGAAAATCGACCATATAAACCATCATAATAAGAATCAGAATATATCAAGGAATCAAAAACTGTACAAGCTTCCTGGTTTCATCGCAACTCTCCTTGAGTCGAGCATGCATCCTCTGCTTCCATTAGTATGTGACCATACTACCGTCCACATTTATCCAACACTAGATCTCATCTTAGGTTTTTGTAGAGAAAACTTCACACCAATCTTTGTCATCTGCTGCAGAAGGTACTCCTACTAAATTCCTTTAACTAGCTCATGAATACAGTTACATATCACCGAGACCAGATAATCCATCGAATGAGAGGTCTCACACTACAATGGTTGGACTCAAAGAAGAGCTGCACACTAGAGTTAAAAACTAACCTTCTAAAATTATTTGGTTCCCATAATACGCAACTTAGGAAATTCGCTTACTAGTTAGATGAAGCTAGTGAGAACTCCTAAAAAGCACAAAGCATGTAGCATTCGTGCATCACCTAATTAGGCCATCTTATCACTGACTGATCAGTACTAGCATGCAAGTCTACAAGCTAATACAATAGGCATACAAAGGCATATCTCCGAGTATTCTATCATGCAAATATTGAGCAGATCCTTAGCCCTAACTAGCATATGATTCATTGATTTATAGATCAAATCGTTTCACATAACATGTATGGGTATTTTGGGAAAACTTACTTGATCTTATTCGATTGCTTGCATCACACCCTTTCTTGTCGTAGAAAACACATTTCTCAAAAAGACATCTTTTTTTTTGAAAACTTTACCAAATCCAAAGTTTGAGTTCAGACACACCCGAGAGTATGTCTGGATCCCTCAAACCAAGGCTCTGATACCAACTTATAACGTCCCAAAAATATGACTCAAAATCGGAAGTGTTCTAGCATATGGTTTCCTGGGAGTCGGCGTGGTGAGGGTTGTGGCAACATGAACAGCAAGGATCTGTTGCTTCTTAGTGAGGGCTTGGGCTGATTGGTCCTTCTTGTTGTCCCAAAACTTTCTTTCGTTGTTCCCTCCTCTTGCTTGGGTAAGGGTGGTTGTCCTAGTGTCATGGTTGGCATGATGGTCAATGAGTTGTTGTGCTAACTCCTTGGCGCTGTCGAAGGTAGTTGGTCTTGAGGCCAACACGCTATCTTGAATTTCGGGGGACAATCCCCAGAGGTAACGCTCCAACTTTTTGTCTTCCGGGGTGACCATAGCGGGACAAAGGAGTGCTAGATCACAAAATCGGTTGGTGTAAGTTGTAAGGTCGGAGCCTGCCATTCTGAGATTCCATAGTTCTTGCTCCAGCTTTTGCACTTCACCTCTTGGGCAATATTCCTTCAACATCATCTTCTTTAAGTCCTCCCAACTTAACGAGTTAGCCACTGCAAGCGTAAGCGACTTAACTTTGCCGTTCCACCAAGTGAGAGCTCTTCCGATGAAGGTGAATGTCGCGTACTTGACTTTGCTCGCTTCGGGGCAAGCACAAATCTCAAAGATTGCTTCGGTCCTCTCGAACCATTGAATTAGTGCGAGGACACCCCCACTTCCATCGAAGGAATCGGGTTTGCCATTTGTGAAGTCCTTGTAAGTGCATTCCCTTGTGCGTCCTGCACTATCCCCGTGGTTAGGGTTTGTGGCTCCAGATCCAGCACCACCATTGCTATTTGTGCCAATTTGTGACATTGCAGCTACCACGGCTGCTGTTACTGCAGCTTGGAACATTTCGGGATCAAACTGGGGAGGTGGCGTCGGAGGTGGTGGCGCTGTGCTGCCTGAAGGTCTGGGTCTTTTCCTTGGTGGCATCGTTCTGACATGAGTTTGCAAAAAGGAAAATGATCAGATGGTAAGTTTCTACTAGTAAAGACAAGTCAGTTGTTATAGAATTTGATTTTTCCTGCATTATTCTTCGATTTAAGAATTCCTTATATATAATTCATAAAGGAAGTCCATATGAATGAACTTCACGAGTTAGTGGGTTTTGTGGTCTCTCTTAGATTTTTCACGAGTGTGCTCAAGGCGATTGGTGCGGATCGTATGTATTCTTGTATTTGCATCAACCTCTACGATACTATGGAGAGTTGTTCTATCCTGAATCTCCTTTCGGACAACTCTATGGACTAGGATTGGAAAAAATTTATCTGCTGAGCTTCCTTCGTTTATGATGTAGAAGCTTCGTTCTCTATTAAACGACATATGTTGGTCTTGTTCTTTGCTCCAGGTTTCCAAGCACTCTACCCAAGGAGGCGTCGGGCCTTGAAAAGCCGGTAGAGGGTTGGGATTCGGAACAAGAGTCATCGGGGTTAATTTCTCCACTTCAGGGTCGGAGTCAGAACCATCAGCATAGCCTTCAGCTTGGTGACCATCTACAGGGGTTGGGTAATCATTCTCTGGCTCCTCTCCGAGCCATTTGGTATTGTCGTGGTTAAGGTAGTACGGGTCGTCATGTGGATGGAATCCAGCCATGATATCTTCGCGAGAAATGGGGATATAAGAAATAACTAAGCAAACGTACTAATTAGCTAATTATACGATGATCTTTATCAGGTACTTCAACAAATTGTTTAGTGCATACTAGTTATATGTATTCGGGACAGGATAGACCTTCGAATAAGCGACCCTAACTCTAAATCCCCAATCCAACAAGAACAGGAAGTAGAGCAAAGATCCACAGATTCTAAGTCTATGACGTCCTGGATACATAAAATTTTAATGTATCCACTAAGCAACTATTGACCTATTGATAAAGATCTATTTAGTTCTCACATATGTAATTTTAATAATGCCAAAATACCCCTATGGTATTTCATTGTGGTAGTGTTGGTAAGTTTTTAGACTTGTTGCCACATCACAACCATTCTTGGGCATATGCTAATCACTCCTCGGACCAGCATAGTTGATCAGGCTATGCCACTCCCAAGACTGACCATACATCCCCAGGCTTACCTGTGATATCCAACAATCATTACTTTTGTTTTGTCCTAAAATGATGCTGACCTTAGTATGTATGCATGCATGTATACTTTTAACAAAAGTTATTTATTCTTAAAGGTATAGTGGTTTTGAAATCTTAAAATCAGTGACCTTAGTCCCAATGCATTTATAGTTTGTATATCTTATGTGGTTCGATATACTTAGTTCACTATAAACACTGCTCTGATACCAATCTGTCACACCCCCAAACCAAGGATGGCGGAAACGTCTGGGGGTGGAGGACTTCATGTACAGTATCACAACAACGTGTATAATAGTGCTCAAAGTAAAAACAACCACCATATATATAATTGCAAAAGTTACACCAAAGTATATGTTTACATGTTTCAAAAGCAATTACATTATGATGACAAAGTAAATTGTTGACGGTTTAACGTCCCATCCTCAAAGCGATGATGTTTTCCTGTTTCACTGATTTCCTGAGAATACAAGTAGTTTTAAAAAGTGTCAACACAAAGGTTGGTGAGTTCATAAGAGTTTTGTTTGAAGTAGAAACCGTTTTTCCTTGTAAAATCGATATAGTTTGATTTCCAGAAAATCCAATATTTTCTTAGTTAAGTGTGAATAGAAATATTCCTATATGATGCATTAATGAACCCTAGAATGACCCGTAGAGTTCCTCTATAATCGTCCAGTGTATATAAGTTACATAAGATCTAAATTAGATAAAACGTTGAATATAGTGGGTCTGCCCTAGGTCCACAACCCAACGAGGAACAGGAGATGAGGCGGGCACCACCAATTCTAGGCCAACCAAGACTAAATTCTTATATGACTCAAACATATACGCTCAGCGACTATAGTTGAAGTCTAACAATTCTAGAGGAAGTATAGTTTTAATATCATAATAACTTTGTATAGAGACCCGGCACTTTGTATTTGTACCCCTTTTTGTATAGAGACCCGGTACTTTGTATATACGTCGTCCTAAATTAGAGGACTGAGAAATAACAAGTATTGACCATACTTAAAAGTATAAATGTGGTTTCAAATGATGTGTAGTCGTAACTACCAAAACCAAAAGTGTACAGTAATATTTGTACTCATAGAGATGAAAAGGTGATTTTAAATCGACATAAAACTCATTTAGATTTTTAAAATAAAATCCCGTAAACTTATGGATTGTTATATCCCTATGTGAGTCGTTATAATCATACTATGACTATGTGAACCTGCCACGACGTTCTCAGTGTCACGAAAAATGAAATGACATTTGTCACCCGTAGACCTGCAGGTCCAACTGTAGCTAGCAGCAAGGTGTGGGGTGTCAATCCCAATATAGATCTATATACAAGTATCACGTTCTCCCTCAAGGAGATTCTGATTATAACTACCAGGAATTATATCCCGTACTCGGACGTACGGGGAGAGAGAGAGAGAGTCTCACAATATAGGTTAACAAGTTTACGTGAAATGTGTGTGAATATAAATATTTCTTGTATGAATGTACCCTTCTTGTACGAGTGTGTTGAGTGATGTATCATAAACTATACCCATTATAGTTTATCTAAAATGTACGTAATATGTATAAACTCTTTTATGAAAATGTATTAGTGTTATGAATTTACTAAACTATACTTTTTATAGTTTAATATACGTGTTCTAAAATGAATGATTAATATTTAATATGAATGACTTAGTTTCAATTCATAATGATAAACTAACAAGGAAACACATTCAAATATTAGAACTTATGATTATACACTTTGCTCAACATAATACAGAGTGTTATGATATTTACATGCTGTTGGCTAACTTTATCCATTCTGCCCTGTTTTTGGAAAAATCATAGAAAAATCATACGGAGTCGAAAACTAGATCCGTAAATTCTGAGAGTTCACAAAATGTGTCTAGTTTACTCATAATTTTTATCACGATTTTTAATGACCTCCAACTTGGGTGAAAAAGTCCAAAATCACAGACTGGTCCGGATTGTTGTTTGAAATGATAGGCAGTTTTGTAAAAATCACCATAAATTGTAGAAAAATCGTATGGAGATGTGCAAGTAGCCATTTTAAAGCTAAAAACTTGAACTATTTGCAACTTTTACAGTTTTGAAAAAAAAAATGTTTAAGATGCCCAAAACAGTCGGTGAATGGAGTTGAACTTTTCTGATGAAGGCTGTTAGAAAATTTTAGTTATGCTCTTAGTGATTTTAACTTGTATTCCCCCCCTGAAAACTTGAGAAAACATGAAAATGTAGGGGTATGAACTCACCTTGAGTGATTTCAGTAGGTAAGTGTTGAAGAAGAGAAATGTTCAATCCAAGAACACTTGAAGAATCACTTGAAGATTCGAAGCTCTAACGCTAATATGATGGAGTTTGTGTAAGATATTCATGATTTGAGTAGAATGAAGTGAAATAATCATAAGGAGGATGAATTTTACTTACTAAGAGTGGAAGAACACGTGAAGATCAGCCTTGAATCTCGAGTTTGGAGTGGGAAAAGTTTGAGAGAAAGTGGTGTTTGATACTTAGTGAAATGAGGGCAAATGAGAGAAAATGAGGAGAGAGGATGTTTGTTCCAGCTCTAAAAACGTGGGAATGAGTGTAAATTGGGTGGAAAGGACTTTGATGTGACCTAGGTAAGGTGGAGAGGTGTGGTTAGTCAAAGAGTGGGTGTGGGGTGGTTGCTTGTGACATTGGATAAGGCAAAGTCAACACTCCACCTTTAATAATTCACCCATTTGATTTTTATTATTTAAATAATGATTTTCATCAAAATATGTTTAAATTATGAATATTTAGAGTTTATTATGTTAAAATATAATTTCTGGAGAAAATCCCGCTTTAAAATCACGAAAAACGGGCTTAAAATGTTAAAAATATCAAAAATGGACTAAAAATGACGAATATGCGAATTCTGGCCGAGGCTCGGCCTTCTGGTGCTGAACCGAGAGAGAGAGAGGGAGGCAGAACCGAGAGGAGAGAAGAGAAAGGAAGGAACCGAGAGGGGGAAGGAGAGAACAGAGGGCGCGAGACAGAGGCAGAGCGAGAAGAAGGGAACAGAGGGCGCGAACAGAGACAGAGGGGCGGAGTAGCGAACAGAGACCGAGAGAAGCAGAGCGTGAGGCGACAGAGGCAGAGGCTCGGTCTCTGGTCTCTTAGCCACCAGAGGCTCGGTCTCTGGTCCTAAGAGGCCTCTCACTCCTGTTTCGGTTCCTAAAGCCTATTTTTCTCGTTTTCGCCCCGTTTCAAGCCGTTTTTGACCCGGTTAAGGGCCGGAATGACCCGAATGATTCCAAAAAGTTACGGGAAACTTTTGAGAGAGATTTGGGAGAGATTTCTCACACTTGGAGAGATTTAGGAGAGATTTGACATTCTTTGAGAGATTTCTCATACAAAGAGATACTTGAGAGAGGTTTCACATACTTGGAGAGATTTGGGAGAGATTTGACATTCTTGGAGAGATTTCTCATACAGAGAGATATTTGAGAGAGATTTCACATACTTGGAGAGATTTGGGAGAGATTTGACATTCTTGGAGAGATTTCTAATACAGAGAGATATTAGAGAGAGATTTCACACACTTGGAGAGATTAAGGAGAGATTTGACATTCTTGGAGAGATTTCTAATACAGAGAGATATTAGAGAGAGATTTCACACACTTGGAGAGATTAAGGAGAGATTTGACATTCTTGGAGAGATTTCTAATACAGAGAGATATTAGAGAGAGATTTCACACACTTGGAGAGATTAAGGAGAGATTTGACATTCTTGGAGAGATTTGACATTCTTGGAGAGATTTCTAATACAGAGAGATATTAGAGAGAGATTTCACACACTTAGAGAGATTAAGGAGAGATTTGACATTCTTGGAGAGATTTCTAATACAGAGAGATATTAGAGAGAGATTTCACACACTTGGAGAGATTAAGGAGAGATTTGACATAGAGAGGGATAGAGTGAAAACGATTGAGAGAGGATCCATGTGTGACAATTGTGAGTGTCCGGCATCGCAATGCATGGTTCGTAAACCCTGTTAAGCCTTGTTTAAGGATCTTACACACTCCCGATGAGTATGCATCATTGTTTTATCGGTTTGGCTCGCCACGTACTACAGTTTTTAGGTTAAAGAGATCTAGTTGTACGTACTTTTCGATTTATGTTTTCTTATTAGAATAGTGGGTTGTTTAGTAAATACTGAACGTAAGTCCAAGTACACAAGGGTTAGTTGAGCTGACCGGTTTGACTTCTTGACTTTATTTAACTTTGAATTGACTAGAATTTGACGGTTGTCACAACAACAAACGATATTATTAGGGGCTGAACATGAAGGCAAAAATTGCCACTTATGTGGAAAAGTGCCTCACTTGTGCCAAGATTAAAGTGGAAAACCATAAATGATTTGAGAAACGATAGAGAAGATTATCCAAATTAAGGCAAGACTCTAAGAATCGTGTGACCAAGAAAAGAGGTATGCTAATAAAAGATGAAGGCCTATGAAATTCCATGTTGGAGATAAGGTGCTATTAAAGGTCTCTCCCTGGAAAGGGATAATCCATTTTGGGAAACAGGGAAAGCTAAATCCACGATACATCGAACCATTCGAGATTCTTGCCCGAATTGGATCGGTGACATATAAGCTACAGCTACCTGCAAAACTCAGCAATGTACACCCTGTGTTTCATGTCTCGAATCTGAAAAAGTGCTTATCAGATGAAAATCTTGTCATTCCTTTAAAAGATATTGAAACAAACGAGAATCTCATGTTCGTCAAGAACCAGTTAAGATAAAGGATAGGGAAGTGAAGTGTATGAAGCAGAGTTGCATTCTGATTGTAAAGGTTCGATGGAATGCCAAGCGTGGACTAGAATTCACATGGGAACATGAAGACCAGATCAATTAGAAGTACCCTCATCTATTCTCTCATTCATGATCCTACATTTCGAATGAATTTTAGGACGAAATTCCCTCTAACGAGCGGATGTTGTCACAACTAGCATTTGAAGACGTGAATTTTGTATCCGAAGACCCAACATCAGCTATCTTTGACTTCTTGGATTTCTTTTCAGATATATGTGGTAAAAGAATCCCAGTTTCCACAGAAGTATTGATGGTTGCTAAGTAAGAAACCAAGGCTTGGTTCGAAGGATCAACTCTCTTTAGCATCGCATCGGGGATACAAGTTGCAAACAGAAAGTCATCCAAATCATCCGTTGCATCCTTCGGACAACTATATGTGTGAAACACAACCTTCTCTTCATTAGCTAGAACTAATATCTCTTCTTTATCATAGAAATGTTGCAAAATGAAGCTCCAGTACCTAGCACACAAAAATCCATGAATAACATTCGTATTCTCGATACTCTTTTGAAATTCCTTCCAGAGTTGAGTCGAATAGTCCACCTGGAGATCATAATACAACCCTGCTACCATGGCGTATACCTCCATTCTGCCCTTATCAAGTCCTACCGTTCTTCCAGTTAAACAACGAATAAAAATCCAAAAAAGAAAATTCCATACACATGGAAGCCCCGACTTCTTAAAATCACTGATTTTAGTTAAATGGGGTTGATGACCCACTTCGTTGAACACGTGGACGATTTGAGGAAATGTGAAAGAAACATATGGTGGAGAATTTGGGTATCAAGAATTTTGTAGAAAAGCTTTTGTGTCAATGTAACGTTTTTATCATTTATTAGATTAAATGTAATGGCATCCAATCCTTTGGAATATGTGGCGATTGATCCGGCTTGTGATAACCAAGAGAGAGGAACAGAAAAGGAGTTGAACATTGCTTTTGATAAGACGGAGTTTTGCAGAGCAACAATCAGCATTTTAAGTTCTTCAAGATACATTGAAACATTGGATTCCACCTGATAATTGGTACCTTGGATCTTCAAGATTGGCAAAGAAGTAACATCATCCGTTGTGTGAGAAGGTTCAGCCGTAACATTTGCAACATTCGCCATTTTTTGGGTTTTGAAGTAAATGATGAACAGAGAGAATTTGATTTACAGAGAGTATTTGGAATGAAGAAAGCGTAAATGGATGATTAACCCTTATATCCCCTTTTATATGTAACTCTTCAATTTGAAATCAAAGCGGGATATGCATTTAATGCTTGCTGATGTGTCACCGAGAAAAGCACATGATGATGATGATAAAGTAACCGTGCGTCAAAAAGTGACTGTCACATCGCCTTGAAAACTGGAAGTAATATAAAATGTCTCCTCAAATAGTCTGTATTTATTGACCCAATGGAATTGTAACCGTCAGAACCCTTCGGATGGAGGTTAGGCTCTTTTACTTTTGGGTTTCGAAGTAAAGTCATTTGCCAGAGTTTCGAAATCATCAGCCTAAGTTGGTATTACTCAGAACCTCAAGGATTTCGTGTATGCATTGTGTCAAAGAATTCAGAAACAAATATTTTTTTTTGGATATTTGTGAAGTCAAAAATGAATTTGACACCAAGGCAGTTAAACCCCAGGCAAAGGTTGCTTTGTTAATTATCAAGATAGATAATCAACAGCTTGTGTATGTTCCCGTGAAATACAATCGAAAACTTGTAGATAACTTTTGAAGGGCATCTTTTGTAAGGTTACATGGGTGGCTAAAAACAATTTCATTACATATCAACCTTAACATAAGGTGAGTAATTGTAACAGAAATTACTTGTGTGACCAGTGTAGCCAGTGACAAGTATGCTTTGAAAAATATTTAAAGTAATTTTGGGATTCAAAGTAAACTTACACAGAAATCATATTCATTAAAAAAAATTATGCTGGATCTTGGTGGGTAACAAACTTCATGGGTTACGATAATTTGAACATGATCACTCATATGAAATGAATATGATTTGGGGTTTTGAAGATTGGTACTGAAACAAAAGTTTCGTTAAAGCTGGAACATAGTTCCCCGTCAATTCCTTAATTTGGAAAGAAATTTGGGTTTCACTATCATCATGGTCTCATGACGACTGATCATTAACACATATTTGTGATATACCTAGATTTCGATTGGTTTTGATTAGAAACCTCATGGATATATGTGTTCGTGTGTGCAAGTGTAAGAATTCGAAGATGAAAAAGATTGGTTCCTTAGAAAGAATGTACGTCTGTTATATTGGACCAAACGAAAAACTCTTAACTCATGTGAGAAGAGTAAGGTAGCTCATTGGACTAATGTGAATGTAAGCCTTATTGGGAAGAAATCTCCGTATGAATAATTTCATTAAGGCTTTCGAACATTGAGTCAATACAAGGCTTTAGACAACATGCTAGAGCATGCTTCTAGGGACATCTTAACTAGTTTTTTTTTGTTTTTTTTTTAAATTTAAAATTCAAAGAGTAGTGATTTATACCTGACCCTAGAACCTACGAACATTT
Source organism: Lactuca saligna (assembly GCF_052625555.1). Taxonomy (NCBI): domain Eukaryota; kingdom Viridiplantae; phylum Streptophyta; class Magnoliopsida; order Asterales; family Asteraceae; genus Lactuca; species Lactuca saligna. Next base: position 111,453,994 of record NC_136419.1, read on the forward strand.
GCCTCTTCATCTCTTCAAAAAATCTACAACAAAGTAGTTAAAGAAAAAAATAAAATCTTTTTGTTGTTTTTGACTTTTCGAAAAGAAAGAACAAAGTAAGATGAAAATACTTTTGATATTTTTGAGTTTTCAAAAATAAAGAACACAAAAAAAAAAGAAAAAAGAAAGAAAAAAAAAGAAAAAAAATTCACAAAAGTTACTTGTTGCAGAGCTTTGAATTTTAAAATGAGATAAAAAAAAATTCCAATCATACGAATTCGAAGCATTCGAAGACTGACATATGAACAGTAACCTTATCCATTAATGACGCGTCTGTGAACTATCAATCTTCTTTTTCGCATGAAATTCAATTACCATCAACCATTCCAAGTCCTTCTAAAATTCTTACAAACGATTTTTCATCCAATTCTTTAGTGAAAATATCAGCCAATTGATCAGTAGTTTTCACAAAATGAACTTCAATATTCCCATCTTCTACATGATCTTTTATGAAGTGATACCGAAGAGCAATGTGTTTGGTCTTCGAATGCTGCACATGATTATGACAAATTCTTATTGCACTTTGTGAATCAAAATATAAAGGAATCTTTTTAATATTAATTGCATAATCATGTAATTGACTTTGAATCCATATTATATGTGATGTGCAAGAAGCATCAACAACATATTTAGCTTCGTACGTTGAGATAGAAACACATGTCTACTTTTTCAATTGCCAACTTACCAATTTACCATCAAGTAATTGACAACCACCACTTGTACTTTTCCTGTCCAGATTACATCCTCCAAATCGGCATCCGAATATGCTTGAATAAAAAATCCAGTATTCGAAGGGTACCACAATCCATGTGAAGATGTTCCTTTCAAATAATGAAAGATATTCTTCACAACAGTGAGATATGGTTCTCGAGTATTTGATTGATACCTAGCACAATTACAAACAGAAAACATGATATCAGGTCTACTTGCAGTCAAATAAAGTAAAGATCCAATCATGCTTCTATATAAACTTATATCAACGGCAGGTTTATCTAACGAAGGAGTGAGTTTAATGCCAGTTGCCATTGGAATGCGTAATTTCGTGCTATTCACCAAGACAAACTTTTTGAGCAGATTCTTCGTGTATTTTTCTTGATTTATGAAAATTCATTCTCTGTTTTGACGAATGTTTAAACCAAGAAAATTATTAGTTATTCCCATAATACAAATTTCAAACTTACTCTTCATCAGATCTTCGAATTCTTTAGACAAAGCCAGGTCAGTTGAGCCAAAAATAAAATAATTAACATAAATTTGAACAAGAATTAGATGATTCCCAACTTTCTTACGAAATAATGTGGGGTCAACCGATCCTTGTTTAAATTTAGATTTCTTCAAAAATGATGCGCTGAGGCTCGGATAATCCTTCGAGGAAGGGACTCATCTCTACAACGATTAAGACTCAAACAAGAGCTACGCAATAGATTCAAATCCAACACTCTGAGATTATTCAACCCTGATCACATGTGACTTAGACGTATTCACCTAACAGTTAACTCCCATCACTTCAAGGCCCACATAGCACAAAGCAAACAACATTTGGACGTAAGAAAAACAATCTCAAGCAACTCTATCCTCAAGGAGAGAACTGAACTAGCATACAATGCTAAACTCGTACTATTAGGAATAACCTAAACATGCTACTCTATTGCTGTCTACTCAGCTCTAGCATGCAGCTCTTTTATATACAGAAGCACAAAAAGCAGGCACATAAGGCATCACTCCTAGATCCTTAGCCCTATTCTAGCATGTTGTTCTACGGAAACTGATAAACATAAATAACTTGTATGGGTACATTGGGGAATACTTACTTGAGCTTGGCCGGTTGCACACATCACACACATTATTCTTTCTTAAAACCCCTTTTTGAAAACATTTCCTCTTTCCAAAATCTTTTAATCCCTCGATTTGAGTTCAAGCACCCCCGAAGGTGTGTCCGAATCCCTCAAACCAGGGCTCTGATACCAACTTGTAACGACCCAATTTTCACGTCCAAAAATTTCGTTTTTAAAACATTACTTTAGGAAATGTTAATAAATAAAAACATTCTTTGACCAAACTACATCACCACATAAACCATGTTCAAAATTCAAGTCATACAACCAATCGAAACATCAGAGTATAATTCCCAGGGAAATCTAGTAAATGCGGAAACCAGTATGTGTGCATGAGGTGCTGCTACCGAGCCAACTCCTTCCCCTTCAATGAAAAGGTACCTGAAACCAAAAATGTAAACTGTAAGCACAAAGCTTAGTGAGTTCCCCCCCCCCCCCCCGATCATACCACATACCATACAACACATAACATACATACTGCCAGGCTATTCTGGGGTGCCTGACTACTCGGTATGGCCATTCTGGGGTGCCGACTACCCGTGTCAAGCCATTCTGGGGTGCTGACCTAGCCGTGTCAAGCCATTCTGGGGTGTTGACTACCCTTCGGTCCTAACAACCGAACTCGGGGACTAGTCCCCTCCTACTACCTCTATCGCATATAACATAACAAGCCAGCATGCAAACATATCATCACATACTGTCAGACGTATCTGGGGTGTCTGACTACCCTTCAGTCCTAACAACCGAACTCTTCTACATACAACATATCATGCTAGCATATAACATATCTGGTAGTAGCAAACCTAGATGATATCACAAAGACAATCATCTATCATACATCTCCTACTGGTGGGCCGACATTGTGGCCTTAGACCCACCACTACTGGAAGGTAACTCACCTCGGAGTAGCTGCTGATCTTCGTGGGAATAGTCTGACTGTTGCTGCTACTGTTCCGGAAATCCTCCGACTATATTCCCACCAAACACTTAGTTAAAAACCGTTAACTAACCTTTGGGTAAAATTACCATTTTACCCCTAATCATGCCCTAAGTCAAAGTTAGAGTCAACTTCCAGTTGACCCGACTCGCCGAGTTGGCTCGCCAACTCGCCGAGTCCATGTCCAAACGACTGTCCTTAATTCAGTTTCTACTCGTCGCGTTAGGCATCGACTCGAAGAGTTCTCCTTCCAAACTCATGTTCAAGTCCTTCATCCTACTCACCGAGTTGTATGAACAACTCGCCGAGTTCATCTTCATCCGATGAACAGGTTATATTGTGACTCGCCGAGTTGTATGAACAACTCGCCGAGTCTGATCTTGATCTAAGGAGATTGCCTTGAACTCGCCGAGTCGGGGCATCGACTCTCCGAGTTCCACTATGGGTGAGTTTTAGCTTCCAACTCACCGAGTCCCTCCTGGACTCACCACGCAACTCGACATAACAAAAAGGGGACAGACGCGGAGACTCGCGACTTGACTCGCCGAGTCAGATGAGCGAATCGCCGAGTCCGCTCCATGCAAGAGCTAAAAATGCGATTTTTCTCGAATCCAATCCATATCATTCATAGATCTGGGCTCCAATCCATATCCATATCATTCATGGATCCATGTATGGGATTTTTGGGGTTCAAAATGCACCAAAAGAGTAGATCTAAGGTTTATATGCAATATGGGCTCATAAAGGTAGTGGATCTAAGCTCTTGGAGCTCAACTATGCTTGGATCTAGAGACCAATCAACTTATTCCGAATTATCATGCACATACAAGCTTGGAAATGAGCCAAGAATGTCTTAAATGAAGCCGTAAGCATAGAAACATGGGGAAAATGGGATATACCTCAAAGGAACTACTGAGAGAACACAATCGTGCTTGGATGGCTTCCCTTCTTCTGGATCTACGTCCCTTCTTCTTCAAAACCTTCAAGAACACACAATAATTGCTTCAACTCTTTAAAGAACAAGCTTAAACGAGGGTTGGGAGCTCTAGGGGTTGAATGGGGGCTGGCCTGGGGCGGAAAGGGGGATTAAATAAGGTGCAAACCCCAGAAACTTAGGGTTTCATCCAACAGCGGTGACTCGCCGAGTCCAAGATATGGACTCGTCGAGTCGCCAACTTAAACGCATATTGGGGTCTCGTCCCTACTCGGCGAGTCGGACCTATGACTCGCCGAGTCCAAGGCTTAAAAAGGAAAATACTCAATTAAGATTTACTTACCAGGAACCAGGTGCTACACTTTGTTTCGAATTATATTTCCATCTTTTTCGGTTTTATTTTTGAAAATCCATTTTAATCCGACAACTGAAACATCATTTGGTTTAGGAATTAACCTCCAAACCTTATTTTGTTCAAATTCAGACAATTCAGATTCCATTGCAACAACCCAATCCGAGTGTTCCATTGCAATCTTAACTGTTTTTGGCTCAATTTTAGAGATAAAAACGTTGAACATACAAAATTCTTGATGAGAATTTAATACCTCATTCTTCGCACAAATTTGAGCTCTTGTTAAAATCCTTCTTGTGGATTACCAATTATTTGTTCCTTCGGATGATCTTTTGTCCTTTTGTCAATTGGTGGATAAGCTGGATCGAAGTCCAAAGGTGCATCTTCGTACATTTCTTCATTTTCAGATCCTGGAATTGAACCAACATCATTAATATCATTATAAGTTTCATCATTTTGATTTAACGCCCCCTCAATATGATCATTTAATTGCTCCCCTTCAACATCATCACATGCCCTTTCATTCTTCCCCTCGAAAGAATGTTCCCCGTCAAGTAGAGTGTTCGAATCCGAGTACTCCCCCTCCACTGGATCATTATGCATCCTTTCGCCCATTGTTTGAGGAGATGATGTTGAATCATCATTTCTTTTTGAAACTTCAGTGACATGATAGCATTACATTCAACATTTGCAGCATAATCTGAATTTTCAAAATTCAAGTCATAATCAATATCAAATGATTGTATATTTTCATATTCAGTTTGATTTTTGTGTAAGATTGGATGATTGTCAAATTATTTATCAAATTGTTTAATATTATAATCATCAAAAGTAACATTAAATATTTCTTCCACTTTTCGAGTTTGTTTGTTTAGCACACGATAAGCAACAGAATTATGCTTAAGATTCATAATAAAGTACCTGCATCTGAAAACATGGAAAAATTTGACATTAGGTTTTCTGTTATTGATGATTTCATAAGGAGTAATATTAAAATGTTGATGGATGAAAGATCTATTCTAAGTAAAGCAAGCAGTTGAAATTGCTTCAGCCCAAAGATATTGTGGAAGATTCGCATAGGCCAACATTGTTCTTGCAGGTTCGCATAAAGATCGATTTCTTCGCTCAATGACACAATTTTGTTGTGGTGTATATGGAGATGAGAAATTATGTGAAATGCCTTTATCCACCAAAAATGAATCAAGAATATTGTTCTTAAACTCAGTTCCGTGATCACTCTTTATCCTTCGAACCGCCTTTTTCAGCGTTTTTTCCATTTGCTTGATAAAGTCAATCAAGATTTGAGCAACTTCTGATTTAAGCTTGAGAAAATAAACCCAAATAAATCTTGAAAAATCATCAAAAATAATTAAAATATACCGTTTATGATTTAGTGTTGAAACTATCGAAGGACCACATAAATCAATATGTAAAAGCTCCAGTGGTTCAACAATCTTCCAATCAATTGTGATTGGATGACCTTGTTTATGTTGCTTGCTAACTTCACAAGCTGCACATAAAGAATCATTATCAAATTTGAGTATAGGTAATCCTCTTACCAAATTTTGAACTACAAGTTTATTGATGTTTCGAAAATTAAGATGTGAAAGTCTTTGATGCCATAACCAGCACAGATCTGATGTTGCTTTCGAAAGAAGACAAACAACAGGTTTGCCGACAATCGGATTGATATCCAATGTAAACATGTCACCCTTCCTCTTTGATTTAAGCAAAACTTATTTAGTGTCGACATTCGAAATAATGATTCCCTCTTCGTTAAAAAGTACTTGATTGCTAGTGCCCACAACAAGTTGAGAAACACTTATCAAGTTATGTTGTAAACCTTCAACATACTCTAGTCGATTCACTGTGAATTTACCATTCGTGATTTTTCCATATCCTTTTACTTCACAATTCTCATTGTTTTCAAATTTAACAACTCCTGCATTCTTCAAGCTTCGAAAATCTCTATGATTCTCTTTCTTCCCAGTCATGTGATGAGAGCAACCACTGTTAATGTACCATTTATTATCGTATTGCTCGTCACATAGTACCTGCAATCATTGAAAGAATTTAGGTACCCAAGGATTTTTGGGTCCTTGGAAATTAGATGTCAACAAAGAATTAAAGGAAGAATGTTTGATCCATTCACAAAATTTAGTATTGAGACTATCAATAATGTCTACATCATCATTTGAAGGAATTGAAACATCAGGTTGTGTTGATTTCGAATGTTCACTGATTTTACCCTTCGTATTCTGAGAATGTGATAGAATTATCTTCGGTTTTGTGACAGGTCTCCAAGCTTTGATTGAGATATTCGAATATTTTGATGATGAACTTCCATTCGAAGAATTATTGACATACTTTTCATAAGCCTCTTTGATTTGTTCTTCTGAGAATTTGCTAGACTGGTAAACTTTACCACGACCAACGAGCCAGTGATCTATATTTTTCCTTGAAGTGATGCATTTTACATGCGAGGCCTTTAATGTTTGTTTCTTCATATGATTACGGAAATTTGGCTTTTTAGGAACAAAATAAACTTTTGGTTTATTAAGAAAAGATTCAGCGTAAGAAGTATTCACAGAGGTTTTAAAATGTTGACTTTGAAAAAATATCTTTGGAGGATTAGTTTTTTCTGAAAATTTGTTTGAAACCTTAGGTTTTGACTCATTCGAAATCTTTTGAGAGGTTTTGACTTTGTAAACAAATTTTGGTGATTTTGAATTGGACCCTCTTTTGTTTATTTGATTTAAAATCTTCTTTTTGTCTGAAAAACGTTTTGAACTCATATATTGAACTGAGTTTGATTTCTCATGTTTCAATTTTTGATTTTCAATTGTTTGCCAAAAGATTTTCTTTCTTGCTTATCTTTTTGAAATGTTATTTTCTGTTGAAAGTTTGACAATTTGCTCCTTGAATTCCTTAGAATTAAGTTTTGATTCTTGTTTAATTTCCTCAACCAAAGGCTTAATAACTTCATTTTCAACTTTAGATTTTTCAACCCATTTTCTCTTTGGTTTTTGTCTTTGAAAAACATACGAATTCTTGGTTAGGTTGTTTTCAGTTGTGCTCTGATTTGCGAAGAACCCTTCTTCCGATGATTTTATGGTATCTTGTTCCACCATTTTTTTGAATTCTGGTTTGATATTTTCAACGTTTCCAGTAGTTACAAAGACTTGGTTCGGAAAAACAAAATCATCACAACACTTGAAGATTGTATAAACCACAATATTCGTTTCTAGAAAATGAGACCCTTTCTCAGTTAGCACTTTTTCGAACTGTTGTGTGTCTCCACACACTTGATCAACAACTATACGAGGAATTTCTTCTTCCTTTAAAATTCCTTTTTCTGTGTTTGTTTCTCTTCTTTTTCATCATCACTATCCTCAGTTTGATTATCTTTTACTTCTACAAAGTTCACATCACAAACTTTCGAAGTTAATGGTTGATCAGTATTAATTTCAACTAACAAATCCTTAACTTGTTCTTTTCCTTTGAATGATGATGCAACATTTATAATAGTCAACTGAGAACAATCAACATCTTCAAGATCACTAATTTCACTAATATTATCAGAATTATCCTCAATATTAGCAAAATTAGATTGACAATCAAATGTTAAATTCTTAGTCTTTTTCAAGATGTTAACTTGTTCTGACTTAGTCAAAGTTTCATTTACAATGCTAACCAATTCATTTGAATTAAGATATTCATCTACTTTAACTATTCCATATTTATTATATCTATCATCTAGAACTTTGTTAAAATCAACAATTTCTTTTTCACAATCATATGAAATATTCTCTACTGTATCTCTTTCGTAAACTAAAAAAGGCAGTAATTTTCTATGTTGTTCTTTGCTAATTTCCCATGAATGATGTAGTTCAGTCAATTTTCCATACAATCTTTTAGCCGAATTACAATAAATGTTCCTATGGGCTAACAACAGTTTAGAATCGCTCGACAAGTTATCTCTATCAACCATGATATTAGTTATTTGAAGTTCTAAGCAATCTATTCTAGCAATTTTCGAATCTAGTTTCTTCTGTATCTCTAACAATTGACCAGACAGCTTCTTAGCCTCATTGCTAGCAGATATCACTATTGAATCGAAATAAGTAACAATTTCATCAAAGGAGATTAATTCAGAATTATAAGCATGTACTGGAATATTAAAAGATTCAAGAATGTTACGTACCTTTGTATTCATTGGAGATTTGTCAATAGCTTTTGATACGAAGCATCTCCCATGAACTTCGTATGCATGTTCATATGATTCTTCCTCCAACTTTGCATACATTGCTCCGTGAGTCGGATGTCTCATTTCTTCATCATCTAATCCAGATGACCAAATTTGATAAGTTCCATCTTCATCTTGTTCACCATGAGCAACCAATGAGAGATTCTTTTCCTTCGCATGCAGCTCCTCTATTTTCTCCACATAGTACGCTTCATCCTTCATCTTATTCTTCTTCTCATCTCTTTTCCTTAACATGCAATCATTAGCCAAATGATTAGCCCCATTGCAATAATGACAATCAATTCCAGCATCTCCTTTCAGTTTATTCTCAGTTTTTCCTTCAACAAACTTCGTATCTTTCTTTTCTTCCTTCTTCTCATCCCCAACACTTTTTGTCACATTATTTCCTTTACTTTCAGAAGACTTTGACTTCGGATTGAACGGCTTTTTAAAGAATTTTTTCACATGATTCTTAGAATAAAAAGCAATTGTCTCATCATTTGAATTCATGATGAATCCTTCGTCTTCATCAGAAACATCTTTCTCAGCTTCTCTTTCAGAAGTCTTCGAAACCAAAGCTGGTGGACCTCCCAAACTTAACTTTGATTCTTCTGCAATTTCACTAACCTCACTTTCATGTGACTTCACCTGATTGTACAAGTCATTCAAACTTAACGTATCAAAGCTCTGTTGATTTTTAACCATCATGCTTACACTACGCCATTCCTTTCAAAGACCCATAACAAATATGAGATTGAATTCCATGGTTGATCTGGTGATTCCATATCGATTGCACCGATAGATTAGTTCATTAAGACGATCATAGTAAACTTCGATTGTTTCACCATCTTTCTATCTGAAATCCTTAAGTTCCACCAAGCATTGTTTTACTGAATTAACTTTTGTCTTTTCACTCCCCTGAAACTTCTCCTTGAGATTGTTCCAAATCTCCGTTGTTGTTGTACAACTCCTTACGTAGTTGTAAACAACAGGAGGCAATGCTCCTCTTAGCTCTCTCATGCATCTTTTCTCCAATTTTTTAAGACGATCGGATTGATTCTCTACCTCGAAATTTCCAGACAATGCACCAATCAGTTGAACATTTGATGGTGGATTGCGATCACCAGAAATACAGTTACACATCTCTTCATCCAAACCATTAAGATAATCTTGCATACGATCAGCCCATTGATCGTAATACTCAGGAATTAACATAGGAATTTTAGTGGATGGTCCTAGAAGATGAGAAAATGAAGTCATGGAATTCAAATTGAAAGATGCCATTGATGTACAGAAGAAAACCTTGAGAATTTTTTGAAGAAACTTTAAAATTTGACAACAAACTATATAATTCAAATCAGAATCACTAGTAGAACACTCGATTCAATGATTCAAATGCAGAATTGAATCACAGACTTAGATCTAATGAATTTTTCACTTTCTAAAAGTGCGGAATTTCTTAAATCAAAAATTTTATTTAAAAACTTTTGAAAAGATGAAAATCAGATCAGAAATATGATTCCTGCTCTGATACCAATTGATGAAGCAAAGGAATCGAGTATGAAATTTATCAGAGCTTCAAATGATCAAAAAGAAGTATGCGAGATTTGAACACCGATGTAAATATGATTTCTGGTTCAGCTCTATTACGCTTCTCAAGTTTTTACAGAGTACAAAATACAAGTTTTGTTCAAGTTCCTCTATCTAACTCTAGTGAACACTCCTATTTGTAGGAGAGAAAAGCATACAAAAAATATTCTAAGGACTAAGCGTTAAGCTTCAAATACAATGCCTTAGAAATATACATTACATAAGGAACGAAGAATAGAACATACGAAGACACGAAATACTTCGACTAATTACAACAAAATTCACCCTTTCATAAATAGACCCCTTGGCATGAGGATTCCGACCACTTGATTCCTAGAAAGACCAAAATACTCAATATGGCTGAATAAGAATTTACACTAGGCGTAATCGCACTACACGCAGCGTAGGGGGTGGCGCACCCCGATTCTGTGAAGGCACCGAGTACGCCCAACGCACATGTTTGGTACGCGCAGCGTAACAAGGATGGTTGACTTTTGTTGACTTTTAGGGTTTAGTTAACTTTAGGGTATTTGCGCCATGAGAGGGGTAAAATGGTCTTTTACCCTCCTGAGAGTGCTAAGAGAGGGAATGTTCTAGCCTTGGGAAATGTCTTAATGTGGAGTGTTTATTTCGTATGATTAGGCGGAGGCTAGATCCTATTTTCACGGAGTCCGATATTTCTGAGTTAGCGAGTTATACGAGGTGAGTCTTCTCACTATACGTTACCTAGAGTGGTATCATGAGTTGACCGGAAGGTCTTATGTGCTATATATGAGATTATATGCCATGTATGAGATTATGTGCTATGTGATGTAGGTATGATATATAATTGTATAGACCGGACCGGAGGGTCCAACAATTCAGACCAGACCGGAGGATCCAACGAGACAGACCGTTTCGGAGGGCCCAACGAGCTATGACCGGACCAGAGGGTCCAACGAGCTACGGGAGTGGAGGGTCTCGTTAAGACACATCGATCGGAGGGTCGTACAGTAGCCTCGAGTGGCGTATTTGTTGTATGTGGTATTTTGGAGAACTCACTAAGCATTTATGCTTACAGTTATTGTGTTATGTGTTTCAGGTACTAGTGAGGACCGTGGAAAAGCGTCGGCTTGACCTGTACACATAGAGAGGAGATATGATTTGTGATCTTGGGATATGTTTTGATTTGATAACTATTGTGGAATACTTTTTGAGAATATTTTATATATAAATTTTGTTGTTGAAAAATGAAAAAAAATGTTTTGAAAATCTGATCGTTACAAGTTGGTATCAGAGCCTTGGTTTGAGGGACTCGGATGCACCTTCGGGCGTATCTGAACTCAAACTGAGGATTTGAGAAATTTTCAACAATAAAACTAATTTTTCTAAAAAGAGTAAGAGGTTTCGAGACAACCAGAGCGGAAGAGTGTGTACGGTCAGCCAACGCTTGAACGGTGAATCCCCAAGATACCTTTACATTATGTGTTATGAGATATGATATGTTATGTTATGCATGCTAGAGTAGGCTAGGTATTCAAATTAGGACTAGAGTGGCCTGATTTGTGATGCCTTAGCCTAGGAGATTACTGTTGCTATGAGATGCCTTGAGAGTGAGTAGGTAGTAGGTAGGAGCTCATGAGAGGTCTACAGGAGGGTAGCCAATGCGTAGCGAGAGTAGAGTACTTGTGATTCGGGATTCAAGGAGGAGGACTTGGGGTAAATGTTGATACGGTGTGGTCGGTAGTATAGGGCCTGTACTACTAAAGACACCGGATCAGTGAGCAGTCCAAGTAAGAATCCTTAGGATACTAGAGGACTAGTAGGGTTGCGTTATTATGTGCAAGTATGCTTGATCGAGTCTCTAATGTTTTTATGTTGTATTTCAGAGATATTATGGTTGGGACACGACACACACCAGTATGCTCGATCCGTCAGTTGATTCATCAGGAGGTGGATGAGGCCATACGGGCTGAGATACCGGAGATGTTTGGATCTATCAAGACCATGTTGATTGAGACTTTTGATGAGCGATATGCCGCTCTTACTGATGTTGTTGTTGCAGCCACCGTAGCCGTCGCGGCTGCTAGGCCACAAGGGGAGATTCGTTACTGTATCGGGAGTTCAGCAACACGAAGCCACCCGAGTTCGATGGGACACGGGATCTGATTGCTGCTATGAGATGGATTGTAGATGTTGAGGGATGCTTTTACACTTGTTATTGTCTAGAGCATATGAGAGTGCGGTTCACACTGAACCAACTTCGCCTGGGGGCGAAGGACTGGTGGAAGTTCGTGTCAGCAGATTTCACCCCAGCTGAGCTTACTGTGGTGACCTGGGAAAGATTCACCACCATGTTTCGTGATGAGTACGTTCCCCCTGTGGAAAAAGAATGACTAGCTCAGGAGTTTTTGACCCTTAATCAGGGTACTGATTCAGTTCCTGTGGTTACGCGGAAGTTTCATGAGAGGGTGATGTTTTTCCCTGAGCAGGTGTATACCGAGCAGGCTCGCATGAGCCGGTATCTGAGTGTTTTGAGGAGAGATATTCGGGAGTTCATGGCGAACTCGACTTACCGAACATTTCCCGAGCTCCAGGAAAATGTCCGGAATAGGGAGATAGAGCTGGAGACTCAGGCCAGGGAGGAGGCGGAGTCCCAGGGGAAGGATCGAAGGCTGGCACAGTCTTTGCCGGCAGCCAAGCGGGCTAGGCCCGTTAATTTGAGACGTGGGAGCGCGAAGGGCCTCACTTGTGAGAAGTGCAGCAAGAGTCACGAGGGGTTGTACAGAGCGGGAGTATGCTACAAGTGCAGGAAGGAGGGGTATATCGCGAGGGATTGCCCCCAAGAGATTTTCTATTTGCTTCCATTACAACCAGACCGGCCATCGGAAGGCCAAGTGCACTCAGCTACATCAGGGATCAGCGCAGAGATCTGCGCCTGCTGCTAGGGCTACCGAGGTTCGACCAGTGAAGGTCGAGGCGCCGAAGTCTCGCGGGAGAGCCTTCCAGTTGACAGCGGAGGAGGTCTGCGCAGCAACCAACATTATGGCCGATATGTATTATTCTCTCTATTTATTTTGAGTCTGAGATATTATGCTTATATTATGTTATGCGTAGGTACCTTTCTTGTGAATTTTGTACCTGCCTTAGTGCTATTTGACTCGGGAGCGAGTCGATCTTTTGTGTCGTTAGCTTTTAGTCATCATATCAGTATATTTCGAGAGGCATTAAGTCGACCTCTACGACTTTCTATAGCTAACGAGCGAGTAGTGTATGCCACGGATGTGATTCGAGGATGTAGACTTGAGATCTTCGGTGTGGGGTTCCCGATCGATCTAGTCTCGATTGCGATGGAGGATGTATGTGTCATAGTAGGAATGGATTGGTTGAGCCAATTTGGAGCTATTATAGACTGCAAGCGTCATTTGGTGACAATTTGAGACCCTAGTGGGGGAGTACTTACGGTGTACGGTGAGGGTACCTGTCCTAAGTCAGCATTTTCTTCGACTGCTAAAGCGAGGCAGAGTTTATAGCAGGGCTGTAGGGGGTTTGTGGCCTATGTGGTGGACATGAGAGTGGCCGCTGGGAGGCCAAGTTCGATTGATGAGGTCCCAATTTTTTCGGAGTTCCCTAATGTTTTCCCCGAGGAGTTGTCGGGTTTGCCTCCCGAGAGCTAGGTGGAGTTTCATATCGACTTGGTACCGGGGCGGCACCTATTGCCAAGGAACCCTATTGCCTTGCACCGCCTGAGACGCAGGAGTTATCCTCGTAGCTTCAGGAGCTGCTGGGAAAGGGGTTTATTAGACCGAGTAGCTCACCTTGGGGAGTGTCGATCCTTTTTGTCAAGAAAGAGGATGGTTCACACCGGATGTGCATTGATTACCGGGGGTTGAACAAGTTGACGGTCAGGAACCGTTATCCGTTACCGAGGATCGACGATCTATTCGATCAATTGCAGGGAGCGTCTTGGTTCTCCAAGATAGACTTGAGGTTGAGATATCACCAGATGAGGGTTCGGGATGAAGATAACCAGAAGAAAGCGTTCAAGACTCATTACGGGCATTACGAGTTCGTGGTGATGCCATTCAGGCTCACCAATGCACCAACAACATTTATTGATCTCATGAATAGGGTGTGCAGGCCGATGTTGGATCGTTCGGTGATTGTTTTCATCGATGATATCTTGGTGTATTCAAGATCTAGAGAGCAGCATGAGAAGCATTTAAGGGAGATCCTCGGAGTTCTGAGATCGGAGAGGCTTTACGCCAAATTCTCCAAGTGTTATTTTTTGTTATGCGAGGTCCAGTTCCTAGGGCACCTCGTTAACCAGAAAGGGATATTGGTCAATCCGGCCAAGGTCGAGGTAGTGATGAGTTGGGAGGTGCCGAGGTCACCTACCGAGATCAGGAGTTTCTAGGGTTGGCTGGCTATTATCGAAGATTTATCAGGGATTTCTCCAAGATCGTCATGCCACTCACCAAGTTGACCCGGAAGGGTGTTGCTTTTTCATGGGGTCCGGAGCAGCAGACCTCATTTAAGACACTTCGCCAGAGATTGTGCGAAGCTCCGGTGCTCGCACTCCCGGAAGATATGGAGGATTTTGTGGTGTACTGTGATGCATCGATATCAGGGTTGGGAGCGGTGCTTATGCAGAGGGGGCATGTGATAGCATATGCATCGAGGCAGCTGAAACCTCATGAGTCGAGGTATCCCACCCACGATCTAGAGTTGGGGGCAGTGGTGTTCACCCTCAAGATCTGGCATCACTATATGTATGGGGTTCGGTATACCATATACACGGACCACAAGAGCTTGAAGTACCTGATGGATCAGCCCAACCTAAATATGTGCAAGAGGAGATGGTTGGATGTGGTAAAGGATTACGAATGTGAGATCATGTACCACCCGAGCAAGGCTAATATTGTAGCCGATGCCCTAAGCCGTAGGGCGAAGGGCGCCCCAATGGGAGATGTTTGCATGAGATTGACAGTGATGACTCCAGTGTGGGACACCCAGGCGGAGGCCGTGAAACCGGAGAACTGCAAGAGGGAGCAAGTGATCGGGTAAATATCGGAGATCGTTACCGATAGTCGAGGAATTATGACCTTTCAGGGTCGGGTTTGGGTACCGTTTGTGGGCAGAACGCCTACCATCTTGATGGAGGAGGCGCATAGATCAAAGTTCTCGATCCACACCAGGGCCACTAAGATGTATTTGGACCTGAAGATGGAGTATTGGTGGCCCTGTATGAAGAGCGATGTTGCATGGTTCGTAGAGGGGTGCTTGACATGTCTCAAGGTTAAGGCCGAGCACCAGCATCCTTATGGTAAGTTGCAGTCGTTAGGGATTCCCGAGTGGAAGTGCGAACAGATTACCATGTATTTTATCACCAAATTGCCAAGGACTGCTAGGGGTGTCGATGCAATTTGGGTGATTGTGGACAGGTTGACGAAGAGCGCTCACTTCCTTACCATCAGTGAAAGCTCTTCTACGGAGAGGCTGGCAGAGTCGTATGTGAGGGAGGTGGTATCGCGGCATGGAGTACCGATCTCGATTGTCTCAGATCGAGATCTGCATTTCACTTCCAGATTTTGGAAGAAATTTCATGAGGAATTGGGTACGAGGCTGCATTTTAGTACCGCATACCACCCACAGACTGACAGACAGAGCGAGCGAATGATTCAGACGCTCAAGGACATGCTTCGGGCATGTGTACTGGATTTTAGCGGGAGTTGGGACACGTATTTTCCCTTGGTTAAAATTTTCTATAACAACAGTCATCACTCGAGCATTGGTAGCTGTTGTATGAGAGGAGGTGTCGGACCCCCATTTGCTTGGGTGAGGTTGTAACACCATGTTCTTAGAATGTTTAATTGTGAGTCCCTGAGATTTAAGAAGAAGGGTAATTCTGGTCCTTTTTCGGGAAATGGGTTTCATTCGAGAAGGTTTCGGGCTGGTGTACGTTGTTAGAAGCATTGGGCTTCTCATCACCCTCATATGAATGTAAAGTTATTTGGGAGCGGGTTTAGAGTAGAGGAGTTGCAGTGTTTTGAATATGATCATTGTTATAGCTCTTTGTGGAATAAGTGGAAAAGGGTCCCATGCATGCATGGCATGCATGTATTTTGAAGTCTGGCAGGGTACGCCTAGCATAAGCTGGACGTACGACCAGCGTAATGGAGAGAAAAGATGCGGGTTGGTCGGGTGAGTACGCCCAACGTACTCTCAGAAACCCCAAACCCTAATTTAGGGTCAGCCACTATATAAGGAACATGTTGGTTCACACCCTAGCCTCCTTAAGCTCATCCTTAACCTCATAACACCCTAGAAAACCTGTATTCCTCCATTGTTGGGTGTGTTTGAGCTTGAAAAGCTCATTTTGGCAAAAGAAAGGCTTGAAGGAGAAAAGAGAAGTTGTCAAAGAAGAAGAGGAACGATTGGAGCTTGTAGATCTGAAGAGATACCATCCTTTGGAGCTTGTTTGACGTATAAAGCTTCTTGCTTGACATTCATATTGTGTAGATCTAGGTATTGTGAAGTTTTGACACCATTCTTATCCCAAAAGTCCTCACCTTGTTGCATGTTTCGAGTTAGTCAAGATTATCTGTCCTTTCAGACCTTTGGAGAGGTCCTGAGTGAGAAAAATAAGGTCCGAAGGGTTGTAGTTGTTCCATGTGTGAGAAACATAGGTCTTAATGGATTAACACCTTGGATTAAGAGCTTATGGATGTCCCAAGTGATAAAGTTTGAGACTTTATGAATTCTAATCATATTTGGCCTAAGGATCTGAAGTTTGGGCTTAAGAGCTTAAGCCATTAAGGGGTTAGAAGGACTTAATGTGTAGCGCAGTTACGCCCCGCATAACATTTGAGTACGCCCCGCGTAGCGGGCTAGAGCCCCGATCCCCCTTTGTGAATCAATGTTGTACGCCCCGCGTAGCAAGGAGGGTACGCCCAGCGTACTCCCCCTGTTGGAGTTTCATTTTGGGCCTTTGAGTTTGGGCCGTTTGTGGGCAGTTGGTTATTGGGCCCAATTATTGTTATGGACATTGGATCTAGGCCCATTTGGTGAGGTGGGTCCAATTTGGTAAATTGGGCCAATATTAGACTTTGTATGAGATTTTGACTTTGGTCTTGGCCCGATAAGTGGATGTATGATTGGCCTAATGTTTATTTTGTTATGATGGTTAGTTCTGGATTTGCGGTGAGTTGGTGATTCGAGAGTCTACTTCTTCAGTTCAGAGTATCGACATTCGCGAGGTGAGTTATCCTCACTATATCGACAGGGTCTAAGGCACCAAGGTCGGCCCTTTATTGGATTGAGATTCGGATATTTGTTGTTATGTTATTGCTTTGATATGTCTGCATCCTGGTAGCTAGGATGGTATATGTTAGAGACCTGGTTAAGGTCGGTTTCCTGATATGTAGGGTGGTGCTATGCTAGTGACTAGTTAGGTCGGTATCCTGGTTAGGGTAATGATATGTTATGTGATCTGCTTGATCGACTTGTTGACTATGAATTGTTATATGATTGTATGTTATGTGCACATGGTTGTTTGGACTGGAGTTGGGTTGAGGCGGGTCCTGCTTTGTGCTTTAGGCCAAGATACCCAGGGCGGACCGGTTGTTCCAAAGGCCCAGTGAGCGGTCCGGATAGGTTGTAGGCCCCACGAGGGCGGACCAGACGTGTCGAGGCTTGGAGAGTGGACCAGGCCGACTGAAGGCCCGATGCGGGCGGACCAGTCATACTGTAGACTCAGAGAGTGGACCAGGTGGGTTGAAGGCCCGGTGCGGGCGGACCAACCACACTGCAGACTCGAAGGACATGACTAGACTCGGAGGATGGACCCAGTGGACTGAAGGCCCGATACGGCGAACCAGTCACACAAGTAGACCCGATATGCATGGTTGTTCTATGTTCTGTTATGTTATGTATGCTATTATGTTATGGGCCGGAAGGCACTATGTTATGGGCCGGAAGGCAATATGATTTGGACTGGAAGGTCGTAGCCCGGAAGGGCGTATATATGGTTGGTATTTTGGGGGTATCTCACTAAGCTTTCGGGATTACAGTTGTGGTTTAAATGTTTTTCAGGTTCTTCAGGAGACCGTGGCAAGGCGAAGGCGTGATCGTACCGCTCCTCGTGTTTATGTTTATGACATGGTTCTGGGAATACTCTGATAATAAATGTATTGAAAACCTTTTTGTAATAACATTATTAAAATGGGTTGTTTTTGAAAAGTTTAAATTTTGTTGAAATTTTTGGTCATTACAGAGGTAGGGAAACGTGTGATGGATAGTACAGAGATAGTGCTTTAGACGACAGAGAAGATATAGCAGGTCAGATAGAGGTTGTTGACCGCTCAAAGTCACCAGAAGATTTATCCGGATAGACGATGATCCGAGCTCAAGTTCCAGGTCGGTGATTCCGTGCTACTGAAGGTATCTCTCTTGGAAAGGAGTGATCCGATTCAGGAAGAAGGGCAAGCTGGGGCCCCGGTATATTAGGCCGTTTAGAGTGATCGCGAGGGTGGGCAGGGTAGCATATCGCTTCGAGCTACCTACAGATTTAGACCAGATTCATGATACATTCAACGTGTCGCAACTGAGGAAGTGTATAGCCGATAAGGCGGCAGTGTTACCACTGGAGGATATCCAGGTGGACGCGAGTCTGAATTATGTCTAGAGGCCGATTGCAATCTTGGATCGGAAGATCAAGGTTCTGAGAAACAAGGAGGTGCGCTTAGTTCAAGGTCAGTGGCAGCATCAGAGGGGATCCGAGCTGACTTGGGAGCTGGAGTCGGAAATGCGGGAGCAACATCCGGAGTTGTTTTCAACATGAGACTTCGAGGGCGAAGTCTGATTCTATGGGGGAGAATTGTAACAGCTCGAAATTCAGGCAAGCTTTATAATCCTTCTATTTTTAGAGTGACAAGATGAGTCCCTTAAAGTTGTGTGATGGTTGTGAGTACGCTGGGTGTAATGAGGCGTACGCCGCGCGTACTCATGCGCTTATTTTGAACGCAGACTCGAGCAGGTACGCTGGGCGTCGTGTGCCCAGATGCAAACCCTAATTTCTGGCTTGTGCATTATAAAAGGAACGTTTAGTCCTTTTCCCCAGCCACCATACCCCATTGAGTGACCCCTTAGAGTGCATAAATCCGTGTTTTAGCTTGTGTGTGTTCTTGAGCTTGAAGGTACCTTTTTGAGGTGAAGAAGCAGAAGAGGAATCCATTGTTGGAGCTAGAAGTGGAAGAGCAAGAGTAGATCCGAGTTCTACAGTGGTTGGAGATCCCTTTTGAGGTAAAAAGCTCAAAGCTTTCCTTGTCCTTTAGGATTTTTGCTTTTTGGAACCATTTTAGGGTTTTTGGTTCAAAGGTGGAGACTTTGTGTGCAAAGAGTCTCCATAAGCCTATATCTGGCCTGCTCCAGTGTAAAATGTGTTGAGGATTCATAAAAATCCAATCTTGGTCATGGATTTTGAGTCATGCATGAGTTAGGGTCTTAATATGGAAAGAGGAAAGGTGTTTTGAGTGTTAGATGATCTTTACAGCCATGCAAGGATTAAAGGTTTCAACTTTATGGAGTAAGGAACCTTAGATAAGTCAGATCTAGAATATGAGTTCTTGTCTTAACCATTTAAGACCAAAATACTCAATATGGTTGAACCGGGATTTACGCTGGGAGTAATCCCAATAATCGCAGCGTAGGGGTGGCACACCCCGATTATGTGAAGGCACCGGGTACACCCAGCGTACATGTTTGGTATGCGCAACGTAACCCGTAGGATTGACTTTTGTTGACTTTTAGGATTTTGTGAACTTTAGGGTATTTGCGCCATGAGAGGGGTAAAATGGTCTTTTACCCTCCCGAGAGTGCTAAGAGAGGGAATGGTCTAGCCTTGGGAAATGTGTTGATGCCGAGTGTTTATTTCGTATGATTAGGAAGAGGCTAGATCCTATTTTCACAGAGTCCGAGATTTCCGAGTTACTGAGTTGCATGAGGTGAGTCTTCTCACTATACGTTACCTAGAGTGGTATTATGAGTTGACCAGAGGGTCTTATGTGCTATGTATGAGATTATGTGCCATGTATGAGATTATGTGCTATGTGATGTAGGTATGATATATAGTTGTATAGACCGGACCGGAGGGTCCAACGATTCAGACCGAATAAGAGGGTCCAATGAGACAGACTGGGCCGGAGGGCCCAACGAGCTATGACCAGACCAGATGGTCCAACGAGCTACAGGACTGGAGGGTCCCGCTGAGACACATCGACCGAAGGGTCGTACAATAGCCTCTAGTGGCGTATGTGTTGTATGTGGTATTTTGGGGAACTCACTAAGCATTTATGCTTACAGTTGTTGGGTTATGTGTTTCAGGTACTAGCGAAGACCGTGGAAAGGCACCGGCGTGACCCGTACACACAGAGAGGAGATTTGATTTGTGATCTTGGGATATGATTTGATTTGATAACTATTGTGGAATACTTTTTGAGAATATTTTTATATATAAATTCGGTTGTTGAAAAATGAAAAAAAAAATTCTTTTGAAAATCTCATCATTACAATTAGAGTTTGAAATCGTTTAATACAAGTTGAATATTGGTTGCGGATGTCGAAATCTTATTTGATTTGGGGTTCAATTTCAAAAATTTGTTGGGTTTATGTTCTTTATGTCAAATAATATTAGAACGAAGGAACGAACTGGGTAAAGTTTATGATTTCGATGAGTATCAAGATCTGATAATGAGTGGCCGATTTTGCTAATTGAAATCGGTGGAACTCCTTGGGTTTAGTAACGAAGGTCAATATAGGATATTGATGTCGATTTTGAAGGATTTCCTTTTGTGTTGATATACCGATGACGAACATGTTCGATGGGTTAGTAAATCATGTTGGGTATCGATGTCAAATTTGGTTGATGCCTAGTATTATAATTGAATGTCAATAATCGATTTTGACAAGAAGAAAAGGCATGAATTTGGACTAATTTTGAAAGTAGATGGATGAATTTGATGTCGATGTTGATTGGTGAAGATTATTGGGATATTTTGGGGTCAAAGAAATGAAGGTTTGGATTAATTTCGATTGCTGATTGAATAACGAAAAATTGATTGGAAAATTCGGCTGGGAAGAATCGATGTTTGGAGTCTAGATTTGTTTAATGAATTTGATGTCGATGTGACTTTGATAACGAAGGTCGACGACTTGGATGGTTTTGCTGAAATCGGCACTTGATTATTGTGCTGAAAAAGCAAAGGTCGATAAATGGGTTTGATTCACTAACGAAGGTTTTGGATTGGTGAATGAAAAGCAAAGAACGATTGGACGAGAATTTGACAGTCGATGGTCGAATGTTTTGGGTAACGATTTGGGACGAAAGCAAACAAGTTTTGAAACTAGTCACTCAAGTTTTGAATGTTTGACACATTTTACCCACCTTTAACATTTGGTGTAATTTTCGAAGGTTTGGAAGAAAATGAATAGAAATTTCGAAAAGAGTCATTGTAGTTTCAAAAGTTTGGCAGTTTATACCTAATAGTATCCTCCTTAATCTAACCTCTGTTCCCCTGGTTCAGGAAGTAAGGATCTCCTAGAAGGTGGAAACCTATCATGGCATCTGTACAAGAATATAAGCACAAGAAAATACACGAAAGATTCATAAAATGCCAAAATACTCCTATAGTATTTTATCTCTTTATGTTTTGTTCTTAGATCCCTTTTGGTTTAAAGTTGGTAAGTTTCAGATTTGTTGTCCACCTCGACCACTCCTAAACACATGTTGGTCATATTTTGAATAAATATAGTTGATCAGACTATATATATCCCAGTTATGCTTACATAACTGTCTAGGTTTAGTCACGATGCTCAACTCCTCTATAGACTTTTATTTGTTTCTTATTGTGACATTATTCCTAATATGCACGCATGTATGTATACTTTTATAAAATACTTATACTCTTAAAGTATACCCTTAGTCATAATGTTTTAGTCCCATTATATTTATAGTTGTATATCTTGTATGGTTAGATATATTGGTTCACTTTAAACAATGCTCTGATACCAATCCGTCACACCCCAAACCAGGACGGTGGAAACGTCCGGGGTCAGATGACGTCATTGTATAGTATCACAACTGATGTATATAAATGAAACATATCAACCCAAACAACATGCATTAAGAATACAAACTTACATAGTTTACATATTGTGTTTGGTCAAAAGTTACACAATAATGACTGAAAAGAAAAATTCCATAATGCAACAACACTTGATCTCAACAGAGTTGAAAACCTGTTACTAGTTCCCTAAGAATACAAGTGGTTTTGAAAATCATCAACAATAATGTTGGTAAGTTCATAAGCATTTTTGTATGAAAGGGTTTGTAACTGCTCTGTTTAAAAATGGTTTTGTATATTTCCAGAAAATCCTATATTTTCTATAAAGTAGACTGTTAGTCTAATAACCAAGACTAAAAATGTATGAATGTCCTTTGATCCTTATCCTTGTGAAATGAGTAAATATGTATGTTTCTAAAAATCCAATATTTTCATATATATGATCTATAGTTGTAAAACCCTAAGACCAGGAATGTAAGCAATAATGTACTATAAAGTAGTGTGTAGTTTTATATTTTTATAAAACTGGTGAAGTATGAGCTTCTTGTAAACCAAGATAGAATCGTTAATCCCTATGTGAGTTATTATAACCTTGCGTGATCTAACTATTACGCCTTAACGACATTCTTCAGGTGTCAGAATTGGTAGATATTTGTCACCCTAGACTGGCCCGTCTAGCTGTAGCGAACAGCTCAGGTGTGGGGTTATCAATCTCATATAGATCTATACACAACAATCTCGCTATCCCTCCAGGAGACTCTGGTTATAATGCATAACTTAAGGTGTACGCTAGGTAGATACGGTGAAGAGAATCTCTCACTAGAGCATTAACAGATTTATATGAACTACGACTCCCCTTTTCTTGTAAAATGAAATAATTACACTATTGAAAATTTATGACATGTGTTTCATGACACCCAAACTATACCATTTATAGTTTGCCTTGTATGCTTTTGTACAAACTATTTATATAAGATTTATATAAATATCAAGTTGTAATCTTTTCTAGTGTTAATATATGTTGTTAAAACATAATATTATTGGGTTTTACCCCACCAAAACAGTGATGACTAAAAATATTGTCAATTCTACTAGAAAAGCTATTTTTAATAAACATTACCAAAAACTTGTGGTTTGTACAACATTTTCAGGTTGATGATTGTAACACAAAATAAATCATATTTTACACATGAAACTTCATATGTCTCGAAATTTTTTTGTGAATAAGTGGTGATGTTTACATTTTTATACAAATATCGTACCACTTTCAAATAATCGGTATGAGACATGCAAGTAACCAAAGGAAAAACATATTTTTACTTGTATCCCCCCGCCCCCTAAAAACATGTAAAACTCGAAAATGGTGGTATGAAGCTCACCTTAAGTGGTTTGATGGGTGGATGCAAAGGGGTGTTGAGAAGATCCCAAGCCTAAGCTCTTGTTTGGAATGGATGAACTTCCTTGGAGATTGTTTTATCGTAAGTGTTTTAACACATTTAGAGTGTGTAAATGGAATGAACTAAACATAGTATTGTAAAGAATGCTTAGATCTCTCGAATTTACTTACCAAACCTACGAAATGCTTGAAGAAATAAGCCTCTTTAAAGCTTGAAGTTTGAGCTCTTTAGAGCAATTGGAATCTCACAGTAAGTGGAGTGGGATTTGTTGTATGGGAGGGGATGATCTCTTCCTTAATAAAAGAAAGGAGATTGATAAGATACTTACTTGGATTACTGGAGGTTAATGTATGGATGTTCGGTGGGTAATACATGGGTTACTATGATTGTATTGGAAATGGGTGAGAAATCAAATCCTAAAGTCAACTTTTCTTTTCTTATCCTCATTGTAGACCACAAACCTCATTAAAATATCCTAGTATGACCTAAATCACTTGGAATTTCGGTCCTAGGGTGGACTTTACTTTTAGTTTTCGGTCTTAGATCTTTTCCCACAGGGATTTTGGCATTAGTGGGTCCTTAAGGTGTGTTTTCGGCCTTATAGAGTTGCATGGTTTTGATTACAGTTCTATTGTTTCCTAGACAATGTGATTTCAGTTTTGCTCAATAGGAATTACAAAGATGATGGCCTCAAAACTCAAGAATTCAAGGTCCTTGCATAATTTTGTGTTGTTATGTTAAAACTACTTGATTTTTGCATGAACTTTTCAAGGTTGAATTCAACATGCAATTCCAAGTGTATATTATATTTAGTTATAAAAATGGTGTCCTTTTGGCTTTCAAATTGTTACATCAAGTTACATAGAAATACATTATGATTACCCTTATACACAAAACCCCATTAGACATGGTTTGACCCAAAACTTTCTAGTTGTCACAGATATATATCAGTCCCTTCATGGTTATTACTCGAGTGGGCAAGGTTGCGTATCGATTGGATCTACCCAAGGAGCTCAATCAGATTTGCAACACTTTTTCACATATCCCATATGCAAAATTCTTTGGTTGATGATTCTGTCGTGGTTCCTTTGGAGGACATTCAGGTGGATGAGTTCCTGGATTATATAGAGAGATCGGTTGCGATCCTAGAGAATAAGATGAAGGCTTTTCGAAACAAGGTTGTGGGTCTAGTGAAGGTGCAATGGCAGCACCGGAAGGGTTAAGAATGGACATGGGAGCACGAGGAGGAGATGATGAAGCACTACCTAGAATTATTTGCAGATATGGACTTCAAGGACAAACTCTGATTCAAGTGGGGGAGAGTTGTAACACCCGGTATTCATGTAAATTCCTCAATTATTAAGTGTTTATTTATGTTGCATGGAAACCAAGTACATTGAGCATAAATGAGGTATGTTGGGCGTACCTTAAAGAATCTTGGACAAATGGTTAACCTCCTGGAATACTAGGCGTACCA
The DNA here is from genome assembly GCF_052625555.1 of Lactuca saligna. Taxonomy (NCBI): domain Eukaryota; kingdom Viridiplantae; phylum Streptophyta; class Magnoliopsida; order Asterales; family Asteraceae; genus Lactuca; species Lactuca saligna. Next base: position 111,478,902 of record NC_136419.1, read on the forward strand.
GTGGTATGTTGTGCGTACGTGAGCCAAGGGAAACCCTATATTTTAGGGTTTGCACCCTATTTAAACACCTTATTCCCCAAGTCTCTCTCATTATTAGACTCCATTGTCGCTTTAAGCTATATCTCGAAATCCTAACCCATTTCTAGAGAAAATTGATCCTTGTATGTGTTTTGGTGTGTGTTTGGTTTATCTTGAAGAAAAAGCTTGATAAAGGAGAATTTATCATGTAGGAACTTGTAGATTCAAGGTTTATTCATCTTTCTCAACTTCCTAGAGGTATAAACTCTTGACCTTGGTTAATCTATTCTTAGATCTATAACTAGGTGAGGTTTGAGCATATTTTGGTCCCATGAATGAGTTCTTGTGAGTAAATGTTACTCCAAAAGTTATGATATGTTCCTTTCGATGTTTATGACGTTTCTAGTACATAAAGTTTGCATCTTGATAGTTGTAGATCAACCATACATGAGTTAATGATCTTTTGGTGGAAGTAGAATGCTTAATCTAGGGTTTGGGTCTCTTTGATCTGTGCAAAGGCATCGATTTGGTGACTTTATCGTTTAAGACATCCCACAAGAGATAGATCTGCAAAATGGACGTTTTGACTTAAAGCATTAAGTGATTAATGGTTTTTTGGCAATCTGGGACGTACGTCGGGTGTACGTAAGCGTACATTAAGTGTATGTGCCTGAGTCCCTGATTTCTTTTGGCGTAAGCTAGTATGTGACGTGTATTGGTGGTATTCTTAGCATACTCACTAGGAACCCTTTTGGGTTTTAGGTCGGTTGGGCCATTAATGGGCCTTATGCCGTTTTGAGCCATTGTTGGGCTTTAGGTCTCTTGGGCCTTGTTGGGCCTTAGGTCTTTTAGGCTCGGTTTATGGGTTGAGGGGCCTATTTAGGGAAAGGTAAAATGGTCTTTTACCCTGTTAGCATGCTGGATGGTATTCTAGACCATTTATGGGTTATCACCTTGAGTATTAATTAGGAGTAATTTGGAATATTCAGTGTGAGGAGTCGTAGTAGCAGCAACTTAGGAGTTTGGTTTGTCTATCTTGAGACTGAGGTGAGTCTCCTCACTGTACTTGTGGGTCGAAGGCACCAATGTCGGCCCACTAGATTATGTTTGTAGAATAGTAGTGGTCTTTGTGACACTAATATGTATGTATGTCCTTGCTATCTTTGTGACTCTTTTTGTATAGTTGTATGCCTATTTGTAGGGGTGAAATAGACTCGTACATGTTGAAAGATACCAAATGATTCGGAAGGGACTCGGAGAGTCAGAAAGGACTTAGAGAGTCAGAAGGGACTCATCAAGTCGGAAGGGACTCAAAGAATCGGAAGAGAATCAGTGGTGAAATAGATTCTTTACATGTTTTAGCTATATATGATGTATGTATGTGTAGTACGTGGTATTTGGGGACTCACTAAGTTTTGTGCTTAAAGTTTAAATTTGTGTTTCGTGTACTTTCAATTCGAAAGGGAAGGGTCCGAATTGATCTCATCGCATCCACCCATGTTTTCGCACTTTTATGATTTTGGGAATTGTGTTTTGATGACTATTTTACTATGACATACTTTTGGATGAATTGATATGAATGTTTGATGATTTGGGTTCAATTAAAAGGAAAATTTTATCTATGATTTTTGGGATGTTACATATATTTTTTGCCATTAGATTTGGAAGGTGGGGGTATACTAAAATGATTTTAATAAAATAATAACGTCCCTATATAGATTCCATTTTTGGTGATTTTTGTCTCAAAAATCTTATTTCAACAAATGCTACGACTTTCCTTTTTTATTACCTTAGCTAAAAATCAATCGATCTAATCGAAGCCTTTTTACGATATAACTTTTTATACGCGGTTGATCTTTATATTTTATAGAATTGAAATGTCCTTTATCCGAAGTAGGACTTTCATGAATTTTATAATTTTGGAATTTCGTCATCATGTACTTTCCGAGTATATAAAAATGTTCATATGTCGGCACAACTTTTCATGCACTTATTTTCTAGCCTCTTAGTCTAGTGACTCCTATTTTTATGACGATGTAAGGACGTAATTACCTATATTTATCAATATACTACAATTATTACATTCGTCTCATGTCCCATCCGTTCGTTTATACTAATTCTTAATGGCGGTCGGTGACATACTTTCCCCAGTTGTCATAGATGCAAACCGAAAACCCTAACTCATGTCTTTATCATTCTAGCACTGTACCTTGGTTTCCTTTGGTAGTGTTAAAGTGTCCTCTAGCATGTTATTTTCTTGGGTTAAAATCTAGAAATTCAGTCGAGTAGTTTGTCTATATGTTTAGGGTCATTGGTAGCCATTTTTAATCTTGCTTGCTATTCTTAGGAGTGTTGCAAAGTGACTCTATATGATTGGGTTTACGGGCTATAGTTGGAGGTTTACTCTGCCACTCGAGGTGAATTTCTAACTATATTGTGTGATGTTGTGCATCCTTTAGTTTAGCTCGTGCTTGCTTATATGATGTTTATGCGGGTAGCACTAGGCTACGTTAGTGATTAGTTGGGGATCGAGCATAGCCAATGTGTCCCAAGGGCTCAACGCAATGAGCAAGGGGGATCAGGCATAGCCAATAGGTGACGATGGATCGGGGGACGAGTTTAGCCAATATGTCCAAAGGGCTTAACGTACCGAGCAAGGGGGATCGGACATAGCCGATGTGTCCCAATAGGTGTATGCTTGTTTTTTACTTGTTCTTTGACATGCATATGTGGTTGTGTGGCTAATGTTATTGATACATGTGTGTTACGGGTAGAGCTTGTATGATATGATAATTTGTATGTGTGAAATTCATTAAACTTTGTGCTTACCATTTTCCCTTAAAAATTATTGTTTCAAGACCAGCATGTATTTAGGATGATAGATCGTGACAGTACACGGCTGGGGGCATATGGATAGAGTTTTATGACTTTTTTAATTATGTTTTCTTTTAATTATAGAGTTTATAAGTTTCAAGTAAAATAAAACTGATGATGCCATATACAACTTATGTTTTACCTAAAAGAGTGAGTTGTATGCAGTGTGTTCTACCATCCACGAGGAGCACGTCCATGAAGTTTACGGTATCAACATAACGGTGTTGAATAAATTTCATTATCCATAGCAAGGTTGTCAAGGTCGGGATCCTACCTAGGATCGTTTTTTGGTTTGCAAGATCGGGATCGATATCTTAAGATCCCACAAAATAAAATATCATTTTAATTTATAATATTTAATTGTGAAAATTATTTCAAATATTTTTCGTTCAAAAGTTATAAAAACTTCAAAATATTAGTCATAGGTCACAATAAAAAAGATAAATGGATAAATGGTAGATTGGTAAAGGATAAAAAACATAAAGTGGTAAAAAAAAAATTCATTTGCAAAAAAAAAAAATAATAAAAATAATCAAGGAAATGAAGAATTGGATCGGATCTCGATCCTACCTGCCATCCTACCCGAAATATGATTCTTTTACGATTTGGATCGTTTTTCATACTTATGATCGTAGGATTGTACGATACTACGATCAGAATCATAATTTTGACAACCATGATCCATAACAGTAGATTATCAAACCGAAAACCTACACACATGGACCAAACATTATCCACCTAACCAAGTTACAAGAAATCTAAATGTTAATTTTAGGTCATTTTTTTATTTACTTTTAAAATCAATAAAGAAAAAAACTATTGATATGGGAGAAAACTATATCGTTTCAAATTCTTTATCTTCTTTCAAATCATTATCTTGAAAAAAAAATAAAAAAAAAAATAAAAAAGCAGGATTGGAGTGCTTTTGTCTAAACGGTAACATTGAAATTGAAAATAATCCTGCCAATTACAAACTTGCGTTTTTTGATATTTAAGTTTGTTTATATTTTTTAAACAAATGTTCTAAGTACAACTTCATGCATGCACCTTTGCTTTTAAAGTTAGTCCAGAATGTCTGGCATGACATTCCGGAAAAGATGCCATTTTTTTTCAAAATAAATAAATAAATAAAATAAAACGCTCATTTCTAATAAATACACCATTCATAACGATCAATGATCATTTTTATTAATATCCAATCTTCTAACCACTTTAAATAATTGGTTATATATAACTTCTTTTATTTATAAATATTTTTAGACACTTTTTAAGTATTACATTACTCAATTCCAATTCCAAGGTTAACCCAGTAAAAAAGGAAACCAAACATCAGTAAACTATGGTCCTTGTCAATAGTACAATAGAGAACTTGGGTCCGTTTTTTGTACAACACTTTGGTTTGGTACCTATATAGGTGCTACTCAAAGTCAGATTTTGTATATCAAGCGTAGTGAATTTATTGTTTTTACAAATGTATATTATCTATTTCGACCGATTTACTTCTTGATGAATGGTTGTGTTAAGTTTTATATCTAACGAGTCAATGGGGCAAAGTTCAAAAAAAAAAAAAAATTCCTAAAAAGGATACATGTGGCCGAAAGTCATCAAAAATATATTCAAATGCAAACCCTTAAAATTGTCTTATTGAAAACTTAGAGTAGTAAAATAACAATATAGATTTGGTAATCTTATAAAAATTTTGAAAGTAAATCAAGTTAGAATTAAAATTATAAGAACATTAGACAATTAGAATGGACAATTAAAATGTATTATATACTAGTTGTGTGACCCGTATGTTATACGGGTTGGATAAAACAAAAAAAAATTAAATATGAAGGTTTAAAAAAAAAATTTATATAAATTTGAAATTTGAAATTTAAAATTTAAAATTTGAATTTAAAAGGAAACATATTTAATAGTATATGAGTTCTAATATTATAATTTAATGGTTAGTTTTAAATAAGACAATTATTAATTGAGGTGTAAATATGATGTGTTAATTAAAAAAGATAAACAATGAGAAAATGACACATGGAAAAAACATTTATTCAAAAATACCAAAAAATGACATGTGTCCAAGTTAATGAGAAAATGACATGTGGCAAAACTATTTTCATTTATTAGAGAGGATACAAAACGAATAGTATAGTGAGTTTAGGTACCTAAGATTATATACCCTTAAGGATATATTTACTCTCTCTCTCTCTCTCTCTCTATATATATATATATATATATATATATATATATATATATATATATATATATATATATATATATATATACACACTAGGTTATAACCCGTGGGAAACACGGTTATAAAACAAATTAAAATTTTATTAAAAAAGTCATAATTACGAATCAATTATCAATTATTATAAATAAATTATTGGTAAAGATATATATTTTTCTAGTTATATAAAATTATAATCATTGTTTTAAATGAATATGTGAAATACATACATATATATATATATATATATATATATATATATATATATATATATATATATATATATATATATATCATACAATATTTATTTGTGAATTAATGAAAAAACAATAACAATAATATATAATAAAATATTATAAAATAAAAAATCATAGTAAATGAAGTAAATTAAAATTGGTATACAATTAGTTAATTAAGTTGTTCAAATAAACATATATGAAAAAATATTACAAATCACAACTGAAAATTACAATAAAGTTTTATTAATAATAATAATAAAAGATGTTATATGAAATAATATTCTACAAGATATTTACAGATTTCTAAAAACTTCTTTATAAACAACATTATAAGTTTTATTTGTAGGTTCACCATCTTTATCTAAAATTAAAAATTTTAATATTTCTCTACTTTGAACTCTAGATAAGGCAAACATACAATTGACCATGTGACAAAGCTGGATCTTTCAAAAACAAACCAACCTTAGATAAGGATTGTCCTTGGTTCTTGTTAATTGTTATTACAAAACAAACAGCTAATTGAAACTGTCTTTTTTGAAATTTTAATGGTATTTTTTTTTTTCTGATGGTGTTAAGGTTATTCTTGGAATAAATATCCAATTTCCAATATTAGTTCCAGTTATGATAACTGCCTCAATAACACATTTGCCCAAAGATATCACCTGTAGTCTAGTTTGAATTTAGTATGTTTACAGTTTTTGAATTTTCAATTAGTCAATTTAGTCAATTAGTTATTTTAATAAAAAAATATTTTGATATATACACATAAAATCGTTTTAATTATATATATATATATATATATATATATATATATATATATATATATATATATATATATATATGTTTGATTTTTTTTTTGGAAATTGATTTGTATAATGAATATGAATATTATAATATTTATACTTCTTAATATAATCTAATTTTAAAATGGAAATGATAAATCGTTTGAATTTACTATATTTATGTATTTTGAATTTTGACTTTTTAGTTAATCAATTAGTCAATTTATTTTTGACCTTTTTAAATAAATGAATATTGGTACTGTAGATTAAGTAAATAATTTTTTTCAGGTTAATGTGTATATTAAGTATTGTATAGTTGTTTATATTTTTTTATTTCAAAATTACATTATATATAAGAGCGAGTGTTTGAATTACATTACAACTGTGGTAAGAAAATGATAGGTGTTATGCAGGGATTTATAAATTTGAAGGAATTACATAAAGATGGTGTGATTGTTGTATGTGATTATTAGCCCTAATAACAATAATATAATAATAAATTAGGTAATAAGTATTACAATTTAAACTTGTGATGATGGCTTTATTTGTGTAAAAGGGAGGAGACAATTAATGACATTTTAAATTTTTAATTAATGAAGAAAAAGCAAAGAGTGACAAGTGACAATTTTTTTTAGACAAACCCAAAGAGTGACAACTGTCAATTTAATTAATGAGAAGTTCTAAATGATTGACACATGGCAAAATAGCTATTCTTTTATTAGATAGGGATATATATATATATATATATATATATATATATATATATATATATATATATATATATATATATATAATGAGGTTCAATAGAAAACTATAATTAACGAATAAACAATTCTTTTTTCAACATTTAGTGCTTGATATTTTAATTAAAATAAAATCATAACCTTTTTTTTTTCCAATGATATCAAATTTGGATTTAAAAAAAAAAAAAAAAAAAAAAAAAAAACCGTCAAATTTACAGTGTGAATTTGTGCAGATTCACAATGTGAATCTAAATTCACACGGTAAACTCAAAAAATATATAATTTATTTTTTAGCATTCACAATGTGAAATTATTCATTTAATAGTATTTAGTTTTTTTTTAATAAACAATAAGCTCTAAAACTTGAAGAAACAAAGAATTGGTTGCTTGGTGAACCAATGATTATGGTTCTCTATTAGACTCTCTCTCTCTCTCTCTCTCTCTCTATATATATATATATATATATATATATATATATATATATATATATATATATATATAAATGGAAAAAAATCAATAGAGAACCATAATTACTAGTTCTCTAATTAACCAATTTTTTTTCAAGTTCCAGAGTTTTTTTTTTTTCAAAAAAAAAAAACAAAAAATATCTAAATTCACAACTTAGCATGGTGAATATTAATGTTGGAATCCTAAGTCATGTAGGACTTGGAGTCCAAGAATCTTCGAGCTTAAGCAAGATAGGTTTAAGTTTCCTTGTCTAATTCTACAAGCCGGTAGTTTATATATATATATATATATATATATATATATATATATATATATATATATATATATATATATATATATATATATATATATATATATATATAGTTACCGAGTCATGGTTTGTACATAAAACAACATAGGTTTTGAGTGATTTTCCTATTAATTAAAGAGTTAGTTTGATTACTTGTGTTTTCTACTAACTTGAATTGGTATCAAAGCCCAAAAAAAAAAAAAAAAAGAAGTTGTGAAATCAATTCTTACCTGTTGACGAGTTAGGTCAACATAACAGATACAGGGGGAGATGGAGAAGCTCCGATAACGGTAAAAGAGGTCGAGAAAATATCAATCTCATGTCCGATGCTTACATCCACCAATTACACCGTATGGGCAATGCGTATGAAAGTTGTCATGCGTATCTACAAAGCCTAGATTGTGATTGATCCAGGAACCGAAGTCAACGAAGAGAAGGATTGTCTCGCCATGGGTCTACTGTACCAAGCCCTACCAGAAAACCTCATTATGCAAATCGGAGATCTGGATTCGGCCAAGAAGTTGTGGGAAGCGATTAGAACACGTAATATGGGCACTGATAGAGTCAAAGAAGCAAGATTACAAACCTTAATGTCGGAATTCGATCGATTGAAGATGTGGGAATTTGAGATAATCAACAACTTTGCCGAAAAGTTGTCTGGAATCGCATCAAAATCAGCGGCTTTGGGAGAATCAATTGAGGAATCCAAGTTAGTTAAGCAATTTCTAAAATCGATGCCAAGGAACTTCATCCATATTGTCGCTTCCTTGGAACAAGTACTGGACTTGAAGACAATCGGCTTTGAGGATGTTGTGGGAAGACTTAAGGCATATGAGGAGCGGATTAAGGAGGACAAGACCGGTGGTGAAGGTCAGACAAGGGCCCTGTTCGTCGACCATAGCGGAAGCTAGAATCGGAAGAATACAGCGACGAAGGGCAAATGGAAAGGGGTTGGTGGATCGGGTGGGTATAATCAGCAAGACGGATCAGGATCTGGGTCAGTTGGATCAAAAGGGTCAAAAAGACCCAAATCCAATAAAAACCCACACGGAAATAAATACAATAATTCATCACAAGCCCAAGAAGGAAAGCCCAATTCTAATTCTAATACGAACCACCAACCAGAAAAAGACCGGTCCAAAATTATTTGTTATCGGTGCGATAATCCGGGCCACTTTGCGTCTCAATTCCCGGACCGAATTAAAAAATTACAAGAAAGTATTTTTACCGAATATAAGGATACCGACGAGACCGTATTTTTACGCGAGACTGTATTTTTAAACGAAGAAAAGGTGATACCGTCCCAATACGAATCACAAGACAACGATGTGTGGTACTTAGATAACAGGGCAAGCAATCACATGACAGGAAATCGGTCATTTTTCTCCGAACTTGTTGATGGCATAACCGGGAGGTTTAAATTTGGAGATAATCCGTGTGTAAAAATCAAGGGAAAATGTGCTATACTTTTCCAAGGCAAAAGGGGTCAAAAAAGGCTAATGACGGAGATTTACTACATACCGGATCTCAAGAGTAATATTATTAGTCTCGGACAAGCAACCAAAGTCGGGTGTAATATGCGAATGAAATATAACTATTTGACCATGCATGATGCCGATAATTGCTTATTAATGAAAGTACAAAGAACTCCAAACCATCTTTATAAAAAAAATTACAAATTGGAGTTCCTATTTGCGTTCATTCAAGACTAAGACAAGAAACGTAACGATGACATGCAAGACTTCGACACATAAATTTCGAGTTAATCAAAAAGATGTCCGAGAAGGGTTTAGTCAAAGGGTTACCTCAATTTGATCATGAGAATCAATTATGTGAATCATGCTTGGTGGGGAAGCAAACAAGAAAGTCATTCCCGACTATGATGACATACAAAGCAAAACAACCATTGGAGCTTATTCACGGTGATTTATGGGGTTCGATCACGCCGGCAACCAAGGGTCAAAATAGGCATATTCTTACACTTATCGATGATTTTTCACGATTTATGTGGATTTATCTTATGAAAGAAAAGAGTGAGGTGTTTACACACTTCAAAAAAAATTCAAAGCTTTGGTGGAGAATGAAATTGGAAAGACTTTGAAAGTGTTTAGAAGTGATCGAGGAGGTGAGTTTACTTCTCTCGAGTTTAATTCTTTTTGTGAACAAAACGGAGTCAAACTCCACCTTACTACCCCATACTCTCCACAACAAAAAGGAATTGTGGAACGAAGAAACCAAACACTAATGGACATGACACGAAGTATAATGAAGGCAATGCATGTTCCAAACTACTTATGGGGAGAAGTTGTAAATCACTCTACAAATTTAATCAATCGCGTTTACACAAGAGTAATTAGTGATACAGCTCCATACGAAAAGTTTTATAAAAGAAAACCAAATTTAGAAAATATTTGTATATTTTGGTATCTAGCACATGCAAAAGTTGAACCAGTTAATCTAAAGAAGTTGTATGCAAGATCCAGACCACTAGTGCACGTTGGTTCCGAACCGGGTACGAAATCTTACCAGTTATTTAACTTGGTAACACAAAAAATAATCGTTAGTCGAGATATTATTTTTTATGAAACAAAAGGGTGGGCTTGGATTAAAGAAGTAGGAACCAACAATCAAGAACCGAGCTCATTCATAATACCATGGGACTATCCAAGAGAAGATGCGAACAACAACCAAGGAAGCAATATAAACAATGATCTAATTGAATCGGATCATGAAATTGGAGACAGAGCGAAAGTACAAGATAATCAACAACCAAGTCCGCTAAATAATGATGTTCAACAAGGAGTTGCAAGTAAAAGACCCTCAAGAGCAAGAGTACCTCCAAGACGATTTCAACATTATGAGCTTGATCTTGATAATCTCGAAGAACTCCTTCTAACAACCAATGACAAGACGATATCGGTTGAAGAAGCGAAGAAAGAACCAGAGTGGATCAAGGCCATGGATGCGGAAATTAACTCGACAAACAAAAATAATACTTGGAATCTTATAAACAAACCTATGGGGGTGAAGCCAATTGGACTCAAGTGGGCGTTCAAATTGAAGAAAAATTCACATGGCACCATTAACAAATACAAGGCAAGGTTGGTTGCTAAAGGTTACGTGCAACAACCCGGTATTGATTTTCAAGAAGTATTTGCCCCGGTAGCTCGAATTGAAACCATTCGGTTTCTTGTGGCGTTAGCAGCTACTCATGGGTGGGAGCTTCACCACTTGGATGTTAAAACGGCATTCTTACATGGAGAATTAAAGGAAACTGCTTACGTATCGCAACCGGAAGGCTATATAAAGAAAGGCAGCGAGCATAAAGTATATCGCCTTACAAAAGCACTATATGGTCTAAGACAAGCACCTCGAGCATGGAACACGAAGCTTGATGGCATTTTAAAGAGTATGAAATTTCAAAAGTGCAAGAAAGAACCATCGGTGTACTAGAAAAGTGAAGGATTTAACTTGCTAATTTTAGTAATTTATGCTGATGATTTATTTGTCACATGTACAAATTTGAGCATGATCAAGAGGTTCAAATTAGAGATGTCCAAGAACTTTGGGATGTCAGATTGTGACAACTCGAAATTTTTATTCGGTCAAACTCTAAAAGTCAACCACCTCTTGTCATAAGTTAATGTCATTATTTCTTATTCTTAAGAAATTTAAAGTTCGTTAGATTATTATAATATTAAAATAATCAAACAAACTTTAAGGATCAACACCCCTTGAGTTTACGGTCGTAAACTCTTGAGTTTACGGTCGTAAACTCCTAACCTTTTGACCATTTGTTGATTTGAAGTCTTCTAAGCTATTCCAAGCATTCCTACTTCATGATTTAGCCTTAGGAAGTGTTGTGTTGCATCAAAACACTCCTAAATGGAGTTTACAGTCTAAGGACCATTTTTCATGAGTTTACTACCTTAAAATCATGCGTTTACTCCCCAAAAACTAGTCATTTTGTGTTTACTCCCCAAACACCAAAAGAGTAAACTCCAAAATATCGTCTCAAGTATCATCCAAGTTTTTATTTAAAATCTTCAATCTAGTAAGTGTTTCTAGCCCTTTCACTTTAGTATATCACTTAATCTAGTGATTGTACATCCTTTAATCCATCCATTTTTGTGTTTTGATTAGTTTTTCCAAAACACCAAGAATACACACTAGTGTTCTTGGAATTAAAGTACATTTCAAGCTTCCACAATGTAAGTACTTCTATCCTAGAGTCATTTTGAGCTTGCTATACATGTTTATACCAAAGAAAAGTCCCAAGAACACCAAGATAAAGGTGTTCACAGTTTTGGGAGGTCCCAAAACTGTAAACACAAAATATAGGGCCAAAATGGTGTGTTAAGGTGCCTAGATGCTTCACAATGCCTTAGGGACTTGTCTAGGTTCATCCTTGAAGATTTTATCACACAAAAAGCACCAAAACATTCCATTTTCATGTGTTTACGGTTTAGGGATGTCCCAAAACCGTAAACACCCAAAAGGTGTGTAAATGTCCCATAAATCTCCCATAGTTGTTCCTTAAGCCTAAATCTAACCTAGACTAGTGCCATGATTGAGCTAAGGACTTGAAAACCCCAAATACCATAAAATTAGGAGTTTAAGGTAGTAAACTCATGAAAAATGGTCCTTAGACCGTAAACTCCATTTAGGAGTGTTTTGATGCAACACAACACTTCCTAAGGCTAAATCATGAAGTAGGAATGCTTGGAATAGCTTAGAAGACTTCAAATCAACAAATGGTCAAAAGGTTAGGAGTTTATGACCATAAAATCAAGAGTTTACGACCGTAAACTCAAGGGGTGTTGATCCTTACGGAGTAAACTCATCTTAAGAGTGTTCCGTGAACCCCAAACACACTAGCCTTTCCCTACAACACTTAGATGCACTCCTTAGCACTTATAACACTTATACAAAGTGTTTGTCATGTCCTAGAGTGTCTTGACATGTTTATTAGTTGTTTAAAGACAAATTGTTTATATACATATGTCCTCATATGTAATTAGAATCTTTGTGCGTGTCTAAGTCTTCACTTGACACCAACCACTTATCCGACACTTCCTTCCGATCCACTCGCAACAGGTGAGTTCATACCCCCTTAATCAATGTTTTAAATGTTTTAGGGGGGGATACAAGTAGAATCATGCTAGTATTATATCAAATCACATGTGATTAATAAGCAGCATTCAAATGATTTACTACACATTAGCTGTTTTACCAAACAGTTGTTATTCAAAGGATTTTCATATACGTTTTATATGTTTAAAACTCTTGATTTAATTTTTCATTATACACTGTATGTTTCAATTCAAACTCATTTACAATTGCGTTTCAAACAAATGTCTCTTTGTATTTAAAACTATTTTGTTAGATAAATACCTCCAACCCGTTTTATAGATTGACATCAAGTCGATCTTTTCTTAGATAGTAATCCTGTTCAAAAGGTTTTACAAAACTTATTTTATTCTTTTATATTGTCAATGGCATGCCTATATATGTAAGATTATATAATAAATGTTTAAAGAACTTAGGAAGGCTATTCACCCTATTTCCTTTTCGTGCTTGAGATGTGGTCTGGTGGGATATCGGGTATCTGTCCGAAGGTCCTTTAAATATTAGTTATATATTATGTGTACATATATAGTCATAAATGTTCTTCCAGTTCATTCAGTACCCTTGGGTAGCAAGGGTATACTTCCATGTTCATACGTACCAGTTACATTACTAGTAAACTACCATATGGGTAGTTTAGGAAGATACTAGAAATATTACTAGAACGCGATATCATACAACGAGTCAGTTCATTCATGAGTCTATACATGCTAGATAGAGAGAACACACATTACAACTAGTACACACAGTACATTATTATACATGCTAGATAGAGAGAACATACATTACAGCTAGTACACACATTACATTACTATACATGCTATATAGAGAGAACATACATTACAGCTAGCACACGCAGAACATTTCAGTACATACAGGCTAGACAGAGAAAGATTACACTTTCAGTTAGCACATTCATTACATATACATTTATGCAGTTATGTGAACCATTGAGCGGGTCATGGAACTTCCTGCCACAACCGTTCTTGTATCCCGAATCTCCTTAATTGAGGAGCGTATGACTTTGCGTATAGATCTATACTGGATTGACTATCCTACACCTTGCTGCTCGCTACAGTGGGACTTGCAAGTCTACGGGTGCCAAATGTCATTTCTTACGGCGTCTTACATCGTCGTTTTATTAGATTCGGTAGCAAGATACATGTCGATCACATGTTATATTGAATACCTTTTTGTTTTAAGGTAGTTAGTACAGCGGTAGTCATTTATTACAAATACTACAGTACTTTCAGGATTTCAATAGATTTAAGGTAGTTAGGGGGTGTTTGGCTAAAATTTTGAAAGGGCAAAAGTCCTTTTTGGAAAAGTTGTGAAAAGTCAGGTTTCTATGACTTTTCCAAAAAGTTCATTTTCCTTGTATAAAAAAGTAGCTTTTATAAGATTACCAAACATCTTTTGCCTTTTTATCTTTTCCTAAAAGCTAAAAGATGTTTTAAAAGATTAAACAAACACCCCCTTAGTACGGTTGTAGCTATTTGATACTACACCATAGTATTATTTCATTTTCCCATTACATTCACTTCGTGAACATTCACACGATGCACGGTAATATAGAAACTATATTTTGGTTAATGATAGTCAGATTTGGGAAAATACACACTCTTACAAGAGACACACATATGGATACTAGATGCCTTGGTAGAAGGATACAGTTAGTAGGAAACATAGGGTTTTCTAGAATGTTCATTTACATACAAATACTTACAGTTCATTTACATACAAATACTTACAGTCCATTTTCATACAAATAGTTACAGTTCATGCGTACAAATACTTACATTTCAAATACATACAAGTACCTACATACAAATTAAGACATTAAAATGCTTATGATCTCACCAGCTTTAAAGCTAATACTCGCTCTCAAAATAACTTGTATCCTCAGGTCAACCATAGATAGGTACCGATGCAAGGTTTAGAGAAGATGGTGCTCGTTCAAGACTCATCTTTCATTTTGATTTATACTTTAGTGTCTATTATAATTTGATAGAACACACTTGTATTAAAATTATATTATTAATGCAATGGATGATGTTATTGCTTGTTTACTACTTTTCATTGTTGTGATACTGTACATGACGTCCTCCACCCCAGAACGTTTCTACCGTTCTTGGTTTTGGGGTGTGACAGATTGGTATCAGAGCATTGTTTATAGTGAATTAAGTATATCAACCCATAAAATATATACTAACTATAAATACATAAGGGATTAAAAATACTCTGACCAAGAGTTTATACTTTAAATAATAAAATATTTAATTAAGTATATGTGTCTGCATTCATACTAAAATCAGTGTCACTATGACAGTACAAAAGAATTACGATTGTTGGATAACACAGATGGGCTTAGAGACATATGGTCAAAACTGGGAAGATATAGCCTGGTCACCTATATTATCCGAGGTTTGACTAGCATGTGCCTAAGTGTTGTTGTGTGGTTGCAACAAGTCTAAAATCTTACCAACCCTACCACAATGAGAACAGTAGAACATAACATTAAACTTAAAATACTATAGGAGTATTTGGTGTTACTATAAGTACTTTATACTTGAGAACTAAAACGGGATCTTCATTACTAAGTTGATAGTTGCTAAGTGGATAGACTAAGACTATATGTAATTAGGATGTTATAGACTTAGAATCTGTGAAAATTTTTACTTTACCTATATTTTGTGTGAATTTGGAGTTAATATCACTTATTCGAAGGCCTATCCTGTTTCGATTACATATAACTGGTATGCACTTCACAAATAGCAATGTAAGTAATGAAGATTTTCTAAATAATTATCTAGATAGTTTCATCTAATAATTATTTTCTTACCCCCATTCTCGCATAGATAACATGGCTGGACTCCATCCCCACGGCAACCAGTACCTCCCGAACGAAGTCATTGCTGGATGGTTTGGAGAAGACCCAGAGAATGATCATCTGATTCCTTTGAATGATTACCATGATGAAGAACTTTTGGATGGTTCTAACTCTGAACCTGAGGTTGAGAACCTACCCCAGGTAGCTCCCATTCCAATTCCTAACCCTCGTCCGGCTTTTCATGGCCAGACGCCTCCATGGGTCGAATGTTTGGAAGCATGGAGCGAAGATCAAGATCAACCTATGCCGTTTAATGGAGACCAAAGCTTCTACAACGTAAATGAAGGGAGCACAGCAGACAGAGTTCTACCAATCCTGATCCGTAGAGTTTCCCGAAACCAAATTCAGGGCAGGACAACTCTACATCGTATCGAGGAAGTTGACACCAATCGAGGGATGCATATCCTTCGCACCAACAGCCTTGAACATACTCGTGAGAGATCTGAGAGAGACCACGAAACCCTGCTGTAAGCATTAGCTAAAACCTGAGCCGAAGTCATAGAGCTCCGAATACGTTAGAGGGTATACGAAAGATACCTGCTTGATATGGAACGTCAACTGGCTGAACTGAGAGTTCACCAGAGGTATGACCGTCGCCAGTAGTATATGCTTTACTTTATTTTTCCTTGTTAAAAAGGAATCATTTTTCTGTCTATGCCCGATGTGGCATTTTCTATGAAACTATCTTGTACTGTAAGTACTTTTGGTTAAGTCTTTTTGTTGTCAAGGACTATCTTCTTTGGATATGATGTAAGACCTTTTACAAGGTCATTTTCCCGAACTTTTACATCATGAATATCAAATATATTGATAGTCGGCTAACTTCTGTGTCATTTTCTTTATTCAAATACTCTCATCATACTTCGTGTGAGTATACATGAAACATGCTTTAGTCTAGTCATTAGACTATAACAATTTAGCTCAGGAGACATTTAAGTCTCTTTTAGTGGTTGGGTCATGCTATTCACCAAACAACGATACCTCGGCTTGAAAGACAAACGTCTTGAGACCAGTGTTCAAACTTACTTCCACTCATCACTAGGACTGCATCATAGGGATGTAGGTCAACCCCTCATAAACACACTTCCACTCAGTACTAGGAATGCATCATAGGGATGTAGGTCAAACTTTCAAGAACATAGTCTTACTCTTTACTTGAACAATCGAAGTACATCTAGGGTCAACCTGAATCGCTCACAAAATCCTTATCTTTCGTATTGCAGAATCATGCATCCATTCGGAAATAGTTACCCGAACAACGAAACCCCTAACCTTTATATTGATGCAGCTACCTTTCTAATCGCAGTCTTAACTGTTGTGGCAGCTATTCTGACCCACCTTAACGCTAACTATGCAAATGTTAGCGGAATGAGTATCAACGCTTCCAATCCAAGAGACAACCAAGTACACCCAGGAGCAACGAACTACCACAACACTATGAATCGTAAGCCCAAGAATAGCAAAAGAAAGTTCAAGAATGGAGTCAAGGGAAAATCACACCAAGGGACGAGCAAAAGACAACAACCAGTGACAGCCTTCATAGCCACGACGTCTACACCTTCCACTACCATTCTTTCTGGTATCCCAGTTAACCCAGTAAGACCTTATGCTGGAAAACTCCCAAAATGCATCAAATGCAATTACCACCACCATGGACTCTATTGGGAAATGTAGTGCTTAAACTGCAACAAAAAGGGACATACCATCCGTTACTGCAATACTCCGATCCAACACATTACTTCAACCACAAATGTCGGAACTTCTCGGATAAGCCATCTATGTGGTGTAATGGGACACCTCAAAAGGTAATGCCCATCAGAGAAGAATAACAACGAATCCGGAGGAGTTTGACCTCATAATGGAAAGAGGAAGTTAAGGACCCTACTAAAGTATAGGTTCCCTTCCAATCATCAGTATTTTGTATGTTTAAAACTAGTGCAACTAGAGTCTTACCATTTGCGAGATCCTGTCCGAATAGGGATGCTCGTGCTGTGTATACTTGTCTTTTGTAGTATACCTCATTCGCAGTAATGGTCTTGTAGTAAAGTCTAAAGTACTGTAACTCTGTTGATGGTTGCACTGCTGTGTTTGTCTGTAATGCCTTATGTTCAAATCTAATGTCTTTAATTTTTCCTTATGATTATGACATTATCATACAACTATATTCACTATGATCCGCACGAAACCAGTTTCATACGTACATCTCTTTCTTCGAAACCGCCTTTCCAGCAAAGCCGTCATATAATAACACCGAAGTACTCATGCATGGAGTACCTCATAGTTCTTTTCCTTTCCGAAGAAATCCCCACAGTATCACTCGTACAGTATGTCAAGTTCAATCCAAAGATCCATACGGTTGATCGGTCGTTGAAGAATAAATACATAGGAGTGGTATATAATCAAGGTTCTCCAGGTTTAGAATTGATGATCCCACTTTAAATTCTTTTCCTCATAGGGATAAGAGCTTAAGGAAGAATCAGTTATTCGACTACCTTTTCAATCTTAGTTATATACGACTCGTATACACGATTGATTAGCCATGTATGAATTCTAATATGAACTTCAGGATGGAGAACTGCCCAAGACTACGAGTAATTGCATTTTTATATGAACAAACTTAGAACCCAGTATGACTTTGGTAACCAGATCGCCCTTTAGTCTAAACACCTACGGAGATACAAGAACAATCTGGACAACTTAGCGAACTACGCAGAAATAGAATTGGAAGACTAGGTTTCTCACCCTAGAGAGCTCCAGTCTTATTCTGCCAGAGATCGACGGATTACATCGTATGTGCCTCAACTATCGAGGACTTCGTCAAGATTTTTTTCATTAGAAATCGTTATCTCTGCCTCTCATAGATGAATCAGTTGAAAAAACGCATGGAGCGAGTTACCTTTCAGGAAAGGACCGAGATCCGAATATCAGTAGTTTTGAGTGATAAAGAAGGATGTCTCGAAGACTACCTTCCGAACTCGATACGGACACTCCAAGTCCGTAGTGATACCCATCGGATAGGACCAATACGCCCGAAAAATTCATGAGTTAATGAATAGAGTTCGTATTTCTTACTTGGATCAGTTCGTTATTTTCCATGTAACGACTTACTTATCTACCCTAGTAGTAAGAAGAAACCCACGGAAACATTACCCTCAGAGATACTTTTCGCAAAGTTCTGTAAACATGAGTTTTGGAATTGAAGAGTCAAAATTTCCTAAGACGCACTATTAGTGATGTGGAAATTCTTGAGTACTCTGTCAATTTATCAAAACTATTGAGAATTTGTCGACACCAGAGACGCGATAGGAATTCCCCAAATTCTAGGTCTTACAGACCTACTGCCACAGTTCATCCAGAACTCCACACATATTACAGGAACCCTTACGACTTTGACCCGGCAGAGGGCTGCCTTTGACTGAGAAGTTAGCCAAGAAAACGGAACCTTGGAAATTCCAAGTGAGAGGCCAAGTTCTTTAGGAAAACTCACTCTGGGAATGGCTTAATACGCTTTGTATTGCGTGGAAAGCTAAATCCAAGATAGTCAGGACCTCCAAGATTCTTACCAGAATCGGTCCTGTATCTCACAGACTAGACCTACACCGCGAACTTAGTAACGTACATTTTACTCTTCGCATCTCGATCTTGAAACAGTACCTTTCCGTAAGGACTCTCGTAAGTGCGCTCGACGATATCGATATTAACGAGATCCTCACCTTCGTATTAGAATCGTAGTGACCCTCTACCGAGTGGTCAAGCGGACGAAGCTGCGTCGCCTCCCTATAGTGAAGGTTCATTGGGATACCAACCGCGAACCCGATTTCACTTAGGAGAGCGACAACCAATCGATTTGGAATTTACCACCTCTCGACTCGATCATTCATACCTACTTCCTTACCTAAATTCTAATTTCAGGACAAATTCCCTTTAACAGGGGGATGATGTGACAACACGAAATTTTTATTTGGTCAAACTCTAAAAGTCAACCACCTCTTGTCATAAGTTAATGTCATTATTTCTTATTCTTCATAAATTTAAGACAAAATTGCAAAAATGGTCCCTGTGGTTGGCAAAATTATGTGACTTTGGTCCAAAAAAGTTTGATGGTGCGTCAGTGGTCCAATTTTGGATCTTTTTATTGTTTTTGGTCCCTATACACTTAAAAAGACAATTATGCCCTTACAATTTATATGTTTCATTTTCTTTAATTTTGAAAATGCATAAATTAATTTAATTTATATTTTTCATTTATATTTCATTTGTCTCATCTCTCTCAACAAAAGAAACACACACACACTCACACTCAAGAAACATATCGCCCCTAATGGATGCCACCATTACCACCGACTGCAACCACCAACAACTACCAGCGTCCGCCACCATCACCATTGGCTGCCACCACCATCCACTACAAACAACTAATCCCATCCTCGCCCATCTTTCTTTCCTCAGACCTGGATGAAATTTCCCCACCAGAACCACCCTTCTGATTGGTGTTGTCCCTACCAAAATACCACCACTTCCATTTTTCAATGATTAGGGGTTTCAGCCACCACCACCACCACCATAGAAGATGACAACATCCTCATTCACCACCATTGTCTTTCTCAACCACTATTCGCCACCAACCACCATCATCTCCCCCACCCTCACCTCCTCTCCGTTAACCAGATGACCTTCACTGTTGACCACCAAACCACCGTTCATCGATTTTTTTCCAAATACCTCTCAATCCTATAAGACTTGAAACATCAGAAAATCAGGGGATGATTGATTCAAAAGGGGTTGAAAAGAACCTCAAATATTTCATCAAAAGTACAGAGAAATGAAAAATCTTCTACCTAGCTAGATAGAGCAAAAATCGAACCTTGTATAAAATCTTTAAAGACATGTCAACTACGAGAGTCTTAGGGAGAAAAACACTAACTTGTTTCTATCAGATTCTCAGTTTTGGCGATATACAGGTACGATTTCATAGTTTTATTTACATATCTGAATTCTAGAATTTATGCTCCTTGATGATGGTCAGATGCTTTTGTATTGCCCAGATGTATTTGAATTTACCCCTCTTGGTGCAAATCGAAAACCCAGAAGATGATCCTATCTGATTTGCGTTTTTTTATTCTTTGGTTTGGTTTTTTTTAAGGTATTGGATGTGTGTAACAGTCTAGTTTGTAGATCTGGAAATGAACATTTTGAGCTATCGGAGAAGACGAAGGGGCAGTGGTAGATGGGTCGCGTCATTGGAATTTTCATCTGGGTCACAAGCTACTGTCACCGGAGTTTGCTAGGGGTGGGCGGTGTTGCACAAGTAAGGGGTTGCAATGGTGGTGTAGGTGGTGGTTTTCGAGCATCTGTAGAATACAGGGAGAGGGTAGACCAAGTACCGATTTTGGTGTTATTAAGAGAGAGAGAGAGAGAGAGAGAGAGAGAGAGAGAGAGAGGTGGGGTATAGTGGGTGATAATTTAATTTTCTTTTTATTTTAAATAATATAATAGGAAATTTAATAAAATAAATTAAAAATGAAATATTTCAGGGCATATTGGTCATTTTATGTTGGGTGTGGACCAAAACCACACAAAAATGACAATATAGGGACCAAAACCGTAGAAGGTATCCAAAATTGGACCACTGGTACACCGTCAAACTTTTTTGGAC
This sequence comes from Lactuca saligna, assembly GCF_052625555.1. Lineage (NCBI taxonomy): Eukaryota > Viridiplantae > Streptophyta > Magnoliopsida > Asterales > Asteraceae > Lactuca > Lactuca saligna. Next base: position 111,500,218 of record NC_136419.1, read on the forward strand.
CAAAGTTACATAATTTTGCCAACCACAGGGATCTTTTTTGCAATTTTGTCTAAATTTAAAGTATGTTTGATTATTTTAATATTATTTTTAAGCGAACGGGTGAAAGAAAGTGTCGTCTTGGGTTTTGAAATTTAAAAACCGCAAACACCTCGTGTCTTCGAATTTCACGACCAAACTTTTAGGTTTAGGTCGAAAAATCATCCAAAAACGTAAACTCGTGCCTTAAGCACGAGTTTACTCCCCAAAAACTAGTCATTTTGTGTTTACTCCCCAAACACCAAAAGAGTAAACTCCAAAATATCCTCTCAAGTATCATCCAAGTTTTTATTTAAAATCTTCAATCTAGTAAGTGTTTCTAGCCCTTTCAAGTTAGTATATCACTTAATCTAGTGATCGTACATCCTTTAATCCATCCATTTTTGTGTTTTGATTAGTTTTTCCAAAACACCAAGAACACCAAGAACACACACTAGTGTTCTTGGAATTAAAGTTCATTTCAAGCTTCCACAATGTAAGTACTTCTATCCTAGAGTCATTTTGAGCTTGCTATACATGTTTATACCAAAGAAAAGTCCCAAGAACACCAAGATAAAGGTGTTCACGGTTTTGGAGGTCCCAAAACCGTAAACACCAAATATAGGGCCAAAATGGTGTGTTAAGGTGCCTAGATGCTTCACAATGCCTTAGGGACTTGTCTAGGTTCATCCTTGAAGAGTTTATCACACAAAAGGCACCAAAACCTTCCATTTTCATGTGTTTACGGTTTAGGGATGTCCCAAAACCGTAAACACCCAAAAAGGTGTGTAAATGTCCCATAAATGTCCTATAGTTGTTCCTTAAGCCTAAATCTAACCTAGACTAGTGCCATGATTGAGCTAAGGACTTGAAAACCCCAAATACCATAAACTTAGGAGTTTAAGGAAGTAAACTCATGAGTTTAAGGTAGAAAACTCATGAAAAATGGTCCTTAGATCATAAACTCCATTTAGGAGTGTTTTGATGCAACACAACACTTCCTAAGGCTAAATCATGAAGTAGGAATGCTTGGAATAGCTTAGAAGACTTCAAATCAACAAATGGTCAAAAGGTTAGGAGTTTAAGACCGTAAACTCTTGAGTTTACGACCGTAAACTCAAGAGTTTATGACCGTAAACTCAAGGGATGTTGATCCTTAGGAAGTAAACTCATCTTAAGAGTGTTCCGTGAACCCTAAACACACTAGCCTTTCCCTACAACACTTAGATGCACTCCTTAGCACTTATAACACTTATACAAAGTGTTTGTCATGTCCTAGAGTGTCTTGAATTGTTTATTAGTTGTTTAAAGACTAACTGTTTATATATATATCTCCTCATATGTAATTAGAATCTTTGTGCGTGTCTAAGTCTTCACTTGACACCAAGCACTTATCCGAAACTTTTTTCCGATCCACTCTCAACAGGTGAGTTCATACCCCCTTAATCAATGTTTTAAATGTTTTTAAATGTTTTATGGGGGGATACAAGTAGAATCATGCTAGTTATTATATCAAATGACATGTGATTAATAAGCGGCATTCAAATGATTTACTACACATTAGCTGTTTTACCAAACAGTTGTTATTCAAAGGATTTTCATATACGTTTTATATGTTTAAAACTCTTGATTTAATTGTTCATTATACACTGTATGTTTCAATTCAAACTCATTTACAATTGTGTTTCAAACAAATGTCTCTTTGTATTTAAAACTATTTTGTTAGATAAATACCTCCAACCCGTTTTATAGATTGACATGAAGCTGATCTTTTCTTAGATAGTAATCCTGTTCAAAAGGTTTTACAAAACTTATTTTATTCTTTTATATTGTCAATGGCATGCCTATATATGTAAGGTTATATAAGAAATGTTTAAAGAGCTTAAGAAGGCTATTCACCCTATTTCCTTTTCATGCTTGAGATGTGGTCTGGTGGGATATCCATTATCCGTATGAAGGTCCTTTAAATATTAGTTATATATTATGTGTACATATATAGTCATAAAGGTTCTTCCAGTTCATTCAGTACCCTTGGGTAGCAAGGGTATACTTCCATGTTCATACGTACCAGTTATATTACTAGTAAGCTACCATATGAGTAGTTTAGGAAGATACTAGAAATATTACTAGAATGTGATATATACGAGTCAGTTCATTCATGAGTCTATACATTCTAGATAGAGAGAACACACATTACAACTAGTACACACAGTACATTATTATACATGCTATATAGAGAGAACATACATTACAGCTAGTACACACAGTACTTTACTATACATGCTAGATAGAGAGAACATACATTACAGCAAGCACACGCAAAACATTTCAGTACATACAGGCTAGACAGAGAAAGATTACACTTTTAGTTAACACATTTATTACATATACATTTATGCAGTTATGTGAACCATTGAGCGGGTCATGGCACTTCCTACCAAGACTGTTCTTGTATCCCGAATCTCCTTAATTTGGGAGCGTATGACTTTGCGTATAGATCTATATTGGATTGACTATCCTACACCTTGTTGCTCGCTACAGTGGGACTTGGAAGTCTACGGGTGCCAAATGTCATTTCTTATGGCGTCTTACATCGTCGTTTTACTAGAGTCGGTAGCAAGATACAGGTCGATCACATGTTATATTGAATACCTTTTTGTTTTAAGGTAGTTAGTACAGCGCTAGTCACTTATTACAAATACTACAATACTTTCAGGATTTCAATAGATTTAAGGTAGTTAGTACGGTTGTAGCTATTTGATACTACACCATAGTACTATTTCATTTTCCCATTACATTCACTTCGTGAACATTCACACGATGCACGGTAATATAGAAACTATATTTTGGTTAACGATAGTCAGATTTGGGAAAATACACACTCTTACAAGAGACACACACATGGATACAAGATGCATTGGTAGAAGGATGCAGTTAGTAGGAAACATAGGGTTTTCTAGGATGTTCATTTACATACAAATACTTACAGTTCATTTACATACAAATACTTTCAATCCATTTTCATGCAAATAGTTACAGTTCATGCGTATAATACTTACATTTCAAATACATACAAGTACCTACATACAAATTAAGACATTAAAATGCTTATGATCTCACCAGCTTTAAATCTAATACTCTCTCTAAAAATAACTTGTTTCCTTAGGTCAACCATAGACAGGTATCGATGCAAGGTTTAGAGAAGATGGTGCTCGTTCAAGACTCATCTTTCATTTTGATTTATACTTTAGTGTCTATTATAATTTGACAGAACACACTTGTATTAAAATTATATTATTAATGCAATAGATGATGTTATTGCTTGTTTACTAGTTTTCATTGTTGTGATACTGTACATGATGTCCTCCACCCCAGAACGTTTCCGCCGTTCTTGGTTTTGGGGTGTGACACGGATCGTGGAAGATTGACTTACTACCTTGGCATTGAAGTTAAGCAAGAAGAATCGGGGATTACAATAAACCAATAAGCATATGCTAGACACATTCTAAAAGAAGTCGGTTTACATGATTGCAATCCGACCCACATTCCAATAAAACCGGGAATTAAATTGTCGAAGGCCGAAGATGAACCCGAAATCGACCCGACACAATATTGAAAGGTGGTAGGATGTCTTAGATATCTTTTGCAAACGAGACCCGATATGGCATATGCGGTAGGAGTTGTTAGCTGATACATGCAAAGTCCAAGAGAGTCACATGGAGTTGCAATCAAACATATTCTAATATACTTACGAGGAACAACGGGATATAGAATCAAGTACGAGAGGATGGGACAAAGGCGACTTATTAGTTATAGTGATAGTAGTCACAATGTTGACCCAGATGACGGAAGAAGTACAATCGGTCATATTTTCTACTACGGGTCGTCTCCAATTACATGGTGTTCGCAAAAGCAAGATACCGTTGCTTTATCATCATGCGAGGCGGAGTTCATGGTAGCCACAGCGAGTGCATGTCAAGCAATATGGCTTCAAAATTTGCTTGGAGAAATCATGAACAAAGCCCAAGAGAAAGTGATTCTTAGTGTTGATAACAAGTCAACTATCGAACTAACGAAGAATCCCGTTTTTCATGGAAGAAGTAAACACATTCACACGAGGTTTCACTTCATTCGTAATTGTGTCGAAAGGGACCAAGTGGGGGTGGAGTACATTCCCGGTGAAGAACAAAAGGCGGATATTCTTACGAAACCACTAGCTCGAACCAAGTTCAAGGAAATGTGGAGCTTGATCGGGATTGAAGAATTCTCTAGAATGACTTAGAGATTCAGGGGTGATTGTTGGAATCCTAAGTCATGTAGGACTTGGAGTCCAAGAATCTTGGAGCTTAAGCATAGGTTTAAGTTTCCTTGTCTAATTCTACAAGCCGGTAGTTTAGATATATATATATATATATATATATATATATATATATATATATATATATATATGTGTGTGTGTGTGTGTGTGTGTGTGTGTGTGTGTGTGTGTAGATACTGAGTCATGGTTTGTACAGAAAACAATATATGTTTTGAGTGATTTTCCTATTAATCAAAGAGTTAGTTTGATTACTTGTGTTTTCTACTAACTCGAGTTAAATATATTTTTCGGATTCATCTTGTGAATTTAGATTCACATCGTGAATTTTCAAAGATTCACATTGTGAATTTGACGAAAAAAACAATTATCGAATTTGATATCATTGGAAAAATGATAAAAATTATGAATTTATGTATTTTTAGTTTTTATTTTTGATAAAAAAAAAAATAAGTTTCCTTATTTTTTATTTTTTATTTTTTTTAATTTTTTTTTTTAACTTTTAGAACTTATTATATATATATATATATATATATATATATATATATATATATATATATATATATATATATATATATATATATATATATATATATATATATATATATATGGGAAAAGTGAATATACCTTTAAGGGTATATAAGTTTAGGTACCCAAACTCACTATACTACATCGTTTTGTATCATATATATACATTGTAATTGTCCAATGTTCTTATAATTCAACTTCTAACTTGATTTACTTCTAAAATTTTTATCAATTTCATATTTATATTCCTCTTACAAAATTTTCGATTTCAACTAAAATATATATAGCATAGTAAGTGTTCGGCAAAAAGATATGATGTAAGAGAAAGATAATAATGAAATTTCGAAAATTTTGAAAGTAAATCAAATCAAGGGTTGAAGTTTAAGAACATTATAATAAATATATTAAACAAAATGACGTATTATAATGAGTTTGGGTACCAAAGTTTGTATACCCTTAAGGGTATATTCACTTTTCCCTATATATATATATATATATATATATATATATATATATATATATATATATATATATATATATATATATATATATATATATATATATATATATATATATATAAACATAAAAATGATAGATTAAATAATTATTTATGGGTGGACCGAAAGCTAACCCATATCCGTTCCGATCATGCTGCTTAATAATGTTTTTTTTTTCTTTTTTTTTTTCTATGTCTGATTTCTTTTTATTTGCCAACATGAAATGTGCATAAAGATCGTTTTTTGTCCTTCTAAGAATAGTGATATACACACTTTGAGGCCTTCCATTTCAATTCATGTTTAATGTGTTTAATGAAGCCACCAAACGGCCCAATATAATATAATATAATGGAGCAGTCCAATATCTTTTATATGCCATCTAGCCGTGCATATACATACATTTTTATATTAGTTATTCTATGAGTTTATTAAACAAAATTATATAAAAGTATAAAATTTAAAAATGATGAATTTATCATGAAAGTAAAAAAAATTATTGAATTATGGAAATTGAAATGTTTATTTTTCTTTTAAATATAAACAAATAAATAAAAGAAATATTTGGTTTTAATTTATAAAATTTAAAAGTAGAAGAAAGTTGCATTAATTAAATTTATAGTCATTTATTATTACGTTTATTACAATTATTATATGGAATTTAATAGAATGAAGAAAACCCATAAAATGATAAATATAAAAAAAAAAAAAAAAAAAAAAAAAAATCAATCTAAAATAACTACAAAATGTGATAAATTTGTAATCAAAAGTTTTGAATAAGTTTGTGATAAAATGCAAGTAATAAGTTTATATAATGGCGTATATCCGTATGTTACATTTCTATATATTTGTATGTTAGATTCGGTTATCTTTAAATTTCAAGCATTTTATTTTAAAAAATAGAGTAAATTACACGAATGGTCCCTATGGTTTAGTGTAATTTGCGCGTTTGGTCCCTAACTTATATTTTTAACTCGGAAGGTCCCTATTGTTTGTTTTTGTTATGCATTCGGTCCATGTCTTACCTAAAAAGACTATTTTACCCTTGATTTTTTAAATTTATTTAAATAAACACAACCTTAACCCCATTTATTTACCTTACCTTACCTATCCTAATATTTTTTCCTATTTAAATAATAGTATTTTTAGTTCAGATAGGGACCAAGCATGTAACAAAAATAAACAGTAGGGACCAAGCGCGTAACAAGTACAAACAACAGGGACCTTCCGAGTTAAAAAATAAGTTAGGGACCAATCACGTAAATTTCCCCAAACCATAGGGACCATTCGTGTAATTTACTCTAAAAAATAATCGGTTATCTTTAAATTTTATTTGATTTCAAAAAAATAATTTGTACTTATACTATTGAATTAATTAATAATTATTTTCTAACACTAGCTTTCGGTTGAAAATAAATAAAAGCTTTTATTTTTTATACAAGCAATAGTGGAGAAGATAGTTTACCTTATTGCAAAATAAATTATGGTGACTATTAATCATCATGATATGCTTTACAATTTTGATTAGGAATGGTTTTGGATATATTCAGTGTGAAGAGCCCGGTAGCAGCAACACATGTGTGTTTTGGTTACCTCGGATTGAGGTGAGTCTCCTCACTGTACACGTGGGTCGAAGACACTAATGCTAGACCACTAGAATATGTTGTGTTGGATGCTAGTTGTCTTTATGACTCTTGCATTGTATGACGGGTTGGGCTTAATGACATGCATTTAGGGCTAGGCCCAACTGCATGAGAGGGTTGGGCCCATTGTATGACAGATTAGGCCCAAATGTAAGTTGGGTTAGGCTCATTGATTAGGAAGGGCTAGGCCCATTATTAGGGGATGAGCCCAATATGCGGGCTAGGCTCAGTGATATATATGATATGTGGTATTTTAAGGAACTCAGTGAGTCTTGTGCTTACAGTTTTATGGTTATGGTTTTAGGTATATCCAGTTCGAAAGGGAAGGGTCCGGCATGATTGCACAACATCATCCAGAGTTTAATTCTGCAATAGTTGTTTATGAATTTTACTCTGATGTATAAATATTACTTTTACCTTGAACGCTTTTGGGAACAAATTGCTATACGGATTAATGTTTTAAAAATGAAAATTTTTCCATGGATTTTTGGGACGTTACATCATAAGTTCACTTGCATGAATACCATTAATAACTGTAAAAAATATGTTCTTTCAATGTAACATCCAAAATTTCAAACCAAAATTTTCATTGAAAATAGATTAAATAATCAAAACCCTTTTCTAAAAACATAAGGTATAATTTAATTGTTTGAAAACCATATGTTTAAATGGAGTTAAAATTCAAAACAACAGAAACCCAGCAACATCAAAGCAAGTAGAATCTCTTATGGCTGCTCCAACGACTTCCCGGCTATCATTATCACAATAATCACTTAGTCAAAAACTGAGAATCCTTGTAAGGGAAAATGACAATTTTACCCCTAGTCAAATTCAACATTCTGGTCAAGTCACCCCATGACTTGCGAAGTTCCCTGGCTACCCATAGTCGTGATTTGGCGAATCAACTCGTCAAGTCCTTTCTCAGACTCATCGAGTTCTACCTTAAACTGAATTGGGACAATACAACTCAACTCGCCGAGTTCCTCTATGGACTCAATGAGTTCCTCAGTCTTTTTGGTCCATCTTAACAAATTAAGCCTCTACTCTCCAGATCCAAAGTCCATACTTCTTCTACATACTGAAAGAACCCTCTTAAGGGTAAAGTTTCCAACTGTACCCGTTAATAGTCCTTCTTAATGGGTTTAGCTTAAACCCTAGTTCTTTAGGACATAGAACTTTGTCCAAAAGCCATAATACTCCAAACCAAAACATGAAAACTGAGACCTAGGTCCTAGACACCAAATGAACACGTAAAGTCTCAGACTTTCCTTCCATGCATGGCCTTTTGGGCTTAAAAAGGTCAAACTAACACCTTAGAGCTTGCATGGGGGCTTCAATGGCATAAAGTTTGCACCTTTATGCCTTAACAACCCTTAATGATTCCAGATCTGAAGGGATCCTTTCTTGGGATGTCCATATCCAAAGGGTCAAGCTTCTCGGACCCAAAATCCGATAAAGTGGAAATAAGGAGATATATTAAACTAATAGAAAAGTTAGAGGCTTAATTACCAAAAAATGAGGGGAATGAGATGTTGCTTCTGGATCTACAATCTTCTCTTAGAGCCCTCTAGCTTCTTCTTCTTCTACAAGCTTCAAATCACACACGATCACTCAAAAATGGCTCACAAACTCACAGAATGCTCTAGGGTTACGTGGATTAGGATTTAGGACTTGGAGGCTAGAAATGAGGCCATAAGGTGGGGATTAAGATAATTAAATATGGTGCAAAACCCTGAAATTAGGGTTTCATTCTTGCATACCAAGTTGCCGAGTTGAGGGCTCTCAACTCATCGAGTAGATTACTTAAAACCCCGCCTCAAATCACGTTTCTACTCGACGAGTCTGGGGCTTCCAACTCATCGAGTAGCTCTATAAAGATGAATAAATTATAATTAAATGTATACCATGAATCAGGCATTACAATTCTACCCATTTGACTTAGACTTCATCCTCAAAGTCTGCCGTGTCTGGAAACAACTCCGGGTAGTGCTCCCTCATCTCCTCCTCGGGCTCCCAAGTCCACTCTAAACCCCTGCGGTACTGCCACTGCACCTTCACCAGTCCAACCCTCTTGTTCGTCAGCTCATTCGTCTTCTGAACGAGAATAGCTATTGCTCTCTTGATATAATTCAGACTATATCAACTTGAAGGTCCTTTAGAGGCACAACCACTGTGTTATACACTAAGCACATTCGCAGCTAAGAAACATGGAAAGTATTGTGGATATGGTTGAGCTCTACTGGAAGATCCAATTTGTATGCCACCATTCCCACCCGGGCTATAACCCCGAAAGGGTCGATATACCTGGGGCCCAGTTTGCCCCTCTTCCGGAACTAGATGACACCTTTAAGTGGACCATGCCGCCCACCTGAAACTCCAAGTCTTAACGCCGCATGTCGGCGTAGCTCTTCTGCCAACTCTGAGCAGTCTGGAGCATGATCCGGACCCGCTGGATCCTCTCTGTAGTCTTGAGTACTACCTTAGTACTCCCCATGACCCTCTAACTAACCTCGCCCCAACATATTGGGGTCCTACACTTCCTACCTTAGAGCATCTCGAAAGGAGGTCGGTTTATGCTGGCGTGGTAACTATTGTTATATGAAAATTTCGCTAACAGAAGATACGTATCCCAACTGCCACTGAAATCCAAGACATATGCGTGTAGCATGTCGTCGAGATTCTGTATCATCCTCTCGCTTCGTCTGTCTGTCTGTGGGTGGAAAGTGGTGTTGAAGTGGAGATGAGTACCCATCTTGTTGTGAAACCGCTTCCAAAATCTATAAGTGAAATGGACATCTCAGTCTGACACCACCAAGACAGACACTCCATGTCGTGCCGCTATCTCTCGCATGTAAATCTTGGCCAACTTCCGATCCATGATGACCCATATTGAATATACTCCACATGCGGTTCAGGGAAGCTTCGTAATGAAATCCATAGTAATGTCCTCCCACTTCCACACAGGGATATATAATAGTTGAATCTTGTCGTGAGCCCTCTGGTGCTCTGCCTTGACCGTCCTGCAGGTCAAGCATCGGTCAACGTACCAGGCTACATCTCGCTTCATGAAGGGCCACCAGTAATCAGGACGAAGATCTCTGTACATCTTCGTCGCCTAGGGATGGATGGAAAATCTGGACTTGTGGGCCTCATCCATTAGAATCTGTCGTACTCTACCCTAGTACGGTACCCAGACCCTGTATGCAGGGTCAATAACCCATGGATGTCATAATCAAATGAGGCCACCTAGCCAATGATCCGCTCACACTTCCGATGTTCCTCCTTCAAGCCCTCAACATGCACATCTCTATTCTGCTCCAGCAATGGAGTAATCACTGTCATCCTTAGACAGGTGTCTGAAATCGGGGCTGCTACCGCCTTATGGCTCATGGCATCGTCCAGCACATTGGCCTTGCCCGAGTGGTAAAGGATCTCATAGTTGTACTCCTTTACCACATCTAACCAGCGACGTTGCCTCATATTCAGATTCGCCTGATCCATTAGGTATCTCAAACTATTGTGGTCCGTGTAAATGGTACAACGGACCCCATAGAGGTAATCCCACCAAATATTGAGGGCGAAAAACACAACCCGTAGCTCTAAATCATGCATTGGATAGTTAGACTCGTGAGGCTTCAACTGCCTTGAAGTGTAAGCTATCATGTGACCTCGCTGCATCAACATCGCACCCATGCTCGTAATCGAAGCATCACAGTAAACCATGAAGTCATCAATGCCCTTCGGCAAAGTCAGAATCTGTGCCTCACGTAACTGTTGTATGAGAGTCTTGAAGGATGTCTGCTGCTCAGGCCCCCAGCAAAATATCAACGACTTCTTGGCCAGTCGGGTCAAGGAACAACGATCTTCGAGAAGTCCTGATTAAATCTACGATAATAACCCGCTAGACCAAGGAAACTCTGTATCTTAATTTGAGACCTCGGAACCTCCCACTGCATTACAACCTCTATCTTGGCCGGATCGACCATAATACCCTTCTAGTTGACAAGGTGCCTAAGAAACTGCACCTCGTGCAACTAGAAATCACACTTGGAGAACTTTGCGAAAAGTCTCTCCCTCCTCAGTGTCTCCAGCACCTCCCTCGGGTGCTCCTCATGATGCTCCCGAGTCTTGGAGTAAACCAAGATGTCATCGATGAAAACTATCACAAACCGGTCCAACATCGGTTTACACATGCGGTTCATGAGATCCATGAATGCGGTGGGAGCATTGGTGAGCCCAAATGGCCTCACCACGAACTCATAGTGACCTTATCGAGTCCTAAAAGTTGTCTTCTAAACATCATCATCTCTGACTCACATCTGGTGATAACCTGATTGTAGGTCAATCATGGAGAACCAAGATGCTCCCTATAGCTGGTCAAATAAATCATCAATCATTGGTAAGGGATAACGGTTCTTCACCGTTACCTTATTCAGCTCTCGGTAGTCTATACACATGCGATGCGACCCATTCTTCTTCTTCACAAACAGGATTGGGGCTCCCCCTGGTGAACTGCTCGGCCTAATAAATTCTTTGTCTAGAAACTCCTGCAACTTCGTAGACAACTCCTGCATCTCGAGAAGAGCCAACTGATATGGTGCATTGGCTATCGGAGATGCACCAGGGATTAGGTCAATCCTAAACTTAACCTGTCTCTCAGAAGGTATTCTAGGTAAATCCTCCGGGAATATGTCTGGGTAATCTTGAACTACTGGTACATCATCGACTGTCACCTTACCCTTATCTCGGGTAGCCATGACATTGGTGACATAACCCGTATAACCCTGCTGAAGATAGCACCTCGCTCTCGCTGTTGAACATAGGGTCAGTCCACCCTACGGCCTCGTGCCCGGAATCACTAACCCTCCCATGCTAGGAGTCCAAACCCTCAATAGCTGCCACTCACAGTCGATCACTGCCCCATTGAGGCTCAATCAGTCCATATCAACTATGACCTTATTCCCTCGCAGGGGAATAAGAACTAGATCCACAGAAAACTGCTCATCGAACAACTGCATTGTACATCCTCCATGAACCCTCGCAACCCTAATGGTCCTATCATCTGCTATCTATACATCAAGCGGTCAATTCAACTCACCAGGAGCCCCTATGAATTGCTTGATGAGCATGAGCGACACAAAAGATCAGGTGACACCTGAATCAAACAGTACCAAAGCTGAAATACCGTTCATTACGAACAACCATATAACAAAACACATAAATATAAGCAATAATAAGTATAAATAAAGAGATAAAGAGAAGATACATATATGTCACCACGTCAGGAGCTGCTCGCACCTCCTCTGCTGTCAACTGAAAGGCCATGCTCTTCGCCAAACGCGCCTCACCCCGTCCCTGATGGCCGTCTGTAATCCTCAACGTAGCAGGGGCAGGTGTTGCCACATGGCCTGCTGCTGCTAAACTTGGGCACTAGGACTGCTTGGGTTCCCTTTGATTACATTGGAAGCAAATCATATTTGATATTGTTGTGGTGGTGGTAGTAGCTGTACAATCTCTATTCACATGCCCAGTTCGGCCGTACTTAAAGCATCCTGAACTCCCTGCCTTGCACGCTCCATCGTGCATCCCGCATTTTCCACAATGGTTATGGCCTTGCTGGCTCTTATATTTGTGGTCTGATACCTTGGGATTCTTGCCCACACTCCCTGTTTGAACCCCGTCGGGTTTCCCCTTCCTCTCCATCTCAAAATCCAACTCTCTCTATATAGCTCTGGTAATCATATCCTCCAGCATCTTATAACTGGATCGACTCATAAATTGGCAGATATCACTCCGCAACATCTCATGATATCGAGCCTTTTTCATCTCCTCGTCCGCCACATACTGTGGAAAGAGAAGGGCCCTCTCCCTGAACATAGCAATCATCTCCTTCACCGTCTTAGTCATCTGCTAGAGATCTTGGAACTCCCTAGCAAGGTGTTGCACCTCTATCACAGGTGTAAACTCGACTCCGAACCTAGCTGAGAAGTCAGTCCATTTCATAGTATTAAGGTAGTGTCACCCACAACATGCATAACCTCGTCCCTCCAGTTTCATGCCTATCCTTCAGAAGACACGATGCAAGTTGAACCTTGTCCCCCTCGGGACATCTGTTGGTGCGAAATGCATTGGCGATATCTGCCAACCATCTGGTGCTCGCAATGGTCTTCCGAGCCCCATGGTAATCGGGAGCTGAAAGCAATCAATCTCTCATCCAAAATGTCACATCCACGAACCGTCAGAAAAACAACGACGGAAACGTCCGGGGGCGGGTGATATCATGCGTAGTATGACAACAATCATATCATAGCAGTCAAAGTAAACACAACCATTACATTACAATAGAATATTTACATCTGTTTGAAAACATGGTTTGTATACATCAGTATATAGCAAAAAATAAAGACGAGACTCCCAAAATGCTCCATCTTCTCCAAAGGATGGCAAGGTACCTGTCTATCTTTGCCTTGAGAATACAAGCGGTTTTTAAAATGTATCAACATAAAGCTGGTGAGTTCATAAGCATGTTTTTGTATTGAAAACTAGTCATTGAATTTGTACAAATGGTTTCTTTTCATTATAAGTAAAATGTCGTTTGTATCGAAACCCATTGTTATCAAGTTCTGAAATATGTATGCATGCTTTCCAAGAAAATCCTATATTTTCTAACATGTTTTTTGATTTCTACATGAAAAGTATGTTCCGTTTGAAAACCCAGGCTACCACCAGTATGTAGTATAAGTTCTGTTTGAAAACCCTGGCTACCACCAGTACGTAGTGTATGATCTATTTGAAAACCATGGCTACCATCAGTATGTAGTGTATAATCTGTTTGAAAACCTTGGCTAACACCAGTATCAATAGTATGTTATGTTCGAAAACCCTGACTACCACTAGTATGTATAGTAGTTTAATTTCTTAAAATAAAACCAAATGTTGTGTCCCTGGAATACCCTCCAGTAAGTAGATAGGTAGTTTTATTAATTAAAATAAAACTATAGAAGAAAGAAATCCCGTAAACAAAGGTTAGTTGATACTATTGTGAGTTCGTCTAATCATACTAGTATGATTGATGACCTCCTTGACGTGTCTTCAGGTGTCATACGATTACAAAATTTTTCACCCCAGGCGTGCCTGCCAAACTGTAGCTAACAGTTCAGGTGGGGATTGTCGGTCCCGAATAGATCTATTCACAAATTTCACGCTCTTCCTCCAGGAGAGTCTGATTATACTAAAGGTGAGGATTTACTGGTACCCCGAGGGGCATAACGAAGATAGGTCTCACAATCCCATATTAACTAGTTTACATGTTGTTATGATGATACTCGTGTTCGAAATCGTTTGTAACGGTGTAGAGTATAAATAATTATACGCAAAATAAGTATTTAGTAAGAAACTCTAGTTTTCTGTACGTAGTAATGGATAAACTAAATCTTTCATAGTTATGTGTTTGACTTTTGTACGTAGTTTGAATTTGTAAGATTGGTAATGAAATCCCTAAATTATACCTATTATAGTTTGATTGGTTTGTTACGTTCATGTAATGTTCTGAAAACTATGTAATTATGATTAGAAAACGTCCATTATGCTCTGCATATTACAAAAGGGATAAGATATCTAAATGTTTGATGTAAAATTGTGGTAATTGCATCAGTTTTTAATTTGTGAAAACCTTTGTGTGTGGCTTGTATTCCCCCCCCCCCCCCCCCCCCCTTGAAAACATGAAAAACTCAAAAAAAGCGTAGGGGTATGGACTCACAGTGTAACGTAGGATACGAATATATGATCGGTATGAGTGCTGAGTCAACAGATGTTTGATACGTAAGTGGATCCTATTAACATATAGTAACACATATATGTATTAGATTAGGATATTTCATGACTAAACATGATGGGAAAACACCCTAAGGACTTAGATATGCTTGAACTAACTGCTGGAGCCATAAATGATCGAACAAGGGAGGTGTATGGCCACAAAATCAAGGGTTTTGTGTGTGTGTGTGTGCGGCCAGAGTGTGCGGCCAGGGTGTGTGTGCGGTTGTACATAGGCGAGTGTAGCTGTACAAGCGGTGTGCGGCGGTACATTGCGGTGTGTGGCCATACACTCTTCATTTATGCTCCAAAAGTCGATTTTCAGGTCTTTTAAGGCCAATATCAAGTTCAAGCTACTAGATAGGGGCCAAACTCTCACTTTAGAGAGTCTTTAAGGTGGGTACGGCCACCTTATGAAGGTGTGGGATCGTACACCTTCAAGGGATGAAGAATACGAAGAACATGAAGAATTTAGGCTTAGATTCAAGGTGTCTTACCAGTATAACAAGTTAAATGATGGAGTGCTTCACGTTTTTGAGGCCTTTGGAGTGTTCTTGGAAGAGAATTATAGAGAGAGAAATTAGAGTGTAGCCAAAGAAAGAAATGAATAAAAGGGGTCACCCTTTATATATAGGGGTGAGTGTGCGGCTGGAGGATGGGTGTACGGTCGCACACCCATGTGTGCGGCCATACACACCTCCCAAGAGGGTGTATGGCCCGGTTTCGACCATGAATGACTTGTTGAATCATTCCTAATCTCATTCCCGATTGTACTCAAGCTTAGAACACTTAAACAAACCCTTAAACAGCGTTAAAAGGTAACGAAAATCGAGTTTAATGTTGATAAAGGTGACCAATAGTACAAAATAAAAGTTTCAGGTTGTCACCTCATCCCCTCGTTAGAGGGAATTTTGTCCCGAAATTCAAGAATAAAGGTATAAATCATGGATTTGAAAAAAGATGGGGGTACTTCTATTTCATTGAATCCTCGTGCTCCCAAGTGAACTCAGGTCCCCGCTTGGCATTCCAGCGAACCTTCACTATCGGGATGCGACTTTGCTTTGTTCGCTTGACCTCCAGGTCCATGATTTTGATTGGTTCTTCCAAAAATTTGAGGTTCTCCTTGATTTCGATCTCATCGAGAGGAATCGTAAGAGTTTCATCGGATAGGCATTTCTTAAGATTTGAAACGTGGAAGGCAGGATGAATGTTACTAAGCTCTTGAGGTAAACATAGTTTCTACGCTACGAGACCGATCCAAGCAAGGATATCGAAGGGTCCTATGTATATTGGATTTAGCTTTCCATGCTTTTTAAAGCGTATCATGCCTTTCTAGGTGAGACCTTCAACAGAACACGATCTCCAACCTGGAACTCCAAGGGTTTTCGTCATTTATCAGCGTAGCTCTTTTGTCTGTCTCGTGAGGCTTTCATTCGCTCTTGGATTTGTGCAATCTTTTTTGTGGTTTCACGGATGATCTCGGGGCCTGTGAGAGTGGTGTCGGGGACTTGTCCCTTGGCAAGCTGCGAGTCACCCACCTCCGCCCAGCACATAGGGGATCTGCACTTACGGCCATAAAGGGCTTCGAAAGGCGTAACCTTGATATTGGTATGATAACGCTTGTTGTAGGAGAATTCATCCAAGGAAAAATGGGTGTCTTGTGACTTACCGAAGTCGATGACACATGATCTCAACATTTCTTCCAAAGTCTAGATGGTTCTCTCACTCTGCCTATCTGTCTGAGGATGGTAAGTTGTACTCATATCCAGCTTAATTCCAAGAGCTTTCTGTAGTGACTGTCAAAATCTTGAGGTAAACCTGATATCTCGATCGGAGATAATGGATATAGGCACTCCGTGCAGTTGAACTATTTCTTGGATGTAGATTTGTGTGAGCCTCTCCATTTTGAATGTTTCTTTGATTGGAAGGAAGTGGGCGGACTTAGTCAATCGATCGACTATTACTCAGATGGTGTCGTACCCACTCGGAGATTTGGGTAATTTACTAATGAAATCCATGATAATCCTTTCCCACTTCCAGTCAGGTATCTCTGGATGTTCAAGCAAACCTGAGGGCTTCTGATATTCGACCTTCACCTTGGCGCAAGTCAGACACTTGCCCACAAAGGTAGCAATCTCTCTGTTCATGTTTGGCCACCAATATACTTTCTTGAGATCAAGTTACATCTTGTCCGAACCTGGGTGAACGGAATATCTAGTCTTGTGAGCTTCATTCATGACAACCTCTCTTTATCCACCAAACTTTGAGATCCAGATCCGGTTCATGAAATAGTAGACTCCGTCACCCTTGATCTCTAAGTTTTTTTCCATTCCTCTCAAGGCTTCATCCGCCACGTTCTCTGGTTTTAGGGCTTCCAGCGGAGCCACTCTGATTTGTGTGGATAAGTGGGAATGGATAGTCATAGTAAGTGCCTTCACTTTATGACCTGAGTAATCCTTCCAGCTGAGGGAATCTGCTACCACATTGGCCTTGCAGGGATGGTAGCGTATTTCGCACTCATAATCGCTGAGTAGTTCTACCCATCATCGTTGTCTCATGTTCAACTCCTTCTGGTCGAAGATGTGTTGCGGGCTTTTGTGGTCAGTGAAAATTGTGCACTTGGTTCCGTAGGGGTAATGTCTCCATATTTTCAATGCGAAGACCACTGATCCCAACTCCAGGTCGTGAGTTGTATAATTGACTTCGTGTGTCTTTAGTTGCCTAGAGGCATAAGCAATAACTTTTCCTCGTTGCATAAGCACACAGCTTAAACCCTAGTTGGATGCATCACAGTAGACAACAAAGTCCTCCTTCCCTTCGGGCAGAGACAAGATAGGTGCGTTGCATAGGGCCTGCTTTAATATCTGAAACACAGTGTCTTGTTTTTCCGTTCCAACAAAAGGGTACAACTTTCTGTGTCAGAGTGGTTAAGGGTTTGGCAATTCTAGAGAAATTTTGGATGAACCTGCGATAATAGCCAACAAGACCCAAAAATTGATGGATTTCTGTGGGTGTCTTCAATGCTGACCAGTTCTCTATTGCTTTGATTTTGGATGGCTCTACGTGTATGCCTTCTTCACTTAGGAAGGTTACTTTTCAACTCCAAAATTCGCACTTGGAAGGGCATTACTACGAACTCGTAGTGACCATATCGAGTCCGAAATGTTGTATTAGGAACATCACTTTCGTGGACTCCCAGTTGAGGGTACCCTGATCTTAGGTCTATATTCAAGAAGTAGTTGGCTCCTTGAAGTTGGTCGAAAAGGTCATCGATCCGAAAAAGAGGATAACGGTTTTTGATGGTTAGTTTGTTCAGTTCGCGGTAGTCGATGCACATCCGAAAAGATCCATCCTTCTTTTTCACAAATAAAACTGGGGCTCCCCAGGGTGAGGAACTCGGTCTGATGAATCCTTTATTAAGCAGCTCATTAAGCTGGCTGGATAACTCTTGCATTTCTGTTGGTGCTAGGCCATATGGGGATTTAGCTACAGGGATAGCTCCTGGGATTAATTCGATGCGAAAATCAACTTGGCGCTCAGGAGGAATTTCCGGAAGTTCTTTAGGAAAGACATCAGGAAAGTTGCAGATTTCAGGGATGCTTTCGAGGTCTTTAACTTCCTATTTCTTATTAACAACATGGGCTAGGAATGCATGACACTCCTTTCGTAGAAATTTTTGGGCATTGATGCACGAAATGATGTGAAGGTTTAAGCTGAGTTTATCACCATAGATCATAAGGGTTTCTCCAGAGGGAATGAGATGTTGCTTCTGGATCTACAATCTTCTCTTGGAGCCCTCTAGCTTCTTCTTCTTCTATAAGCTTCAAATCACACAAGATCACTCAAAAATGGCTCACTAGCTCACACAATGCTTTAGGGTTTCATGGATTAAGGTTTAGGACTTGGAGGCTGGAAATGAGTCCATAAGATGGGGATTAAGATGCTTAAATAGGGTGCAAATCCCTGAAATTAGGGTTTCATTCTAACCGACCTACTCGCCGAGTTGAGGGCTCTCAACTCGTCGAGTAGATTGCTTAAAACTCGATGTCCAATCTTGTTTCTACTTGACGAGTCTGGGGCTTCCAACTCATCGAGCAACTCTATAAAAATGAATAAATTATAATAAATACGTATCAGGAATCAGGTGTTACATCTAATTAATATTCAACCATTAGATAAGTGATCAACTATTCCTTCATTCTATGATATTTGTATGAACTCGAGATATGGATAATGGTCAATCTCATAATTCAAGTTCATGTTTCTTGATATAGATTTGTGATGAACAAATCTGACTACTAAATTAATCACACCAATTTCAATCAGGGCTCAGCCAAGCACTTTAGATGTCAACACCAAATTATTGAGGGGCCTATAGATATCGTTTCTCCTGTTCAGGTAGAAAGACCAAATAAACTTCAACTACATAAGCTTTATCTACTTCATTATGTCACACATGGATGTACCAATTATAACTACCAGTTATGGATAATGTTGGAGTAGACCAACGCATAACAGAATCATAGAGAAAACCCCACATGTATCTAGGGTTGAAGAATATAAGATATTATTGTCTTAGAATTACTCATGACTAGATCCATGAAGTAATCTCTAAGCGCGGGTTGGTCCAATACATAATCTCTATTAAGTAATCATGAGTGTAAGCACAATCTCGATGTTATGTCCAATAACTATGGACAATATGCTAATACTCATGACAGTCTTGCATCACTACTTACTTCTAAGAGTATTACCGACTGTGGACGCTTGAGTAAATTAATACTCGGGAAGTGAGTTTCAAACATGCTGAAGGAAAACATAATGATAAGCTAATTAAAATGATTGAACTCCATCATATATTAAGATTTCCACATAATAATCGCCAAATCAAATTAACACTTATAATGCTTAAGTTCTTAAGTTTAAAACAAACCACAATAAGCATGCTTAATCCAATTCATTTGCAAATCTAATGCCTCTTGACTTTGTCTGACTGTCAGATCTATCAGTGACATTGGCTTATGGAGTGGATTGAAAAGATTATCTTTCGATATGACTTATTAACTGTGATTTCTTTACATTTGAATAACTATCAAATCTGTTGGTACTTTCTGAGTATGTATCATGTGAGCTTATGTGACTTAGGATCCATACTCGAGGTAAGTTCAACCTTAAAGTTACAAGAAACTTCAAAAGGACCATCAATGATTGGATTTCAACAAATATGTCACTAATGATTCTCTTTCAGTTACATTGTCTTGTATGAAATTTAACCCACTGCAATGTACTCTAAGTTTGTTAAATCCACTATGGTGTATTAATTACATGGTAATCTTCCAAGCTAATACATCACCATTCAGTAAAAACACAAATTCCGACTATGAACAGAGTCGTCTTTATTAGTGTGGAACTGAGCATCAATGTAACTTTTAAAATGATCACTTCCATACTGTCAAGATCATTTCCTCTATCCTATTAGGATACCTCAGAATATCTTGATCTCGATTCGTTGATTCTTTCCAAATTGATTTAATCCAACTTGTCATGTTTAGAGCATACAAGTCATTAGATCGTACATGTGATGGAATATATGGTCGATCCCATAGCAGAAACATGTAGGACATGACACATCACCTCTAGTCGAATAGTAGAACTAGGACATTAGCATCGCTCAATGTTACTCCATCTTTTACTAAGCACAAACTCCTTTTTAAGTTCTACATGCCGAGTTTCCTCAAGATTCCATGTATGTTTGCTTAATCAAACGAATCACTTAGATCTATCTCCATAGATCTTTATTATGTATGTGTTCTGTATCTTCCATGTATATCATAGTGAAACAATTCTCATACCAAGCCAAGTTTTTACACTTTCTAAGTTAGAATCTAGTTTTCTCTGGATCATATATTATTTATCTACAATACAAGGGTGATAACAATGCTCCTACTAGCACTGACATTTATTTGGCTAATATATGTTTCTGGAAATTCAAACTCCCTGAACTATCTCATTGAAATAAAGGTTCCAATTATTCCCACTAGCTTTGACATATGTATGAATATTCTTTATTTCTCGAAATTCAAACTCTTTGAACTTTCTCATTGAAATAATGACCCAACTTGCGAGATGCTTATTTTGGTCCATAAATGAACTTATTAATCTTACACATTGTTCACAAGCTATCTTGGTTTGATTATATGTATGTTCCTGTCCATGCTTGTCTCTTTTTCAAGATCCGCTTATGCTTAATGGCTAAAGCCAAGTGCTTGATATACGAATTTTGACATAAATGGACTGAATCTCGCTCTTCATGTCCTCTTTTCATGTGTAGCCTTTAGGGCCTACCATAGCTTCCAATAGCTGGTATACTCTGATTGCTCCATTCTAGTGACTTGTTTACCTCAGTAATATAAACTCTTATATAACTAGGTGTATGATGTCCTTTATCAGATCTATAAGGAATATGTATAAATATGTTAGTTTCCTCTATAGCTCTTTCAGTGTTGAATTGAATGCTAGGTCCAACTTTAGGTTCTTCATTGGTTGACTCTCGAATCTTATAAAGATCAATGTGGCTCCTACTAGCCCTTTTGGAAATTAACTCCCTCTCTTGGAAGGCTGGCCTTCGAGAAACATACACTTTGTTCTCAAAAGGATTGTTAAACAATTATAAAAAATGCTTGATGGTTTCTCCAACGAGATAACACGTCTCTATTCTAAGTTCCAGATTGTCGAGCGCTTCATGACGAGCATAAGCCTCGTAATCGTATACTTTCATATGTTCAAGCAAGGTGTGAAACATACTTCACATATCATAAAGTGTTTCATGAACCTTCTCAGTTGGTACACGACCAAAGGATCTCTCATAACACTATTTGTGGCACAATCCATGAATTGTTTGTAAACATAGTGCGACTCATCTAGTACAAAATCAATGAATGATTTGTTTCTCTATCCAACTAGCACTTCCTAGTGGTAGTGTTTTGGGTGGAGACAAATCGTGAAATTCGTTCACAATTCCTAAGATGATCAATAAAGTTTCGAATGGGATGCTCACTATGAGTGTCTCATCCTATTGCCCAGTTGATTGTTAACTTTGCTATACGGGAGCTCTAAACACCTGAAAGGTTCCAAACTAATGTTCATATGAAGTTGGTCTTACCATGTATCGTGGTTAATCTAAATGGTCTACTAGTGAAAACTAATTCAAGTAAATATTAACATCACCTAGTGATGTATTCATCATTTATCTTGATAAACAAGATTTGCATTTATCATGAGACTCTAGGTCAAATGATATCCAAATTTGATCCACTGGATACTTGGTAATGTGTTTTTCATGTATGTTTTCAAAACTATGATTCCACAAATACACTTCACCCAAACCATTTCGATGTATTTGAATAAGTATTTTTTATGGTCAATCTTAAAGATCCATTATTTAAGCTAATTTCAATAGATATTCATATAATAATACATCTTATTCAAATATTTGAATCAACATTGAACTATTGTTACTATACTAGTTTCAAAATTTTCATGACTTTCTTTGAACATGTTAGAATGTTGTACATTTAAATAGGTCAGAACTCTCTCATGAATCATAATGTAAACAATTTCAATCATAAGTGCATAGACTTAACATTTGGGAAAAGAGTTGTCTTTTGATCATATGAATAATAGCAAAGGCTCGGAATTGTCGATCAAATTATCTTCTGCATGTTTCAGTCTTCATACTTCATTTTAGTAACTACACATTCTTGGAAATGTTAGTACATAATCCTTAGTAAAATGCTCAAGGATAGGAAGTAATAATCCAATGACATTATAAATCCATATATTTGATTGAGCACCAAACATGGGAGAACTAGTTATCTTTTGATCCTATGGAAATTAGCAAGGGCTCATAATCCATTATCAAATTCAACTTCTTCATGTTTCAGTTCTTTCACCTCATATATATATATATATATATATATATATATATATATATATATATATATATTGGGTATGTATGCTCTCTAAGTCCTTTCTTGTTATGGAAACGAACAGTAATCTGAACATGTCTTAGAATAAGCCTTCCTTTATCCTAGGTGCTTGGGGCTAGATTAGGAATACCAAAACTAATCGCCTTTTAGTTAATGGGCAATTGGATTTTTTTCTTCTTCTTGATACTTCTATTCATGATAGTAAAAATATGGGAGTGTTTTGAAGTTTGAGTTTCTATGATTGGCCATGTTAGTTCCAAAAGGAAACCTCAACACACTACATAACTCTTTAATGGGAATTCCAAGTTGTTCATATCAAAATCATAATGAACTGATTATATGTACATATAAACTAGTTGGCTAACCCTAGTCAACTCTTAATTCAAGGAATTTCCATTTTACTTCAATATATCAGTTTACAACATACATTTGATAAATGTTCTTTCTAATAGTTTAGAATGTAATGTATGAAGTTACCTAGAAAGAGCTTTATCAATGGCATGATATTTCCTTTCATTTATGAGAACTATTCCCAAACTAGGAATTTAGTCAAGATTGATCATCCTCATAGCTAGTTCTTATAAAGGTTTTGAAGCAGTGGATTTCAGTGGGTGAGGTTATAGACATCATTCAATATTAATTTCCATGATAGTTTGTTTTACATATCCTTAGAAAATAATCACCCTAAATAAAATTATTTAAGAAGTCTAGGATCCATATTTG
This sequence comes from Lactuca saligna, assembly GCF_052625555.1. Lineage (NCBI taxonomy): Eukaryota > Viridiplantae > Streptophyta > Magnoliopsida > Asterales > Asteraceae > Lactuca > Lactuca saligna. Next base: position 111,523,736 of record NC_136419.1, read on the forward strand.
GCTACATGATGTGTAAAGTGATGTCGTAAACACACCATAAAGTTATTTAGGTTGGCAAAGTCCTTTTCCAATTTCGATCACCATGAAATTCCTAGATCTTTGAGATTCATTGACTATCAATGGCATGTTAATCTTGGATTATGTTTATCTCAAAAACCAGTGATAGGATTGTTGCGGATCACTGAACAAATAGTGAATCATCCATACAAGATCATGTGGTCCCCGAATCAAGTTACGCTTGATATTCACGAGTTCCACATCATTTTGTACTTATACTCTAAAATTGACGTGCTGGTTAACCACACAAGATTCATCAACAAATTATAAGAGAATGTGCAAATTTTTTGGATAACATATGATTAACATTAAATAGATTATGAATTAACCATCCAAAATCACATGTTCCCTAACTCAAATTATGCTTGAGATTCGCGAGTTACATATCATTCTCAACTATACTCTAAATTGATGTGTCGGTTAACCACACGAGCTCCATCAACAGAAAATAAAGAAAATGTGCAATCTTCATGGATAATATTAACTTCACATTATATTTATAAAATGGGATTTTGTTTTATACTTGTATTTAGAATACTTTTAGATTGACCATTAACACTATCAAACCCTTTCGGTAACTCCATTCTCAAAAAGCAATAGGGTGGTGAGGGTGGTAAGCGTGAAGCATATTAAAAACCGACCTTATTAGGAATCATAGAGACCTCCTTAAACCTTACATCAGAATAGGTGAGCCTAGTCATGGTAAGAGTAATAATGTCAATATTTAAAACATGCAATGACGCAAGTTGTCACTTTCTTATACATATAGTAGATATAATTCTAATATATATATATATATATATATATATATATATATATATATATATATATATATATATATATATATATATATATATATATATATATATATAAGAGGTAAAATTTCTTTGGACTCCGCAAGAATTTGTCGATATTTCCAATTCAATCGTCTTGTTCCTAGATGTTCTATAATTTAAAACTCTATAAATTTAGTTGTCTATTATTAATTATAATTAATTACGATGATGCAATCTAACAAATTATAAATTATGAGGGGTTAATATTCTAATTTATAAATCTCTATTATAAATAATATTAAATATTTAAATTCACTATTTAAATAATAAATAAATATTCAAATTCAAATCTCTATTAAATAATGTTTATAATTTTCCAGATTTAAAACAGTTTAAATTTGGTAATTATCCATATTTAACAAACCTTCAAATTTGAATAATGTAAAATTAGGGAAACCCTAATCCGACAAGCTCACATCATGAGCAGCAAGCTCTCACGTTGTGAGCTATGATTGAAGGTTTTAATAATTAGAAAATTTTCAATCATTCTTCCATCATTCAATTTCAAACAAGAAATTACATAAAATATGGATCTAGGATAAATGTAATCATGAACCATTGCCTCTTATACCACTGTTGGTATTCTACACATCAAATACACTCTAAACTAGGTAGCAGCAAAATAAAAACTACGATATACCTAAGTGTATATGCAACCTATGGATCAATGGTTTCATGCTAATTACATCTACAATATGAAACATAAAAATATAAAAAAGTAAATTATAACTCTTATGTAGCCCTTGATCAACATGCTTGAGATCTCGACCTCTACGAAGTTGCTTGCATGAGAGGACCGAAACCAAAAACCCTCTAATGGTATCACACCAAATGACACCAATAATGGAAAAAAATAACTAGGAGAACGGTCAATTCCACAAACCCTAAGAAGGTTAGAAATCGTCCCTAGGAGGGGAAAGAAAAAGGGTTGGAAAAACTTCAAGCCAAGGTGCAAGGAATAATGGAATCCCTAAGGCCATATTTATAGCCTTGGATCCCTTCCTAGGTTTTCTACTCCTTCCCATGTGGGATAAGAGCCTAACCACAAAATTCACCCCTTTTCCCATGTGGGATGGAGTGACTTTCATCCAATCCTAATCTCATAAGGGTTCTAGAGATGCATAGTTACTTTCGTGAACATGATTTAATACAAGTATTTATTAAAAGTATTAAATATATGTTGAAAGTGTATATGTGAATTAAGTGCTTATTTGGAATATATAATATACATTGTGCTCACCAAATATCATTATATATGTGTTAAGATGTATATATATATATATATATACATATATGTGTGTGTGTGCGTGTGTGTGTGTATGTGAGAGAGAGAGATATATTATTACATGATAATAATAATAGAAGTATTATTGCTGAGAAGATAAATGTATACTAATACCTAATACTTCGTGTTAAATGTATACACTAAATTAGGATATTGTTGCCTAATCAGAGTTGTAATTGGGAATTTATTATAAGAATTATAGTTTTTCCAAGTGATAAGATAAGACTTATAAAGGATGCTTAGTTCGAGTTGAGTTATACCCTATGTGGTAAATATATTGCATAGGCAGGAAATTGGTGTTGACCATAGTTTTGCAAAATATTGTTATGCCTTAAAGACCTAAAATGGATATTTAGTATAATTAAGTTTGGATATTGGGTACATCATATGAAGGTATGTTTTAGATAAGAACGAATAATTGGACTCTATTTGTGATACTTGTTATTGGTGGGTATAGGTGTGTACATGAATGCTATATTAGTATTCCCTTCCCTTTGTTTGAGCTTCATGAGTAATCATTTCCATTTACACAGTGATCGGACAAACTTCATGAGTTATATTTTCCATTTACCAAGTGATCATATGGGCTTTGTGAGTCATCTTTTAGACTACCAGATAGGGTGTGTCTAGGTATGTTTGAGTCATCTTCTAGACAACCAAATAGTGTGCATCTAATTCATCTAGTGGAGTATAGACGACCACCCCTGACTTAGTTGTCTATGTGGTATTAATGAAAGTGGTTTATTCGAGTACTCCATTTCCCCTCATTTGTTGTCTTATTTGATCATCACTTCCTGTCAACGACTCTCAGAAGCAGTATAGTCAATTAGTTGTTTACAGTGATCTATTTGAATAGATCATGTAAGATCAGTCTACAATATCAGTTTGTGAGAATTGACAGGATAGGGTAGATTGGTTATAGATATGATATATCTATATTGTGGATAACAGTTGGTTTTTCAGGTCTGTTGATAGTGGGTTGTTATCATAATAACATTGTGGGATTAACCCTATGTATCTCACCAGCTTTCGCAACCTGACCCACTCATTTTATGAAACGTCCTAAAAACAGTAATACAAATTTTCATTTGGAAGTCCATGAAATCATTCACCAATTGGTGAAAATCCAACACCAAGTCATGATATTCAAAACATCAATGTACCATTATTCAGAAAGCGAAAATCATGAGGAGAGGATGTTGTGCCATCAGGTACGATCCTTCTCTTTTGAACCGGACGTACATGTAACCATAAACATAAATTGTAAGCACAAAGCTTAGTGAGTTCCCAAAAGTACCATATACCAAAATATACAACTGGGCCTAACCCTTGGAGATAACCAATCCGATATTCATATATGGGCCTCGCCCAAGGGTATCTTTTAACCCGATCATAAAATAGTTGGACCCACCCTGGGGTCTGTTTCTACCTAAACATATGATAATGGGCCCCGACCTGGGGTTTATTTTAACCCATCATACAAACCCCTATAAACCACATGAAAATTATCATCCAAAATAATACAATAATGGGCTGGCATTGGTGCCTTCAACCCATGAATACAGTGAGAAAGCTCACTTTACAGATAGATGAGAAAACTGAATAGCACGCCACTGTGATATTAACTCTACCAGTCACATTAATGAATTCAGTGACACAATCTCAACATACAGATCAAAATACCTAAAATACCTCTAGGTCGAACCCTAGTCAATATCCAGGTCAAAGTCAACTGAGTTGATTCAGTCAGTATGTTGGGCGTACTCAACACATACAGACGGCTTACTACATGATTGACCAAAGTCGAGGAGCTGACCACGTACGTGCAACATACCCTTTCGTAGGCCCAACTTACACAACTGCCCTCAACTTCATCCATTAAGTGCTTAATCCTTAAGCACTTACATCCAAAATCCATATCTGGACCCTAAAATGTGTCCTTAACCATAAAGTTTCCAACTTTAAGGTTTTGCATGGATATTAATACATTAGCATAAAAAACCCTAGCTTCTTTACTCATTTAGACAATCTAGATCATGCATGGAGAGAAACTAATGTCCAGTATCACATTTTTATGAGTTAACACACCCTAAAACATGTTAAAGGACAACTCAAATTTCTTGGAGTATTCCATAATCACAAAAATCAAGATTAGGACAAAAGAGTGCCAACTTTAAGCCTAAACTAGATCTAAATGAAATACTCATCAAGGTTAGAGCTTTATACCTCCAAAAGCTACACAAAGGAGTGTAGATGTTGGATCGAAGGTCTTGAGGGAAACAACACATCCTCAACCTTCTTTGTTATTCTCTAAAAGCTCCAAAATGGCACCAATAGCCTCTTCAAGCTTCACAAGGCACTCAAACACTATAGGGTTTTGAAATGAGGAAGGAAGCTAGAGTTCAGAGAGTGCATGAGGCCATAAAGATGTTTAAATAGGGTCCAAACCCTAAAAATTAGGGTTTGCACCCTGGCTACGTTCGCCCAACATATTAACCGTACACCCAACATACGCAAGTCATTGTAAAAATTACAAAATTGCCTTTAGGGACCAACTTTGCCAAACAAGCACCAACTGAGGGTCAAATTGGAAAATACATGGAAATAAGAATGTTACAACTATCCCGTACTTGAACTAGACTTAGACCTCAAAGTCTGTTGTCACGAATAAATCAGTGTAATGCTCTCACATCTCTGCCTTAGGCTCCTATGTCCACTCGTGACATTTCTGATGCTGCCACTAGACCGTAACTAGAGACATTTATTTGTTTTGTAGAGTCTTCATCTTCTGATCAAAGATCGCTAACGGTCTCTCCACGTAATTCAGGCGATCATCAACATGAATGTCATCTAGAGGAATAACTATAGATTCTTCGACCACACACTTTCGAAGTTGAGACACATGGAAGGTGTTGTAAATATGGCTGAGTTCCTTAAAAAAATCCAGCCGATATGCAACCTTGCCCACCTGGGTGCATATCCCATAAGGACCAATGAATATGGGGCTAGCTTGTCCCCCTTCCGAAATCGGGTGACACCTTCAGAAGCACTAAATCTCCTACCTAAAACTTGAGGTCCAAATGTCGCCGATCTGTGTAACCCTTCTACTAGCTCTACATGATTCGCAACCCACCACGCACATGCTGAATCAACTTAGTGGTCTTGAGTATAACTTTGGTACTCCCCATGACCCGATGCCCGACCTCCCCCTAGTAAACTGAGGTCCCGCACCTTCTGTTAGATTAGGTGTCTAGGCACATAACTATAATTGGTATGAACTTGAATTGATAGTAGCACTGTCCTTTTGGGTTGACCTCAAACCTAGAAGTTGGACATGATATTTTTAGAGAGAGAAATTGATTTATTATTTGATTAATATGTAACACCCCAACTTCCTGGATGTGGAACTTGAGGATTTAATGTAAGTTGAAAGGCCTACTCGAGGACTTGGTTGGCCCCAACTCGTCGAATAGGAGTTGATTAGGACGCGTGGGTTAGGAAGCTTACTTGTCCAGTTGGAGGGATGGACTCGACGAGTTGAGGCTGTGTGATTAAACCCTCATTTCTCGAATGTGTATCCTATTTAAAGGACCTTAAGTCCTTTAGTGCGCCTCCCTTACCACATTTCCTGTCTAGAGAGTAACCATAGCAAGCTAAGGGTGTGTGTGTGTGTCTGAGGCCAAAAGCGTGTTTTTGGAGAATTCCTTGAAGAGGCTTGAGGACTAGAATCTTGGAACAAGGGAAAGCTTTTTGATCTAGCATCTATATCGTGTTGGCATCCAGTAGGAGCTAAAAAGTCTCTACCTTATGTTTCTATTCCTTAGATATCTTCTTATGTTAGTTCATGGGCTTTTTGGTGCAAAATGAGGGTCATTCTCGAGTTAAGCTTACCCAAAGGGTATGAGTTTCAGATTTGAACTTCTCTAGGTCCCATGTATATAAAGTTTCAAGCTTTACGAAGCTTTGACCCGTCTTCATGTACTAAACCCCTTCTTGAGCTTAGTGTTGGGTGTTATAGCCTTGTGAGGCCTTGCATGATCATAAAGTTAGCAACTTTACGTGGAAACTGCTTCCTAGGAGGTTGGATCAGGTGTTTGGATCTTTGGAATCGACTAGAATGAGTTTAATGAGAAAGGATTGAAGAACTCGACGAGTTGGGAGTCCAACTTGATTAGTCGAGTCGGGTTTTCCCATTTTGGACTAAGAGTAAACTCGATGAGTTTGCGGAGCAACAAGACAAGTGGCTAGGGTTTTCCCTGATCTTCTGGACTCTTGATGGACTCACCGAGTTGGCTAGCAACTCTGCGAGTTGACTCGAGTATTCGTGAAATACTGAGCACTGAGGAACTCGACGAGTAGATGAGTTGCACTAGACAAGTTGGGTCAACTTTGATTATTGACTTCCATTGACTTTAGCGCTTGGTCAAGCTGTGGATATTGGAGGCTATGGAGGGCAGCTTCTAGACCAGCAGTCGAGTGTGGGATACATTGTTTTACTCTGCGAGGTGAGTCTTCTCACTATAATTACCCGAGTGGTAATATTGTGTAACCAAAGGGTCTTATTTGAGTTATCGACCGGAGGGTCCTATGTGTGTATACTGAGTTATGTGATATTATGCATTTTGTCTGTGTGATATATGTAATATTATTCAGTGCCTTACTGAGTTAGGATCGGAGTGTCCAAACCGAGTTGTGAGACCAGAGGGTCTTCACTGAGATACAGGACTAGAGGGTCCAACCCGAGTTATGAGACCATAGGGTCTTCACTGAGACACATGACTGGAGCGTTCACACCGAGCCGTGAGACCGGAGGGTCCTCACTGAGACACATGACCAGAGGGTTCATGCCGAGCTATAGCCATGAAAGGCTTTTTATTTGTGTTTGTGGTATTTTGGGGAACTCACTAAGCTTCGTGCTTACACTGTTGTGTGGTATGTGTTTTAGGTACCTCTCAGGATCGTGGAAAGGCGCCGACTTGATTGTACATACCAGCTAGAGAATTATGTTTTGGGGATTTTGGTATATTATCGAAAGTTTTGTTGTCTTGTGTTTTGAACAACTTATACAATTTTGTTTTGAGAATCATGAGATTGTGTTTTATGTCGTTTTAAAAATGAAAATTTTATTTGAAAAAAAATTGTAGGGTTTTACATAAAAGATTGAAATGAATAATTTGTTAATATATTACGAATATAATATATTAATTAGAAATAGTAATATTTAGTTAATATTTAATCATAAATTAATTGTGATTAATTTGGTGATTAAAAGAAGTAATTGAAAGTGTAGGGACTGAAGTACAATTGTTTAATAGTTGAACAAGAGGCATTCTAGAACCCTCCTTGTGTAACGCCTGGTTTCGAATTGTTCCCATGTTGGGGATGGTGATCAGGGATTAGGTATTAGCAGACTTTTGATCGATGAGGAATTGAGTTTTGGACCCATTTGGAGTTGGATAATGTAATTCGAATGTTTTGGGTATTCAGTTTGTGTTTGGAATCAAAGGGCATTTCAATAATTTGTCATTTAGAGCTTTTTATGGAAAGTGAATTTCCATCTAAAATATCTTATGTCTATTATGAGTTGATAATAGCATAGAGCGTCTCGATACCTTTTTCTGGATATATAGATGGTCGAAATCGGAGTTGTATCGAGAGAATTATGACCTTCGAAAGAATTTGGATTTAGGAAAAACCCTAGTACACGAGGCATTCCAGGGAGTTACGTGTAGCATACTAATGCAAAGCCAGTTACGCAAATCGTAGTGTAGAGTACGCACAACGTAGGTGCGAGGTTGGGTAGGGGTGCAAGACTATGTACGCTGGGCGTACGAGGGTCAGGTTGAAAACCCTAATTTTAGGGTTCTACCCTATATTAGCTTAATGTTAGCCTCTTCCTTCATTTCTAAGTCAGCATCCACCCTCTAAGACCCTAGAAATCATCCTTAAGCATTCATGGTGGCATTTTGAGCTTATAGTGTCCATTTTTGGTGTGTTTGGTCCATTTACAAGGAGATGGAATTTGCTGCAAGGATGGGAACCGAGGAAGAGCTGATGGATCTTGCTTATGTGTCTCATTTCCAGCTTGTTGGAGGTATAAAGCTTTGAACTTGATCATTCATGTTTTAGATCTATCATTTATGATTTTGGTTCATTGTGGTCCCAAGAATGAGATCTAACAGTCTTGATTCCACTCCAAGAGATTTGAGTTGCCCATTAATGGTTCTCAGTTTCAAGGTCCATAAAGTTGGCATCTTTAGAGTTTAAAACCATCCATGTTTGATTTTGGTTCCTTTTCATGAAAGTAGAATGCTACACTTTGAGTTTGGTTCTTCTTGGGGCATGCAAAGTCACCAATTCAGTGACTTTACGGTTCTAGACACTCATTTAGAAGTAGATATGTGGTTTGGACTTATGGTATCAGGTATTAAGAGCCTAATGAAGGTTTTGGCTCAATGGAGGAGTACGTCGGGCATACAAGTCTGTATGCGCAACGTACAAGCTAAACGGCCTGTACGCTTAGCGTACAGCTTAGTACACCCCCACACACTTTGTGAGGGGTTGTTTTGCTTATTGGGCTTCGGTGTGGGTCATCAGTTGGGCTTAATTATCTGGGGCCCTATTAGGCCATCAACTTTGGGTCTAATAGTGATTTGAGAAAGTCCACAAAGGGGTTTGGACCTAATTTGGAAAATTAGGCCATGATTTGGGCCACATGTGGTTTTTGGATTTTTAGGCTTTATGTGTTTGAGTTATTAATGGGCCAGCAGGATACAAAGTGTTTTGGATTATAATGAATGGTTTGGCCTTAAGGTAAGGCCCATGTAAGGGGTTTGGGCCCAATTTGGAAAATTAGGCCATTGGTTGTTTAATTGGCCTTTGGGCCTTTCAGATTATAAGTTTGGGTCTTAGTTTCGGACAAGGCTAGGTTTGGGGTAAAATGATATTTTTACCCCAGGTATGAAGTAGTGGTTATGGATTGGAACCCAATTGTTAATTGGGTGTTGTTTTGCTATTAACAGTTCGTGGACCTGCCAACTTGCAGCCAAAAGTGTTTTTGTATGATTCAGCAGTGCGAGGTGAGTCTTCTCATTATATCCATGGGTCGAAGGCATCAATTTCAGCACATTACTTGTGATGTGATATGTTGGTTGTCTCTGTGATGCTTTCATTGAAGATGCCGGGGGGATCCCATAACACTTGGATATCTGACCATTGGGGGGGGGTTAGGGTGAAGCCTATGACATTCCAGACAAAGACCATGCGGGGAGCCAATGGCATTTCTACCTAAAGATCATGGTAGAGCCCGTGGAAACTATATATATGTGGTATGATATTATGTGGTTGTATTTTGTATGGTAATTTAAAGAACTTACTAAGCTGTGTGCTTATGGTATTCAATTTATTTTTTAGGTACTCCGGTTTTCAAATGGAAGGGCTCAAGATGATTACAGAGTACAGACCACATGTTTCCGTTTGTTGTAAATTACTCAGATTGGTAAATGTTTTGATAAAAATTAATTACTCTGGTTTTATGGGAAGGCATGTATTAATGATCTATTAACCTAAAAAAATTATCTCATGATTTTCAGCGGGTTACAAGTTGGTATCAGAGCCTTGGTTGAGGGATTCAGACATTGTCTCGGGGTTGTCTGAACTCAAACTGAGTATTGGTAAAGTTTTCAAAAGAAAAACATTTTCAAGAAAAGAGTTTTCTAAGATAAGAGAATGGTGTGGTGCCTGCAATCAACCGATCTCAAGTAGGTTTTCCCATAATACCCATACATGATATTTGTTATGACTTGATTTATGAATATGTGAACTGCATGCTTGTTAGGACTAAGGATTTGCTCAGTTCTTGCATGATAGAATGCTAGGAGAGATTTCTTTGTATTTATATTGAATGACCTATTAGACGTGAATGCTTGTGCTAATTAGTTAGAGGTAGTTTGGCCTGATATGTGATACTTTATTGCATTGGGTGTATTGGATGTTATATCGAGATGAGAATATCTATTGGAATTGATAATTGCTAAGTATATGCCTTAAAATTTGTGTATGCTTAGTATCTTATAGCCCTAGAATAATTGATTTAGCCTTATTTCTTGTTCCTTGTCTGGTTGTGGTTCTAGGGTAACCTTATTTCTTGTTCAGTGTATAATTTTCATGCATAAGGCAACTGACAGTAAGGGTGGAATTTCTAGCATAAGTGGTGGTGTGTGGGTTGAATGTTCCATGATAGTTCTATGGATTGGAGTGTTACTACATGATTGTTGCTTGCTTTGTGCTTTCTAGAACTCTTGGATGATGGTAGTCAGCTACTAAGTGAATATGATGGTATTCATAAGGTGGATAACTGGGATTATGAAGAGTTCTTCAGCAACTGATGGCAGGGTGAGGTTGGGAACCTAGGGGAGCCTAGGAGGTGCTTCGGTGAGTTTTGTGTTGTTGTTTAGTGAATATTTTGTGCATGAGTAGAGTAGGTAACTTAAAGGATTTAGGATGATTTCTGAGGAAAGTATGGACAGGTGTGGAAAGTAGTATTGGACTCGTACTACTAAAAGCACATGATCCATACTCGAATCGGGGAGAGTCTTGGAGAATCTAAGAATCTAGGGGAAGAGGATTCTTGAGTATGTTATGATCTTCTGCATGATTGTATTTTAGCTTGGTGATGAGCTTCAAAAAAGGAGGTTTAGGTATTGGTTTTGACTCAGGTAAGGGTACTGAGCCGATTAGCGATCTAATGCGGGAATTCTTCTCGTCAGAGACTACCCATGGTGTTTTGGAGAAGACTCCTATGATCTTTGGTTCGGTCAAGGAGGGGTTTTGGAGATATTGGATGAGCACTTGGGAGCTTCCTGTGCTGAGGATATGGCTATTGTTAGAGCTCTCATTCTTTCTATTTGTGAGTTTCGTGCTTCTAGAGCTCCTGCATTCTATGGATAGATGGACCGTGTTGCCAGTACGAGATGGTTAGCATACATGTTCAGGACGAGTTTCTATCCGATGAGGCTGATGTAAGATATGCTTCCTACCTATTGAAGGTTAGGGTGTAAGATTTGTGGGAAGAGATTGGTCATGAGGTGGGTGATGATGTTGATACTATGTCATGGGATGATTTCTCGACCAGGTTCCAAACTGAGTCGCATTAGAGATTGAGGTGCAACAATTGGCACGAGAGTTTCAGGATCTCCACCAGCCTACTGAGACCAAGGCAGAGATCATTACCAAGTTCCATGAGAGGACTTTATTGGTTCCACAGTATGCGGAAAATGAGGAAATTAAGAAGGTGATGTATCATGATTTGTAGCAGGATGATATCAGGTAGTTTGAGTATTTGAGGGTGTAAGACACTAAATGATATGATTTCTAGAGCACGATAATGGGAGATCGATTTGGAGCACCTAGGGAAGAGAGGGATGTCTATCCGAGGAGGAGGAAGGGAAGAGCAGTGAGTGTACCTGCTCCAGTTCTCTTGTGGATTTCTGATAGCCATAAGGGTGGGGCTGGAGCCCCAACAAAGAGTAGCCGGTTATTTTAGTATCGGATCGAGAGAGGCCAGTGCGTCAGCATGTGATATTAAGGGTATGTTGGCTTTTTTCTTTGATTGTTATCAGTATTAATGTTGCATGGAATGTTATATTGTTTTGAGTAAGCGCTATATTCAGGTTTTTTCTCTGTTTCATTGGGTTATATATTCGACAATTTGTTATGCCAATTACATGTTGTAAATCATTAGTGAGCTAGGAGGTGTCAATTGTGAGACTATCCCACATTCCTTAAGATAGTCAAGGAACTCAATACTAAGATACTCTCCTCCCCGATCGGATCGGAGCATCTTGATATTCATGCCCAACTGATTCTCGACTTCTTGCTAACTCTTTGAATTTTTCAAAGGTTTCTGACTTATGCTTGATTAAGTAGATATATCCATATGTGCTATAATCATTCGTAAAAGTCACACGGTACCGATTAGCATCCCTTTGGGTTGATTTGTAGGGTCCGCACACATCTTTGTGTATGAGATCCAACAAACCCTCACTCCTATCACAAGTACCAGTGAAGGGTGACTTTGTCATTTTTCCAAGTAAACAAGACTCGCAACTATCATCCAAATTTAGTTCAAATGATTCCAAAACTCCATCCTTCTGGAGTTGGCCTATGCGCTTCTTGTTAACATGTACAAGACGACAATGCCACAAGGATGCTTTATCTAAGCTCATCGAATAATCAATATGATATACATTATTTCCAAAGTTATCTACAATCAACATAGATTCATATACACCATCACATGGTAATGCTTTAAAATAAAACACATTATTATAAAAAGCATCAATAGTACCAATTTTATTATCAAAGGAAAATGTGAAACCTTGTTTGTACAAACTATGAAGGGAAATAATATTTCTTGCCAGTTCTGACGAGTAACAACATTTATTCAAATCCAAAGTTAACCCATTATTAAGCAATAAAGAATAAACTCCAATCTTGGTCACGAGTTATGCTTTAATATTGCCCATGATTAGGTTTATCTTCTCGTGCTCCACTTCTTCACTACTTCTTAGGCCCTGCAAATCAGTACAAATGTGAATACCACAACCTGTATCAAGCACCCAAGATTTAGTATTCAATGAGTTACCAGACAATATATTATAAATACCTGCATGGGTGGGTTTAAATTTCCCATCCTTTACATCCTGCAAGTATTTGGGGCAGCTTCACTTCCAGTGCCCCTTTTCATGGCAGTAGAAGCATTGTGCTTCCTATGGGTTTGAAGAAGGAGGAATAAGACCTTTCTTGGTCCCACTTGAAGAGATCCATCCAGGGACTTTCCTTTGGTACCCTTCGAAGGGGTCTTACTTTTCTTCCCTTTTCCCTGCCTAATTTCCAGAACAGGGGCTGCAGTAGGAGTAGTAGTAGAGGTAACAACCGACTTGCCTTTAAGACCATTTTCAGCGGTCCTTAAAAGCCCTTGAATTTTGCTAAGTGTGACTTCCTCCTTGTTCATATGATAAGTCATACGAAACTGATCATAACTTGGAGGTAAGGAATGGAGAATGATATCAATCGACATGTCCTTAGGAAAGCCCACATTTAGCTTTATTAACCGGTCCATGAACCTTTGCATCTTCTACAAGTGACTGGTGATAGGTTCACCATCCTTCATCCTGGCTGTTATCATGGAGGAAATGATTTCATACCTCTCTTGACGCTCGCTCTGATGGTACCTTTCCATCAGATCCATGTGCATCTCATAGGGGTAGAAATCTTCATAGCATTTCTAGAGTTCGGGGGTCATGGTAGCCAACATGATGCAGAACACTTTGGTAGCATCCCTCTCATGTGTAGTGTACTCCGCAACCTCCTCAGGAGTAGCAGTGGACTCATTCATGACCTTAAGCTCCCTATCAAGGACATATTCCTTGTCCTCATAGTGGGTAATCATCCTGATGTTTCTAATCCATTCATTAAAGTTAGACCCATCAAATGTGACTTTCCCACACAAATTCATGAGAGAAAAAGTGCCTGTAGGGTTTGATCCAACAACAGTGTTGTTTGACATCTGAAAAGAAAGAAGGACAAGTTTAATTAGATGAAGAATCCTTAATAAGTCACCCAAATGAAATATTAAGGCTAGGATCCTACAAACTATTTCATAACTTGGATGAGGGATGCCGTAATCCAAGCTACAAAATACTTGAAGGTAGGTAAATGACGAGTTACCAATTTCCACCCTGAAAAACAAAATAAATTATTAAGTTTTAATTGGATTTGAAACTGCTAGATCTTTGAGATACATTGAACTTTCAATGGCATGTTTGAATCTCGATTGTGCCCTCTCAAGTTTGTGACTGGGATGTCGACGATCACCATTAAGGTGTGAATAACCAAGCAAATTGACTTGGTACCTTTAATTTTATCACCTAATCGATGTGTCGGTTAACCACACGCGCTCCACCGATTTATGATACAACTTAAGTCACCCTTTGCCACTCTTACTAGGCCTTATTAATGTGTCGGTTAACCACACACGCTGCACTAACGACTTGGTAAGGTACAAAGTGTAATTTCATGGGTTAGCACCTATTTCACATTTTCCTAAAGTAACTAAGATTGGGAATTAATAAAGGTTTAGTTACTTTATAATTTCATTATACTTTTAATGAGGATTAAGGTCCTATCCTACCCGTTCGGCTAATGACCCTCCACCAGTCAAGGAAGCGGTGGATGAGAGTGGACACCCATTAAACCGCCATTTTATAAGCAGTAACCTTATTCCCCCTTATAGAACGGCTTCGTGAATGAGGCCTAATAATGGTAAGACTAACTTATTCTTATACATATATATAATAATTAAACTATTAATATTATAGAAGTATAAGGGTTAAATTTTAAACTTTTAAAATTCTAAGGTTCAATTTGGAATTAAAGTATTTAATGTGCAAGACTCTACAAATTCCAAACTTAAGGGCAAGTTTTGAAACTATTCAAGACTTTTCATTTCATAACTTATGAGTTTTAATGGTCCATTAAAATGAAGACTCTTCAGTTTATGTAACCTCTTATTCTTTAATGACACTTTTAAAGAAGTGACTTTTGGTTATCCATAACTTGAGGACAAGTTATGGATTCCATCATTAGCCAATCTGATCAAGAATCATAATTGCAAGCAAGTTACACATATTTCCTGTGATCTTCTAAAACTCATAAGAACATGAACATTCGTATCAAAATTTCAAGAATCATATTAACACATATAAAACATGGAATTTTGATATCATCCATTGTAAATGGATTAGCATAAGAATTACACCATCTAAAACAAGTCGTAAAACACCAAAACAGTTTAGGGTAATGTTTCTAGTCCATTTCCAGTAGCAAAAGTCGAAAAACTGCATTCTAGGGCTCCTACTTGTCGATTGTAAGAACCTACTCGACGAGTATGATGAATTTACTCATGGACTTGTCGAGTCCCCCCATGGAATCGACGAGTTCATGCTGCAGAGTGCATAATTTCAAGCTTTTTCAACAAGTTTGCATCAAGTATCAAGAAAATAAGCCTAGGCTCTGAGATCACTGTTGGGTTTTCAGCATTCTAACACTCATATGATGTACATGCAACCCTAGAAATCTTAGATCTATGTTTTCTATAAAATACATGAAAACTTGATTTCCAAGGTTTACAACCTAACTAGCATGTTATGGGGTACTTGCAATACAAAACTTAGTAGAACAACATACCTTTCTTTTGTGGTTGATTGCTTGGAGTTTATGAGCCTAGCACCAATAGTATGGATGCCTCAAGTGGTGTTACAAATCACCAAAACTATTTGGAAGCTCTTGAGAGAATAAGAACACTATATAAATTGGCTCACCTTTATGCTCACGTACACTTAGTGCCAATTCTCGAACCAAAGACTCCTTTATATAGTATGGAGGATTAGGGTTAAACCCTAATACCCATGACTCTGCATTTACCTAAGATCCATGGGTTAAAATCTCCATGGACTATCCATGGACCTCATATACTCTTAGCCCATCCTAAATAAATTTTAGCCCAATCCATATATATAAATAAGAGTCAATATTTAATTAGCTCCATATTGATCACTAAATTAATTCTAAATTAATTCTTGATCAATACTAGTTAAATAATTATGATTTCATATTAATATATTATAACTAATAATATATTAATATATCATAAACATCTTATTCTTAATAGTATATCCATACAAGTTGTTAGGTGAAGTGCAACCCAAATGGACCATGCCAGGCCGGGTTAAGCTGATACCAAATATAGTTACAGACTTAGACACCTTATCCAACAGGAACCATTGAAGATGACTCTCCCACAAAGCTTCATGAGAGAGAAGGAGCCAGTAGTGTTTGAGCCAGAAGCAGCATTGTTGGAAGACATCTGAAAAAGAAAGACAAGTTTTGATAAGATATAAAGATAGTCCTTAATAAGACACCCAAATGTAATATTAAGGCTAGGACCCAACACAATATTTTATAACTTAGAAGAGGGATGTCGTAATCCAAGCTATAAAATATTTGAAGGTAGGTGAATGACGATTCACCAATTTCCACCACGAAAAACAAAATAAAACATTAGGTTTTAATTGGTTTTGAAAATCCTAGATTCTTTTGAGATTCATTGAAGTTTTCAGTGGGATGTTTCAAATTCGAGTGTGCCCTTCAAGTTTTGTGACTGGGAAGCCGAGGATCAAAAAAGAAGGTGTGAAGTAACCATGCAAATTACTTGGTACTCCTAATGTTTATCACTCAACCGATATGCCTGTTAAGCACACACGCTCCACCGATCTATGATAAACCTTACGCCACCATTTTCCTACCTTGTTAAGTCCATGTTAGTGTATCAATTAACCACACACGCTCCACTAATGACTTAAGCAAAGTGCAAAGTGTAATTTCATGGGTTAGCACCTTATTCACATTTTCCTAAAGTAACTAAGATTGGGAATCTATAAAAACATTTAGTTACTTTACAATCATCATACATTTAATGAGGATTAAATTCATTGTCCTACCCATTCGGCTAACAACCCTCCACCAGTCAAGGAAGCGGTGGGTGAGAATGGACATCCATTAAGATGTCATTTTATAGGCAACAGCCTTATAGGCCGGCTTTGTGAATGACGCAACAACCTTACAATCATCATACTTTTAATGAGGATTAAAGTCATTGGCCTACTAACTTGTTCTTATATATATATATATATATATATATATATATATATATATATATATATATATATATATATATATATATATATATATATATAAACTTATAATATTATAAAGTATAAGGGTTGAATTTTAACTAAAATTCTAGGTGTTGGAACTAAAGTTTTTAAAGTGACTTTACATGTTCCAAAACTTGAGGGCAAGTTTTGTAACTTTCAAAACTTTTCATCTTTCATAACTTATGAGTTAATGGTTTATTAAAATGAAAGACTTTTCATTTTATGTAACCTATATGTTTATTAATGGACTTTAAAAGAATGACTTTTGGTAATCCATAACTTGAGGACAAGATATGGATTCCATTAAAACACATCAAGATCAAGAATTAAACTAACTATTTGCAAATAATTCTTATGATCTTCTAAACTCATAAGTTTATGAACATTCATATCAACAATTTCAAGAAGAATAAATAACACATACAAAACTTGAAATTTTGATAATAGCTATTGTAAATGTATTAGCATAACCATTACACCATCTAAAACAAGTTTTGTAAGACCAAAACAGTTTAGCCATGGGACGGGAAGAGGCAGTCGCCGATCCTACCGTTGTTTCGGGTACATTCATTCAAGACAACTCTTATGCTAGTATTCTTTTCGATTCGGGTGTTGAAAGAACCTTTGTTAGTCATTCATTCAAACATAATCTTAAACCTAATCCCCAACCATTAACCGAAACGTTTACCGTCGACATGGCTAACGGTGAGAAAGAAAGCGCTGGCAATGTATTCATAGGTTGTACTCTTACCCTGAACAATCATTCATTTCCCATCGATATTATGCCAGTCTCCATAAAGAGCTTTGCTGTCATCATTGGCATGGACTGGTTGAATCCCAATCATGCTGATATCCTTGGCTACGAAAAAGCCATCCGTCTCAATCTTCCTACGGGTCAAACTCTCATGATCTGTGGTGATAAACTCAGCTCCAACCATCGCATCATCTCCTGCATTAAAGCTCAGAAACTCTTGCGAAAGGAATGCCAAGCATTCCTAGCCCATGTCATCAATGAGAAACAGGAGATTAAAGACCTCGCGAGCATCCCCAAAGTTTGTAACTTTTCTGATGTCTTTCCCAAAGAACTCCCAGGAATTCCTCCCGAACGTCAAGTCGAATTTCACATTAACCTAATTCCTGGAGCTACCCGCATAGCCAAGTCTCCATATCATTTAGCTCCAGCAGAAATGCAGGAGTTATTTAGCCAGCTCAACGAGTTACTCAGCAAAGGGTTCATCAGACTGAGTTCCTCACCCTGGGGAGCTCCGATTTTATTTTTGAAGAAGAAAGATGGATCCTTCCGGATGTGCATCGACTACCATGAGTTGAACAAGTTGACCGTCAAAAACCGATATCCTCTTCCACGAATATATGACCTCTTCGATCAACTTCAAGGAGCCAACTATTTCTCGAAGATAGACCTTAGGTCAGGGTACCATCAGCTACTAGTTCATGAGAGTGATGTTTCCAAAACAGCTTTCAGAACTCGGTATGTACACTACGAGTTCGTAGTGATGCCCTTCGGTCTAACCAACACACCAGTGGTGTTCATGGACCTGTTGAACCGGGGTGTGTCACCCTTTTCTGGATATGTTCATCATTGTGTTCATCGATGACATACTTGTTTACTCCAGAAGTGAAGAAGATCACAAAAAACACCTGAGGTCAGTGTTGGAAACCCTTAGATCCGAAAAGTTGTTCACAAAGTTTTCCAAGTGTGAATTATGGATTCGGAAAGTGACTTTCCTCGGTCACGTGGTAAGCAAGGAGGGTATTCATGTGGATCCATCCAAGATTAAAGCAATAGATAATTGGTCAGCACAGAAAACACCCACAGAAATCCGTCAATTCTTGGGTCTCGCCGGCTATTATTGGAGATTCATCCAGAATTTTTCCAAAATTGCCAAACCCCTAACCACTCTAACACAAAAAGGTGTACCCTTTTGTTGGAGTGAAAAGCAAGAAACAGCGTTCCAGACATTAAAGCAAGCCTTGTGCAGCGCGCCAGTTCTGTCCCTACCCGAAGGGACTGAAGACTTTATTGTCTATTGCGATGCGTCTAATCAGGGCTTAGGTTGTGTGCTTATGCAAAGAGGAAAAGTAATTTCTTATGCCTCAAGACAGCTGAATGCACACGAGGTCAACTACACCATGCACGACTTGGAGTTAGGAGTCGTAGTCTTTGCACTGGAGATTTGGAGACATTATCTCTACGGAACCAAGTGTACGATCTTCACTGACCATAAGAGCCTGCAACACATCCTCAATCACAAAGACTTAAACATGACGCAACGGCGATGGGTAGACCTACTCATTGATTATGAGTTCGAGATTCGCTACCATCCCGGCAAGGCCAATGTGGTAGCAGATGCCCTTAGCCAAAAGGAAAGTTCATGCCGTAAAGTGAGGACACTGACGATGACTATCCATTCCCATTTATCCATGCATATCCGAGATGCCCAGATAGAAACCCTCAAACCCGAGAACAAATCAAGCGAAGCCTTGAGGGGAGTGGATAAGAAACTTGAGATCATAGGTGACGGAGTCTACTATTTCATGGACCGAAGTTGGACCCCAAAGTTCAGAGGATTTAGGGAAGTTGTCATGGAGGAAGCACACATGACCAAATACTCTATTCACCTCGGTTCGGATAAGATGTACCTAGATCTCAAGAAACAATACTGGTTGCCAAACATGAAAGCCGAGATCGCTACTTTTGTGGTCAAGTATCTGACTTGCGCCAAGGTGAAAGTTGAGTACCAGAAAAACTCGGGTCTGCTCCAGCAGCCCGTGATACCTAAGTGGAAATGGGAGATGATTACCATGGATTTCATCACCAAGTTACCCAAATGTCCGAGTGGGTACGATACCATTTGGGTAATTGTCGATCGTTTGACCAAGTCCGCTCACTTCATCCTGATTAAAGAATCGTTCAAGATGGAAAGACTTGCATGGATCTACATCCAGGAGGTAGTTCAACTGCACGGTGTACCTGCATCCATTATCTCTTATTGAGATAGCAGGTTTACCTCCAGATTTTGGTAGTCTCTTCAGAAGTCTCTTGGAACCAATCTAGACATGAGCACGGCTTATCACCCTCAGACCGACGGACAAGTTGAGAGAACTATCCGAACACTGGAAGACATGCTTAGGGCATGTTTCATCGATTTTGCAAAAGTCGTGGGACATACATTTGCCTTTGATCGAGTTCTCGTACAACAACAGTTACCACACCAATATCAAGGCTGCCCCGTTCGAAACCCTATACGGTCGCAAGTGCAGATCCCCTCTATGTTGGGCCGAGGTAGCATACACGCAGCTAGCCAAGAGTCGATTCCCCAAAAGTGCTCTCATTGGTCCTGAAATCATTCGTGTAACCACCGAAAAGATCATCGAAATCCTGGAACGATTAAAAGCTTCACGAGATCGCCAAAAGAGTTACGCTGATAACCGACGGAAACCTTTGGAGTTCCAGGTTGGAGACCATGTCCTGTTGAATGTCTCACCCTGGAAAGGCATGATACGCTTTGGAAAGCATGGGAAACTTAATCCGAGGTACATTGGACCCTTTGAGATCCTCGCCAGGATTGGTAAGGTAGCCTATAAACTTCGATTACCTCACGAGCTTAGCAACATCCACACCGTCTTTCACGTCTTGAACCTTAAAAAGTGCTTATCTGATGAAACCCTCGTGATTCCCCTAGACGAGATCGAGATCGACGAAAACCTAAACTTCGTGGAGGAACCAATCGAAATCATGGTTCGAGAGATCAAACACATGAAACAAAGTCGCATCCCGATAGTGAAGGTTCGGTGGAATGCCAAGCGGGGACCGGAATTCACTTGGGAGCGTGAAGACTCGATGAAACAGAAGTATCCGCATCTCTTCCTAGATCCATGATTTGTATCTTAATTCTGAATTTCGGGATGAAATTCCCTCTAACGGGGGGATAATGTGACAACCCGAAGTTTGTTCCATCATTTGTAACCCTTTCCGTTAATAAAGTCGTTGTTTTTAAATTCGTTTCCGTTTACGTTATTGAATTAAGTCATTTAATTTAAGATTTCTATTATGACTTAATGGGTTTCTAAACATGTTTAGAACTCATATTAACACTTCATATTAGTAATCGGAAAAATTTTAGAATCGACCATATCGGGTTACGGCAACTTAATCGGGTGCGACCAAAAGCCACGTCTAACGTCGGTATCGGGTAGAATTCCACCGTGTCCTGAACTTGGAACATATTTAAAGTGGTTTAACATTCCATTTGAAGCTTTTGCACTCTCTCACTACTCTCTCTCTAACCTCTCTCCTCAAACTCAAGATTTAGGTCCAAAATCACCAAATTAAGGGTCTAATTCACCAAGGTAACTTCCCTAACTCATATATTAGCATATTAGACCTTCAAATTCGTGGTCAAACTATGGAAAAGGACCATATTCATGTATTTACAGCCCTGGAACAATCTTGGGCCGTGAACACACATAAAGGGGGTTTTTGAGCCTTAAAACCCTTCCAATCCACCTTTAGAGCTTAGATATGGCTAAATGGCTTAATGGAATGGACCTAGAACACCTTGAATCCAACTTTTAAGGAGTAAACATGATTTTACTACCCAAGAACATGCTTGGGCTGTAAAATCATCTTCATGGGGAGTAAACTCAATTTTGAGTGTTTAAATGCCACTTAAACACACCAATAGCCTTGGATTAAATTCTAGAATCAACCACAATCGATTTAGGGGCCTTAAACTTGATGAAAACCATCCCTTTAGGAGTTCATGGCTGTAAACCCCCCTTGAATGGGTTCCTGGGCCGTAGACTCATATACACTAGTCAAATGATGCCCTAAATTCATTCTAAGGCTTGTAAAATTGGTTTGAATCGCATGTGATTGATCTAAGGCCACCAAATCATTAATATAAGAAAGGTATAGGAGCTTACGGCCGTAAAATCCTAGTTTATGGCCGTAAACTCCCTTTAATGGTCCCTTTGGTGGTTTAACTTATTCGTATGCCTTAGATTAAATCATAGTAAACTTTCCCAAGTGATATTTGACCATGTAGCATCATAAAACCCCACATCCATGAGTTCACGGCTGTCAACTCATGTGGAGTGGGTCTTAGGGCCAAAAAATCCATAGGGAGCTTAGTCTTGAAGAGTAAACACATTATCCAAAGCCTATACGTCCATAGAGGTCACTCAGGTCACTCTAAACACTTGATTTGAAGTGTTTTCTCGTATTGGAGTGTATAATAATATCTAATTAGTGATTTAAGGTCTAGTTTGATACATTTGTATACCATTTCATATTTCATAGGAACCTCGCACATTATCAAGCCCCGAACCGGCACATAGCATCCAAACCGACACGTTTTCTCGTTTGGTGAGTTCATACCCCTACCCATTTTCAATGTTTTCACTGTTTTCAGGGGGGAATACAAGCAAAGTACAAGGAATACTTGTACTCAAAACTTGTTTTATATGTGTTATGTTTCATATTACATATGCTTTTAACAATGACAATCATAATAGATAACCGCTTGAACTTACAGAACACACTATTGTATTATTTGTGAAAAACATTATAAATTGTTGTATTTTACATTTTCACAAATGGTTTTTCCCACATCATAACATTTAAATGCATAACATTGAACTTTGAACATGAAACTTAGAATATTGTTTTGTCCTCGATAACACTCCACAGAGATACGCAGGTGGAGGATAGTCATTTGATCTTTCTATATTATTACTAGTAAATTTGTTATTCCTATAAATTGGAGACACGTGCTCGGAGAACACTCCACGGAGATACGCGAGTGGAGGACCACCACTATAACCAAAATCTCTTAGATAAGGAGCGTGAATTGAGTGTATAGATCTATACGGGACTGACTGCCCCGCACCTGGCTGCTAGCTACGGCCGAACCGAAAGGTTCAAGGGGGACGAAAGTAATAAAGTGTGATGGACTACTTATTGCCATAATTAGTCTATCGTATGGTTATGGATCTCACAATTTGGATAACAAAGATTTACTTTTTAGTAATAATGGATTTTAGTAACTAATTTACTTTGTAGTTATTAGTTTTATATATGTGTTAAAACTAATATATTTCAGTATGCATCTTTTACATTACATTTTGGATTGGTAAACTAACATACACTTCACAAGGATAACCAGGTTTTCAATAAACATCTTTCATATTACATTTCAATTTGGTAGTCAACTTTTAGGAAAATATGGGATTTTCCTGGGATAACAATTGTACATAACCAGAACCGTGTAACATAATAGATAACTAAAGTTTACATAAAAGAAAATATAGGATTTTCTTGGGTCATAACTTTTTCAGAACCGAAAGGAAACTCGTACACCTTTAGAAAAGAAGACCACTTATGAACTCACCAACTTTATGCTGATTTATAAAATGCTTGTATTCTCAGGTCCGCATTAGACAGGTACCCGATGATCCTTTTGTCAAAGACGGAGTGCGTCGAAGACGCGTGTTGCTTTTGTTCATATATATACATATGTATCACACTTGTACAACTTTACTTTTGAACAAATGTAAATTTTCATATGTAATGTAATGGTTGTTTACTTTTCTTACTATGTGCATTGGATTTGATACACAACGTGGAGTCCGCCCTGGAAATGTTTCCTCCTTGGTTTTCGGGGTGTGACAGATTGGTATCAGAGCCCTGGTTTATAGTGAATAAAGTATACCAAACCTTACATGTTATAAAACTATAAACACTAAGGGGCCTAAGTGTTGTGAACTAAAAGTATACTTCAAAATATAAGTATTTTCAAAAGTATACAAGTATACCTAACCGTCGAGATCCGTAACCAGAAGTAGAACAGAACACAAGTAAATGGGTGCTGTGCGTTGTGGTTAAACGTGGGCAGTTATGTAGTCGTGTCTAGGATCAATATAGCATGGACAACTATATTCATTCGAGACACGACCAACATGTGCTTGGGAGTGACTATGGTGTGCGGCATGCCTAAAACTTACCCAATACCCAAACAATGAGTCGTCATTGCAGCAAGACATGAAATACTATGGGAGTATTTCTCGAGCCAATCCTTTGTAGAAATCCTCATTCATGCGTTGCTCCTTGAGCATTCCTCTAGCGATAAATTGTCTGTTTTGATAACTCTTTCTTGCTTTATCGCTTATTTGGAATATATATTTGTCATATATCTTGATTCAATTCAGAGGACTTATCATCCTCTCTTTCCTGATCTTATTAGATCAAGATGCCTCCTAGAAAGAGACCTAGCTGAAAGACCAACAACCCTCCGCCACCACCTTCTCCTCAAATTGATCTTGTAACGCTTCAGGCAGCCATTACTGCCGTAGTGATAGCCGCCATGTCAAAAATGAACCCCGGTAGTTCAGGAGGTGGTCCCCAACCCAAAAACCAGGAAGGTAGCCAGGGACACCGAAAGGAGGGTTCCTATAAAGACTTCATGAGTGCAAAACCCACGTCCTTTGATGGCACTGGAGGTGTCATTTCCCTCACCCGATGGTTCCAGAAAATCGAATCTATCTTTGAAATCTGTGCTTGTTCGGAGTCCGACAAAGTAAAGTTTGTTGCCTGCACCTTTATCGACAAAGCGCTGACTTGGTGGAATGACCGGGTCAAATCCTTGACCCCACCTGTAGCCAATTCTATGGGATGGGGAGTCATGAAAGAACTTCTTCTAGCTGAGTATTGCCCTCGGGGTGAAATACAGAAGTTAAAGCACGAGCTTTGGAACCTAAAGATGAAGGGTTCCGATATTGCCGTATATACCTCGAGGTTTGATGACCTGGCACTACTCTATCCGGGAATGGTTACCCCGGAGAGTAAGAAGACAGAAAGATTTATTAGGGGGATGACCCACCCGGCTAAAGGAAATGTCTTATCTGCGAGGCCGGATACTTATGACAATGCCAAAAGTTTAGCCGAGACCCTGATTGACCACAGTGATGAAGTTGAGGAAACAACCACCACTCCTGAAACGACCAAGAGGAGTGGTGAGAAAAGAAAGTTTTGGAAGAAGAAGAAAGGCCAACCTTCTCAAGGATCCTGAAAGAAACAACAAACTGTAGCAGTCCATGCTGCTACTACCCCTGTTGCTGCTGCCTCTGCCGTGGGATCCACAGCCCAAGTACCTACTAGTAGGTATGCTGGTATCTTTCCTCTGTGTGAAAAGTGTAAATACCACCATAAACCTAGCCCCAGCCGTGACCTATCATGCACCAACTGTGGAAAAAAGGGGCACACGACTCGATTCTGCAAGGCACCAACCCAATCTGCAAATCAATCTTCCGGAGCAGGTGTTGGTCAAGCCTGTTATAGTTATGGACAAGTTGGGCATTATAAGAGAAATTTCCCCAAGAAGGCGACAGCTGATAATATCGGAAGAGTCCTAACCATGGGACGGGAAGAGGCAGTCACCGATCCCACCGTTGTTTCGGGTACGTTCCTTCTCGACAACTCTTATGCTAGTATTCTTCTCGATTCGGGTGTTGAAAGAAGCTTTGTTAGTCATTCATTCAAACATAATCTAAAACCTAATCCCCAACCATTAACCGAAACGTTTACCGTCGAGATGGCTAACGGTGAGAAAGAAAGCGCTAGCAATGTATTCATAGGTTGTACTCTTACCCTGAACGATCATTCATTTCCCATCGATCTTATGCCAGTCTCCATAAAGAGCTTTGATGTCATCATTGGCATGGATTGGTTGAGTCCTAATCATGCTGATAGCCTTTGCTATGAAAAAGCCATCCGTCTCAATCTTCATACGGGTCAAACTCTCATGATCTATGGCGATAAACTCAGCTCCAACCTTCGCATCATTTCCTGCATCAAAGCTCAGAAACTCTTGCGAAAGGAATGCCAAGCATTCCTAGCTTATGTCATCAACAAGAAACAGTAGATTAAAGACCTCGCAAGCATCCCCGAAGTCTGTAACTTTCCTGATGTCTTTCCCAAAGAACTCCCAGGAATTCCTCCCGAACATCAAGTCGAATTTCGTATTGACCTAATTCCTGGAGATACCCCCATAACCAAGTCTCCATGTCGTTTAGCTCCAGCAGAAATGCAGGATTTATCTAGCCAACTCAACGAGTTACTCAGCAAAGGGTTCATCAGACCGAGTTCCTCACCCTAGGGAGCTCCGGTTTTATTTGTGAAGAAGAAAAATGGATCCTTCCGGATGTGCAATGACTACCGTAAGCTGAACAAGTTGACCGTCAAAAATCGATATCCTCTTCCGCAAATAGATGACCTCTTCGATCAACTTCAAGGAGCCAGGTATTTCTGGAAGATAGACCTTAGGTCAAGGTACCATCAGCTACGAGTTCATGAGATTGATGTTTCCAAAAGAGCTTTCAGAACTCGGTATGGACACTACGAGTTCGTAGTGATGCCCTTCGGTCTAACCAACGCACCGGCAGTGTTCATGGACCTGATGAACCGGGTGTGTCGCCCTTTTCTGGATAAGTTCGTCATTGTGTTCATCGATGACATACTTGTTTACTCCAGAAGCGAAGAAGATCACAAACGACACTTGGGGTCAGTGTTGGAAACCCTTAGATCCAAAAAGTTGTACGCAAAATTTTCCAAGTGTGAATTATGGATTCAGAAGGTGACTTTCCTCCGTCACGTTGTAAGCGAGGAGGGTATTCATGTAGATCCATCCAAGATTAAAGCGATGGAGAATTGGTCGATACCGAAAACACCCATAGAAATCCATCAATTCTTCGGTCTCGCCGGCTATTATAAGAGATTCATCCACAGTTTTTCCAAAATCGCCAAACCCTAACCACTCTAACACAGAAAGGTATACCCTTTTGTTGGAGTGAAAGGAAAGAAACAGCATTCCAGACATTAAAACAAGCCTTGTGCAGTGCACCAGTTCTATCCCTACCCGAAGGGACAGAAGACTTCATTGTCTATTGCGATGCATCTAATCAGGGCTTAGGTTATGTGCTTATGCAAAGAGGAAAAGTAATTGCTTATGCCTCAAGACAGCTGAAGGCACATGAGGTCAACTACACCACGCACGACTTGGATTTAGGAGCCGTAGCCTTTGCACTAAAGATTTGGAGATATTATCTCTACAGAACCAAGTGTACGATCTTCACTGACCATAAGAGCCTACAGCACATCCTCAATCAGAAAGACTTAAACATGAGGCAATGGCGATGGGTAGAGCTGCTCAGCGATTATGAGTGCGAGATTCGCTACCATCCCGGAAAGGCCAATGCTGTAGTAGATGCCTTTAGCCAAAAGGAAAGTTCAAGCCGTAAAGTGAGGAAACTGACGATGACTATCCATTCCCATTTATCCACGCAAATTCGAGACGCCCAGATAGAAGCCCTCAAACCCAAGAACAAATCAAGCGAAGCCTTGAGGGGAATGGATAAGAAACTTGAGATCAGAGGTGATGGAGTCTACTGTTTCATGGACCGAATTTGGACCCCCAAAGTTCGGAGGATTTAGGGAAGTTATCATGGAGGAAGCACACAAGACAAAATACTATGTTCACCCCGGGTCGGATAAGATGTACCTAGATTTCAAGAAACAATACTGGTTGCCAAACATGAAAGCCGAGATCGCTACATTTGTGGGCAAGTGTCTGACTTGCACCAAGGTAAAAGTTGAGTACCAGAAACCCTCTGGTCTACTCCAGCAGCCCAAGATACCTGAGTAGAAATAGGAGATGATTACCATGGATTTCATTACCAAGTTACCCAAATATCCGAGTGGGTACGATACCATTTGGGTAATTGTCGATCGTTTGACCAAGCCCGCTCACTTCATCCCGATTAAAGAATCGTTCAAGATGGAAGGACTTGCACGGATCTACATCCAGGAGGTAGTTCAACTGCACGGTGCAACTGTCACACCCCCAAACCGGAATGGTGGAAACGTTCGGGGGTGGATGACTTCATGTGGTAACGTAACAAATGAATACATAGTAAAGAAAGCAATACAACCATCATATATATAATTGAAAGTTTACATTGTTTAAAAGTGTACATGTTCAAAATCAATTACAATATGATGTCAAAATATGAAATTAAACTGGCGCCGCAGCGTCCCTTCTCCAAAACCTGGTTGTTACCTGTAATTACTGAATCCCTGGGACATACAAGTAGTTTTGAAAGAGTAGATCAGCATTTAAGCTGGTGAGTTTCATAAGTATTTAATGACAATGTTTGTATGAAATGAAATGTTTTTGTTCTTTGTTTGCTTGTTCCTAGAAAATCCTATATTTTCTACTAGTATAAATGTAGCCTTCTTTCAGGACAAATGTTTGTTTCTAGTAAATGTATGTACGTATAAAATTTCCAATACGTCTGAAAAACCCCATAAATCATTGTGTTTTTAATAATCTATGTGAGTTTTATAACCATGCTATTGACTAGAAATGCCTATACACAACATTCTTCAGGCGTTGCAATGTTCTGACGTTTGTCACCCCAAATGGTAGACTGTAGCTAATAGTTAGGGCGCGGGTTGTCAAGCCCGTATAGATCTATACACAAATAGCATGCTCCCCCTCCATGGGATTCTGGTATATAATACAAGACTTGAAATGTGTACTCGAACGTACGTGAAGTTAATGTCTCACAAAACTTAGTATAAAACAGATTTACGTGTGAAAACGTTCGTTCGTTATTGTATATGAAAGTAACTTCTTGAAATAGTATTTCCATGTATGTAAAAGTTCGTAGTATTCTCGTAAAACTATACCTATTATAGTTTCCTAAAAGTGTGTTTCGTTTGTAGAATAAACCCTTAGTGAAAATGTTCGCTTGTTATGAAAAGTGTAGTTTTTGGTAGTGCCAAAACCAACACACAGAAATATAGTATAAGCAAAGTATCTGATTTATATAAATACATAAATTGTTTCTCATTTCAAAAGATAAAATGTTGTCATGGTATAATTTGCATATGAAAGTTTCCATATAATAGTTTTAAATCACATATGATTCCTTTGATAAAACGCGTATAGTGAAAGTTTATATAACACACGATAATAATCGAGTGTTCTACTTGTATTCCCCCCCTTAAAAGCATGTAAAAGTACTCATAAAACATTTAAAAGTGTGAATTATAGGGGTATGAACTCACTTGTAAGATCAGAGGTTGCGGAATGAAAACCGGACATAATTTCGGATCGAGAAAGTGGATTTCCTCAGGATTCTCGGGAATCTCGGGAGCACAAACGACCTTCGGGACTTGAGCAAAGTGATCGGGGCTTCGGGGTAGCACGGGCACGGAAAACGAGGCAAGAACGTAAGAGAAATGAGAGAAATGGTGTGATTTTCCCGGAACCCTCGCATCCCTTTTATAGGGGCTGGGAACCGACCTCGTACGCGTGCGTCATACGTGACCGAATCCTCGACTGCCTCAGAGCTCGGATGGGATGGGGCATATCCTCGCACAGGCGCGACGTGGACGATCCGAGGCCAAGGCCTCGCGTACGCTGGGCATACGGATGTTACGCTGGGCGTAAATCGGCCCTATCTGGTGACTCCCCTTCGGATAATACCAAGGGTTTTTAGTTAAATTTATATATTAATTATTTAATAAACTTCAAAAATTCATATCTTCTTCATACGAACTCCGCTTTCGACGTTCTTTATATCCACGCGAAGGTGAGACTATACTCTACAACCTTCGTTTAGATCCCATCGGCAAATTCCGAAATTATTTTTATTATTTATTTTTAAAAGGTCACGGTAAGAAATTTTCTTTAGAAATTCATAACTTCTTTATCTGACTTCGGTTTTTGCCAGACTTTTTACCACTGAAATATCATTGTTGAGACCTTCGATTCTCGTTTAGGTCATTCCGGTCAAAAGTTGCTCGATCTCTGATTCTTGTTTTTAGCCGTTTGCCGTTAAGCCGAACTTGAAAGATTCCCACCTTTCTTATACGAAGTCGGATTTGGGCGTTCTTTTTATGTACGATCACGGTTTAATGATATCTAACATAATAGGTAATTTAATTAGTGATTTTTGGATATTTTATTTTCGAAGTAAATTTGATTACAACTAACGTGGTTACAATACTTGACTTTTTAGGTCGTTTACATGTAGTTGAAATATCGGGTTGTCACATCATCCCCCCGTTAGAGGGGATTTCGTCCCGAAATTTAAAGCAAGAAAGATACAAGTGAATCAGAGAAACAGATGTGGGTACTTTTGTTTCATCTGATCTTCGCGTTCCCATGTGAATTCAGGTCCTCGCTTGGCATTCCAGCGGACTTTCACGATGGTTATGCGACTTTGTTTCGTTTGTTTGACCTCTCGGTACATGACTTCTACCGGTTCTTCCACGAAGTTGAGGCTCTCGTTGATCTCGATCTCGTCAATTGGGATAACAAGAGTCTCATCGGACAGACACTTTTTCAAATTCGATACGTGGAAGGTTGGGTGTATGTTAATAAGTTCACGTGGTAGATTAAGTTTGTAAGCTACATGGCCGATTCTGGCGAGAGTCTCGAAAGGCCCTATGTACATTGGATTTAGCTTTCCACGCTTTCCAAAGCGTATTAAGCCTTTCCATGGCGAGACTTTCAATAGAACACGGTCTCCTACTTGGAATTCCAAAGGTTTTCTCCGTTGGTCAGCGTAGCTTTTCTGTCGGTCTCTAGATGCTTTCAACCATTCACGAATCTGAACGATCTTCTCTGTTGTTTCTCGTATGATTTCCGGACTGGTGAGAATGCTTTCAGTATCTCGTCCTTTAGCTAGTTGTGTGTCGCCAACTTCGGTCCAGCACAGAGGGGATCTGCACCTGCGGCCATAGAGGGCTTCGAATTGAGCAGCCTTTATGCTCGTATGATAACTATTGTTATATGAAAATTCGACAAGAGGTAAATGGATATCCCATGCCTTTCCAAAGTCAATCACACAGGCTCTCAGCATATCTTCCAAAGTTTGTATCGTTCTCTCACTTTACCCGTCTGTTTGTGAATGGTAGGCTGTACTCATGTCTAATCTAGTCCCTAAGGAACTTTGTAGTGACTGCCAGAACCTTGATGTAAATCTACTATCTCTATCGGAGATAATGGACATCAGAACCCCATGCAATCGTACTATTTCCCTTATGTAAGTTCTTGTAAGCCTTTCCATCTTGTCAGTCTCCTTGATTGGTAGAAAATGCACGGATTTGGTTAATCTGTAGACGATGACCCATATGGTATCAAGTCCACCTGTTGTCTTGGGCAACTTGGTTATGAAATCCATAGTGATCCGTTCCCATTTCCATTCCGGTATCTCTGGTTGTTGTAGTAATCCTGAAGGTTTCTGGTACTCGACCTTAACCTTAGCGCAAGTAAGACATTTACTTACAAAGGTAGCAATCTCTGCTTTCATGTTAGGCCACTAGTACAGTTTCTTAAGATCCAAATACATTTTATCTAAACCTGGGTGAACGGAATACCTCGTGTTGTGCGCTTCATTCATGATTACATCCCTGAAACCACCATGTCTTGGTGTCCAGATACGGTCCATGAGATAATAGGCTCCGCCACCCTTGATTTCTAGATTCTTTTCCATTCCTCTGAGGGATTCACCCGTCACATGTTCGGGTTGTAAAGCTTCCAGTTGAGCCTCTTTAATTTGTGTGGATAAGTGGGAATAGATGGTCATATTCAGAGATTTGACTCTCCGACCAGTGTATTCTTTTCGACTGAGGGCGTTAGCTACCACATTGGCCTTGCCAGGATGATAACGAATCTCGCATTCGTAATCATTGAGTAACTCAACCCATCATCGTTGTCGCATGTTGAGCTCCTTCTGATCGAAAATGTGTTGAAGGCTCTTGTGGTCGGTGTAAATAGTACTCTTCGTTCCGTACAGGTAGTGTCTCCAAATCTTTAAAGCAAATACCACTGCTCCCAACTCGAGATTGTGTGTCGTATAGTTTACTTCGTGTGTCTTAAGCTGACGGGAGGCATAAGCAATAACCTTCCCTCGTTGCATAAGAACACAACCAAGCCCTTGATTCGACGCATCGCAATACACTACAAAATCTTCTATCCCTTTGGGAGGGATAGTATTGGTGCGGTGCATAAGGCTTGTTTCAGAGTTTGGAACGCCTTCTCTTGTTTTGCTTCCCAGTCAAAAACCACGCCACTCTGGGTTAATGTAGTAAGAGGTTTCACGATGCTAGAGAAGTTCTTTATGAATATGCGATAGTAGCCAGCTAGGCCTAGAAATTGACGAATCTCTGTAGGTGTCTTTGGTGCCGATCAGTTCTTAATGGCCTTAATTTTGGAGGGGTCCACGTGTATCCCTTTTTCGCTAACAACGTGGCCCAAAAATTCGACTCTTCGAATCCAAAATGAACATTTAGAGAACTTCGCATAGAGTTTCTCTGATCATAGTGTTTCTAAGACCCTCCGTAGGTGTTGACTATGTTCTTCCTTACTTCGGGAGTAGATAAGTATATCATCGATGAATACGATGACGAATTGATCCAAGTAAGGATGGCACACTCTATTCATTAGATCCATGAATACTGCTGGCGCGTTGGTTAATCCGAACGGCATCACTACAAATTCGTAGTGTCCATAACGGGTTTGGAAGGGTGTCTTGGGAACGTCTTCCTCTAGCACTCGTAATTGGTGATATCCGAATCGTAGATCTATCTTTGAGAAGTAGCTCGCTCCTTGAAGTTGATCATATAGGTCGTCAATGCGGGGTAGACTGTAACGATTCTTGACAGTGAGTTTGTTCAACTCTCGGTAGTCGATGCACATCCGGAATGATCCATCTTTCTTCTTTCCAAACAAGAACGGTGCTCCCCAAGGTGAGAAACTTGGTATGATGAATCCTTTTTGGTGAAGTTCGTTAAGCTGGCTGGAAAGTTCTTGCATCTCTGGTGGTGCCAGACGATAAGGCGGTTATGCTACAGGGGTAGCCCCTGGAATTAAGTCGATTATGAACTTGACTTGGCATTGTGGTGGTAATCCCGGTAGTTCTTCTGGGAAGATATCAGGGAAATCCCATACCTTTGGGATGGTGTTTATATCCTTTACTTCCCGAGTTGTATCGACGATGTGTGCAAGAAATGCCTGAGAATCCTTCCGCAAACACTTTCGAGCTTGGATGCACGAAATGATGCAAAGGTTTGTACTTGATTTGTCGTTGTAGATCACTAATGTTTCATGGTTAGGGAGATTTAGACGAATGGCTTTTTCAAAGAACATGATGTCGGCGCGAAGAGGACTTAACCAATCCATGCCAACTATAACGTCGAAACTTTTTATTTGGACTGGCATAAGGTTGATTGGAAAAGAGTGACCGTCTAAAGTTAATGTACAACCCATGTATATGCAATTAGTGTTTTCCGTTTTCCCATTTGCCATTTATACAGTGAATGATTCTTCAAACATGCTAGGTTTACGTTTAAGTAAGTGAATAAAGTTTTGGCTCACAAAGCTTCTCTCTACTCCACTATCGAATAGGATGCATGCATATGAATTATCGAGAAGAAACGTACCAGCAACTACTATAGGATCAGCTACGGCTTCCTCGTGACCAATAGCTAATACTCGTCCCACTCCGCTGGTATTTGCTGCCTTTGGGCAGTTTCTTTTGTAGTGGCCCACCTCGCCACAACCGTAGCATGCTTGCCCTGCACCAGCACCGGGAACTTGAGTGATCGGTTTCGCGGGGGCCTTGCAGAAACGGACAGTGTGCCCCTTTCTGTTGCAGTTGGAGCACTGCATTTCCCGACACGGTCTGTGGTGGTGGTAATTTCACTTGGTGCACTTTGGGAGGTTGCCCACATAAGGCTTTGTTGGGTAGAGATTTGCAGGGATGGTAGTAGGTACCGTCACAGCGTTTACGGCAACCAGTTGTTGTTTCTTCGAGGATTCTTGGGAAGATCCACCCTTCCCTTTATTCCGCCCTCTCTTCTTGTTGTTGTTGTTATTGTTGTTTCCCTTGTGTGGTTCTGGTGCAGAAGTTGTTGAGTTTTGATGATTTACGTGATCAATAAGCGATTGTGCCAGCTCCTTGGCACTTTCAAAAGTGTCAGGTTTTGAAGCTAACACCCTTGACTGAATTTGGGGCGATAGTCCCCAAATGTATCGCTCTAATTTCTTGCTCTCGGGAGCAATCATATCTGGGCAAAGGATTGCCAGCTCGCAGAATCTATTGGTATAAGTTGCTATATCGGTACCAATCATTCCCAGAGTCCAGAGTTCGTGCTCAAGTTTTTGAATCTCTCCTCGTGAACAGTACTCCCTCATCAACATGATTTTCAAGCTCTCCCAGCTTATCGAGTTTTCCACTATCAAGGTAAGTACCTTAACGTGGCCATTCCACCAAGTTAAAGCCTTATCAGTAAATGTGTAAGTTGCAAACTTGACTTTTCTATGCTCGGGGCAGGAGCAGATTTCAAATACTGATTCCGTTCTTTCAATCCACTGCCTTAAAACCCTCACACCACCCGTTCCATTAAACATCCGGGGCTTAGCTTTCGTAAAGTCTTTATAGGTGCACTCCCGGGGTTGTCCATGACTATCGCCATGGTTGGAAGGATGTATGCCAATTCCTGAACCAGTAGTAACAGGGGTATTGATCTGTGACATGGCAGCTGCCACAGCCGTAGTGATTGTTGCCTGGAACATGACAGCATCAAATTGAGGAGGTGGAGGTGGTATCGGTGTTTCGTTGTTAAGGTTACGCCTGGGATTCCTGCGTGGCGGCATCTTTAACTATACAATTAAAAGATGACGATATGGATAAGAATAAATGAATAATGAATGTGTCTCATGGACTAACTCCCCATAGTCCAACAACAAAATGAATAGTATGACTAAATGAAGGTGACAACATTTGAATAAAAATTTCCATATGATTAGATATCTGTCAATAATACTGGGATTACAGATGCAACAAGTTCAGGAAAATGGCCTAAGAGTAGGCCTTACAGAACTATGACTAGATCAAGATCTAACAGGTCTAAGATTTACAAGGATAGGAAAGTAGACCAAAGTTTTTAGATAAACTAGGTTATATCCAAAAAATGAGTCGATGAGATTCTATCGGCAACGAGAACTGCTAGCATGAGTCCTTGATCTTGATGGTAGACGTTCCATGTCCCTCATAAGCCTGCCAGTTCTTGCTTGTTGAGCTTGAAGTTCCCAAACTTCGGCTCGTGTTTTAGTAAGTTCCCTCTGCGGAGCTATAATACGGGCTAGAGTTCTTTCGTAAGCAGACTCCAGTTGGCGAATGCGGACAGTGTTAATGCCAAAGTTGGCGTCAACCTCCAAGACTTGGTTGATAGTTGCTTGAGCCATTATTGTGTTTCAAGAAATCCTACGAACCATGATTGGTAGGACTCTGTCAGCAGAACCTCCTTCAATGAGGTTGTAGAAACTTCTGTTTCATGTCCCGAACCTTAAAAAGTGCTTATCCGATGAAACCCTCGTGATTCCCCTAGACGAGATCGAGATCAACGAAAACCTAAACTTCATGGAGGAACCAATCGAAATCATGGATCGAAAGATCAAACGCACGAAACAAAGTCGCATCCCGATGGTGAAGGTTCGCTGGAATGCCAAGCGTGGACCGGAATTCACTTCGGAGCTTGAAGACTCGATGAAACAGAAGTATCCGCATCTCTTCCCAGATCCATGATTTGTATCTTAATTCTGAATTTCGGGACGAAATTCCCTCTAACGGAGGGATAATGTGACAACCCGAAGTTTGTTCCATCATTTGTAACCCTTTCCGTTAATAAAGTCGTCGTTTTTAAATTCGTTTCTGTTTACATTATTGAATTATGTCATTTAATTTAAGATTTCTATTATGACTTAATGGGTGTCTAAACATGTTTAGAACTCATATTAACACTTCATATTAGTAATCAGAAAAATTTTAGAATCGACCATATCGGGTTACGGCAACTTAATCGGGTGCGACCAAAAGCCACGTCTAACGTCGGTATCGGATAGAATTCCACCGTGTCCCAAACTTGGAACATATTTAAAGTGTTTTAAGCTTCCATTTGAAGCTTTTTCACTCTCTCACTACTCTCTCTCTAACCTCTCTCCTCAAACTCAAGATTTAGGTCCAAAATCACCAAATTAAGGCTCTAATTCACCAAGGTAACTTCCCTAACTCATAGATTAGCATCATAGACTTTCAAATTCGTGGTCAAACTATGGAAAACGACCATATTCATGTGTTTACATTCCTAGAACACTCTTGGGCCGTGAACACACATAAAGGGGGTTTTTGAGCCTTAAAACCCTTCCAATCCACCTTTAGAGCTTAGATATGGCTAAATGGCTTAATTGAATGGACTTAGAGCACCTTGAATCCATATTTTGAGGAGTAAACATGATTTTACTACCCAAGAACATGCTTGGGCCATAAACTCATCTTCATGGGGAGTAAACTCAAATTTGAGTGTTTAAATGCCACTTAAACACACCAATAGCCATGGATTAAATTCTAGAATCAACCATGATCGATTTAGGGGCCTTAAACTTGATGAAAACCCTCCCTTTAGGAATTCACGGCTGTAAACCCCCTAGAATGGGTTCCTAGGCCGTAAACGCATATACACTAGTCAAATGATGCCCTACATTCATTCTAAGGCTTGTAAAATTGTTTTGAATCACATGTGATTGATCTAAGGCCACCAAATCATTAATATAAGAAAGGTATAGGAG
This sequence comes from Lactuca saligna, assembly GCF_052625555.1. Taxonomy (NCBI): domain Eukaryota; kingdom Viridiplantae; phylum Streptophyta; class Magnoliopsida; order Asterales; family Asteraceae; genus Lactuca; species Lactuca saligna. Next base: position 111,560,409 of record NC_136419.1, read on the forward strand.
CTTATGGCCGTAAAATCCTAGTTTAGGGTCGTAAACTCCCTTTGATGGTCCCTTTGGTGGTTTAACTCATTCCTATGCCTTAGATTAATACATAGCAACCTTTCCCAAGTGATATTTGACCATTTAGCATCATAAAACCCCACATCCATGAGTTCACGGCCGTGAACTCATGTGGAGTTGGTATTAGGGCCGAAAACTCCATAGGGAGTTTACTCTTGAAGAGTAAACACATTATCCAAAGCCTATACGTCCATAGATGTCACCCGGGTCACTCCAAACACTTGATTTGAAGTGTTTTCTCGTATTGGAGTGTATAATCATATCTAATTAGTGATTTAAGGTCTAATTAGATACATTTGTATACCATTTCAAATTTCATAGGAACCTCGCGCGTTATCAAGCCCCGAACCAACACATAGCATCCAAACCGACATTTTTTCTCGTCTGGTGAGTTCATACCCCTACCTATTTTCAATGTTTTCACTATTTTCAAGGGGGAATACAAGCAAAGTGCAAGGAATACTTGTAGTCAAAACTTTTTTTATATGTGTTATGTTCCATATTACGTATGCTTTTAACACTAACAATCATAACAGATAACCGCTTGAACTTACAGAACATACTATCATATTATTTGTGAAAAACATTATAAATTGTTGTATTTTACATTTTTCACAAATGGTTTTTCCCACATCATAACAGTTAAAAGCATAACATTGAACTTTGAACATGAAACTTAGAATATTGTTTTGTCCTTGGTAACACTCCACAGAGATACGCGAGTGGATGATAGTTATTTGATCTTTCTATTATTACTAGTAAATTTGTTATTCCTATAAATTGGAGACACGTCCTCGGACAACAATCCACAGAGATACGCAAGTGGAGGACCGCCGCTATAACCAGAATCTCTTAGATAGGGAGCGTGACTTGAGTGTATAGATCTATACGGGGCTGACTACCCTGCACCTGGCTGCTAGCTACAGCCGAACCGAAAGGTTCAAGGGTGACGAAAGTCATAAAGTATGATGGACTACTTATTACCATAATTAGTCTATCGTATGGTTATGGAACTCGCAATTTGGATAACAGAAATTTAGTTTTTAGTAATAATGGATTTCAGTAACTAGTTTACTTTGTAGTTATTAGTTTTATATATGTGTTAAAACTAATACATTTCAGTAAACATCTTTTACATTAGATTTCGGATTGGTAAACTAACATACACTTCACAACGATAACCAGGTGTTCAGTAAACATCTTTCACATTACATTTTAGTTCGGTAGTCAACTTTTAGGAAAATATGGGATTTTCCTGGGATTACAATTGTACATAACCAGAACCGTGTAACATAACAGATAACTAAACTTTACATAAAAGAAAATATGGGATTTTATTGGGTCGTAAGTTTTTCAGAAACCGAAAGGAAACTCATACACCTTCAGAAAAAAAAACCACTTATGAACTCACCAGCTTTATGCTAATTTCTAAAATGCTTGTATTCTCAGGTCCACATTAGACAGGTACCCGATGATCCTTTTGTCGAAGACGCAGTGCGTCGAAGACACGTCTTGCTTTTGTTCATATACATACATATGTATCGCACTTGTACAACTTTGCTTTTGAACAAATGTAAAATTTCATATGTAATGTAATGCTTTTTTACTTTGCTTACTATGTGCATTGGATTTGATACTCAATGTGGAGTCCGCCCCGGAAATGTTTCCGCCTTGGTTTTCAAGATGTGATAGTTTAAGTTAACCATTTGACCTATCTTTCTTTATTCATTGCCGCACGAACGGAAGCAAGGGTCCCCGCAACCGATTTTTTTTCCATTTTTGCTTCCAAATCTCTTGCATTCTCTTGTCCTTTCACTCAATCTGGTATGTATTTTATGCTATAATAGTTGCTATTTATCCCGATTTTATGCATTTAGTTGGTTAGGGTTTCTTTAGAATTTTAAATGTCATAAATTGGTTATATTGGTTAGTATTTTCACTTTGAATGCCTTTAGAATAGCAATAGAAACAAACCCCAAGTGTTAAATTGACTGGATTTGGACTATGTTATGCTCGATTTAAGTTCACGTCACAACTGTGTACCACGACGTGGAGCGCCAATCACGACGTGATTCCTGGGTGACCATGTTTTTTGTTTTGTTTTTGGTAGCCTATTTTAGGTGTTCTGTTTTTTTTTTTTGGTTTGTGTTTGACCATTGCAGGAAAATGGCACCTAGAAGAGCTGTTCAACAGGAAAATGATCCGACTGATGTGGCGAGTATTCATCCATTATATCGATTTCTGCAAAACATTTCACGGGCCTTGTTAACGACATATCAGAACCGTTTGGGATGGTTATACAATAGGGAGTTTGTTATAGCCCCGATTGTTGACTGGGGATGGCTTGGCGGTGTTGGAATGGCTATTGAATTGGAATGCTATTGGACTAAAGTGTACGAGGGGGACCATTTTTCCTTTACTTGCCATGGGTGGAGGAACTTGTTTATGATCCAAGAATCCGTGTATCGGGAATTATCAGTGGAGTTTTTCTCTACTGTGAGCTTTGAAGAATGCACCATTGATTTTGATTATAACCGGGCACTAGTTTTCCGGTTGGGCGGGGTGTACCGGGAATCTAGTCTCTGGGAATTTGCTTGGCACATGGGGATCTATACAAAAGTGGAGACTCAATCTCCATTCTTTGTTCCATTTTTACTTGGTTGTGTTCGGGATTCTACACCCGGTACTTTTGATGTTCAATTTTGGCGGACTATCTCCAATCACGATTACAATTATCGTGATTCAAGTGATGCACAAATTCAGAACCTGGTGCATCGTTTTCTTCACTACCTTATCACCTTTACGATCAATCATAAACACTGTGGTGATAAGGTTTCTTTACAATATTTGTTATTTTTGTGGAGTATTATTACTCCCGGGTTGTGTTGTGATCTTCCTTACATGCTCGCAAGATTTATGGGAAAGAAAGCGACCATCTCACGACAAGGAAGTCCGATGACGGGTGGACATTTCATCACCCATCTTTCCCGGTCGTATGGGATTTTGTCTCATGTGTTTGTGTGGAATCTTACCCGTTTTCCAGACAACGATTTAACAATTCAACTATTAGGTGTTACACGGGTGGTGGTGAATGTCAGGGGCAGTTATCTTATACCCTCGAAGGATGAAGAGCAAGAGGAGGAGCAACCGGAGCAACAACCTCCAGCGAGGCCCCGTAGACGAAAGGTTAGAGCCTGGGGAGAAATTAAGAGAGAACGTGCTACTCAATAGCATGAGGAAGGAATGCCCACCGACCCATTTCAAATCCGGGTTGAGGCCTATTTGGATAATCTCCATGGAGAGATGAATTACAACACATAGATGCTGGAGGCCATGTTTTCTCACATGGGTGTAGTTCGACCACCTTTCGTGCCACCGTAGTACCCGTACATACCGACATGTGAGGAGCTTTGGATGTCGAGGGGAGATGGAGAAGGCCCTAGTGGAGTGCAAGGACATGGAAATAATGATGATTGACTTTCTTAGTTTTTATTTATTTTTATTTAGTTTTGTTTTGTATGTTTTTGAACTTATTATGGTTTGTAAGACTTGGTTTGTAATTATGTTACTTCTATTTTCTTTTGGTTGTTTATTACAGCTAGCATTAAAGTCTTGGGAAGGAGTAAGGTTGAGTCAAACTTGCCAATGAATTTTAACTATTTCAGACATTGGTCCAAACTACAAATTGCATGTAACATACGGAATCCCAGGTATATCATTTAATATTTATTTTTTTGAATTATGAGAAGGAACTCGGCAAGTTGATGCGTAGACTCGCTGAGTAGGGTCGTGAATGTTCATCCGGATTCGCATTGGACTCGGTGAGTCCACGCTGTTTAATGAAACCCTAAATCCTCCGGGGTTGGATCCTATTTAAGGGTAATCTTAGCCTCCCATTGCGGCTACCAGTCCCTTGAGAGCACCCTTAGTGATCTATATCGTTTGGAAGGAAGGATAAGCCTTTAGTGATCTTTCTTTCCTTGGCTTGGCAAAAAGAAGGTGATCAAGAGAAAGAGGAGGCTGAAGGAGGTGTGATTCAAGTGGTTTATGAGTCCAGAGATTCCAACTTGAGGTATTCATTCGAACCTTCTTCGTTTTGGTATTGAACTTAGATATTAGGGTTTTCTAACCTCTTGTGAGGATGTTTATGTGGAGCAATTGGTCCCTTATCGAGTCTATGTTTTGGATCTGGACTCAAAGAAGTTCAAAGACATCAATCCAATATGCTTTATGGGTCCTTGAGGGGTGATTGGACTTAGGTTGCCATTTTTGGGGACTAAATCACCATTTGATGCCATTATGTATGTATATAAGCATCAAGTTTCGCGCTTTACGTGATTATATTGATTGGAAAGGTCATATCTATGGAATTGAGGAACAGATCTGACCTCGGGAGGTAAAAAGAATCTGTGCATGGCATGTACTCGTCGCGTTGTTCTTGGGACTCGGCGAGTAAAGTCAAGGTAGCCCCGCGATTCATGCCTGGGGACTCGTTGAGTAAAGGGAGGGACTTGATGTGTTAATTGGGACTAAGGAGGTAAGTGGAGACAGGTGTACTCGCCAAGTTGCCCAAGTGCACTCGCCGAGTTGGGTCAAAGTTGACCGTTGACTTTGGTTGGCTTTTAGGGTTTGGTCAGCAGCGAGGCCTTTGAGTCAAAAGAGGGGTAAAATGGTCTTTTACCCTTCTGATGATGTTAAGAAAGGTTAGAGTACAATCATATTTATGGGAAATATCTGTCTTATGTGTTTAGGCGGAGGCTAGATCGCATTCCTATCGAGTCAGGGATTTTCCGAGATATCAGAGGTCAGTCTTCTCACTATATTGTACCCGGAAGGGTATTTATGTGTGACCGGAAGGTCGGATATGTTATGAGAAGTATGCATTGTATGTGATTAAGTTAACTATTTGTATGTGCTATGTATGTTATGCTTTATATGGGTCGGAAGGAGTTATGTTATGGGCCGGAAGGCATTGTGATACAGACCGGAAGGTCGATGCTGGTAGGACCGGAAGGCTTACCAGGTTGGGACGGAAGTCCCCAGAGACACATGGACCGGAAGGCCATGGCCTGGAAGGGCGTATGTGTGTATAAGTAGTATTTAGGGGAATTCACTAAGCATTTATGCTTAAAGTTGTTGTGTTATGTGTTTCATGTACTAGCGAGGACCGTGGGAAGGCGCCGACGTCACCTATACACACTAGCAGAGGATTTATTTTATGATCTTGGGATTTATATGTTTTGTATGAGGATATGATACATTGGATTTTTATGACTTGACTTGGATGAAAACGTTTTTAAGAAAAGAAAATTTGTTTTGAAAATTTACGTTGTTACAAGTTGGTATCAGAGCCTTGGTTTGAGGGATTCGGGTGCACCTTCGGGCGTAGCTGAACTTAAACCAAGGATTTGAGAAAAAAATTAATAATAAAAGCATAAAATTTTATAAGAGATTTTGTGATAACCAAAGAAGGAGCAGTGTGTACGGTCACCCAGCGCTCGAACGGTAAAATCCCCAAAATACCCTTACAATATGTGTTATGAGATATGTTATGATATGTTATGCATGCTAGGGTAGACTAGGTATTCATATTAGGACTAGAGTGGCTTGATTTGTGATGCCTTAGTCTAGGGGAAACCTGCTGCTATGAGATGCCTTGAGAGCGAGTAGGTAGCCAATGCATAGCAAGGATAGAGTACTCGTGATCCGGGGTCCAAGGAGGAGGACTTGGGGTGAATGTTGATGCGGTGTAGTCGGTAGTATAGGGCCCATACTACTGAAGACACCAGATCAGTGGGCAGCCCAAGTAAGAATCCTTTGGGTATCGGAGGTCGAGTAGGGTTGCGTTATCGAGTGCGAGTATGCTCGATTGAGTCTCTGATATTTTTGTGTTGTATTTCAGAGGCATTATGGTTGGGACATGCCACAGACCTGGGACGAGCAGTGTGAGTGACGAGGAGCTTCGTCAGATGATCCACGATGACGTGGTTGCGGTGATTCGGGCTGAGATTCCGGAGATGTTTGGGTCTATCAAGACCATGTTGTTGGAGACTTTCGATGAGCAGTACGCCGCGGTGACTGAGGCCGCAGCCGTTGCAGCTACGGCAGCTGTGGCTGCTGCCAGACTTTCAGGGAGGTGACTCGTTGCTATTGCAGGAGTTCAGCAACACGAAGCCACCCGAGTTTGATGGGACACAGGATCCGATCGCTGCGATGAGATGGATTGCTAACATTGAGGGATGCTTCTATACGTGCTCATGTCCGGAGCATCTGAGGGTACGGTTCGCTTTGAACCAACTCCGCCTAGGAGCGAAGGATTGATGGAAGTTCGTGACAGCGAACTTCACTCTTGCAGAGATTTCAGCAGTGACTTGGGAGAGATTCACTACCATGTTCAGAGATGAGTATGTTCCCCCGATGGAGAAAGAATGGTTGATTCAGGAGTTCTTGACCCTCAAGCAGGGTAATGATTCAGTTGTTGTGGTCACCCGGAAGTCTCATGAGAGGGTGATGTTCTGCCCTGAGCAGGTGTCTACTGAGCCGGCACGGATGAGCCGATATTTGGGTATTCTGAGGAGAGACATTAGGGAGTTCGTATCGAACTCGACATACCGGACATTTGCTGAGCTCCAGGCAAATGCCCGGAAGAGGGAGATCGAGTTAGAGACTCAGGCCAGGGAGGAGGCCGAGTCTCAGCGGGTGGATCGGTGGCCGGCTCAGTCGCAGCCGGCAACCAAGCGGACCAAGTCCGCCGATTCGAGGATGGGAGGTCAGAAGGGCCGCACTTGCGGAAAGTGCGGCAAGGGTCATGAGGGGCCTGTCGATCTGGTGCTTGCTACAAATGTGGCAAGGAGGGGCACATCACCATGGATTGCCCCCAAGGGATTTATGGTTTGCTTCCGTTGCAACCAGACCGGCCATCGGAAGGCCGAGTGTCCTTAGCTTCATCAGGGATCTGCGCCTGCTGCTAGGGTTATCGAGAGTTGACTAGCGAAGGCCGAGGCTTCGAAGGCTCGTGGGAGAGCTTTTCAGTTGACTGCGGAGGAGGTCCGCGCGGCGCCCGATGTCATGGCTGGTATGTATTCTTTCGTGTATTTACTTTTATGCTGAGATATTGTGCTTATATTATAATATGCGTAGATACTTTTCTTGTGAATTATGTACCTGCCTTGGTCTTGTTTGACTCGAGTACGAGTCGGTCTTTTGTATCTTTGGCTTTTAGTCAGCACATCGGTAATGATCAGGAGGTGATGAGTCGACCCCTGAGGGTTTCCATAGCTGATGAGAAAGCGGTATATGCCACCAACGTGATTCGAGGATGTGTGCTTAAGATTTTTGGTGTCAAGTTCCCTATAGATCTAGTTCCTATCACGATGGGAGATGTCTGTGTCATTATGGGCATGGATTGGTTGACTAAGTTTGGAGCAATCATTGATTGCGAGAGACAACTGGTGACCATACGAGACCCTAGTGGGGGAGTTCTTACTGTGTATGGCGAGGGGATCCGGTGTGGGTCAGCGTTTTGTTCGCCTGCCAGGGCGAGACAGAGTTTGCAGCAGGGATGCAGTGGATTCATAGCCTATGTGATGGACACACGAGTGGCTGCGGGGAGGCCAAGTTTGGTTGACGAGGTACCGGTAGTGTGCAAGTTTCCGGATGTGTTTCCCGAGGAACTGTCGGGCGTGCCTCCGGAAAGGCAGGTGGAGTTCCGTATCAATCTGGTTCCGGGAGCAGCACCCATCGCCAAGGCGCCTTATCGCCTCGCTCCACCAGAGATGCAGGAGTTATCCTCGCAGCTTCAGGAGCTGCTGGGAAAGGGGTTTATTCGACCGAGTAGCTCACCTTGGGGAGCGTCGATCCTTTTTGTCAAGAAGAGGGATGGTTCACACCGGATGTGAATTGATTACCGGGAGTTGAACAAGTTGACAGTCAAGAACCGATATCCGTTACCTAGGATCGATGATCTGTTCGATCAATTGCAAGGGGCATCTTGGTTCTCCAAGATAGACTTGAGGTCGGGTTATCATCAGATGAGGGTTCGGGATGAAGATATCCAGAAGACTACATTCAGAACTCGTTATGGATATTATGAGTTTGTGGTGATACCTTTTGGGCTCACCAATACCCCAGCTGTGTTCATGGATCTCATGAACAGGGTGTGCAGGCCGATGTTGGATCGGTCGGTGATCGTATTCATTGATGATATTTTGGTATATTCGAGGTCTAGAGAGCAGCATGAGGAGCATTTGAGGGAGATCCTTGGAGTTCTTAGATCGGAGAGGCTATATGCCAAATTCTCCAAGTGTGATTTCTGGTTATGAGAGGTCCAGTTCCTAGGACATCTTGTTAACCAGAAAGGGATATTGTTCGACCCGGTCAAGATCGAGGATAAGATGGTAGGTGCCGAGATCACCCACTGAAATCAGGAGCTTTCTGGGATTGGCCGGCTATTATTGGAGGTTTATTAGGGATTTCTCCAAGATTGTCGTGCCACTTACCAAGATGACCCGGAAGGGTGTTGCATTTTCATGGGGTCCGGAGCAGCAGTCCTCATTTGAGACACTTCGCCAGAAGTTGTGCGAGGCCCCGATGCTTGCACTCCCGGAAGGGATGGAGGATTTTGCGGTTTATTGTGATGCATCAATATCTGGGTTTGGGGCAGTGCTTATGCATAGGGGGCATGTTATAGCATATGCATCGAGGCAACTGAAGCTTCATGAGTTGAGATATCCCACCCACGATCTGGAGCTAGGGGTTGTGGTGTTTGCCCTCAAGATCTGGCTGCACTATCTGTATGGGGTTCGGTGTACCATATACACAAACCACAAGAGTCTGAAATACTTGATGGATCAGCCAAACCTGAATATGCGCAAGGCTAATGTCGTAGCCGATGCTTTGAGCCGTAGCGCGGAGAGCGCCCCGATTTGAGATGTTTGTATGAGGTTGACAGTGATGACTCTGGTATTGGACACCATCCGAGGGGCCCAGGCTGAGGCTGCGAGACCAGAAAACCAAAAGAGGGAGCGGGTTGTCGGGCAAGTATCGGAGTTGGTTACCAATAGTCGGGGACTTATGACATTTCAGGGACGGATTAGGGTACCGTTTGTGGGCAGGACGCGTATAATTTTGATGGAAGAAGCACATCGATCGAAGTTCTCGATCCATCCTGGGGCTACTAAGATGTATTTGGATCTAAAGAAGGAGTATTGGTGGCCCTGTATGAAGAGGGATGTTGCCTGGTTCGTCGAGAGGTGCCTGACTTTTCGCCAGGTTAAGGCCGAGCACCAGCGTCCGCATGGTAAGCTGCAGCCGCTGGAGATTCCCGAGTGGAAGTGGGAACAGATTACCATGGATTTTATCACCAAATTGCCAAGGACTGAGAGAGGGGTCGATGCAATTTGGGTGATTGTGGATAGGTTGACGAAGCGCGCTCATTTTCTTGCTATTAGTGAGAGCTCTTCTGCTGAGAGGTTGGCAGAGTTGTATGTGATGGAGGTGGTATCGCAGCATGGGGTCCCGATGTCGATTGTTTCAGATCGGGACGTACGATTTACTTCCAGATTTTGGAAGAAGTTTCACGAGGAGTTGGGAACGAGACTGCATTTCAGTACCGCATACCACCCACAGACGGACGGGCAGAGTGAGCAGACGATTCAGACGCTCGAGGATATGCTCCGAGCTTGTGTTTTGGATTTTGGAGGGAGTTGGGACACCTATCTACCCTTGGCAGAGTTTTCCTACAACAACAGCCATCATTAGAGCATTGGTATGCCACCCTTTGAGCTGTTGTATGGGCAGAGGTGTTGCACCCCCATCTGCTGGAGAAATTTGGGGCAGCGGGTGATGGGTAGCACGGAGATTGTACTCCAGACGACCGAGCAGATTCAGCAGGTCAGGCAGAGGTTGTTGACCACTCAGAGCCGACAGAAGACTTATGCAGATAAACGCCAGTCCGAGCTTGAGTTTCAGGTCGGCGATCTTGTACTCCTGAAGGTCTCTCCTTGGAAAAGAGTGATTCGATTCAGGAAGAGGGGCAAGTTGGGGCCCCGATATATTGGTCCTTTCCAAGTGATCGCGAGGGTAGGTCGGGTAGCCTACCGTTTGGATTTGCCAACAGAGTTAGGGCAGATTCACGACACTTTTCATGTGTCACACCTAAGGAAGTGTATAGCCGACGAATCGGCAGTGGTTCCATTAGAGGATATTCAGGTAGATGCGAGCCTGAATTATGCCGAGAGACCAGTGGCCATCAGAGATCTATTTGCAGAGCGACACTTTGAGGGCAAAGTCTAGCTCTAGTGGGGGAGAATTGTAACAGCCCGGATTTTCCAGGTATCTTTTATTCATATATTTTTTGTGTTTTGTGAGGGGACTCGGCGAGTTGGAGCTTAAACTCGCCGAGTCGGATCGCGGTTCTGGACTCGGCGAGTCCAAGGAATGGACTCGGCGAGTCCGCGCTGTTTAATGAAACCCTAATTTCCCGGTCCTAAGGTCTATTTAAAGGACCTTATGGCCCTTCATTGCGGCCACCTTGATCCTTGAGAGCACCAAAGCAGCTAAGGGTTCCTGTGAGTGAGATAAGAGGCTATTGTTCACCAAATTTGTGTATATTTGCAAGAAAGGAAGGGGGAAAGTCAAGCTAGAAGAGTTGGGAGCTTGGATCTACTTCCATTTCGCCAAGGAAAGCTTCTTGAGGTATCTTTCAGAACTTATTTCCGTGTTTTTGTTGATATGGTCAAATCTAGGGTTTCTTCTTGCCTTGTTTGCCTTGTAATTAAAGTGTGAGAGGTCCCATGGAGATATGGTACCTAGATCTGGACCTTAGCAGGTCCAGAGAGTCCCAAATGTTATGCTTTATGTCCTTCCTTTTGGGTTGGAGACTAGGATTGCCATATTAGAGGTCATTTCTCCAAAAAGAGCCTTGTAAGTGTTGCATGGTAGCCAAGACTGTGACTTTACGTGATGAATGAGCTTAGGAGGGCCAGATCTATGAGTATATGGAGCGGATCTGACCTCAGAAGCAAGATTGAGTTGATGCATGGCATGGACTCGCCGAGTCTGAAGAACAGACTCAGCGAGTAGCATGAAGATTGTCCTTAACCACTCAGTGAGTGGTCCTGCCGAGTTATGGTTGACTCAGTGAGTCACGAAGAGTTAGAGAGGGATTGACAAGTGGACTGAGTTGAGCTGGAACTCGCCGAGTTGTCCTTGCGACTCAGCGAGTTGAGTCGCGGTGGCCCTGCGATTCATGACCAGGTGGAACTCGTCGAGTCAGGGGAGTACTCGACATGTCAAAAGAGAATCCTAGCGAGTTGGAGAAAATGCTTAGACTCGCCGAGTCGCTCTAGTGCACTCGCTGAGTCCGGTCAAATTGACCGTTGACTGTTGACCAGAGTTGACCAGTGTTGACATGATAGGGATAGTCAACCTTATTGGTAAAAGTATTAATTAGAGATATATGATGTTATAGGAGGATTATAGCTCGGGGGTTCGAACACGAGTGATTTCCAGGTTCGCGAGTTATCGAGATATCCGAGGTGAGTCTTCTCACTATACTGTACCCAGAAGGGTTTGACTGTGTGACCGGAAGGTCGAATATGATATGAGATATATGCATTATGTGTGATAAGATTAATCGTTATATGTTCCAGATATGATATGCTTGATATGGGCCGGAAGGCATTATGTTATGGGCCGAAAGGCGAATATGTTATGGGCCGGAAGGCGTTGTAATGTGGACCGTAAGGTTGACATAGGTAGGACCGGAAGGTTTACCCAGTCGGGACGGAAGTCCCCTAAGACACATGGACCGGAAGGTCAGGGCCTAGAAAGGTGTATGTGCGTAGGTTGTATTTTGGGGAACTCACTAAGCATTTATGCTTACAGTTGTTGTATTATGTGTTTCAGGTACTAGCGAGGACCGTGGCAAGGCGCCGGCGTGATCGTACACCTACTCGGGGAAAACTATTTTTATAATCTATGTGATGTAATCGGTCGTGACAATATTGTTTACATTGGAATTTTAAATATTACTCGATGTTTTGATGTTTGCAAAAATGAAAAATTGGTTTTAAAATTTACGTCGTTACATCATGCCAGGGCACAGCAGAGACAGTTCGCTAAACCTTGATATGTATGCATCTATATCAGCGTTCCGGACAGTGAGATTCCATAGCTTTTGTTCCATTTTCTGAATTTTGCCTCGGGGGTAGTACTCGGCCATCAACATCTCTTTCATCTCTGCCCATGGCATGAAATTGGCTACGAGGAGTGTCATGGCTTCCACATGTCCGTTCCACCAAGTGAGCGCTTGGTCAACGAAAGTGCATGCGTCAAACTTCACCTTCATCTCTTTAGGGCAATCGCATATCTCGAATACCGATTCCACGTTCTCGATCCATCGTTTCAGGGTGATCATTCCTCCAATGTCGTTAAAGGTTCGTGGTTTGGCGTTGGTGAAGTCTTTGTATGAACATGTTTTGGGAGGTCCTTGGTTCATCTCGTTGTTTGAACTTCCAGCCCCTTGTCTGTTGACTCCTCCATTGTTCCTTTGGTGCATTTGTGCCATTACTGCGGTGACCGCAGCAGATACAGCTGCTTGGAGTGCAGCTGAGTCAACTTCGAGTGGGGTTGGTCCAGGGTTTTTGTGAGTGGGTCGTCGAGGCATCTTTCTGTCATGGAACGGAAAGATGTTGAGTGTTTGTGGTTTTTGTCGGGTTGTGATCCTATAAACTAGGTGTGTGGCACAACTTAAGTAATTTCACAATTTAGCATACAATCATAGATATGTAACACAAAGCAGATTAAAACATAACAATAAACACATAGGATTTTTCATCACTATTATCCGCACTTTGATACATAAAAAATTTGCTCAAAAGAGCATACATAAGCGGTACAAGTTTGGCAGCATAACAGCTCTATGAGTAGTGTAATCACTTAAACATAGAGTCGGGGTACATAGCATAGATCCTAGTACTAGTACTAATGGCTAATAAGGCTAACCCTAGTCGCGGTGGGATGTGTTAGGGGGTGGTGCTGAGGAAGTGGATGCTCCCTGAAGATGAGCCACCTGTCGTTTTGCATCCTGAAGTTGGGACTCCCACCTTACCTGCCTCATGTGGAACTCTCGTAGAACGTCTCGCGTCTCCTGCTCCGCACGCTCAACCCTAGTCCACATCTGGCGGACCTGATCAGCGGTACTCTGAGCTTGGTCGCCTGTGTTCTGTAATCGTCTCACCATGACTGGAAGGGCACGATCGGCCGATCCTCCGTCCCTCAGGTCAAAGAACTCGTGTGACATGCCGAACGGGGGTCGCTGTCCCTACTGTCTGCTCCACCTCCAAAGATCCATACCCCAGGGGGTGTAGGACCAATGGGGCCCACCTGGTAAGCAGGCACTCTAATCGGATAGGGGGTGGATGACTTCAGACTCTGCATCCGAATCACCTTCTCCGTTATCACTGGGTTCCTCCTCGAGACTTCCTTCGGCTTCCTCCTCTTCTTGGTCCACCACTAGCTCGGCAGGCCCGCCTTCGGCTTCCGCCTCAGGTTCCCCTTCGGATTCCTCCTAGGGGTCTTCCTCGGGTTCTTCCTAAGACTCTTCCAACCATCCATTATTCCCCTGGTTAGGGAAATAAGGATCTCCAGGGTGATGGAAACTAGCCATGCTGTCTGCGAGAGTGTGTAAATAGGTTAACATTATTCCTAAGATGCTACAATTATTGTATAGATTGAGCTGATGTTCTCTTCTTGGTGATAAAGGGGTATGTTTTTAGGTTCCCTAGTCATCACGATTTCCTCGGGACATCTGATAGTTGTACCTTGGAGGGAAATGTAGTTGATCAGGCCACATCCACTACTTGATATGACTAGGAACAGCCCTGGTTTAACCGAGATGCTAGCATTATCTTGTTTGGTTCGGTATTATGTTCTTTTTCCTACTACAAGCAAGGATGTTTTTATCGTTATGTTTTACTTGTTTTGTTCAGAGTTGTGTTAGTCCCTCTTTTTGGTGTATAGTTGCATATCAATGGGTGGTTAGATATGCTAGTTCACTATAAACAGAGCTCTGATACCAACTTGTCACACCCCCTGAACCAGACGGCGGAAACGTCCGAGGGCTCTTGTGACTTAAATTGAATATCATCACAATGAATATACATGAATCATAACATAATACATCACCATGCATTGAATTATTACAACTGATATTGTTTACATTCCGTACATTGTTTTAGATATTACAATTTCATAACATAACTGTCTGACAGATAACCTAAGCAAAACACCATGACATTACTTGTTACTTATCCTTCGGCTTACCTATTACCGGAGAATACAAGTTATTTTGAAAAATGTCAACGTATGAAATGTTGGTGAGTTCATAAGTAATGTTGTGGTAAAATGATTTGGTGTAGTTCGTAAACCCAAAAAATCCGATATTTTCTTAAAAGAGTATTTGTTTATAAAAAGTGTGAAGATCCGTAAATATTCTTGTTGATTTTCAAAACATGTATAATTGTTGAACTTTTTATTCATCACACAAGTGAAAATGTTGAACTTCCCAGGAAAAACCCGATGTTTTCCCAATACGTAAAATACATGACTTGTTTATTGTTATACCGATATGTCGAATGTTTTTGATTACCCGGGTGGCATTGGATTAATTTGGGTTTGTGAGTTGTTATAATCACACATTTAGAAAATTACTAGTTTATAGCTACAATTTACGAATGATCCTTAAAGGCGTCGGCCGTTACTACTCACTTAATCCACCCACCCTGATTACTATTGTTTATCGTCCTGAATCTGTTTACTTTGATTTCTCATGAGACCAACAACCGAGGAGAAAGGAGGGTACGAAGCCCCCTTTATTTCCATGAGTTATTCAAGGCTATCGGGAATGTGAAAGACACTTGGACCAACTCGCATTTGACTTCTCGACCTTACTAGCAATACTAATGGGCCACTAGGGCCCAATAGCACATTAGAGCTATTGAAAGTCCTTTTACATGGAATTGGGTCATAGGAGGCCCAATAACACGTAAGCGTATTCCCTTCGGGCCCAAAGATCATGTTATTGGGCTAGCAAGGCCCAATAAGCATAATTTGAGACTTCCAAGCCCAAAGTTTGTAAGTTGACTCATCATAATTATCGCGTGTTTATTTAAATGTTTTGGTTTTATAATTTTGTTTTGTTATTGATTCGAGACCGAATCAATTCGTTTTGTAACGATATTTGTTGTTGAGAATGTATTTGTCTTTCCGTTTCGTCGGTAGTCGTGGATCTTGTATTTTGTATTTATGACTTAATTTGTTTGAAAATGGAGTTTGATCCTTTTCATTACCCTCCTTTTATAAAAATAACACTATTGGTCCTTTTATATAAAAGAGATTCATTTTTAGTCCTTAAAATACTTTTTTTGACACTTTTGTATAATTTATTTGATGAAAATATGATTTGTAACCCACAGTTTACTTATTTGACAGCTTCAGCCCCTCTAGAATCGTGGTGCTCGGTTAAGGACTCATTTTTTTCACAACTTTTACAGTTTTAGCCCAAAATCTAAAAAGTTTGCATATTTGGTCCTTCTTGATAATGAAAAGCATTTTTGACCCTTATAAACATTTTGTTATGCTAAATACCCCCTGTTTTACAGAAAGTTACATTTCCAACCCCTCAACTTGTAAAATTTCGCATTTGGAGGTTTATTGGGCCGAGAAGCCCATAGTTAGCCCATTAGGTTAAAAATTTACATTTTAAGTCCTTAGAAATTTCTAAAAATCAGAAAAATATTTATGGAAACTTTTTTGGCCCCTTTTAACCTTCAAGAAATTGTGACTTGTTGATTTTTACCCCAAGTTTGTATTTTTGACAATTTATGCCCAAAGATGGGCTTAATGTTCACGTGTGTTCATCCTAACCTTATAAATTATTTTTCTTGGCTTGATTAGTGTACAATAGCTTAAGTTATGTTTATTTCCTTTCTCATGTCTAAGATCTTGGTTTTACACACTTTTTGATAACATATTCATCACAAAACACATGATATCACACACATACATGCATCAAATCACACATATCATACATTTACACATAGATCTACACATTTTCTTGTATTCTCCCCCATAAAACTCATAAAACCCAAAAATAAAGGGGTATGAAACTCACCTTTGCTTGTTGTTTTCGATTTGAAGAAGAAAAGAGAAGAGTTTGTTGTTATTTTCAGTCCTAGCAACCTTTCTTGGAAGATCTCGAACTTAAAGAGCTTCTAAGGTGCAAGATCACAAGATTGACTGGATTTAGAAGAGATTTTTGATGAAATGAAGTGAGTTAGATCATAGATTTAACAGCAACTTACCTTAAATGATGATTTACTTGATGAAAATCCTTAGACTTCAAGCCAAATTTTCGAGATTTTGGGATGAAGGAGAGTGGATGATTCTTGAGTGGTTTAGAGGGAATTTTGTTGTGAGTGTGTGTGTGTGTGTGTTTCTCTTGCTCTCGGCCAAAGAAAAGAGAGGGAGAGGAACAGAGGGGATTGATGAGATGTTTACTTGGGTGTATGGGATTTGCATGGAGAACCATTAAACAAAAATGAGGTGGCAATGAAAAACGTCAACTCTTCTTCCTTGGTTGGGCTTGGGCCAAGAATGGAGAGGGAAGAGAGAATTTTTGGGCCTTAAATGCTTTAGCCCAATTTTATGGTTATGTTTAGTGATTTTTGGGATAAAATAAATATAAACTTGATTTTTATGACCTATTAGGGCTAAATTAGGTTAGTTATGGCCTAATAACGTCCATTTAAATATTTTGTTTCATTCTAGGCCCAATATGGCCCAAAATATTGAAATAAATGATTGTGGGTCCAATTAGAGCCCATTCAAGAGTTCTAAGCCCAAGATAGTCAAATTGGAAGCTTATTGGTCCATTGGGCCCAATAAGGAAATCCTTGTCCAAAATGGACTTAAACAAGGATTTCTAGGGTTTCCAATTATTTGCTGACTATTTGTAGTGTTTGTATGAAGTGTTTGATTGAAATTTTGTTGTTATTGAATAAGAATCTTACATGTTTTCACATTGTTGGTTCACATTTGTTATCATTGTTCAATGTTTACAAGGCATCAATTTCCTAGTTATGACAGGGTAAAACATGGGTAGATGTAATAGATGGAGTATGAGTTGGATGATGAGTTGAGAGGTGAAATAGACCGTGAGGTGAGGATGAGAGGTGGATGATGTGAGAGGCCTTTTTCCCAAATGATGGTTCATCATTCAGCAGAGTATGGATGACAACCATAGACTATTCTAGATAATCTAGTAGAGCACTAGTAGGTTCGCAACCTATAGGTGTTACGAACGATGTGTTCACCTGGTGTACTCTAAACCCTGGCGTCCATGCAGACTTGGTGTCTAAACCTTGGTGATCATGCAGATTTGATGCCTAAACCTTGGTGACCATGCCGACTTGGTGCCTAAACCTCGGCGATCATGCATACTTGATGCCTAAACTCAGGCGACTATGTAGACTTAGTGCTCGTTGTGTAAACCTTGGCGATCATGCAGACTTGATGTCTAAACCCTGGCGACTATGTAGACTAAGTGCCCGTTGTGTAAACCATGGCAACGATGTACTTCGTGCTGATTCCTTAGGATGATCCATAGGAATGAATGAACGAGGAATAGTTGGTTCTTAGGTAAATCCTGAAGAGTAAAGAAGATAATGGGGATGGGTAATTGGGTTGATTGTTTGATTGTTTAAACATAATAATTATAGTATTGTGGGTTGAAAACCCTATGTACTCAATAGGTTTCCCAACCTAACCCACTAAGTTTATTTATATCACAAGTGTCGATATGAAGTTACACTACACTGAGAGATTAAGGAGATATAGATCATGTGAGAACCCGAAATTTCCTTTTGGTCAAACCTTAAAAGTCAACCCCTTCGTATCGTGATTTAATATCATTATTTCTTATTTTTAAGAAATATAAAGTTCGTTTAATTATTTTATTATTTTTAAACGAACGGGTAAAAGAAAGTGTCGTCTCGGGTTTTTATTTTGAAAACCGCAAACACTTCCCGTATTAGGATCACCCGGCTAAACTTTTATGTTTTGGGTTTGAAAATCACCCAAAAATCGTAAACTCATATCTATGTATGAGTTTACTCCCCAAGAACTAGCCATTTGTGTTTACTCCCCAAAAAGTGAAAAGAGTAAACTCCCAAAAACCCTCTCAACTATCATCCAACCTTTAATTCCAAAACTCCAATCTTGTAAGTGTTCTAACCATTTCAAGTTAGTAAAACACTTAATCTAGTGTTTGTACACCTATTCATCCGTTTATTTGTGTATTTTGATTAGATTTCCAAAACACCAAGAACACACACTAAGTGTTCTTGGCCCTTTTAGCTCGAATCAAGCACCATTATAGTAAGTACTCTCATCCTTAAGTGCTTGTAAGCTAGTATATCAAAATAACGCCAAGGAAATCAGCCAAGAACACCAGGTTTGAGGTTTTCATGGTCCAAGAAGATGCTTGGACCGTAAACACCATAAAGTCCCTCAAATTTGGCTTAAGTCCCATTTTAAGCCCTAGTTTGAAGCCCTAGACTTACCTTAACATATCTAAACCTTCCATTGATATGTTTAAGAATTTTAAAACATAAAACACCACAAAATATAGGTGTTTACGGCCTAAAGATATCTCAAAGCCGTAAGCACCCAAAAGGTTGTTTAAATGGGTCATATTCCTTACTTAGCCCTAAAAACTAACCTAGACTATTTCCTAGTGGTGTTAAGGACTTAAAACAATGGAAATACCACTTCCCATAGGGGTTTACGGTAGTAAACCCAAGGGAAATTAGCCTTAGGTCGTAAACACCTCAAGGTGGGTGTTTTGTAGCCTTAATCCATTCCAAGAGCTAAACCACTTAGCAAGGTTGCTTCTAAGGACTTGTTAAACTCCAAAACAACTCATGGTTGCAATATTTGGAGTTTAGACAGTAAACCCTAGAGTTTACTACCATAAACTCCAAGGGTAAAGGTCATTTAGACCGTAAACTCCCAAGGAGTTTACCCTTGGACCCTAAACACCCTGGTTATGCCCTACTAGCACTCGGATGCAAACCTTGTGAACTTTCACACTTGAAACAAAGTGTTTTCAAGTTCTACAGTGTCCCAACTCGTATTATTAGTTATAATAAGGCTAATTAGTTATACATATGTTCATTATATGATAACTAGGCTCGTGCGTGTGTACAAGTCTCCAATTGTCACCTAGCACCGAACCCGACACTTCAATCCAATCCACTCACCACAAGTGAGTTCATACCCCTTTAATTAACCTTTGAAATACTTTTCAATATTTTAAATACTTTTATGGGGGGGAATACAAGTTAAATACTTATAGTTATTACATCAATCATATGTGATTAATAACTATAGAACCAATGATTTTATCACTGTTCAAACTGTTTATCAAACTGCTTTACATCAAAATGTTTTACAAACTTTTTTCTTACCAAATACTTTTATTTAAACTTTGTTATACTTCTTATAAATTACATGTCCATATATGTATAGATATATAAGAAATGTTTAAAGGGCTTAGGAAGGCCATCCACCCTATTACCTTTTCGCGCTTGAGATGTGGTCTGGTGGGATTTCGGGTGGTCGTCCGAAAGTCGTTTCAATATTAATTATATATCAATTGTACATATATAGACATAAAAAGTACTTCCATATTCATGCGTAGTAGTTACATCATTAGTAAGTTACCATCAGGGTAACACAGCATCATACTACTACAATTTCTAGATCAATGAGTCGGTTCATTTATGAGTCAATACTTATTAGTATGAGAACATATACATTACATTACTATGAGTACATATACAACTATACTATAAAGAGAACATATACAACTATACTAGAGAAGAACATATACAACTATACAAGAAAGAGAACATATACAACTATACTAGAGAAGAACATATACAACTATACTAGAGAAGAACATATACAACGATACTAGAGAAGAACATATACAACTATACTAGAGAAGAACATATACAACGATACTAGAACAAGTAACATTACATTACATATACATGAATACGTTAACAATTGTGATCCACTGTATCGGAGCATGCCTTAAATGTCATGGCCCAAGTTGTAGCCAGAAATCTCTTGGAGGGAGAGCGTGAGTTTGCGTATAGATCTATACTGGATTGACTATCCTACACCTTGCTGCTAGCTACAGCCGGACCTGCAGGTCTGCGGGTGCCAAACGTCATATCATTTTACGACCTACATTTGTCGTTGTTTATCCAGTCGATAGTATGGTACAATTAATCACATGATGCCTTAATATAAATCTGGTTTAAGGTAGTTAGTACAAGAGTAGTTCCTATAATACAACACTACAGTACCACATTAATTTACTCTTTACACAATTAGCGATCTTTTCACTTAAACATTTATGTACGAACTATATTTTGAGAATGATAGTTACACTTGAGTAAATTACACACTTTTTACAGTAAACGAACATACAAAACAGTTAAGCCTTGGTAGAAGGCTACTTTAATAGAAAATATAGGTTTTTCTAAGAGATTCAAACTTTTACAAACACTTACAAACATTTACATACATTTTACAAACTTACACTTGAGACATGTTCAAACGTTTTGATAACAAACACCGACACTAAAATACTTATGAACTCGCCAGCTTTATGCTGATAAACTCTTTCAAAATAACTTGTATTCTCAGGTCATCAGTAGACAGGTACCGAGACCAGCTTTTGAGAAAATGGAGCACATTCAAGACTCATCTTATTATTTTGATTTTCATTTTTGGTGTCTATAACTGTACAGAACACGCTTGTATTAAAATTTTATATTTAATGCAATGGATGATGTTGTTTGCTTATTTACTGTTATACTGTGTTGTGATACTTAAATGACGTCCTCCACCCAAGAACGTTTCTGCCATTCATGTTTTTGGGGTGTGACATATTGGTATCAGAGCATTGTTTATAGTGAATTAAGTATATCAACCCATAAAAGATATACTATCTATAAACCCATTTGCGATTAAAACACTCTGACCAAGAGTCTATACATTAAATACTAAAATATTTAATTAAGTATACTAGTCTGCATTCATACTAAAACCAGTGTCACAATGACAAGAACAAGAGTATTACGATTGTTAAATATCACAGGTAAGCTCGGGGATGTATGGTCAGTCCTGGGAATGGCATAGCCTGATCAACTATGCTGGTCCGAGGAGTGATTAGCATATGCCCTAGAATGGTTGTGATGTGTTAACAAGTCTAAAAACTTACCAACAAAACCACAAGAAGATCAGTAGAACCTAAACTTAAAATACTATAGGTGTATTTTGTACTACTAGCTACATATATACTACATTCTTATACCTCTCTTCTCGCGTAGATCTAAATGGTTGGATTCCATCATGGCGACCCGTACTTTCCAAATGAAGGCAACGCAGGATGGCTCGAAGCAGAGTCCGATGATGAGCATCAAATCCCGTCGAATGATCATCAAGCAGAAGGCTTCTCGGATGGATCTGACTCGGAGCCCGAAGTCAACAACCTACCTCCAGTAGGTCAAGCCCCAAACAACAACCCTCGACCAGCTTTTCCAGGTCCCACTCCCTTGTGGGTAAACAACTTGAATCGCTGGAGTGACGAACAGGGTCAACCCTTACCTTACTTTGGGGACCGAACCTTTTACCACGTTAGCGATGGTGGCTCTGCAGATCGAGCTCTGCCCGTCATGATCCGCAGAATAGCTCGCAATGATGAACAAGGTCGAGCGGCCATCGACCGGGTCATGGAGATTGATGCCAACTCTGGTGTCAACACAGTCCGCATCCACTGTCTCGAAGAAGACATGGAACGGACCCGGAGAACCAATGAAACCCTGCAGCAACATCTGGTTGCCTCTCAAACAGAAGTCATGGAACTTCGAGCTCGTCAAAGGGATCATGAACGACACCTTCAAGAGGTGATCCGGAAAATAAGAGACCTCAGGGTTCTCCCGAGGAATACTCATCGCCGTTAGAAGATGTCTAGTACATCTTTATCTTTTGAGTTAAGGATTAGCCTTTAACATTTGTGCTCTAAGTAGCACTTGTCTGTAAAATATTCCTAACTTTCAGTACTCTAATTAGGAATCTAAGGACTGTCAAACTTTTCCGTCTGGTATGATGTAAGACCTACTGTTAGGTCGATTTTCCCTGAACTTATTACATCGGTAATACTAGTATTATTGACATCTATCTAATCTGTGGGAAAAATCTTTACACTCTTGTTTTCCTACTAATCTTCCTTGTTATGATCTCAAACACTCATTCAACTGTTGGGCTATGGTTAGTTAGTCCATGTGTCACTCTCACCTTACTTACAAATTGATTCTTACCACTTTGCTTATCTTTATAAACTTATAGCTGAAAGATGCCTCCTCACAAATCTCCCCGAAATAACCCTGCACCTCTACAGCCTCCTCCACCTCCGGTCATCGATACAGCAGCCCTAAATGTTGTCGTAGCTACAGCAGTGGCAACTGCCATGGTACAGTATCACTCTACTGATGCCAGCAGAGGTGGAACCCCTGTTAACTCTATTCTGGTGGAAACTCCTGTGCGCTCGAGAGAGTGCTCTTACAAGGATTTCACCAACTGCAAGCCGAAGTCCTTCCATGGAACCAGCGGAGTCATTGCCCTCTCGCAATGGTTCGAGAAGACTGAATCAGTCTTCGAAATTTGTTCATGCCCTGCTGCGAGCAAAGTCAAGTATGCCGCATGCACCTTTGAAGGAAAGGCCCTGACGTGGTGGAACGGCCACGTTAAAGCTCTAACCCTCGTCGTAGCCAGCGACATAGGCTGGGAAACGATGAAAGACCTCATGATTGAGGAATACTGCCCAAGGGGCGAAATCCAGAAATTAGAGTAGGAGCTTTGGAGCCTGACCATGAAGGGCACCAACATTGTCGCTTATACCGCCAGATTCAGCGAACTGGTGGCCCTCTGCCCCAATATGGTTCCCACTGAAGGGAAAAAGATCGAAAGGTACATATGGGGGCTAGTGCCTCCGTATCAGGGGAATGTCCTATCATCAAACCCCGCTACCTTTGACAGTGCCAAGCGACTGGCACAACGACTCATTGACCATGGAGTCAAAACCCCTGCAACAACAACAACCCTATCCATCCCGGAACCCTCCAAACCCGCTGACACTAAGTGGAAGTTTTGGGAAGAGAAGAAGAAACAGCGAGCTTCTAAAAAGCAGCAAGTTGTGGCTGTTCATGCCGCGATAACCCCTGCTGCTGATACTGCTCCGGTGAGGCAGTATGCTGGAAGTTTGCCCAAGTGCAACAAATGCAACTTCCACCACAACGGCCCCTGCCGTGAAATGCAGTACTCTAACTGCAACAAGAAAGAACACACCATCCGTTTCTGTAAATCCCCAGAGAGGCCGATCACCCAAGTCCCGGGCTATGGCGCGAGCCCGACCTGCTATGGATGTGGTGAAGCAGGCCACTACAAGAGGGACTGCCCCAAAGCGAAGAATGTTGGTGGAGCAGGGAGGGTATTGGCAATAGGCCATGGGGAAGCAGTTGCTGACCCGACGGTGGTAACTGGTACGTTCCTCCTCGATAACTCCTAAGCATGCATTATGTTCGATAGTGGAGCGGAGCAAAGCTTCGTGAACCATAAATTTGCCCGCATGCTTAAACAACAACCACACGCACTTAAAGAACAATTCACAGTAGAAATGGCTAATGGAAAAACAGAAAACACCAATAGCATATACTTAGGATGTACCCTAACTCTAGATAACCATTCATTCCCAATCGACCTTATGTCGGTCTCGATTAAAAGCTTCGATGTTATCATCGGCATGGATTAGTTGAGCCTTCATCGCGCCGACATCATGTGCTTCGAGAAAGCAATCCGTTTAAACCTCCCGTCTAACGAAAATCTTATCGTCTACGGCGACAAACCCGGTGCGATTCTCCGTATTATATCAAGTATTCAAGCACAGAAATATCTACGTAAAGAATACCATGCATACCTTGCTCACATTGTCGACACGAACCTCGAAACGAAAGAACTAAAGAACATTCCAGTAGTGAGCGACTTCCCCGACATTTTCCCAGAAGAGCTACCAGGATTACCTCCGCAATGACAGGTCGAGTTCAGAATCGACTTAGTCCCAGGAGCTGTCTCAATAGCCAAATCGCTCTACCGATTAGCACCAGTAGAGATGCAGGAACTATCTGGTCAACTTAACGAACTGCTCAGCAAGGGCTTCATAAGACCAAGTTTCTCACCTTGGGGAGCACCAGTTTTGTTTGTTAAGAAGAAAGACGGATCATTCCGTATGTGTATCGACTACAGGGAACTCAACAAACTGATGGTCAAGAATCGATACCCTCTTCCGCGCATAGACGATCTATTTGACCAACTGCAAGGGGCGATTTATTTCTCCAAAATTGATTTGAGATCCAGATATCACCAGTTACGAGCACTAGAGGAGGATGTTCCAAAGACAGCCTTCCGAACTCGTTACGGACACTACGAGTTCGTGGTGATGCCATTCGGATTGACCAATGCGCCCGCAGTTTTCATGGACCTGATGAACAGAGTATGCCGACCTTACTTGGATCAGTTCGTCATCGTTTTCATTGACGACATCCTAATCTACTCCCGAAGTAAGGAAGAGCATGGCGATCACCTGCGACAAGTTTTAGGAACTTTACGAACGGAGAAACTCTATGCAAAGTTCGTGAAATGTGAATTTTGGATCCGAAGAGTCAAATTTTTAGGACACGTGGTAAGCAAAGAGGGAATCCACGTGGACCCATCCAAAATTAAAGCCATTGAGAACTGGTCAGCACCGAAGACGCCTACTGAAATTCGTCAATTTCTAGGCCTCGCTGGCTACTACCACAGATTCATACAGAACTTCTCCAGAATAGCGAAACCTCTTACAACCCTGACCCAGAAAGGTGTGGCCTTTGACTGGGAAGAGAAACAAGAAAAAGCGTTCGAAACGCTCAAGAGAGCCTTGTGCACCACACCAATACTATCTCTCCCCAAAGGGATAGAAGACTTCGTAGACTATTACGATGCATCGAACCAAGGGCTCGGGTGTGTTCTGATGCAGCGAGGTAAGGTCATTGCCTAAGCCTCCAGACAGTTGAAGACACACAAAGTTAACTACACGACCCACGATCTTGAACTAGGAGCAGTGGTGTTTGCTCTAAAGATCTGGAGACATTACTTGTACGGGACGAAAAGCACTATCTTTACCGACCGCAAAAGTTTACAACACATATTCGACCAGAAAGAGCTCAACATGAGACAACGGCGGTGGGTCGAGCTACTCAGTGACTACGAATGCGATATTCGTTATCATCCGGGTAAAGCCAACGTAGTAGCAGACGCCCTAAGTCAGAAGGAATATTCTGGTCGAAGAGTCAAGTCCTTAACAATGGCTATCCATTCACATTTGTCTACGCAAATTCAGGCGGCCCAGCTTAAAGCTATGAAACCTGAAAACGTGACGAGTGAATCCCTCAGAGGAATGGATAAAAATTTAGAGGCCAAGGGTGGCGGAGCTTTATATTTCATGGACCGAATCTGGACCTCGAAACATGGTGGTTTCCGAGATTTAGTCATGACCGAGGCGCACAACACTCGGTATTCCGCCCACCCAAGTTCAGATAAGATGTATCTGGATCTTAAAAAGCTATACTGGTGGCCAAATATGAAAGCAGAAATTGCTACCTTCGTAAGTAAATACCTTACTTGCGCAAAGGTCAAGGTCGAATACCAGAAGCCCTCCGGTCTACTGCAACAACCATAGATTCCAGAATGGAAGTGGGAGCGGATCACTATGGATTTCATAACCAAGTTGCCCAAGACAACGGGTGGACTTGACACCATATGGGTCATCGTCGATAGATTGACCAAATCTGCACACTTCCTGCCTATCAAAGAGACTGACAAGATGGAGAAGCTTACGAGAACATACATTAGGGAGATTGTACGATTACACGGTGTACCTATATCCATTATCTCCGACAGAGATGGTAGGTTCACCTCCAGATTCTGGCAATCGCTACAACACTCCCTGGGAACAAGGTTAGACATGAGCACAGCCTACCATCCACAGACCGACGGACAAAGTGAGAGAACAATCCAGACCTTAGAAGATATGTTGTGTGCTTGTGTAATTGACTTTGGAAAAGCGTGGGATACCCATTTACCCCTTGTTGAATTTTCCTACAACAACAGTTATCACACGAGCATAAAGGCAGCACCATTCGAGGCCCTCTATGGCCGAAAGTGCAAATCCCTTCTATCCTGGGCTGAGGTGGGTGATACCCAGTTAGCTAAGCGACGAGTGCCCGAAAGCACCCTCACAGGTCTAGAGATCATTCGGGAAACGACAGAGAAGATCGTTCAAATTCGTGAACGATTGAAAGCCTCTAGAGACCGACAGAAGAGCTACGCGGATAAGAGAAGGAAACCTTTGGAATTCTAAGTGGGAGACCGAGTCCTTCTCAAAGTCTCACCTTGGAAGGGATTGATACACTTCAGTAAGAGTGGGAAGCTTAATCCAAGATATATAGGACCCTTCGAGATCCTCACAAGGATCGGCCCCGTGGCTTACAAACTCAACCTACCCGATGAACTTCGTAACGTACATTCTACATTCCACGTATCTAACTTGAAAAAGTGTCTGTCCGACGCGACTCTTGTAATCCCACTTGACGAGATCGAGATCAACGAGAGCCTCAACTTCATGGAAGAACCGGTAGAGGTCATGGACCGAGAAGTCAAGCAGACGAAGCAAAGTCGCATCCCAATTGTGAAGGTCCCCTGGAACGCCAAGCGAGGACCGGAATACACATGGGAGCGTGAGGATCAGATGAAACTGAAATATCCTCATCTTTTTGCTTACTTATGTGTAACTATCTTATTTGTTTAGACTTTAATTTCGGGATGAAATTCCCATAACAGGGGGATGATGTGACAACCCGAAATTTTCTTTTGGTCAAACCTTAAAAGTCAACCCCTTCGTATCGTGATTTAATATCATTATTTCTTATTTTTAAGAATTATAAAGTTTGTTTAATTATTTTATTATTTTTAAACGAACGGGTAAAAGAAAGTGTCGTCTCGGGTTTTTATTTTGAAAACCGCAAACACTTCCCGTATTAGGATCACCCGGCTAAACTTTTATGTTTTGGGTTTGAAAATCACCCAAAAACCGTAAACTCATATCTATGTATGAGTTTACTCCCCAAGAACTAGCCATTTGTGTTTACTCCCCAAAAAGTGAAAAGAGTAAACTCCCAAAAACCCTCTCAACTATCATCCAACCTTTAATTCCAAAACTCCGATCTTGTAAGTGTTCTAACCATTTCAAGTTAGTAAAATACTTAATCTAGTGTTTGTACACCTATTCATCCGTTTATTTGTGTATTTTGATTAGATTTCCAAAACACCAAGAACACACACTAAGTGTTCTTGGCCCTTTTAGCTCGAATCAAGCACCATTATAGTAAGTACTCTCATCCTTAAGTGCTTGTAAGCTAGTATATCAAACAAACACCAAGGAAATCAGCCAAGAACACCAGGTTTGAGGTGTTCACGGTCCAAGAAGATGCTTGGACCGTAAACACCATAAAGTCCCTCAAATTTGGCTTAAGTCCCATTTTAAGCCCTAGTTTGAAACCCTAGACTTACCTTAACATATCTAAACCTTCCATTGATATGTTTAAGCATTTTAAAACATCAAACACCACAAAATATAGGTGTTTATGGCATAAAGATATCTCAAGGCCGTAAACACCCAAAAGGTTGTTTAAATGGGTTATATTCCTTACTTAGCCCTAAAAACTAACCTAGACTTTTACCTAGTGGTGTTAAGGACTTAAAACAATGGAAATACCACTTCCCATATGGGTTTACGGTAGTAAACCCAAGGGAAATTACCCTTAGGCCGTAAACACCTCAAGGTGGGTGTTTTGTAGCCTTAATCCATTCCAAGAGCTAAACCACTTAGCAAGGTTGCTTCTAAGGACATGTTAAACTCCAAAACAACTCATGGTTGCAATATTTGGAGTTTAGACCATAAACCCTAGAGTTTACTGCCATAAACTCCAAGGGTAAAGGTCATTTAGACCGTAAACTCCCAAGGAGTTTACCCTTGGACCCTAAACACCCTAGTTATGCCCTACTAGCACTCGGATGCAAACCTTGTGAACTTTAACACTTGAAACAAAGTGTTTTCAAGTTCTAGAGTGTCCCAACTCATATTATTAGTTATAATAAGGCTAATTAGTTATACATATGTTCATTATATGATAACTAGGCTCGTGCGTGTGTACAAGTCTCCAATTGTCACCTAGCACTGAACCCGACACTTCAATCCAATCCACTCACCACAAGTGAGTTCATACCCCTTTAATTAACCTTTGAAATACTTTTCAATATTTTAAATACTTTTATGGGGGGAATACAAGTTAAATACTTATAGTTATTACATCAATCACATGTGATTAATAACTATAGAACCAATGATTTTATCAGTGTTCAAACTGTTTATCAAACTGCTTTACTTCAAAATGTTTTACAAACTCTTTTCTTACCAAATACTTTTATTTAAACTTTGTTATACTTCTTATAAATGTATAGATATATAAGAAATGTTTAAAGGGCTTAGGAAGGCCATCCACCCTATTTCCTTTTCGCGCTTGAGATGTGGTTTGGTGGGATTTTGGGTAGTTGTCCGAAAGTCGTTTCAATATTAATTATATATCGATTGTACATATATAGACATAAAAGTACTTCCATATTCATGCGTATTAGTTACATCATTAGTAAGTTATCATCGGGGTAACACGGGATCATACTACTACAACTTCTAGATCAATGGGTCAGTTCATTTATGAGTCAATACTTATTAGTATGAGAACATATACATTACATTACTATGAGTACATATACAACTATACTATAAAGAGAACATATACAACTATACTATAGAAGAACATATACAACTATACTAGAAAGAGAACATATACAACTATACTAGAGAAGAACATATACACCTATACTAGAGAAGAACATATACAACGATACTAGAGAAGAACATATACAACTATACTAGAGAA
Organism: Lactuca saligna; assembly: GCF_052625555.1. NCBI lineage: Eukaryota > Viridiplantae > Streptophyta > Magnoliopsida > Asterales > Asteraceae > Lactuca > Lactuca saligna. The sequence goes on from NC_136419.1 coordinate 111,589,697, forward strand.
GAACATATACAACGATACTAGAACAAGTAACATTACATTACATATACATGAATACGTTAACAATTGTGATCCACTGTATCGGAGCATGCCTTAAATGTCATGGCCCGAGTTGTAGCCAGAAATCTCTTGGAGGGAGAGCGTGAGTTTGTGTATAGATCTATACTGGATTGACTATCCTACACCTTGCTGCTAGCTACAGCCGGACCTGCAGGTCTGCGGGTGCCAAACGTCATATCATTTTACGACCTACATTTGTCGTTGTTTATCCAGTCGATAGTATGGTACAATTAATCACATGATGCCTTAATATAAATCTGGTTTAAGGTAGTTAGTACAAGAGTAGTTCCTATAATACAACACTATAGTACCACATTAATTTACTCTTTACACAATTAGCGATCTTTTCACTTAAACATTTATGTACGAACTATATTTTGAGAATGATAGTTACACTTGAGTAAATTACACACTTTTACAGTAAACGAACATACAAAACAGTTAAGCCTTGGTAGAAGGCTACTTTAATAGAAAATATAGGTTTTTCTAAGAGATTCAAACTTTTACAAACACTTACAAACATTTACATACATTTTACAAACTTACACTTGAGACATGTTCAAACGTTTTGATAACAAACACCGACACTAAAATACTTATGAACTCACCAGCTTTATGCTGATAAACTCTTTCAAAATAACTTGTATTCTCAGGTCATCAGTAGACAGGTACCGAGACCAGCTTTTGAGAAGATGGAGCGCATTCAAGACTCATCTTATTATTTTGATTTTCATTTTTGGTGTCTATAACTGTACAGAACACGCTTGTATTAAAATTTTATATTTAATGCAATGGATGATGTTGTTTGCTTATTTACTGTTATACTGTGTTGTGATACTTAAATGACGTCCTCCACCCAAGAACGTTTCCGCCATTCATGGTTTTGGGGTGTGACAGATCACTAGTGTAAGTGAATGTAAGTTCTGTTTATGCTTATGTTTCTGTATTGACGATGACATCCCAAATGTTTTAAAATAAATAAAATACGTTTCTTCGGAAATGATTTGCTAACGTATTTATCATGTTTTTCTGGGAACAAATTCCGCAACATTTTTATTAAAAGAGGTACACTGATTTTCATAAAGCATAAACAAAATCGGTCTTTTTTGGTCGTGAAAATGGGGATGTCACAGTTGGTATCAGAGCATTAGTTTAAGCGAACTAGGAATAAGGATTTATTTCTAGACGTAAACTTAGAATGTTAAGCGATGATTGTGAGATGAGTGTCTGCTATAATTTAGACATGAGCACTAGTTTATTTTAGGAAAATGCCTAAACTGTTTTATGTGCTAAATGATTTGTGTTATAGCTATAAAAATGCCTTATATGTTGTTATTTGTTCGGATCTATGGTCTGTTGCCTACCGGATCTGGAAACCTTATATGTTCATGATTCTAAGCGTATGATTACGATATTAGAACTAGCATGTAACGTTTCAGTGTAATAAGGAGATTTATACGTCTATTGTAAATAAGATCTTTCTTGTCTTAAATTCTTGTCTTGGTATACCAAACATCTGCTTGGGTGTACAAAACAAGAGCAAGATGAAAACCTGAGCCTAAGAATGTGATGGGTCATGCATCGGTCGTTGCACCTGCAGCCGAACCTATCACGATGGCAGAAGTTCAAGAAGTGATGCGAACCATGATAGACTGGGAAAATAGAGGAAAAGAGACAGCTTATGATACTGAATAATATCTATCAGAAGATATAACAAGAAAGCTATCTTGCCTTTAGAATACATCTGATAAAATAACAGTACGTCTATAGAAGTAGGGTACATCTAAATGTACACATTTGATTGGCGGGATGATAGAACGATTGATGTAATTCCTAAAGTTTTCTTATCATCTGGAATGTTCATCACCAACCGAGTTGAAGCAGGATTGATGATTGAAGATATGCATGGAAAAAGTTCTAGTAGAGTATAGGGAAATTTTTATGATTATTTGGACACACTCGTATGTGTTAAATTGTTTTGTGATTTTAGGACTTGGGGACTACGAGATAATACTTAGGACGAGTATGAGTCGGTGTGAAAGGTAGTAGATGCATATACTACCGGAAGCACAGGACCCACGCTCGGATCGGGGAAAGTCACAAGGTTACCAAGAAGCTAGTAATTGATTTTGTTTTGTTCATGTATGTCGTTACCATCTTTTCGGTAATGACTAAGAAGATGATTGTTATTCCGACCCTAGTGATCATATCAATTTGACTCCGACTACACTAAGTATGTTATGTGGTTCAGAGAGCCAAGTTCGATGTAACATCTGGCTTAAGCTATAGGATTGAAGTAAAAGATAATTGAAGTGATTGGTAGAGGTATCGCGAAGGTTTACTTGTAGCTAGAAATGCTACCTTTTAAGATGTGGTTAGAACATGAAGGAAGATATAGTCTGTTATGGAATTTAACTCTAAAAGATCTGAGTCCAAGCGATGCATCATACGATGAGAGGTCATTAGAACATGACCCATCAGTCTATTTTGATAATCGAAGGAAGAAACTTATCTTAAGTTTGTTAAAAAATGAGTCTCCAATAAAGATCGAGATCGCGACATAAAGATCATGATTGGAAGTCTAACATGAGATAGAGAGCGGGTCCAAGATCGGGCACCGCCTGCAGTCAAGAAGTCTTAGAGTTAGATACTCATTCGAAGAAACATCAAAGTTACGGTTATTACTTAGGATGAAGAAATAACGTATGGAGTCATCATGTGAGTCATGTTTTGTTGATGATTCCGGGACGTAATCATCCTAAGAGGGAGATAATTGTAACGCCCGTAGATCCGGGCTAGTGAATTTAGAGATAATAGGGGTCGAAAATGACTTTTCGACAAAAGATTATTTAGAATAAATAATCTTACCAAGTTGTATAATATGTCTCAAGGGTTCCGTACATATAAAGAGTGTCGAAATCCGAGTTATAACGAAAAAGTTATGACCCGTCGAAGTTTAGCGACGGAACCGATACGGCACCGCGAAGATGTAAATAGTGAATTTATGATAGAGTATGTTAACCTGAGAGCGTCCATAAAAAAACGCCCAAATCTGACTTCTTATGAGGATGTTATGATTTTTCGAAGTTTCGGCTTAGCGGTGTACAGCCCGAAATTCGAGTATTAGATCGAACGGTTTTGAACCGACACAATAAGCTTGGAAAGGTAAGCAAAAAGGGAAACAAAAACATGACTTTAAAATGTGCCCAACAAGAGGCACATGGGCGTGTGGTATTAATGAATAACAGATGCTTAAATGACTTAGGGAAATGATAAATTAATAAATTCATCAATGAAGTTGTTAAAAGTTAATAAGTGTCTATATATGTATTATAAGTGAAGAGGCGTAAGAAGAGTCTAATTGCAAGTTAAGTACTTGTTCGTTAAAATTTAATTTGTGATATTTGGTTTTTTGTAAATTTGCTTGCAGTTTTACTTTACTACTTATTGCATCATAAAAATCTATTTTCAATAAATAAATAAAAAAATAAAAAAACTCTTTCTAAATGGTAAAATTTGCATAGTTATAGGATATATATATTGTTAGAGAAATTAAATTGATTCTTACTTTTTATGCCTACAAATATTCCTACCCAATAAAATTATAACAAGTGTCATCTTTCCATATTTTTTTAAACTAAATCATTAAGACTATATTAGGAATATATCAAATACAATTTAATGATGATTTGTTATAATTTTAGTAGATAGGAATAAAAGGTAAGAAGCAATTTAATTTCTAATATTATTAAGATGAGTTGGATTTTGAGATGACACTCACGTACACAAAACTGATTTTTGAGACGAAAGTGGCTAGATTTCTACATAAGCACCACTATGCACAATGAGAATTACTACCCTTTGCGTGGTACATGAGATATGGTCCACATGTTACCTATTAACATGTTGTATTGGGAGGATTGTACATGGTAGTTCACATTACTAGCTATGAATGATCTGGACATGATTAAGTGAGAAGTACTATTATGTACTGTGTGATTTTCAGTTTATAACAAAATTAAATTTTAATGGAGAAGCATTTTCTTTTGGAAAGAGAATTTCCCTAACGAGGGTTTTCGGGTTAGTTTTCGCGCACCGACTAATCCCCCGCTGCAAACATAAAGCTTTGTCTCATGTCCTGGAGTCACTGCAGGCGAACCTCTATAGCCACAAGGGCTGAGTGGTGTCAGAATTTGAACATGGATCAATAGGTTATCCATCATATCTTCCACATATCTTACCAAATCACCACAACTCAAGTGGTTAATGGAGAAGCAATTTGTTATTTGTTACTTATGACTAGTTGATTAAAACAATTATGGATTTTAACAAATGATTAACTAAAATGATTTTTTTCTAAATTAGATGATTAGTCTAAAAAAACTTAAAAATCAAACATTTATGAAGAAGAAAACTGAAACCACCAAATTAAAAACACAAATTAGAAACCAAATCTTAAATTAACAACATAAAAACTGCGAGCCTTTGCAGAACTGAAAATTAAGGATTTTAGCCAGATATGGCTAAAACATATCTAAAAAATAAAAATAAGCCTGTAAGTAAATCGATAAAAGCAAAACTAATTGTTTGAGTCGCACTATTCAGATTTGTGTAGTTTGCCGGAAAACGTCAGATTTATTGGGAAATAGTCTGAAGTCGTATGGATTAGCTTTGGAGCAGTGTAACTTGATTAGGAAGTCAAGAAGGATATTTATAGGCAGCATGTTGTTTTATATAAGGATTATGATGTTTAAATGGTCGTGTTTCCGAAAAACATGATTGCAAAAAATATGAAAATTTTGGAAAACAAGTCTGGACATTGTTTAATGAATTAGGCTGCTATTTTGGGGATTTTAAGCAAAAACATGATCGTGTAATTGGGAAACGTGATTGTTCTTTCTCCACCGATCGTGCTTTTGGTTCGACATGGCTAAAATCATTTTTTATGTTTATTGGTTGACTGAAAACTATCATGTACCCATTCTGATCGGCTACTAATCTGATCAACCTGCTCAATAATGTTATTTCTCTTTTTTTTTTCCTATTAATTTGAATATTTTTTGCCAACGAGAATAAGCATGATGATCAGGTTTCTTTCTTCTAAGAATCGTGATAGAACTTTTACTTTATGCAAACTCAATAACTATATGTGCTACAAGATAAATTATGGCGCGCGACTAGTAGTCATCATGATTTGTATTACACATTTTTAAATAAGTAGTCATGATATAGCAACCAACAATTTCATTTGTATTCAATTAGTCACTTCTCATTTTAATTTTTATAAATGTAACCATTCAAAAACATTTTTCAAACATTGCTCGTGTGACCTACACGGTGTATGTGTTGGTTGCCTTGCCACTATGACACATATGTGTCAAACAATGTATAAAAATGACTTAGCTTGATTCATTCCTTCAATTAGTCCTTATAAAGCATATCATTTTCCTAAAACTACTAAGCTTGCATCATTTATGTTCTTAATCCTCAAACCTAACGTTGTAATTGTTCAAAACACTTGAATGAAAAACGAATCCATCAAAAACACTAAAGTCAACGATTCATTAATTGAGGTTTGTTTGAATACAATATTTCAAGATTTAGCAAATCCCAATAAATGGATCCAAATAGGTCATTAAAATCAACTAAGTACAACCATAAGGTTTTCTAAGAATTATACCTTTGAAGTGTATGTCGTTTGATATAGGAGATAAAATCAAACTAATAGTTACTATGTATGTCCACATGAGTATATCTAGAATGCTGCTAGATTGTTAACTTATCGAAACTTACTCAACCTTTTATTGATCTTCCTTAAGTTTGTCGGCCTTTATATTAGAGAGAAGGGAGCCGTTAATCTTAGTGGAAGGGAAGAACTAGGCTCTTAGTGATATGTTACTTATTTTCCTATTAGTCATAATCATTCGCTTAAATATAGTTATTATTGGGTAAGACTTTTATTGTATGCTCAAATGCAACCAAAAAAACAAACTAACCATATTAGTTACTTTAAATAATATATGGCTTATTCAAATAGATTTTTACATAAATATTAAATAATTATTTTATTTAATTGTTTTGACCTAATAAATAATAAATAAACTAATTTATTTACTTATTAACTAGTTGATATAAAAGAACTTTATCATATAAATATTATTATTTATTTTGGATTTTTTTATAGTTATTAATATGTGACCCTATGGACTTACACATATTTAACAATATGACATTTTGTTTATATGTTGCGTATCATTCCCAAGAGATTCCTAATTTTGTAAGGAACAAAGAGTAGTATGTTTGAGCTTTGTCTGCACAAAGCTATTATTAACTTTTAATGGTGATTGTGTTACCAACTCTATTTCCGTTTGTGTTGATATCATCATTCTCTTATGGTTTCAATATTGGTTTCTCAATCTACAAAGTCAAATAAGATAACATACTTGATTAACTATCAATGTCATCTAGGTATGACTTTATATTTCATCTCATTTAGTCCTATCGAGGGGTCAGATAACTCCAACAATTAGATGAACAAATCTAAAATATATATCATGTAAGTTTCATGGCATAGGCGATAATAGCCTTTATAAATGGGAGCTGATTTTTTCAAGGAATGATTGAATACTTCCAAGGAATAATTAATATATTAACTATTTTACCCCTCAATTTAATTTAATTTTAGTTTAGGATAATGTATAAAGAAAGAACGATCTTTCCAAACTTTTGATCCCTTTTAACGCTGATAACATTACCATATATGTTTTCACAACCTCACAATTATATATTTCATTGAAAATATTTAACAAATATAATACTTTTACATTTTATTTTGTTTTTATTCATTACTTACACCACCATCACATTACATGACACTAACTTTTAACAGAGAAAGATTGATTGTAATGATTTTAAAATCTGTTTGGTTGTAGTTTAATTTGTACACCTATATGTGGTTCAAAATTGATTCTACCTCAATTAAATATTAATATTTTTTTAATTGTATAAGAGAAGTTTGGGTACTACAGGTTGTTTAGGTATTCTTAATTTTTACACTTTTAAAATTTTGATTAACCCATTAAATCAGATTATGGAATTTTTTTTAACAGATATTATAAACATATTAAATACATAAAACTAATGTATAGTAAATTATTTAACAAAAAATACAACTTCAAACCAATACATATCGAATTACAATAAAATATTGCCTAACAAAAATATTCAAACTAATTCATATAAAATCATAATAAAATTTAGCACAATAAAAATATTCAAACTAACGCATATCAAATCACAATAAAATGTTGTCGAACAAAAATATTCGAACAAATACATATCAAATCACAATAAAATGTAGCATAACAAGAATATTCAAACTAATGCATATCAAATAGTCAAACTATTCATATGGCATATCATCACTTGAAAAAAGTTGGGTATGAATTTAGATCAAGTAAATTGTTTTCATGACTTATACGACCAACATTATCATACACTTCATTATTCGTTTGGAAGACACAAGTAGAACTTGAAGTTTGATGTGTTTGTGATGATTCCACATGCTCAAATCTTGAAGGTTCTCGTGTTGTAGAAGTCATTCCTCTTTTCTTTTTTGATTTTGGAGGTCTACCCTTTAGTTGACGAATCGTAGGCTCAAAAAACATATCAGATTCAGTCAAAAGTTTAGTAATCATAGAAGTAGCAAATTATTTCTTACTTAGAGGCCACATTTTGTATCTTGAGGACAACTCATTGGTCAACTCGTCAAATTCTTTAGTGCGATCATTATGTGAATCATCTTCTAAATTCAGTCGTAATGTATCAATTTTCCCATGTGGATGAATGAGATCCAATGGAATTGTCATTCCTTGTAAGTGTTTTATCATGTGAGCACAAGGAAGACTCATTGTTGCCATAAAATGACCGGTGCAAGGAGTCATTGTACCTAGAAACCAAAAATATATTAAAGGTTAATTCAAAAATTAATGTTGTACAAAAAATGTAAAACTATAAGCATTGTAAATATTTTTTATTTCTCATATTGCTTATATATCTCCTTTAATGCAAAATGAGATACATGACACAAAATCTCTCTAAAAGCAGGTGCATCACACTTACGAAGAACTTGGATTTTCTCACTTGCTAGTTGCACTTTAATCCCGTTGAATTCATGTTTGATTGCAAGACAAATCTTTTTTGTAACATCTTGAAAGCCACATGTTGATACTTGTAGATATTGTTTCAGTTTGGCATGAGCACCTTCAGTCCTTGATGATGATCGATTACCAAAATGCAAATATTTTTCTATCCAGACACTAACAAACTTTTCCTTCCAAGGCAACCATGTATTTTTTATGTACTCAATTGCAACTTTCTTCATATGATAAAACAACTCAAATTCGGCCCGATTTTGCTCAAAAATAATTGTAGTTGTTGAATATGCTACCTTATTCCAATTTGACATAAATAGATCAAACTCTTCTCCATGTGCGAAATGCTTTTTGCAATATGCCAGCACATTCTTTTCAATATGCCAAATACACAAAAGGTTTGTCGTATTCGAAAATACCATATTTATGGCATTAATTAATGCTAACTCTCTATCACACATAATCACAGATGGTTCACGGTTTTCAAGAGTCTTCTTAAACATACTTAATGCCCAAATATAACTATATTCATCCTCTCTCTCCAGAAATACAAACGCGGAATAAAAAGATGTACTAAAACATGAAACCCCAATGGTATCGAGTAGAGGCATGTTATATTTGTTTGTTTTGTATGTGCGATCCATTACAAAGATATTAGAGAAAGTTTTTGACAATTTAACTGACAAAGGATGTGCGATGAACAAATGAGTTATATACCCTACTGAGTTATGTAAAATATCATATATAAAACCCTCTTTCTCAAACTCTTCAAATAAAGCACTAACTGTTGATCGATTTCCTAAGTTTTGCTTACGAATTTTAGCCTTCAGATTGTATATAGTTCGTGAGATTGCTGGAAGGTTTGGGTTTTGTTGACGCAAAGAAGAAAGAATTTGCCTTGGGGGTATGCTAGAAAGCGTCATGTTTTTGACACTTTGTACATCATTTGGTGATAATCGACGAAATGATGGATGCCTAGAGATATCAGTAGACGCTTCATGGTTGTGAGTCAAGTTTTTTTTGTCTTAAGTACCCAAAAACCATCATTTCCTTTTTTACCTACAATCTGGAATGGGCAGTTGATCAAACGAGATCCAATATTTTTCTTCCTTTTATCTCCAATACATATTCTATCTCGATAGGAACCGCCTCTATCACATTGCAACGTGACATATTTATCTTTACTTGAGTCTTTTATAGATACTCCATATCCTTTAGCATAATAAAAATCTCTTAAACTCTTTAGTAATTCATCATACGACTCAAATTTGGAGTTAGCTAAATAGAGTTCTTCATTTTGTACCGTAAAACTTGATGAATCCATTCCCTCTATTGAATCAATTTTTACAAAATCAGACATCACATTAAAGTTAACATTTTGAATGAATATGGTAACAGAATAAAGATCATTTTAACACATTTTGAATCATAATCAATTCATGTTTCAGTTTTAAATCATAACCCACTCAAGTTTAACATAATCATAAACAATTCAAGTTTTCATATGGTGTTAACATAATCAAAAAGTCTAAAATACAACTACACGAAACAGTTGTTTAATGCTCTCTTCAGGTAACAAAAAAAGTCAAAATATTGCTTTTTTTTCATCTAACATTTAAAAAAAAAAGATAGAAGAACTTAATGTCACTAATAGAAAATTTTTGTGCATTCATCTTTTTACATTTATTTGATATTGCTAAGACACTAAATTAAAAAGGCTTTTATTCAAGAAAAACAATCCTATTTAAATTTTTAATACATGTTTGCTTCTTACATGATTCAAAACTAACATCACACTTAAAAACATGTAACTATTCAAACTAAAAGCACATGTGGTCACTGTAACATTTCTTATTCTTTTTTCTTTTGTGATTTGAAGACATAATAGTTTTTCTAACTAAATCAAGGATATATCAATTATTTATTCCCATCTTATTTTGTTATTTGTAGACTTTTTTGTAACTAATTGTAATGATTTTGAAGCTTACCGATTAAAGATGAACGGAAGGCTGGAGAAGATCGTCGTATGTCTGTTGATTTTCAAGGCGACGCCTGAGTTTTTTTTAAACAAAAGTTGGTATTTAGGTTAAGAATTCCTATTCACCTAAAAATAGATAAGATCTCATATTATCAGCTCTTATACTAATTATCCATAAATTAGCTAAATGAATTAAATGAATGGAGGGTAAATAGTCCATACATTAATTATTTCTTGGAAGTATTAAATCATTCCTTGGAAAAATCACCTCCCTTTATAAATGTCTTGTTTATGACAACACTTGACATATATAAATGCATAACATTACGCCCACTCACAAGACAACATACATATCTCCAAATATTATTAAAAAAAGAACATTTAATTCTAAACTGAATAAATCAGGACCATTGGTTGCATTTTAATCATATATTTTCCATCTTTGGATTATTTGATAACATCATCTTTGCCAACCCCTTTATTTATGTCCATAAATTATATAAAACATATATTACTTTTAAATTATAATTCTATTAATGACACTTAAATCTCATCAAAAATAAAATGAATTAAATTAGGATTCTATTAATGACAATTAAATCTCACAAAAAATAAAATGAAAAAAATACCCCGCCTCCCTCAATTCTTTACATACTATATCTAACCTAAGTTTTGTAGTGGAGAAGAAAATTGGGGAAAACAGGTTATTTTGATTTTTACTTAACGATTTAGATTTGTAGTCGAACGACTGGATTTATAAATACAACAGGGAAAGGTAAGAAAACAAGTAACTCAATTCCACTTGACAATTTTTTAGTCATCTCATATATGCTTATTTCTTGATAACTAATATTTGTTTGTGATAAAGTTGTGATAATATGAAAATGATTGTTACTCAAGTTGCTTGATTTTTTTTGGAATTCTTGGAGGTCGAAATTGGAGTTGACGAACAACAGAAATGGTCGAATTCATCTGAGTTCTTGTGATTATGTTATGAAGGTGTCAAATTTTGTGGTTTGAAAATTAATTGTCGTGTTATTTAGAAATTTCAATTGAACCTTTCTATGAGATTCCCCAATTTTTTCATACTTTTGACGAATTGTTCAATAAGTTGAACAATCAAATTATAAACGATAGACTCATACACAATGTATGTCATATCCTTTGCTTTTGGTTGTTAAAATCACAAATCTGTTTTTTTTTTTTTTTTTGATGTGTTAGGATTTGAGACCTTGATTTGGATACTTGGAAATTTTGTTTGATCTACATGTCTACTACCTGTTCGATGAAATGCTTAAGGGAAAAATATTGGGATAAACCTACGGCCCGATTTAAATTACTTTAAAAATATATTGGTTTAAATTACTTAAAAAATATGCTTGTCGCTTTTTGTTATCCTTCATGGTTTAAATTTCTATGTTTCTCCTTAAAGTTTCATGCTTCATCCCTGATATTTCTTTGTTTATGTTTTAGTTATAATGCCTTCTTTGACCCTTGATCACCTTGGTTAGTTTCTCATACCAAGTTTTTTTTGAAAATATATATATTTAATTGCAAGTTATTACACTATCTAACAGCCCAATAATCTCTAATATTTGTATAAGATGGTCCCCATTATTATTTTTTATTGCAATTTCTCTTCATATTGATTATCGGATGTGGTTTGAGTTATGGAATGGTGCGTCTGAGGGGATTCCACATTGTGGGGCGTTGAAATTCATTACAGAATGAGGCATGATTATATACATTATTGGGTATTGATGGAAATGTTTAATTCTTGCTCATGTAGGTGGATAAATATTTTACAATATGTTCTTTTAACCTTATATTAGGACAATTTTGGAAAAAAAATTGTTTTTAATATTGAACTTTGAAAAAAATTCATATATAGCATCATACTCTTAAAAATATGACTTTTTTGGATTATTTTTAGTTGATATGGAAAGTTACATTTTTTGTATATTGAAGCTCATTTAAACGATTGTTTTCTAGAAAAAAAATTCATTAATAGCATTAAACTTTGCAAAAAAGTTCATTAATATAATCGTAGTTTCAAAAATTGACTTTTCCGTAGAAAATTTTTATTTTTTTCTACATTAGAGCTCATTAATAGGATTTTTTTGAAAACATTTTGTTAATGAAAAATACATTTTCATTTTCTTTCGCGTAATAGATCATTTATGTAAGAAAAACATTTCAAATATGGACAATTTGTGTACTTTTGTTCACAAGTGAACCGTTTATGTAGTATATAAATTTAATTGTTAATTAGTAAATCATTAATATGACAATTTTCTAGAGAAAATTTGTTTTTAGTATTGAAATTTGCAAAGAAAAAAAAAGTAGAATGATAATAATATATTAATTTATTTTGTATTTATCATATATATATATATATATACACACACACACACACACACACTAGTAACGCACCCGCGCGATACGGCGACGACGATTTGTTTCATTCTGGCGATTAGTTTACGAATGAAAATCAGTGTCATTTTGGCGGTCGTCAAATTGTTTTCTTTCGACTTGTTTCCTTTTGGCGATTTGTTCATTTCGGCAATCAAATGTCTCTAAAAGGGGCAACAAATACTAATTTTTGTCTATTACTATTTATCTAGTAGCGGGCGATGATTAGTTTCATTTAACGAATAATGTTAAGATTGCGGTCTAATTGTGGATTTATGGCGACTCTCTAGTATTAGTTTTCCAATAGGGGCGACATCTGTTGTCAAGGTGGCGGGTTTGAGAGAACTTACAACGGTGATTTCTACTATTTCAAATAGTTCAACAGTGACCGAAAGAGGTGATGAATATCCAGATGGAGGGTGAAGGTTTAGTTGTGATGAGGGATGGTGGTGACAGCGCCATTGTGTATATAGTAGAAGGGTTGAAGACGGAAGAGGGAAACCGTGATTAAGAGAGTAGCTGAGAAAATGATTAGGGTTTGTAGAATATGTTTTGTATGGTGCGTGTTATCGCTCCGTTCAATCCAATAGCTAATCGACGGACCTGAGATTTTAATGTCTTCTTTTGGATATTGCTAGATATCATTAAAATAACTAAAATACTCATAACAAAAAAGAGTAGATGTTGCTAGACATCATTAAAATAGCTGAAATAGTCCGAACAAAAAAGAGTAAAACACTAACAGGCTAAATAAAAATAAAAATAATACGAATGAAAAAAAATATATTTAACGTTAATAATAATAATAACAACAACAACAACAATAATAATAATAATAATAATAATAATAAAATTACAAAAATAAATTAAAAAACAAATAGATAATCTAAACAAAAAAATAATATTATATATATTTTTTAAAATATTAAAAAAAAATAAAAATAAAAACATTTAAAAAAAAGGAAAAAAAAGAAGAGAAAAGTATGAAATCAAAGGAGTAGGAAGCAAAATTTAGGGGTGCATGAAAAAAACCCCAAACTATAAATCATTATCTTATATAGTTAGGAGATAAAAGTAAAAAACTTTAATATTACGATAAAGATTATCCGTTCAAAATTAATAACATATGGTTTGGATAATTAAAATATGTTAACGCTATACCCATTTTGGTGTAGATACTCCTTTTGTGTTTCACTTCCAAATGGCTTTTGCTCTAAATTGTCCTTTATGAACATTCTATAATTTACATTCTTCTTTTAATATAAAAATGACTGCTCCATATTGTACTTTATGAAAATTCTATAATTTACATTATTCTTTTTATATGGAAATGAAATGATGAAAACTAAACTTACTTTGCTTTCAAATAATAACGTCATTAATAACAAAAATCAAAATACTATCATGTGTCCGATTGGTGCTGTGACTTGTGATGAACATCAAAAACAGGCCACCTAAAAAAAGTTGTATAAGAATGCCTTTTATATATTAAAAAAACCTTCCAAACTCCATCTTTAAATAGGATGACAGTTGTCATTTTCTATAATATCTTTAAATAGGATGACATAATAGATTTTTCTAATATAATATATTCTCTAAGATTTTGTTCGTTTATTAAATTAAGATTATACTCAAATGGAAATTGTAACCAGTTTTATTTTTTTGTGCCGGAGATAGCACTAAGTTTGATATCCATAAATCAAAATAGAATACCTAATTGTTAGTTTAATTTTTACACACTATAAATTAAATAGAATTTATTATAATTTCTATACCAAAACTTTTTTTTTTTTTCCATTCCAAGCACATAAAAAATATCAAATATAAAACATATAAAAATTAATACAAATGTGTTATAATGGAATAAGAATAATTCATTTTCTACATCAAACTTAGTTTAGCATCTTCAAATGTGTTTAACGACAGAAAATAAGAAATCAATACCCACAAACACAAGAGATACATTACTAAATACGTATAAGATTTGCGTAAACTATTTGTACTACAACACAATTTTAATAATTTTATTAAATATGAAATAAACAAACGATCTAGCAAATCAATATATCAAATGTTGTTTATTCAAAACGCAACCGGATCTGATGTCGTAAAAGAGATCCTGGGCTCTTGATTCAAGTTCAAATAAAAGTCAAAGTTCATTAAAAAAAATCAAAGGTTGTTTTAATAAATAAATAAACAAAAACATAAATTAATATCTGCATCAAACATAATTTTTGCACTTCAACATATGGTCCTCGATCAATTAACAATGAATACATTTTTTTTTTCTAAAGATGAATTCAAATAGAGCACACATTGGAAGCTTTTTCCTCCCGACCAATTCATACATAGACCATAGATCTGAAACCTATTGCTAAAACTTTTAATAAATACAAACACTGAAAACCTGAATCTCAAACACAGATCTTATAATTAAAAGAATTACAAAGGGAAAAATCAATCCAAAATCTTTACACCAGAAATTGAAATTTCAAAAAACAGTTATTAGACAATCATACATATAGTTAAATAAAAAAAGTACAATCGAAATAAAGAAATAAGCCAAGATCTAGGGTAAGTGCATCGTCTGTTGGTGGGAGGAAAATATTCAAAAGCCAGTTAAAGATCTGGGGTTTTTAGATCTATGGTTTTTAGTAATGTTTACAAAAGCACAAGTAGGTGAAGAAAGATAGATATGGATAGTTTTGAAGAGCACCGGTGGTGTGAGGTTAGTAGTGTTGGCGGCGTTTGGTGACCTTGGCGGGGGAGAAGAAACAATTATGGAGAAAGAGTAGTTAGGGTCATGGTGGTGGAAGTTGTATTACTGTCGGTGATAACGTCGGGAAGGAAAATCGTCGGTGGAGGTGAAGAAACTAGTCGAGGTTGTTCTTTAGATTTTTATAGAGAACGGGAGAGAAGGGTTTTAGAGAGAGAGAGAGAGAAATGCAACATTCAAATTTAAAGTTTCGTGTGATTTGTTGATATAGTATATGTTTGTAAATGTAAGCGTCTCATTTTGTGTGTAATAACATAGGTATTTGTTTTGATTGGTTAATTTTATTTTACTTGGATCACAATCTCAACCATTCATTTTGTATCTAATGGTCAAAAAACATTCTCACTGTTTTTAAGATAGATGTCTTAAAATTGAAAGAGACCCACCACATATATGCATTATAAGTAGTTATATTTATATATATATATATATATATATATATATATATATATATATATATATATATATATATATATATATATATATATATAAATATATAAGTTAGATTATAATATAAGTTTTTAAATAAGGCATAACAGGATTACCACCTTATAAAAATAAAAATAAGATAACAACTAATTAATTGATTTTCTATTTCAATATTTCATTATTATCTTTAAATGATTAATTATGTTCTAAAGTTTTGTTATACGAAAATTTTGTCATATATATAAAAGTAATCATGTTTTAATTTTTCAAATTGTAAAAGTAATCATGGTTTATGTTTTTCATATATGAAAATCATATTACGAAAAAAGAATACTAGCATCTATCCGTTTTAAAATAAACTTCACATATTATTTTAGTTTTTAAACAGACATTTTGACAAAATAACTATTTTTTTAGGATTAATGTATACTTATATATGAGTAGGAGATGATACAAGAACAATATATTACACGTTCTTTAAAGTATAACAAATCCGTGCTTATAACATATGAAAATTTGCATTCATAAATAAGTCTCATTTTTGAACCAATTTGCTAATATTTATTGCAACACACCCTCCCTCTAAACCTTAAGCCCCTAAATAGTCATTTGAAATTGATCATCAAAAGAAACTATTTGGTACCGTTGCATCACTAATAGTTAAAATAAACTATCTAGAGATTTGGTCCAAGGTTTCCGCTATGTCCGCATGAAGATGACATGTTACCATTCAAGCTGATAAAAAAAACAATTTCTAATCAGATTATGTTTCGCGATGACAATCAATAAAGCTTACGGAGAAACAATTCCAAATGTAGATATTTATCTTCCAGAATCGGTTTCACGCATGGCCAACTTTATGTGGCATTGTTTAGAGGGATATCACGTACCAATACAAAAGTATTAGTGAACTCTGATGAACAGTTCAACGACAATGAAGTTTATACATCAAATATGGTCAATAAAGAGGATATGATTGCTCTGTAGGTATTTATCTTTAAGAACCGTTTGGAGGTAAGACCGTTTTATTTGGAGATGGCTTTAGACAAATTCTTCTAACAATACGAAGATGCAATTGTTCAGATACTATGCATGCATCATATTCATCCAAATTACGACATGATGTACAATTTTACGTTTAACCGTAAACATGAGATTTATTTTGGTTGTCTAACTAATGATTTGGATGAGACAAAATCATTTGATGAGTGGATTCTTAAAATCGGTGAAGGTAATACTGGCGACCCTAATGATGGTGAAGCTGAAATTGAATTTCCAGAAGACGTTGTTGTTCGCTCTATAAGTGACGATATTCATTCAATTGTATCCGCCATTTATCCATCCTTTGAAAACCATCTTGATGATCAATCATATTTTCAAGATAAAACTATTTTGGTCCCTACAAATGAAGAATTTGATGCTACCAATGACTGCATTTTAGGATTGATGAAAGATGAAGGGAAAACATATATGAGTTCAAATTCTTTACGTGATACAGAGTTACCAGGTTTTTTTAGGAATCAATCTACTCTTCAGTTATGCTGAATGGTTTTAAGGTATCTAGAATTTCTAACCATAAACTTACACTAAAAATAGGTGTTCCATTCTTATTACTTTGTAATATTGACCAAACCAAAGGACTATGAAATGGTACTAGATTATAGATTGTTAAGCTTGGAAGAAACGTCATTGAAGCCTGAATCATATATGCTAGACTCTTTATCAAGACTACTTATATACCTTGAATGAATTTAACTTCGTTTAATAAAAGAATCTCATTCTGTTTTCAGCGGAGGCAATTCCCCATAGTAGTTTATTTTGTTATGGCCATTAACAAAAGTCAATGACAATAATTATCAAATGTTGGATTATACTTGCATAAGCTCGTATTCACTCATTTTCAGTTATATATTTTTTGTTTCTCGCATCACAAGTGAAAAGGGATTATAGGTACTCATATATTACGAGTAAGGTTGTCCAACTAATAAAACAAAAAGTTATGTTTACAAAGAAATTCTTCAACTATTATAGATATTCAAGTGTTTCTTTGTTTTTTATTCAAACATTTAAATGTTAGCAATAATGTTAAGTTTGTTTATGTTACTTTATTTTTTTATAGTGCCAACTTTTTTCATACCTTTACATTTACATTTTTATATTTTCGTACACATTTTACGTGGATCATAATAATCTTGTTAGATCATAGAAACTCTAAGTCATTTTAGTTTTTAATTATTGGGTTATCATTGTATTTTTTAGAAAGTAACTATTTGGTTTGCCTTTAAGTTGCCAACAAACGTATTTTAAAAATATAATGTAATTTGTAGGTTTATATGTTATATCAGGATAAAGATGTCAACATTTTTACAATTTTATACTTTTGATAACCATTTATACTTTTGATCCACATTTTAAACTCTTTAATGATTTTGGCTGAACATTAAATTTTATTACAATTTCATCTCAAAATAATTTAATCTACAAATTAATTTTTCTAAAAATTTTTAAAGACTTTTTTAGATTTTTTTTCAATATAATTTTCTTATTTGTTTATAGTTTTTTTAAAAAAAGAAAAAAAAAATCCTTTACAACATTTTTATAATTTTTTATAGTAAAAATTATTACTTGTTATAATTATTCACAAAAAGTTACAAAGTTGTTTTATATTTTTTAATACAATGTCTTAACTTGGGTTATAATATTTTAAAAGAAAAAACATCATAAATGGTCCTTGTGGTTATCCAAAATCTGAAGTTTAGTCCCCGTGGTTTAAAAACCTCATAGATGGTCCCTGTGTTTTCAAAACTTTTGATGTTTGGTCCTTATTGCTAACTCCGTTAAGTTTTGTCCGTTAACTGAAGGGCATTTTCGTCATTTCACACCACAGGGACCATTTATGATCTTTTCAGTTATTTTTTTAAAAAGAAAAAATAATAAATATAATTATTTAATGTATAATCTCTCTCTATCTCTTTCTCCCTCTCTTTCTCTCTCTCTCTCTCTCCCCCCCTCTCTCTCTCTCTCTCTTTCTCTCTCTCTCTCTCTCTCTCTCTCTCTCTCTCTCTCTCTCTCGGGATGAAGAATCAAAGGGAAAAAACCCCAGATTTGTACTCTCTCTCCTTCGGTCAGAGACTCACCTACCGGTGGTGGAGCACCACCATCGCCACTACAATTTTCAGACCACTAACCACCACCATTGCTGCTGTCTCTCTCACAATTCTACCTGATATAAGCCTCAATAACATCTGAAGATGTCGAACCCTTGCAAGATCACCATAATTTGACCTAAATTTGTAAGCCCAAATCAAAATCTAAAACTGTAACCTAGATTCAAGTTTTGCCTATAATATTTGACCTAAATCGAAAGTATCATCTCCGTTGTCACATTCCTCTAAAAGCTCTGCATTTGCGAGCTTCAATACAAGCTCACCCATCGAAAACTCATGAAATTGGTTCTGCCTCCATCAATTTCATCAAGAACCAACAACAAACTCTAAGGCTTAATTTGTTTCACCAGGTTGGGATCTTCCTCCATCAATAAGAGGTATCTGAAAGGAGGAGGCAATCGTCAGTGTTCAGATATTAGCCAAAGCTTAGTGTTTATCGCAGCTCATAAAGAGCTAGAAAAGGAATTCATAAATGAAATTGTTGAAGCTGGTGATGGTAGAGATAAACAACTACGTAGAGAGAAATCGATGGAGTATAGGGAAATCGAGGGGAGAAGGAGTACACACAAGAGAGAGGCGACATCGGGTAGAGGAAATGAAGATCCATGGGTTTTTCAGTGGGTTCTAGCCGTGTTTTAGATCAGTGGTGGCTTCGATGATACTGGGTTGAGGTCTAAATTTAGGGCGATGGCTCCGATGGTGGGATCGATTGCAACTAGGGTTATGCGAGGCGGTTCATGGCGAAAGTCAGGTGAATAACAAGACATGGATCTTGTTTGACACCGATCTTCTCTTTTTCTTGTTATACATAAGCTTTAGAGTAAAGAATGGTGGTCCAGATGGTTTAGCTTCTTTTCAAATGAGAGAGAGAGAGAGAGAGAGAGAGAGAGAGAGAGAGATTATATATTAAATAATTATATTTAGTTTTTTCTTTTTTTAAAAAAATATGAGAAAACATCATAAATGGTCCCTGTGGTTGTGAAATGACGAAAATACCCTTCAGTTAACGGACAAACTTAACGGAGTTAGCAAAAAGGACCAAACATCAAAAGTTTTGAAAACACAGGGACCATCTATGATGTTTTTAAACCACGGGGACTAAACTTCAGATTTTGGGTAACCACAGGGACCATTTATGATGTTTTTTCATTTTAAAATGTTTTTATACTTTGATATAATTTTTATGCAACTATTTTTAAACAAAATATTTTATAGACGTTTTAATTTTTTTTTAAAGTTCTTATTTTTTTTTTAATTCTCATATATTTTTTTTATAACTATGATAAAATCCTTTCAAAATATTCTTTTACAATATGTTTAAAATGCTTCATAATTTTTTTCTATATTTTTTATAACATTTAAAAGTACTTTCATTAAAGATAAGTTATATGAAATGTAAAAAAAGTTTAAAAAAATATAAAACAAATTTAAAACATTGTATCTAAAAAGCTATTTTATTTTAAAAATTATCATTATAAGGAAAATGATTATAATTCTAACCCAAGATGTTGTATTAAAAAATATAAAATACCTTTATAAAGTTATTAAAATATATTCTTTAGTAATTATTACCAAAAAAAATTCTAACAAAATAATCCACTGAGGGACTAAAAAGTAACCTTTTCAAACTTGTAGTACTTCTTTGTAATATTAGGTCATCAAAGAACCAAACCTAAAATACTCGCCCCAAAAGCCGAGCTGCAACAAACTCCATCACTCCGCAGGTAGCTTTTGCACTCACTTTTTTTTTTTACGAACTACTCGTCTCTATCGCTCCATTTTCATCCACATCATATCAGCAACATCTCTTCTTCTTGATCTTCATCTTCGGTTTCAATAACAAGCAGGTAATTTCAATCTATCAGTTCGCCATTCGTTTTTTCGTTCATTTAAACTACAACTATTACTATTTAGGGTTTTTCTTTAATCCGACGAGTTATTAATTCCATAATATTCCTCGTAGTTTCTCGTTGATGTGACGTTCTCAGTGTAGTTGTTAATATATTCGCATTATCAGCATTGCGCTGTTGCTGTTATTAATTCCGCAGTTTGCATTTCCATTTTTCTTCAGTTTTTTATGAAATTCCTGTCTACAGTAGTAGTTGTTGGATCTAATGTGATATCTGTTGTATTTTCATAAGTTGATTGATCGGGTTAACTACCTGTCTACGCCTCTTCTTTTATGAATTAGTTCGATTCAAAATGCTGAATTAATCTAACGAGTGATTCAAACAAAGACTAGAAAACAAGAGTAGAATAAGGAGAAGCTATGTGAAACGCAAATAAATCGCTAAAAGTCTAAAACTTTCATAGATAGCCATTGATAATTGATTGAATCATAAGCAACAATTTTTTCGACTTCAATACAGATGCCAAAATATAACATGAACCAAATGCCCCAATCCAGATGTATACCTGTTACTTAGTTGGATCTAAACCTTATTTACACAAACATTCAAGAAACATTCCCTTGTTTTTATCAAGAAACCAACCAGTTTTAAAAAAGTCCAATTTTTCACTTAAGCTAGAGCCCAATCTGACTCACACTCAACTTACAATGATATGTAGAAGACTTATCTTGCTTTATTTAGTTATCACTTAATCTATTTGTTCCATTATATATTTACTCAATAACTAACTACTAACCTATGGGATTCATAGTACTACATTTCTCAACTTACCTAATAACAATCAAGATATCAATTATTACACAATACAAGGATTCATTTTCTTTTTTGTCCATTCTATAAAAAACTTACTAATAGAGTTTTTCATGGTGATTAGAATAATGTCAACACAAAGTGAAGCTCCTTCAACAACTCCAAGTGTACAAGTGGTTGGGAATGCCTTTGTTGAGCAGTATTACCATATACTCCACCACTCTCCAGACATGGTTCACAAATTTTATCAGGAGTCGAGTTTTGTAAGCCGCCCTGATGAAGATGGTGTAATGATAACAGTGACTACCATGAAAGTAAGTTTTAAAAAAAAACAAACATTTTACATTCCGTTTTTTGGATGAAAATTACAAGTTGTATGGGATAATGTCAGTAAATAGTAACCAAGTTTCAAATTTGTTCCACCTAAGTACCTTAAACTTTCGGTGATGACGTGGCGATGGCTTGTTGATGATGTGGAAATGGAACTATGACTTGGCAGTATGTTTGCCATGTCACAGGTCCACATCATCATCACTAAAAGTCAAAAATTACAAAAGTTGAAACAGAAAAGATACAAAGTTTCACAAGAATGTAAAAAAAAAAAAAAACTCATTAAAGTGAAATTTTACATTCTTGTGAAATTTTGTACCTGATATAAAATTGCATAATCAAATACCTAAATTACCCTTATCAGTTACCCCTGATATAAAACTCAAAGTTGAGTGATTTAAGATACAAAATTTCACAAGAATGTAAAATTTCTCTGAAATTTTGTATCCTAAATTACCCTTGTCAGGACTCGAGACCAAAATCAATGTTACGTGTTTAGAATTGCATATTATTATGAAATACCTAAACTACCCTTACCCCTGATATAAAATTTGTTATAATAATGATCAGGGAATAAATGAGAAAATATGTTCATTGGATTACACTGCTTACAAGGCAGAAATAAAGACTGCTGACACTCAAGAATCTTATAAAGATGGAGTGATTGTTTTAGTAACTGGATGCTTAATAAGAAAGGAGGATAATCAAAGAAAGAAATTCATACAAAGTTTCTTTCTTGCCCCTCAAGACAAGGGCTATTTCGTCTTTAATGATGTTTTCAGATATGTTGATGAAATCAAATCATTGGATGATAATAATCATTTGGTGGTGGTTGAAGGAATAGATGATAACCAAACATTACCTTTAATCCAAGGTGCACTTTTTTTTTTTTTTTTTTTTTTTGTAATATATATATATATATATATATATATATATATATATATATATATATATATATATATATATATTCCAATCATTTAATCAATAGACAAAGTTGCAAAAATGGTCCCTGTGGTTGTCAAAATTATGTGGTTTTGGTCCAAAAATGTTTTGTGATGCAAAAGTGGTCCGATTTTGGATACATTGTGTGTTTTTGGTCCAAAAATGTTAACTTTAACAGTTTGGCTGTTAACTTTTTTAAAATGACAATTTTACCCTTAGGGACCATTTCTGCCACCAAACTACAAGGACCATTTCTGCATCACTTCTTTTTAATTTTATTTATAAAGAAAAGATGCAGAAATTGTCATTTTAAAAAAAGTTAACAGCCAAAATGTTAAAGTTAACAATTTTGGTCCCAAATATGTAGTCGTTTTACTTGGAACATGGACCAAAAACGTCATATAAGGACCAAAATTGCAAGAAAAAACTCTTTTTGGGACCAAATTTGAATTATTCACATCTATGTTTGGCGACCAAAAAGTTAATTTACTCAACAAAGTTATAAAGAATAGACAAAACATAAAAAGTTAAAAAATTTAAACGAGGGTAAGATCGTCATTTTACGTCTCAGGGACCAAAAATCAAACCATAGGAACTCATTTAGACCAAACCATGATGACGGTTTTTGTAGTTTACCCTTAGATTTATCTTTGAGTAAATTACAAATTTGCTGGAATTTTTGAAATCTTTCTAAAGTCATCCAAAAAAGACCTTATATTTTGTATTTTATCCAGATTAAACCTCAAATTTATTTTTTGCCTGAAAAAGACCTTGTATTTTTCATTTTTTCCGAAAAGCCCTTAACTTTGTATTTTTTTTCCAAAAAAACCCTCACATTTTAGACTTATTTTTTTAGAAAAAAAATGCTAAAAGGTCCGAATCAGAAAAAATAAAAAAAACACAAAGTCCTTTTCAGCAAAAATAATAATCCGAGGTTCAATCCAGAAAAAACACAAAATATAAGGTCTTTTCTGAAATAAACCCTTAATTTTACATATTATTGCAGATTTAGTCCCTCTGACAATCCAAGTCCAAAATTGGACTCAACTTGACCAAATCCACAAACACAAAAGACAAACTTATGAACTACTTGGAGTAGATTTCAAAAAATGGACCAAACTTGTGATTTTCAGTAAACCACAGGGACCAAATTAGAAATTCAACTTTTTAATATCTATTTAAAATTGCTATTTCCAGATCCTCCTTCTCAAGCTCTTGATATTTCTATTGATAAAGAAGTGCAAAATATTGTGGAAGAAACACAATCACAATCACAATCAAAAGATGTTGTGGAAATTGAAAATAACGAAATAAAATCACAATCACAAATACATCCTCCGATTATCGAAGAATCAATCTCTTCAATAATTCCTGTAGAAGATGCTCCAAAAATGTCGTATGCATCAATTTTAAGTTCACAAATGAAAAGGAATAACAAAGCTTATGTTCCTTCTAATAACAATAATAATAATAATAATACTTTGAGAGCAACTCCTACAAAAATTGAAAATAAAATAGTTGCTGACGTGGCACAAAGTCACCCTCACCCTTCTGAAGTCTCAACTCCGACTCCACCTGTCGCGTCCAGTAGCATTAGCTCTCCTCGTAGTCATGATGATGGTATTTTTTATTTTTCATTTTTACTTTTGTTTTAATTTTTTAGTTTCTGTTATTGTTATTAATTTTTTTGTTTTTTTTTAAAAGGTGATGGTTATTCGGTTTATGTAAGGAATTTGCCTCTAAATGCAACAGTGACTCAACTTGAGATTGAATTTAATAAATTTGGGCCTATTAAACCAGGAGGTATTCAAGTTAGAAGTAACAAGGTTTGTTTAATTTTTTTAATCAGTTTTCAATATAAATTAATTTGTATAATTTTTTTTTTCAATTTAATTGGTGTATAAATACGAATATTTTTCGTTTGCCATTTGACAAGCAGCTGGGATTCTGTTTTGGGTTCATTGAATTTCAAGATTTCACTTCCATGCAAAACGCAATTCAGGTTTTTTTTTTTTTTTTTTTTTTTTTTAATTACAATTAAAAAATATTTTTTTAAAGATAAATAGCACTAACTGAAATAAATGATCCAGAATTCTCCTGTTGTGATTGGTGATCGAGAAGCTGTAGTGGAGATAAAAAGAACCACAACTCGAGGTTTGTTTTGTCGAATAATTTTATAAAAGACAAATTGCAAAAATGGTCCCTGTGGTTTGTCAAAATTATGTGGTTTTGGTCCAAAAATGTTTTGTGATGCAAAAGAGGTCCAATTTTGGATACCTTGGGTGTTTTTGGTCCAAAATTGTTAACTTTAACAGTTTGACTGTTAATTTTTTTTAAAATGACAATTTCACCTCCAGGGATCATTTCTGCATCTTTTCTTTATAAATAAAATTGAAAAGAAGAGATGCAAAAATGATCCTTGTAGTTTGGTGGCAGAAATGGTACCTGTGGGTAAAATTATCATTTTAAAAAAATTAACAGCCAAACTGTTAAAGTTAACATTTTTGGACCACAAACACACAACGTATCCAAAATTGGACCACTTTTGCACCACAAAATATTTTTCGACCAAAACCATATAATTTTGACAACCACAGGAACCATTTTTGCAACAAATTACTGAAATCGTCCCTGTGGTTTGTGAAAAATTACGTGATTGGTCCCTATGTTTTCTTTTGCACTCGGACCGTCCCTACACTCCATATAGTTTCATTTTGTTGCATTGTTCGTCTCTGTCCAATATAAAAAAACACTTTTGCCCTTATTTGTTTTTCAATTATTTTTATTATTGGTTTTATGTTTATTAATAATAAAATAAATCAAAATAAAATAAAAGGGGTCCCAACTCCCACCATATAAAAAATCCACCCTCCTAGATCCCATTGGCTCTTGGAGAACGTAAGGGGTGTTTTTATTTTTATATTATTATTAATAAACATAAAACTAATAATAAAAATAATTAAAAAACAAATGAGAAAGGGAAAAAGTGTCTTTTTATGTTGGACAGGAACGAACAACGCAGTAAAATTAAACTACAGGGACGGTCTGAGTGTAAAAAAAAACTTACGGACCGAACGTGTAATTTTTCACAAACCACAAGGATGATTTTAGTAACTTGTTTTTTTATAAATAATAAATATTTTTTACACAGTTGGGGCGGGGCGTGGGCGGTTTCTGGCGGGGCGTGGTGGTTTCCGGGGTGATACTTTCCGGGGACGTGGCAGCGGAAGCTTTAATGGTGGTGGTGGACGAGGGTACGGTAGAAGTGATTATGGTGGTGGGCGTGGGGAGTTTTCCGGGCGTGGAAGAGGGGGACGTGGTGGAGAAGGTTATCAGCAAGGCGGTAGGAGAGGCGGCAGAAGAGGTGGCTCAGCCCAGTATGTGTCCACAAATTGATTAAAACTATTTTTATTTCCGGTGATTTGTTTTATTGGTAGAAGGTTAGTAAAAGTCGGTGAAACTAAAACTAATTTAATGACCAAAACAAAAGCAAAAAAAAAAGTTTATTTCGTGTTAGTTTCAGGTATTCTTTCTAACATAATTTATTTTAGGTTGGGTTTTTTTTTTCACAGGGGTGAAAATTGTAATTTTGCAAATTTTACTAAATTCGCCGTTTGCTCTCTGTTATTTATTTTTATTCTTTTGCTTTTAGGTTTTTTGAAGTAGAAATAATAAATACAAGACTTCCAAGCCGTGTAGATGCAATTAATTTCAATTAAAAATATTAAATAATCATAACTTTTTTTTATTTTTTATTTTTAAATTTATTATTATTAGTATTATTATTTTTCCAAAATTATGAAATTTTGTTTTGCAAAAACCCCTAATTAGAAAAGGTGAGAATGAATCCCCTTGCATCATCCCTTGGAAATAGGAAATTCCTTTGTTGGAGACCCATTAAAAAGGGTCGGAATGAAGGATGTTATACATCCAACGTCTCCATCCAAAATTCATTTATTCCATTAGAGAATCAAGGAATTCGCGATATAGAGAATCAAAAGCATTATTTTTTTTTCGTAGTTTTACCCACACACAAATATCCTTGAAATAAAAGGAAAACAAGGACGAATCGAATCACCGCATAGGACTACGGTTTTACACTTATTACCGACCATTACCTTTTTTTTTTTTAGTTGAAAAGAAGCTTAGGGATCACATTGTTGAAACAACCAATAAGACTAATGGTATAAAAGTCTTTCAATCCCTTTGGGTCTCTAGTCTTAGAATAACTGAGATGAAAGCTGAAAGTTTAATACGGAACTAATTTTGATTTGTCCCGTTACCTCAAAGTTTTTGATTGCTTTCAAAAGTTCTGAATAAACTGTAACAAACTATTTTGATTATATAGTTACAGTACGTGAAAGTTAAATAAGAACGGATCCTTTAAACAAACACCTAGAGCAATGATTGTAGGGTTAAATATATGGAATCCAATTAATAAGAACATACCTTAAGTTTTTCTGAAAAAGTCGGTTTTACCCACTGGCGGGTTTTTGGTTTGTTTATGCCGCATACTTGTCTCATTTATTACATTTATTCGAAATAGTCGGTTGCTAAAGGGTTTACTGGCTACCCCTTGCACTGTAGCTACTTTATTGAGACCACGTGGCCACTTTGTTGAGTAGGTTATCCAAACGAAGAAAGTAACCTTGTTTGGAAGATGTTAGACATAGAGCTCTACACCATGTCTCTCAAACATCATCTCACTCGTAGTAAATCGTATCATCTACTGAGAAAAATCTTGGGTTATTGGGAGGGATTCAACACGAAATCTGGGTATTTGAAGAATATTGGGTCTACACTTTGGCAATGTTGTTCAAGCAGAAAGAATTTGGGTGATCATCACACTTAGTTTAAGTAACTCAAATCCATTATTAAAGCAGTTATCTACTTAAAATTCTTCAAGTTTGTTTGTAAAATATGTTTGATTTTGTAGGTAATTGCAATGGCTTCATCATATGATGTTTACAAAGACATCTTCACTAGTATATACGAGCCCTGGGCTAAATGAGATGAATTTTGAGCTTCATGGTATTTATATGGATCATGAACCAGAACAGGAGTTTGTGATTTCACTTGATAAATATAGGGATGTCTTTGTCAATGTTCTACTTAGTGGTGAAAACTTAACAAATGCAAGCATGTCTGATGAAATCAGAGCACAAGTTTAGCATGCTAATGAATTGCAAAGTGATGAAGAAGCTGACGAAGAGGCAGTGAAGAATAAATATAGAATTCATGATCCACATACCATGGGACAAGATGGAACCTAAGGTAGGACCGTAGGAGATATGTTTGAGTCTCTTGCATAACTTAAGTTTTGTATTCAAAATTATAGGGTGTCAAATGAATATTAGATATACTTTAAAAAATGTGATAGAACAAGATTAGTTGAAAGATGTAGGAAGAGGACAGAGATGAATGATTGTCCTTTCAGATTATATGCTAGACAAATGTACAATGAAAGATCATTTTAAGTTAAAAGTTTGGTTGGAGAGCATCATTGCAGTAGGAAGTTCAAGTTTGAAAGTCTTGTTTCCCTTGAATGCATAGGCAGGCATTACATTATTGAAATTGCATTCAAACTTAAGTTGAAACTTCGAGGGTGGGGGGGGGGGGGATAATTTTTGATATCAAACAAAAGTTAAGATGTGTAGTATCCATTAGGAAAGTTTCTATGAAAAAAAAAAACAAATGGGCTGTAACACCCAAAGTCAGGAAGGCCAAGAAGGAAAGAAAACCCTAAGTCCAAGGGGTCAACTTGCCGAGTCCAGTGCGAAACTCGGCGAGTCCGAGCGGGATCCGGGTTCAGGAGTTAGTGACTGACTCGGCGAGTCGGCTAAGGGGACTCGGCGAGTCTAGTCTGAATGAGGAAAACCCTAATCCCGGGAGTTGTATCCTATATAATGGGTGTTATGTCCCTCCCTCAGCCTCCTTATCATCCTAGAGAACCTGTAAACCCTAGATTTCGTGTGAGCTTCCATCATTTGAGAGAAATAGCTTTGGAGGAAGGAAACTTTGGAAAGGAACTTGAAGATCAAGAAGGTTGCTTCAAAGGGGAGGTGAAGATCCGGGATCTACTTCAGTTTGTGTTCATCTTGGAGGTAATAAGCTGCTATCTTACCTCCTTTGCATCTAGATCTACTTTTGTTATGAGATTTGGGGGTTTTATGGTTGTATGAGACCCAATTCGAGTTTGGGGCCTAGATATGTCGTTGCCACTTCAGATATAGTGTTGGGATGGTCCAATATGTCATAAAGCATCAGAAGATGAGTAGTTGGTGAAGCCCTTTTGTCCCTAAACCTAGCCCTAGAGTGTTTTGAGCCTAGATCTCTTTAGTTATATGTAAAGTTTGCAACTTTACGTGAGGATTGAGCTTTGGGAGTATGGATCTATGAGTTGGAGTCCCTGCATGGCTCGAAAAGCCACTGTACGGATTAAGAACTGGTGCGACTCGGCGAGTCACATGGGTGGACTCGGCGAGTTGGATGAAGTTGGGCAGGAACTCGGCGAATTGGAAGAACAACTCGGCGAGTCTGTTGAAGATTGCCTTGGACTCGGCGAGTCTGTTCTTGGAACCCTTCGAGTTAAGACTCGGATCAGTGAGTTGAGTGGGGACTCAGTGAGTAGGACAGGTCAGGACTCGGAAATCGGTGAACTCGGCGAGTCAGCAGGCAGACTCGGCGAGTAAGGTTGACCTTGACCAGGACTTGACTGTAACCAGAGTTGACTTGGTTGACTTTCGGGGGACAATTAGACTAAGTGTAGAATTAATATGGTAGCTCGGGGAGCTAGTGGAGCAGGAGTTCAAAGAGTTGCCGGGCAGCAACTAGAGGGGTTATCAGCAAGTTCAGCAAGAGCAGGTGAGTTTCCCTTTGTGTGAATGGGTCTAAGGCCACAATGCCGGCCTATGTAGATACGAGTAGGAAGACCCGGGGGTTAGCCCTAGGCACAATATGCTAGTATGATATTTAGGACGAGGTCCAATGATAGCGGGCGGGTGCCCAAGGAATGGTTTATATGATAGTTTATACTTGTTGTCTGTGTGATACATGTTGTGCCTGGTAGGGAGGTGAGTGTGGGCGAGGTCCCGTATCTCACCAATAGTAGAGTGTGGATGGTGCTCCACATCTCATTAGTAGCAGAACAGGGGTGAGGCCCAAGTTAAGGAAAGAGTGAGTGTGGGTTGGGACCGTATCTCACTATCAGTAAGGGCGTGGACGGGGTTCCATGACTCATCAGTAATAGGACAAGGGCGGGGCCAAGGATAGGCGAGGCCTTAGGACAGGATTTGCGAGTATATGTTAGCTTATGTGTTGTTATATGCTTATGTGCTATTATATGTTAGCGGGCGGGGCCCAGTGACAGGCGAGGCCTAAGTTAAACAGATCTGTATCCGAGCGGGGCTCGAAGCCAGGCGAGGTCTGGAGTGGCGGGGCCCGAGGTAGTGGGCAAGGCCCAGAATAGCGGGCGTGGCCCTGTATGTGCAGTATGTGGTTATGCATGGTATGTGGTAGGTTGGGGAGCTCACTAAGCTTCGTGCTTACGGTTTTCAGTTTTGGTTTCAAGTACTTCCGGTAGCGGAGGGAAGAGCTCGGGGTGATCGCATGGCACACACCATAGATTAGACAGTCTGGAATGTTTTACTCTGATAATGAATATGTGTTTTGGAAATTAATACTTTGGTTATGATATGGATTGATAATTATGTTTTAAGTAATGTTTTATAAAAGAAATTTTTAGTCATGAATTTTGGTTCGTTACAAGTTGGTGTCAGAGCCTTGGTTTGAGGGATTCGGACATGCTCTCGGGTGTGTTTGAACTCAAACTGAGGAATTGGTATAAAGGTTTTCAAAATGAAAAGACAGATTGTAAAAAGAATGTTTTGAGAAAGAAAACCGTTTTAGAAAAGCAAAAGGAATTCAGAAAGAAAAGAATTTGATAAGAGAAAAGGGTGTGGTGCATGCAATCAGTCGAGCTCAAGTAAGTACCCCAAAATACCCATACAAGTTTATGTTATGATTATCAGTTAATAGAACAGCATGCTAGATTAAAAATAAGGATTTAGGGAGGATGCCTTATGTGCCTGTTAGATGTGCTTTGAACTACATGATAGTGCTGATTAGACAGTAGTAGGATAGCCTGTTTAGGTTATGCCTGAGTTTATGAGTTTGCGTTGCATGCTAGTACAGATTCTTGGTATGATATTATGATTGCTTGAGTATGTTGTGGTTAGATTTTTTCCCTTGTCTGAATGCTGGTTGCTTTGTGCAATGTGGGATTCCGAGTGATGGGAGTTAGCCATTAGGTGGATACGTCACGTTACATATGATCAGGGTTGAATAATCTCAGAGTGATGGATTTGGCCCTATTGCGCAGATCTTGTTTGAGTCCAAACGTTGTAGGGACGAGTCTTTTACTCGAAGGATTATCTGAGCCTTGTCACATGTGATGGAATCTAGGTAATGGCTAATTGGCATCACAATGAGTCCTTCAACAACTGAGGACTGGTTTGGTTTGAGTCAGAGGTTTCCCTAGGGCAAGCCTAGGAAGAGGTAGTGCTGGGAGCAGTAGTAGTAGAAAAGGGACCTGGTGGAGTCGAAGCAGTTCTTGAGGAAAGTACAGATAGATGTGGAAGGTAGTATGGGTCCGTACTACTGAAAGCAGAGGATCCGTACTCGATTCGAGAAAGGCTGAGACAAGGCCAGGGACCTAGTAGTGTGTGTGTTTGGTCTCGCAGCAGTGATAAGTACGCTGATAGTGGTTGTGTTATATGTTTCAGCATGGTGATGTTGCGAGAGAGACCAGTGGGCGGATCAGGCGCTGGAGAGGGATCAGGCTCGGGTTCAGGAGCCGAGCAGCTTGAGGAATGAATTAGGGAGTTGATATCAGTGGAGGTTACATGCAGTATTCTAGACCAGACTCCTGTGATCTTTGGCACGGTCAAGGAGGGTATATTGGAGATTTTGGATGAGAGGTTGGGAGCCTTCCGTACCGAGATGATGGCTTTGATGGGAGCGCACACTTTGAAATTTCGAGAGTTTAGGGCTTGCGGGGCACCAGATTATCATGGGGCTATGGACCCCATCGCTAGCAGCAGATGGTTTGATGATGTTGCCAACGCATTCCGTACGAGTCAGTGTCCCGATGGGGACAAGGTTAGACTCGCTTCCTGTCTTCTGAAGGACAGAGCGAGGGATTGGTGGGAAGAGATTGGTCATGCTTTGGGTGATGATGCCGCGTTGGACGCGATGACATGGGGTGATTTTTCAGCCAGGTTCAGAGCGGAGATTTCGCCAATTATTGAGGTGCAACAGTTGGCACGAGAGTTTCAGGATTTGACGTAGACCACTGAGACTGTGGCAGAGATCATCGCCAAGTTATGGGAGAGGGCCCTTCTTGTTCCGAAGTATGTCGCAGATGAGGAGATGCAGAAGGATCGATACCATGAGATGTTTAAGGATGACATCAGGCAGTTTGTGAGCAGGTCCAGTTGCAAAACGTTGGAGGATATGATCGTGCGAGCTATAGAGAGAGAGAGAGAGAGAGATTGATTTGGAGCAGATCCGGAAGAGGATGCCGGATGAGATTCAGACAGTTTTGGGTTCGGGCAAAAGGCCCAAGGGATCGGATTCGAGATCGAGGGATTATCAGGACCGCAGCCGGTGGTGGAAGTGTGGCAGGGCGCACGGGGGCGCATGCAGGAGTGGTAGCGGTGGTGAGTCTGGCTGCTTCAAGTGTGGTCGGACTGGTCATTTTAGCAGGGATTGTACTGCTACCACCACACAGGGATTCGATTTGATATGTTTTCACTACAACCAGCAGGGCCACAAGAAGGCCCAGTACCCCAGTTTGTTTTCGGCAGGACGGGTGATGGCACCTGCTCCTACAACTTTAAGGATCACAGACAACCGTCAGGGCCGCGCGGAGGCGCCTGCGGTAGTAGGCAGGGCTTTTCAGATGACTACCCTGGAGACGCGTGCAACGCCGGACGTTGCAGGTATGCGACTTCCGTTTTCAGTTCTTTTATTTGTGCATGATTATATTGTTATGGTTCTTCATCATTATCGGTATGAGTATTTTATTTTGTGTGGCTTGTTGTGATCGAGTTATATGTCATCTGCATACCTTGGATATTTGAATAGTAGTTAGGGGATGTGCCCTATTGAAGAAGGTTACTTAGGATGCAGTAACTGTAGCATGAATGGGAGGGAGTTGGTATGTCTCGCTAGTTCGGAGCTGTATAGTTTCAGAAATGGACTGGTTAGATCCCTAGCTTTGGTAAGCTTGGGGTTCCTCAGCAGATTGATTATGGATTGGTAGCAGGCATTGGGTTTTCTTTTCGAGCATTGAGCAACGAGGTGTAAGAAGGATCGAAGTGGGGGAGAATCCTCCGAGTGTTCAAGGGTAAAAGCACGTAGGTCCATAATGAGTACGCGATCTTTGAGAAGGAAAAGAAGTACTACATCGTTCGATGGTCAGTACGTGGTTGGGAATCCCGGTTAAAGCATGGTAGAGCGGCGGGAGAGCCGCAGCTTCCTCCAACAGCGGTCAGTGGTGGAAGGTGATGAAAGACTACGTGGCAGCCGTAGCATTCACCAATATTCAGAGATGGGAGGTGATGTAAGACTGTGGGTAAGCCATAGCATTCCATAGTAGCTTCGTTAGCGGAGTTGGGGCGAGGCCCTTATCTCCTAGTGATCAGATAGGGATCAGGAATGGGTAGTGGATGAGAATAGTAGGGAGTTTCCTGTATCGCCCTAGAAAGGTGAGACCTTGGGAGAGGCTGCTCCAGGACGTAGTTGGGTGAGACCCGTGGGCGAGGCCCGTATGAGAGTAACATTATAGGTGAGACCTGAGAGTAGGGTTGCTCAGTAGTATGG
Source organism: Lactuca saligna (assembly GCF_052625555.1). Lineage (NCBI taxonomy): Eukaryota > Viridiplantae > Streptophyta > Magnoliopsida > Asterales > Asteraceae > Lactuca > Lactuca saligna. The sequence continues at coordinate 111,623,485 of NC_136419.1, forward strand.
TTGGGTGAGACCCGTGGGCGAGGCCCGTGCGAGAGTGGTTAGACAAGTGAGACTAGAAGGATAGAGGCGGGTGAGACCTGTGGGCGAGGCCTGTGATTTTTAGTAGCACAGGTGAGACCTGGGAGGGACCGTAGTGTCGGATAGGGGATCGAGGATCCCAGGAATGTAGTGCCTGAATGACAGAATAGATTGAGCAGTTATAGTTAGTCGAAGTGCCTTTGAAAGTCGATGGGAGCGACTAGGAGTTGTGTTGGGACTAGCGACCGGTGGGAGCCGGTAATCCAGATATTGATAGATTGGTGGGGACCAGGGTGGTCTCAGTTCATCCAGAAGGCAGATAAGGAATATCAGAAATTTTCAGTCAGTAGCAGTGCTGGTAAGCAATCTAAGGTGGAATTCAGTTAGTGGATCGTGGGGTGCTCGATACCAAAGTATAGTAGAAAGAAATGCCCAGTGGATAATGGCGATAATGACCCGTACTGGAGGTAGCAGGACTGAATGGATTTGGTGAAGGATAGGACCTTCACGGTGAAAAAGGAAATAGTTGGTTATGGAGCATCACCTTGGGAAGGCAAGAAAACGCACAAGGAAAGAGGGGGTGAACCCCTATGGGTTCAGTTGCAGTACTCGGACAGTACCAGAAGGATTGTCGGTTGAGTAAGTTGTGTTTCCAGAATGTTCAGGGTCAGGGTTGACCCGAGATTATTATTATCCGCAAGGATTAATGGTCTTCAGGAGGACCGGGCGAAAGGCCAGCGAAGGTAGGCAGCAGGTGTTTGATTAATAGTAGGGTATTGGAAGTAGATCGCAGGCGGTGGGCCATAGCAAACTTCGAGGACGAAGTTTAGTTTAAGTGGGGCAGAGTTGTAACACCCAAAGTCAGGAAGGCCAAGAAGGAAAGAAAACCCTAAGTCAAAGGGGTCAACTCGCCGAGTCCAGTGCGAAACTCGTTGAGTCCGAGCGGGATCCGGGTTCAGGAGTTAGTGACCGACTCAGCGAGTCGGCTAAGGGGACTCGGCGAGTCTAGTCTGAATGAGGAAAACCCTAATCCCGGGAGTTGTATCCTATATAATGGGTGTTATGTCGCTCCCTCAACCTCCTTATCATCATAGAGAACCTGTAAACCCTAGATTTCGTGTGAGCTTCCATCATTTGAGAGAAATAGCTTTGGAGGAAGGAAACTTTGGAAAGGAACTTGAAGATCAAGAAGGTTGCTTCAAAGGGGAGGTGAAGATCCGAGATCTACTTCAGTTTATGTTCATCTTGGAGGTAATAAGCTGCTATCTTCCCTCCTTTGCATCTAGATCTAGTTTTGTTATGATATTTGGAGGTTTTATGGTTGTTTGAGACCCAATTCAAGTTTGGGGCCTAGATATGTCGTTGCCACTTCAGATCTAGTGTTGGGATGGTCCAATATATCATAAAGCATCAGAAGATGAGTAGTTGGTGAAGCCCTTTTGTCCTTAAACCTAGCCCTAGAGTGTTCTGAGCCTAGATCTCTTAAGTTATACGTAAAGTTTGCAACTTTACGTGGGGATTGAGCTTTGGGAGTATGGATATATGAGTTGGAGCCCCTGCATGGCTCGAAAGCCACTGTATGGATTATGAACTGGTGCGACTCGGTGAGTCACATGGGTGGACTTGGTGAGTTGGATGAAGTTGGGCAGTAATCAGTGAATTGGAAGAACAACTCGGCGAGTCTATTGAAGATTGCCTTGGACTCGGCAAGTCAAGTCGCGAAACCCCAAACCCTTCGAGTTAAGACTCGGATCAGTGAGTTGAGTGGGGACTCAGTGAGTTGGACAGGTCAGGACTCGAAAATCGGTGAACTTGGCGAGCCAGTAGGCAGACTCGGCGAGTATGTTTGACCTGGAAGGTTGACCTTGACCAGGACTTGACTGTTACCAAAGTTGACTTGGTTGACTTTCGGGGGATAGTTAGAATAAGTGTTGCATTGATATGGTAGCTCGGGGAGCTAGTGGAGCAGGGCTTCAGAGAGTTGTCGGGCAGCAGCTAGAAGGGTTATCAGTAAGTTCAGCAAGAGCAGGTGAGTTTCCCTTTGTGTGAATGGGTCTAAGGCCACAATGCCGTGATAGGTTTTGGTCATAAGACATCCTATGTTCTCATACAAACCCTAATGCTTGGATCTAGGTTTCTCTATTGTACATGCTTTGAATCCAAGACTATAAACCCTAATTCTAGTATATGGAAATCGATATTAACATATGAATGGGTTTAAGCACATACCTTGATTGTTATAAAGTAATAACAATCCTAATTCCTCCTTGAATTGACTTTGGAATGCTTAGAGTCACAAGTGTCACTCCTCTAATGGCTTACAAACACCAAGAGCAAATGGAGAAGGTATAAAGAGAGAGGAGAGAGGCTAGAATTCATCCTTAGGACTTCTTGGGAAGGGATACACGAATTCATTAGCCTTAGGGTCTTTATATAGGTGTAGAGATAGGGTTTCAGTCATTATCCTTATCTAGTTGCTTATCCACAAAGCAACCCATAAGATAATCCTTGAATCCTTATCATAGTCGAATTCTAAGGCCTTATCACCTTAAATTCGTCCAACCTAATAATAAGATAATCCTTACCTTATTTTGTAACTATCACATAATTACAAATCAGCCCCTCTAGTTTAATTAATTACACTTGATCACAAAATTAATTCCTAGTTAATTATTGACCAATATTAATTAAACAAATATGATTTCTCCTTTAATATATTATTCTTATAACATATTAATAAATCATAATATCCTCTCTCTCTTTATTTATTTCCCCAATCAAGTTACTTTGGTGAAGGCAACCCAAAAGGACCATGCACCATCGGATCAAGTACATACCAAAATAGTTATGGACTTAGACACTAATCCAACAAGGAACCCATACCCTCTGCTCCAGGGTCATAATTGATATGAGCATTTTAGTTATAAACATCATGCATGATCTTAATACTTTATGTTAATTTTATCTCAAATAATGAACCAAAGGGGCTTAATTAGCTTAAATATTTCATTTTCAGCAACAAAGACATGCTCGAAAGGAAAATGAAGCGGAACTAGCTATTGGAAGCTTGGATCTTGGATTTTGAAGAAAGAAGGATGTTGCTGGACAGCTTGACCCCTCGTCAGTGTTTTGGCCATATCTCATGAACCGTAACTTCAATTGACAAGATTCAAAATGTTCTGAAAAGTAGACACAATTTCGGACGACTTTCGTGTTTTAAGAAAATGCTGATTCCAAACGTACTCGGTGAGTAGGGTTGATTACTCGCCGAGTTGGTCAGAAGTTTCGTGATTCTGGACGCGCTGACTTGCCGTACACGGGTTTTAAGTGATGGACTCGCCGAGTAGGTCACTGGACTCGCCGAGTAGCCTTTGTTTTGTGAAAATCTATATAAAGGGACTTTCAGATTGATATCATAGCATGGAGAGAAACCCTAGGAGGCTGAGAAACGATTGGAAGTGCTGCTAGGTCGTGAGGAACTGAAGAATCAACCCTACATTCAATTGTGAAGAGAATCAAGACAATTTTGGTTTATTCTTAGTAACTCTTTGATTTGAATCATGTTTACATACTTTGATTTCGTTTTTGAGTTTATGTTTACTGCAATCATGAGCTAAAAACTCATAACTTCTGTTTAGGTAGATGAATTTGTGAACATGGATTGATTATTTGATTAGGATTAATTTTAATTGGTGATTATGTTTTATTAAGCTTGTTAAAGAACCTTATGTGTTGACAATAACTATTCTTCTGTTAATAAATCAGTAATTAAGTTGTATGAACATCTCTTAGTTGCTAATTTCATATGATTTACGTGACCACATAGTTGTATGTCTAGGAATAACGAATGTGAAACTAGAATTAACTTGAAGATAGGTATGTTAATGTGTGAGCTTGTGTGATACACCATCAACAAGAGGTTAATTGAATCACCAATTTGATTAGCTAATTACAAGTCTTTCTAAACCCGAATCAACAAACTAGGAAATTCATTAATTTAGACAACTGGTCATTGCTTGAATTAATATGTTTTCTAAGGATTAGCTATAGCGAATGTGAATCTAATTACTTTAGTCGGTAACCAATGAAGAATTAATCCGATATATTTACCATAAAATCATCCATGGGAACAAAGGAGTCGAACCTAAACAGAAGTCCTCTTTATTATTGAATTTAGTTGATTTTTATTTGCTTAGCTCTTAGTTTCTTAGTTTAAATTTTAGTTAATTGTTTAAGTTTCTAGTCTTGCAAAACTAGAGAAACTCCTTTCTATTACTTGTTTTATTTAGATAATATTAGCATTTATTTTAATTGTTTATCGTTCCCTGTGTTCGATACCCTACTTGCTTGAACTATATTACTAATCGATAGGTACACTGCCTTTCGTGTGTTTATTTTGTGTCTAAGTTAGTAGGATTAAAACTAGTTTGTTTCACACACATCAAGTTTTTGGCGCCGTTGCCGGGGAACGGTTCAAATAGTTAATTTTATTTTCTAATTGTTATCATTTTGATTTTATTATTTTTTTTATATAGTTTAATTTTTTATTTTATTTTATTATGTATTTTCCAAATCTCGATGCTTTTGATGCTTTTCTTGAGGAAGTAGTGCAGGAAATTGAACAAGAAGATGAAGAGTATGACTCGGATGATGATTTGAAGAAATTTGGAAGATGGTTAGATAACTTCTTGACTAACGAACAAGAACAATCTGAGTCACAAGAGCTAAAGTTACAAGATGAAGAATTTAATCCAGAAAGAGATTTGGAGGAGTTGGAAAGGTTGCTGGCAGAGGGGTCAGACGAAGAACAAGAACAAGCTGAGTTGCAGGAACCAAGCTGTGGTTTGACCATTACCACGACATGCCCCCATGTTCTTCTGGTTTGTGTTTCGAAGCATGGGGTGACGATTCCAACTTTGGAGAAAGTTCTAAAGCACGATCCATTTTTGATTAGTATCCAACCGGTTCCAACCCTTGTCAAGATTCTTGGGTTTTATGAATTCAAGCTTGGTTGGCCAATTTTAGAAGAAACGAGCCAAATTTTACAAATTGGTCCAAAGAAAATATTTAATGCAATGGATGGATGGGCATCAAATTTATTAGAAGTTTATTAAGTTGCGAGTCCAGCTAAAGACTCGCACAAAAAGAAGCGCTTGCGGGAGGCAACCCGTTATTAGAGTTTGCTTTACTTTTTCTTTTTAAACTTCTAGTTTAAGGATAATTTAGGATTTTTTTTATGTTTTTTTTTATTACTTGGTTTTTGTTTTTGATCTTTTCAGTTTGAGTGTAAGGATGCATGTGAGGGTCTAGAGTCAAGGCTGACGAAGCGAGAAATCGAGTCTAGGCGAGAGAGGAAACGAAGTTTTGAGTCAAGCTATGAGTCCAATTAATAGAAGGGTTATATAGTGTTTATTACCTAAAGAAAAATGAGGGAAATTATTAGTTTATATAACCCCCATACATCAGAAACGGACTTGGGCAGAATAAAAGTTTTGTCACACAGCGGTCTACTCGCCGAGTGCATCTTATGGACTCGCCGAGTCCATGTGAAAATTCACGATTCTTCTGCCATTTACGCTTCAACTCGGCGAGTCTACATACTTACTCAACGAGTCGCTCATTCTTCTTACTTTTGAGCTGAAGATTTGATGACATTTGATATGGGCATTGGTTCTATTCTTTGAAGATCATTTTCCGAGCATTTCCAAGACTTTTTCCCTTATGTTTGGAGCTTTTATAAAGACTGTACCACACGAGATTTTGACACCCAAGACATGGATGAGCTGTTCCTATGTCTAAAGTCAATTGAAGATGGAGTTGAAGACAATAGATATCAACCTCACCACTATTATCCCAGGGGAGTTTATTCCAATTCTCTCCTTATTTTTATTGTTCTTTATCATGCATGATATGCAATGGGGACATTGCATAAATTAAGTGTGGGGTGGGGGGTTGGTTGGTTACACTAGTTAATTTTTAAAGTTTTGCATAGAATTTGCTAGGATTAATTTAGAAAATTTTGGTAAAGCAATTAGGGATCATGCTAGTATTATATTTGATGATTGCATGAAAACCCAAATGTTTAGTTGAGCCTATATACGTTCTAGTGCATTTGTGGCTTCCTTATTCCAGTGAAATCATGGGACAAAAACACGACCTCGCTTAGTTTGAAGGATGCAATATGTTTAGCATTGTGTACCAGAAATGTATCCAGGAAAATTATTATCGTTAACCAATAAAGGTTGAAGTTGAGCGCCCATGCTTAAGCATGTAGGGTTTTGTGTGAAAAAAATGTGAGTTACATGTTAAAAAGAGAGAGAGAGAGAGAGAGAGAGAGAGAGAGAGAGAGAGAGAGAGAATTACAAGAAAAGTTTGAAGAATTTTTGGAGCATCAAAGTTAAGTATGAAATTAGAAGATCGAAAATTTCGAAGAAATTCAAAAAGTTGAAGATACCAAAAATCAAACAACAAGGTGGTGAATTCAAAGAAATTAAAGATCAAATGTCAAAGAAGTGAAGAATTCCAAAGAGCTCCAATGTGGTATCATAAATTGTAATTATCTAGATTATGTATGCATGGGTTGCTCAACCAAAAATACCTTGAGGTTAAGAGGTTTTCTGAGGATGGATTCGGAGGGATGCATAAAATGAGCATTGTTCGGAAAAAGTGGGCGAATGTTTATGAGGATTGTGAGTATTTGGAGTATGGGGGGTTATTAGGAAAATTTTAGACACAAATGCATGCGTTGTGTAACAGCCCGGAATTTCAGGTATTGCTTTAAAACTATTTTTGGGGCATTTTAGGAAGGGACTCGGCGAGTTGGTGCCTGACTCGCCGAGTAGGACCACAGGCTTGGTCGCGGGTTCGTGACTGGACCCGACGAGTCCAGATATGGACTCGGCGAGTCGACACTGTTCAGCAGAAACCCTAGCCGTTTGGTTTGGATCGTATATAACGCCTCTTAGGCCGTCATTGTTCGTCTTTTGGCCGATTGAGAAGAACCCTAATCGTTTGTGGACGTCTAGAGCAGGAGGGAAAGCTATTGGAACTTTGAGGAATTTGTTAGGCAAGAAGAAGAAGAGTTTTGGCCAAAGGAATATCAAGGAGGATCGAGTCCCGAGGTTTGGAGACACAGAGAGTGCGTTTTCAGGTAATACTCGGACCATTTCTGTTATTTTGATGTGTACACGAATCTAGGGTTTATGAAACCCATTTGGTGATTAGATAGATTATAATGTTGTTACCCAAACGTTTATACCCCAGTAATAGGATGTTTAGAGGTCCAGAAAGTCCCATGATTGCGTATTTCGGGACCATGCGTATTTCAGGAAGCAGTTGACCGACTGCATGGCATGGACTCGCCGAGTCCAATGATCAGACTCGGCGAGTAGCTTGAAGATCCACTGGGACTCGCCGAGTTGTTCTTCAGACTCGGCGAGTAGCTTGAAGATTCACTGGGACTCGCCGAGTTGTTCTTCAGACTCGGCGAGTGGAGTCGGGGTGGCCCCGCGATTCTTCCACGAGGATCTCGTCGAGTCAAGAGGGATACTCGACGAGTAGAAAGGGGAACAACAGGGAAAGTTGGGGAGGACGTCTAGACTCGCCGAGTCGCCTTTGCACTCGACGAGTCCGGTCAAGTTGACCGTTGACCAGAGTTGACCTGCATGTAAATTCTTAGGGTCAGTTGTTTTGAATGACAAGGGTATTAATAAGGGTATATGGTATTATAGGGAGTCTGCAGATCGGCGGATCGAGTGCGAGTAGTTTCAAGAGTTGATAGCTTACATTACCACGAGGTGAGTCTTCTCACTATACTTCACCCGGAAGGGTTTGACTGTGAGACCGGAAGGTCGTATATGATATGTGTTATTTATGCTATAAATAGAAAGGTAGTTGCTATGCATGATATGTATGTTTATACGGGCCGGAAGGCGATATGTTATGTGACAGAAAGGTCAGGTATGATGTATGTTATATGTGCTGTGTGTGTTATATTAAATGTATTATATGTTGTAAATGTTATGGGCCGGAAGGCAATATACTATGGGCCGGAAGGCAATATGATACGGGCCGGAAGGCAATATGTTATGGGCCGGAAGGCGATTATGTTTATGGGCCGGAAGGCAATGTGTTGTGGACCGGAAGGTCAGGGCCTGGAAAGGCGTATATGTGTAAGTCGTATACTGGGGAACTCACTAAGCATTTATGCTTACAAGTTGTTATGTATGTGTTTCAGGTACTAGCGAGGACCGTGGGAAGGCGCCGGCATGATGCATACACACTGCTGCTATTTGAGATCTTGGGGATTTTATATATTTATTTGATATGAAACATGAAATAAATACTATTGGTTGAATGAAATTACTTTATTTTAAATGAAAAATTTATTTGAAAATTTGCGTTGTTACACGTTGCGGTCTTGGCATAATGGCTGGGTTTGATTGGGATTGTCTTATGTAATATTAGTGTACTAAAATTCAGTTTTGCTTGGGAGCAAGCAAAAGTCAAGTGTGGGGTATTTTGATATGAGCATTTTAGTTATAAACATCATGCATGATCTTAATACTTTATGTTAATTTTATCTCAAATAATGAACCAAAGGTGATTAATTAGCTTAAATATTTCATTTTCAGCAACAAAGACATGCTCGAAAGGAAAATGAAGCGGAACTAGCTATTGGAAGCTTGGATCTTGGATTTTGAAGAAAGAAGGATGTTGCTGGACAGCTTGACCCCTCGTCAGTGTTTTGGCCATATCTCATGAACCGTAACTCCGATTGACGAGATTCAAAATGTTCTGAAAAGTAGACACAATTTCGGATGACTTTCGTGTTTTGAGAAAATGTTGATTCCAAACGTACTCGGCGAGTAGGGTTGATTACTCGCCGAGTTGGTCAGAAGTTTCGCAATTCTGGACGCGCTGACTTGCCGTACACAGGTTTTAAGTGATGGGCCGAGTAGGTCACTGGACTCGCCGAGTAGCCTTTTTTTGTGAAAATCTATATAAAGGTACTTTCAGATCGATATCATAGCATGGAGAGAAACCCTAGGAGGCTGAGAAACGATTGGAAGTGCTGCTAGGTCGTGAGGAACTGAAGAATCAACCCTACATTCAATTGTGAAGAGAATCAAGACAATTTTGGTTTATTCTTAGCAACTTTTTGATTTGAATCATGTTTACATACTTTGATTTCGTTTTTGAGTTTATGTTTACTGCAATCATGAGCTAAAAACTCATAACTTCTGTTTAGGTAGATGAATTTGTGAACATGGATTGTTTATTTGATTAGGATTAATTTTAATTGGTGATTATGTTTTATTAAGCTTGTTAAAGAACCTTATGTGTTAACAGTAACTATTCTTCTGTTAATAAATCAGTAATTAAGTTTTATGGACATCTCTTAGTTGCTAATTTCATATGATTTACGTGACCACATAGTTGTATGTCTAGGAATAACGAATGTGAAACTAGAATTAACTTGAAGATAGGTTAGTTAATGTGTGAGCTTGTGTGATACACCATCAACAAGAGGTTAATTGAATCACCAATTTGATTAGCTAATTACAAGTCTTTCTAAACCCGAATCAACAAACTAGGAAATTCATTAATTTAGACAACTAGCCATTGCTTGAATTATTATGTTTTCTAAGGATTAGCTATAGTGAATGTGAATCTAATCACTTTAGTCGGTAACCAATGAAGAATTAATCCGATATATTTACCATAAAATCATCCATGGGAACAAATGAGTCGAACCTAAATAGAAGTCCTCTTTATTATTGAATTTAGTTGATTTTTATTTGCTTAGCTCTTAGTTTCTTAGTTTAAATTTTAGTTAATTGTTTAAGTTTCTAGTCTTGCAAAACTAGAGAAACCCCCTTTCTATTACTTGTTTTATTTAGATAATATTAGCATTTGTTTTATTGTTTACCGTTCCCTGTGTTCGATACCCTACTTGCTTGAACTATATTACTAATCGATAGGTACACTGCCTTTTGTGTGTTTATTTTGTGTCTAAGTTAGTAGGATTAAAACTAGTTTGTTTCACACACATCAATAATATACTACTATCATAATCAAAGGAAGCCACCTGACCTACATTGTGCTCACTCTTCTGGTTCTCTTCCTTCATAGCCTCGATCTGAGCATTGCGGATCCGCTACAACAATGTAGTAATCATTGTCATCCTTAAGCATATATCCCTAATCGAAGCCATGACCCCCCTTGTGGATGAGATCATTGACCACCACATTAGCCTTCCCCGGGTGGTACAAGATCTTGTAATCATAATCCTTCATCACATCCAACCAACGACGCTGCGTCATATTCAAGTTCATCTGATCCATCAAATACCCTAGGCATTTGTGGTTCGAGTAAAGAGTACAACGAACTCCATAGAGTTAATGTTGCCAAATCTTGAGGGAGAAAACCATATCACCTAGATCTAAATCATGCGTCATAGAATTCGCCTCATGAGGTTTCAGCTGCCTTGAAGCGAACGAGATCATGCAGCCTCGCTGCATCGATATTGCACCCAAACTCATGATCGAAGCATCACAATAAAACACAAAATCATCAACACCCTCTGGCAGTGTGGCAACTGTCAAATTTAAGTCATTCTCGGACTCATGTATCTTTTTATAAAAAAAAAACATATTTGCACAACAAGCCCTGGCCTAGTAGTAAAAATTAGGACAAAATCTTGCATAAACTAGGACCCAACTAAAATTTAGGACTAATATACATGACTCTTATGATTCTAGTAAGTTATCTAGCTACTGTAGGAAATGCCAATACCCGATTAGAATAAACTCCAAACATTTGTTACAATTGAAAAAGAGTATAAAACTTAAAAAATAAATTCAAATCTTCTAATTTCATTTCAATGTGATGGTGAATATCTAACAAAGTTCCAAAAACCCTAAAAATCAAAAACATCCAAATCTATAAAATTTAAAACCTAAAAACTCTATAACACTTGTTTTGAACCTCCTAATATGAAATTTAAAGAATCAAATTATGGGATATAATAAAAGACATAAAAATTTAATTATCAAACATTAATCATATTTTATTAGTTAAAAACAAAGATTTTTGAATAAATCAAGAATTACATAAAGAAGCATTTTTTTTAAAAATTAGGGTTTTATAAAAATTGAAGAGGGAATGTATTTAATTTAAATTTTTAGAGAGAGGGATCCTCTCTCACTCATAAATTTGTCCATACTCTCTCCCATGCTCTCTTTTCCCTAAAAATCTCTATCAAATTATTCTTCTCTTACACTTCAACTTCCCATTCATTCTCTCTCACACTCTACTCTTTACAACACTCAAACTCTCTCTTTCTCTCTCCAAACCCATGAAATTCTCCAGCCAAGAACACCTCTCAACATTCAAATCTTCATCTTCTAAGGTTGTTCTTCAAGGTAATCATGAAAATCCTTCATCTTCCCTCACTTTTCATTATTGTTTTAAAGATTTTTCTTATACTTCTCATTCTTCTACACCATTCTTTAATAACATTCATGAACATATCCTTGAATGTCGAGTTTAATGATGATGGTGGTAGGGTTTCACCCAAAAACAACATGCATGTTGTTTAATGGTGAAATCCGAGGACCAAAACCTATGTTAAACCCTAAAATGCAGATTTTTACAAGTTTTAAAGGTTCATATACCTTATGTTCAAGTATTTCCTTTGAAAACATCACTATGACAACATATGTCCATGCATGGTCTTCAAACCGTGATGCATGTGATGAACACCAAGCTAAAGAGCTTGATGATCAAAGTACATTGTTAATAGTGCATGTAAATGATTTTATTTATAAAAAAATCTAAAAATCCTTTTCAGTTCGAAATAAAATTTCTCTAGATTCCTAGTAAGATGATATGTATATCTGGAAAATTCCAAGAGTTTTATCATTTCCTTGATTTACTAAAATTGTTACAAGAAAACAAGGGCTTAAATCATATAAAATAATTTCTGAGATCTACGAATCCTCGGTAAATTCGTGGGTGACCCTTAAAGTAAATGATGGCATCTCATTAAGTTTCATCGATTTTTGTTGCCGTTTAGTATGACTTTTGGTTTTCTTTTTGTATATCCCCAATAAATCATAAAGCCACTTTAGAGAATGTGAAAATGATATATGATAATTTTCTTAACTAACGACTAGAGGTACAACACCCAGAAAAATATTTTAAGAATTTTTCATAAAGCATTCCTATTTTCCCCGATTTTTGTATTTATAATGAACCAAAAAGAAATAAAAAGTTCTGCTCATCTAAAATTCACGAAAATTTACCAAAACACCTTATAATACGTTAGGATGCTACATAAAAAGTTTTATATTTTTTGATACTGGATGTTATTAGTTTCCTATTATCCCAAGATTAAATACACTTAAACCCATTTCTTATTATAATAAATGCACAAAAATCATAAAATCGGTTTAAACAGTTTAGAAATCTATTTTTATATTTTTTCCAGCTTAGTAATGTTTAATGACAGTAATATAAAAAGTTTGGGTAATTTTGGAAACTGTTTGCTATTTATTTCATTTTTTATTATAATAAATGCACAAAAATCATAAAATCGGGTTAAAAAGTTTAGAAATCTATTTCTATAATTTTCCCATCTTAAGTATGTCTAGTGGAAGTGTTATAAAACTTTTGGGAATTTTTATCCCTTGGATGCTATTTTTCATTGATTTATATTTTTATGAAGGCTTAAAAATTTGGAAAAATAATTAATCACATCAAAAATTCAAGGGAAAATTTTTGGAAAAAATCTACTATATTTAGAATGTAAATACAGGAGTTGAAATTTTTTGGAAACTATTTGATAATTTTTTATATTTTTAGGAGTTTAAAACACCTTAAAATGTGTTAAAATACCCTCAATTAATATTACAAAAAAATATGGAAAATTAATATTCAAAATTATCTTAACCACATGAGTTATAAACTTTCATATTTTCAGAAAAATTGTAACCAATTAATATAAAACCAATATTAGAACAATTTTTTTTGGCATTTCTCTATATGTAGAGTTTAGTATATTAGCATTAGATTTCGACATGGAAACTCACTAGTGTGTGTTTGGTGTCGTAGGATCCCGGTAGTAAGGCGTTAGTATATTTCGAGGCACCACTTGTACCTGCTTGAAAGATGTGATTATTCACGCACTCCCCTATTAGTTTTTAAGTTTTGGAGTGGAAAACCTTGTCCCGGAAAACTATTATTTGTTCGTTGTATTTAAATTGATTTCTATTAAACATGATTGCTATTTTATTTCTATATCTCTCTACGTATGTCTATGCAACACAGAACATGAGAACTTATCGTCTTAATGCCCTTCTCTTACACTCTTCTCTAACCATTAACTCTTTGAGCCAATGGTCCTTGTGGATAACGCTATTAGGAATTGACAACTCCTCACTCGCTCGATTGCTGGAGTGCATGATACCATATAATCTATGGAACGATAAGCATAGATCTTCATAGGGCTTCAGTCATAGGCTTGGTTGAGAACTGATTGTTTGCTCATATACATACAAACTTGTTATTTATTATGGAAATAAACTCATTTATCAATTATAGCAATCAAGTTTGTTTTCTCATCATAGCAATCAACTTTGTTTCTCATTATAGCAATGAACTTGGTTTGTCATTAAAGCAATATACTTGTATTTATGGAAAATGTTATACCAAATCTTGATTTTAAAAACTTGTGAACTAACCAACTATTTTCATAGTTGAAACTCATTTTACATGCTTTTTCAGGAAATAATTAGTAAGTGGATATAAAGATCCATCATCATAGAGCATGTTGTTGGATAAGGTGTCTAAGTCCATAACTTATTTGGTATATACTTGACCCGACCCGGCATGGTCCATTTGGGTTGCATTTCATCCAAACTATTTATGGATAATTTTATGAGAGTTATACACATATGATTATTAATATATTATAAGTTATAATATATTAATATGAAGTCATGTTATTTAATTAGTCTTAGTCTAAAATTAATTATGAATTAATTTAGAGATTAAAAGGAAGACTAATTAGATTGTGGGCTATTCGTTTTATATGGTGTGGGCTAACACTCATTTGTTAATGGGCTAGGCTTGTATGGAAGTCCATGGATAATCCATGGAGCTTTTAACCCATGGATCCTTGAAAAAGGAAAGGTCATGGGTTATTAGGGTTTCACCCTAATCATGTACACTATATAAGCATGCTTATGTTGCATGAAACAGCCACTAGTAAAAACTAGTGTAACTAGAGTATGTGTGTTTGTGTGTGACCGATTTTATAAGTGTGTATACACTCTCTCAAAGTTTTCCAAGAGTTTGTGGTGATTTGTGATTCCATTTGAGGCATTCACACTATTGGTGCTTGGACCTTAAACTCCTTAGGAATTAAACTCATCATCAAAAGGTATGTAATCTCATCTAATTCTTTTATGTTTAAAAGTACCTTATGCCATGTTAGATAGGTTATGAACCTTGGAAAAATATTATTTTGCATGTATTTAGACAAACATAGATCCAAGGTTTATTAGGGTTGCATGCACACTTAGGAAGTGTTAGATTGCTCAAAACCCAACAGTGGTATCAGAGCCTAGGCTTGTTTTCTTGAATACTTGATGCAAATTGCTGAAAATTGAAGTTTTTGTGTTGTCTGCACAGCAGACTCGCCGAGTCCATGAAGGGACCCGACGAGTCCAAGACAAAATTCATCCAACTCGGCGAGTTGGTTCATGCACTCGACGAGTTGGAACCCCAGACAGCATATCTTCGAGTTTTGGTGTTGGAATTGGTCTAGAATCATTACCTTAAACTGTTTTGGACTCATAAAACCTGTTTTTGATGTGGTAATGATGATGGTGGACCAATTTCAAAGTTATAATCAAAATTTCAAGTTTATATGTGTTCATATGATTCTTGAAATTGTTGATGTGGATGTTCATGTTCATATGAGTTTTGTTAGATCATAGGAATTATTTGCAAATTGTTTGTTAGTTAATTCTTGATCTTAATGTGTTTCAATGGAATTCATAATTTGTCCTCAAGTTATGGAATTCCAAAAGTTTTTTCTTTTAAATGTTTTTTAAGAAGTTGTAGGTTACATTTTCTTGAAGAGTTTTTCCCATAAATGTTTTATGGACTTCATAACTTGTCCTCAAGTTATGGATTTCCAAGAGACTCTTCATTAAAAGTATTAAACACTTAATTAAAACTCATAAGTTATGAATATCCAAAAGTTTTGAAGAGTTACAAAACTTGCCCTCAAGTTTTGGAATTTGGAAAAGTTTCACACACTTTAATAAACTTTAATTCCAACACTTAGAATTTTAAAAGTTAAAATTCAACACTTATACTATTTATAACATTAATGGTTAATTATTATACATGTATAAGAACAAGTCGTTTTACCGTTAGTAGGCCTCATTCACGAAGCCGGTCTATAAGGTGGGTATAAGGTTGTTGCCTATAAAATGGCGACTTAATGGGTGTCCACTCTCACCCACCGCTTGCTTGATCGGTGGAAGGTCGTTAGCCGAATGGGTAGGACAATGACTTTAAATTCTCATTAAAAGTATAATGATTATTATAAAGTAACTAATTTTTTTTTTAATTCCCAATCTTAGTTACTTTAGGAAAAATGTGAATTTGGTGCTAGCCCATGGAATTCACACTTTGTACCTTACCAAGTCGTTGGTGGAGCGTGTGTGGTTAACCGGCACACTAACTTGGACTAGTAAGGACCACGAAGGGTGACTTAATGTTTGTCATAGATCAATGGAGCGTGTGTGGTTAACCGGCACATTGATTAGGTGATAATATTAAGGGTACCAAGTGAATTGGTATGGTTATTCACACCTTGTTTTGTGATCCTCGGCATCCCAGTCACAAAATTTGAGAGGGCACACTCGAGATTGAAACATGCCATTGAAAAGTTCAATGAATCTCAAAAGATCTAGGAATTTCAAATCCAATTAAAACCTAATAAATTATTTCGTTTTTCATGGTGGAAATTGGTGAATCGTCATTCGCCTACCTTCAAATATTTTATAGCTTGGATTACGGCATCCCTCTTCCAAATTATAAAATATTGTGTTGGGTCCTAGCCTTAATATTTCATATTGGGTGTTATATTAAGGACTTTGAATCAACTAACTTGATTTTCTCCCATTATAGATGTCTGGTTCAGACAACTATGATCTTCCCAAATATCTTGAAGATGGTGTCCCTCAACATCATGCTTCACTTCCTCCACCTCCTCCAATTATTCTCCCTCACCCACAAGTTCTTGAAAAGTTTAAAGTCACTCAATACCTATTGGAAAGCATAGTCTATGTGTGCTCATGATATGTGCATATTTAGTGTGTATTAAGTGTAGTTTATTTATTCATATATTAGCTAAATTGTTGCATATTATGGACAAAAGGTACTTAAAAGTGTTAAATTATGTTTTTCAGTCCAAAGATGAAGCTCGGAAGCGAAAGGAAGCAAGAGAAGCGGTTAGGAGCTCAAGAGTGGAATGAAGAAGGAAAACACCTAGAAACAGGCTTCTACTCGTCGAGTCGGGCATGGACTCGACGAGTCCGGTCGCGGAATCAGAAGGATAATGATTCGGAAGTCAAGATAGTTATCGCAATACGAAGAATGTGAGAGGGACTCGACGAGTCACCATATGACTCGACGAGTCGGAACGCATATTTAAAGATAACTCCACAAATCGAGAAGAGGGATTTCTGGGAAGTTTCAGAAGTGCTTAGCTGCGAATAAGAAGCCAGAAGAACCCTAGAAGTCGACCAAGGAAGCTAGAATCCAATTCCGGGAGTAATTAAGGCATAATTTCATCATTCTACTTATTTCTTTTGTTTTGTCAACATGATTAAGCAACTTGAACTTATTTGTTTGCTGTTATTTACCTTAGTTATGAACTAAATTCTTTAGACTTCTGTTTGGGAATACAAAGTTGACAATATGGTTTGATTGATTGGTAGGATTAATTCCAAGTTGGTGAATTATTGTTATTTTAGCTTGCTAAAGAACCTTGTGTATGAATGATAATTAATTTTCTGTTAATAGGAAGATAATTGATTAGCATGAACATCTATTGATTATCAACCTCATATGATATGTGACCACTATATCATATGTCTAGAATTAATTAATATGAAACTAGGATTAATAAGGAAATTGAGTAAATTCATATGCAAGCTTGTAAGATGACCATCAAACAAGAGGTTAATTAAGAATAATGAATTAATTAGCTACTGCAAGTCTAACTTAACTCGAATAATTAATGTAGTAAATATAATTAAATTAAGCAATTGGCCACTGTTTGAATTAGTTTATTTGCTAAGGATTAGGGTAATGAACATAAACCTAATCACTTGAATCGGTAACCAACGAAAGAATTAATCCATTGCACTATTACCTTAAAATCAACCATAAAGTTAACCGAGTTGAACTAAACAGAAGTTCCTTTCCTATTATTGAATCTAGTTAAATTGTCATTTTCTAGTATTAAATTAGTTTTAGTTAGTAAGTTTCTAGTCTTGTAAAACTAGAGAAAACCCCCTTTTTGCTTAATCAACTTAGATAGAATTAGTTTTTAATTTAATTTGCCGTTCCCTGTGTTCGATACCCTACTTATTTAGCTATACCACAATCGATAGGTACACTGCCTTTTGTGTGTTATTTGATAATTAAAGTAGGATTAAAACTAAGTGAGTTTTACACACATCAGCTCACATCTTGGAGATAAAGTCACATATTGACAAGCCGGGAGAGTTGGGTGTTAAAGTTTCGTGAAAGTTGGATGTTCAATCACTTTCTTAGTAACATAGTGAGTCTCTTTGGGACTACTATGAGACAGACTGTGACATGACCCTTAATGGTCTTATCTATTTTCTTGGTATTGTGGAATCAGCAATGATTTGGAACACCAGTAAAGCAAATTTGATTAAAAGAACAACTTCCCAAGTCTTAAATGGACATTGACAATGGTAGCATTGGATATCTAGAAAAGCACTTCTCTTCCCAATGGAAAGGGATCGACCATAGTCAACTCGGTTGACCAAATGGTAAAGAGAAAGGCTAAGTCTGAGATAGTCTCATGTGCCATTACCAAAGGGTCCATGTGTTTTGTTGCCAAAGGAAGGGGCATTGGTTGCGAAGCTGCCCTATTCACCTGAAAGGTCATAAGATTGATCAAGTAAAAAAGTTTGACTCTACTTCAGTTAAAGTCCACTGACTAACTCTATTAAGTTCCTATTTGGAGATTCTTATTACATAATGTGAATGGGTCACATGTTGATGTTTATAAGAATCAAAGAAAAGATAGGAAGCTTAAAGTAAGTATATATATGTTGATTCTGATTGCGAAGGTGGGTTTCGATCGCATGGTTCGGTAATCAGAATCTTGAGTTGTTGCTTAAGAATTATAATATATTGCTTATGAATAGATAACAACAAGGTTTTCATGTGGATTGTAAGGATAAGTTTTTCCGCAAAGTTTTAAAATAAAAGAAAAAAAAGTTTTAATTTTATTTATTTATTTTAAAAATATCCTTACAATGGCATCTATGGAAAATTGTTGCTTATATGTTTCCAGTAATAGCAATATTGGAAAGTGGATTTGATTCTTTCATTTGTGGTAGTGTCTAAATTTACCAAATGAAGAAAGTTTTTCATCACCCAAGTTTCAATTGCACAGAAACTTGGAATCATACAAGTTGTATTGTATGATGAATGAGAATTTTCATCTTTGCAAATTAAGACCAATTCTTTGATCACATGTATATGTGAGTCAATTGAAGGACTAAGGAATTAGGTACACTGGGTGTGCGCTGGTCAAGGTCCACCACAAAGATCGATTTGTCATGATTTACTAAAGATTAGTAAATATGATTATACTTATGAGGTTAAGTATAATTCTGTAACATTGGAAAGGTTACAATGTATGACAAAACAAATGAGAAGAATCAAATTAGATAGAAAGATAAAAGTTTCTCAAATCTGAAAGGATGGGAGAGTACTTTACTATCATATTTCATGATCATCTTAATGATTATGAAACCATATCACAAATTCATACTCTAAGGACGTCTTAGTGCATTGTTATGGATAAGAAGAGAGGTCATGAATTGTTGGATTGGTTAAAATCAAGAAGATGAGTCATACTTCGTTCCAAAACAATTCTTAGAGTCATACTCCAAGATTGTAACCTTGAGTGACATAAAGGAAGATTTATTAACACTAGTCAAATGTAAGAGTAAAATGTTTTCTACTCTTGTACATTTGAGATTGGTAAGTTGTGATGTCTTGGATGAGACAAAGACCAACTAAGATCAATTGTGTGAAGTATTAGTCTTGATAAGAATCCGCACTATCCCTTGAATATTTGTTTTGTCAAGGAATGGTTCTTGACTGGGGAAACTTATATGTCAAGGGGACAGTGGGAGCCTTAAAGATCCTGAAAGAGTTTCAAGATTTAATCAAGAGTAAAACATGTAATTTATCACTAGCACACGACTTAAGGTTTGGAACCTATCGTGCTGACATAATTCTTATTTCTGTACCTAATTCAAATAAGTTGAATTTGCATGTGAGTTATCAGAGTTCAACTTGGAAGCATTGGTGGGCCTTGTGCTACCAAGGTGACAAGAAACTAAGATTGAACAAGTTTAATCCATGTAAGGCTGAATTTGTCACTAACCTTATCTTGTGATTATGGTTTTAACAAATTCACATGGATAGGAACTCATACACTTTAAAATCTAAGTTTCATAAGGTTTCTCTCCGATTCATGAAAATGATGGTGAGGAAACGCTTTCACTAAGTAGATTTTACGTAGATATCAATTGTGTTATTTGCATTTTCAAAAGTCGTTAGTGGAGCGCATGTGGTTAACCGGCACACTAACATGGACTTGTGAGAAATGGCAAATGCCTAAGCAATTGAGACTATGATTACGACATCCCTTTTCATAGTTCTGAAAATTGTTTAGACACACATGTGAGCTATCTAAGAAAGGGTGTATGAATCTAAATTTCAAAAGTCCAGCAGATTTTTGGAAATATGTCAGAGCTAGTGGGAGCATAAGTGTTATGCTAATAATCATCATGTTAGTGGGAGCATGATAATTATGATTAGTGTTGTAAGTTAGCAATGTTAATTATAGAAAACAAAGTTTCAATTCGTGAAGTTGCAGGGGTTGAAAAGTTGTTTTGCTATAATTAAGGGAGAGGAAATTATACTTCATTTCAATTCTAAAGCTTAGATTGAGATTTTAATCATCTTTAGTCAAGGACATATATATAAATTTTATGTCTGAATGGTTCGACTTAAGGAAAATTCTATATATTGTGTTCTCAAAATTCAATTATGACTATGGCATCCCTCTTCATAGTTAAATTTTGAAAATATGGTAAATAAAAATTATTGTAGCAAAAGACTGGTCTAGTATCACATCTTTATGTCAAACATCATGAATCGTGTCCCATATGCTTCGGATATAGGATCGATTGCATGTGCTATAATATTCATCTTTTCTAAATTTTCCAAATGCTCAGGGCATTTAGAAGGGAAAAGTCTAGAACTGGATATGACTAAAGTGATTAAGCAATTGTTGAGGACAATCTGAGGTTCGCCAAAGATTGGT
The DNA here is from genome assembly GCF_052625555.1 of Lactuca saligna. NCBI lineage: Eukaryota > Viridiplantae > Streptophyta > Magnoliopsida > Asterales > Asteraceae > Lactuca > Lactuca saligna. The sequence goes on from NC_136419.1 coordinate 111,644,189, forward strand.
TGCTCAGGGAAAGTTGGAAGTATGATGTAAGTTGTCGGAAAGGACCGTATTGACATGTTCTGAAAGGAAGTAACTTTTGTTCGGAAGTGATAGTCAAAATGGGACTATGGAAATGTCTCCATAGGTGGAAGTTATTCAATCTATGTAAGATTAGAAAACCTTAATGCAAGAAGGATGTTCAAAGCAATGTACTTTGAATATGAGACTTCCGTTCCATAAAAGTTGACCTTCTTTGGAATACTCTTTAATGACTGGTGACAAGGTTCTGGTGACTTTGTGAATAATCATTACAAAAGGAACATTGCATAAATGTTTAAAATCTAATAGTTTTTTTTTTGTAAATGATAGGAATCAGGGATTCTCGCATTTACAATAAGGATTTGGGATTGTGAAATGAGTATCATTGGAATCATGTTCAATTGATCTACATCACAATATAAGGATCATAGACAAACATAGTGTGCATACTTAGAGTATGGCATAACTATTGTTTAGAAAAACAAAGTGTACATGCCAGGAGCATGGGACGATTATTGTTTTTATTCAAGTCTTAAGTTGATTGTTTAAAACATTATACAATGAATAATGTGTAATCAATATGGTGATAAATAAAAGGTGGTTCTATTTATATTCAAAGGGGTTCTGAGACCATATTGGATTCGATTATTATTGTGTTTCACTTTGCATGTTTTGACTTCCAAAATAGCTAGGTTATTCTTTCCGAATGACTAAGTTATTTAAACACTCCACAGTCGTTCATATGTTGGAAGTAGGTATGAATCAAGATTGTCATGAATCGGGTTTGTAGATGGATAAATGGATTTAGTCATAGCAATGGTTGCTACAACATTTATGAGTGCTCATAAGTTATGAGTATTGGATTAAACCCACACTCACTTGTATCACTTCATGGAATTTATCTCGAATGATCGTGAGACGGTAATATCATATAAATCTTCAAACCTAGAGATATGAGTTGTTACCTATGAGTTGGTTGTGCATTGATTGCACGTAAACGCATCAGTAACTTGATGTTATAAAACGTGCCTGTGTGTACAATTCAACAAGTAGTAGAACAAGTATATGAGTCGAAGTTTATCTGTTCCTTCAAGAAATAGAAGCGATATTTGGGCCCCTCGATGATTTTGTTGTGACCTATGTACTGGCCGGTCAGAACTAAATTGATGTGTTCGATTAAGTTCTTTGTCAAACAAATCGGAAAATCGGGAAACAAACTGCTAGACAATAAGTACGACGTTGTTCCATGTATTTGTCCGGCTGATATCATGAGAACAGAGGATTATATGATCACTTATCTAAAATGGCGCTTCTTAGTTTAACAAAGTTTTCGAGAGCTACGATTGCTGGTTGGTTCCTGAAGTAACATACACAAATACAATTATTAGACTTATCCAAGTGGGAGTCTGTTGGATAAGGTGTCTAAGTCCATAACTTATTTGGTATATACTTGACCCGACCCGGCATGGTCCATTTGGGTTGCATTTCATCCAAACTATTTATGAATAATTTTATGAGAGTTATACACATATGATTATTAATATATTATAAGCTATAATATATTAATATGAAGTCATGTTATTTAATTAGTCTTAGTCTTAAATTAATTTAGAGATTAAAAGGAAGACTAATTAGATTGTGGGCTATTGGTTTTATATGGTGTGGGCTAACACTCATTTGTTAATGGGCTAGGCTTGTATGGAAGTCCATGGATAATCCATGGAGCTTTTAACCCATGGATCCTTGGAAAAGGAAAGGTCATGGGTTATTAGGGTTTCACCCTAATCATGTACACTATATAAGCATGCTTATGTTGCATGAAATAGCCACTAGTAAAAACTAGTGTAACTAGAGTATGTGTGTTTGTGTGTGACCGATTTTATAAGTGTGTATACACTCTCTCAAAGTTTTCCAAGAGTTTGTGGTGACTTGTGATTCCATTTGAGGCATTCACACTATTGGTGCTTGGCCCTCAAACTCCTTAGGAATTAAACTCATCATCAAAAGGTATGTAATCTCATCTAATTCTTTTATGTTTAAAAGTACCTTATGCCATGTTAGATAGGTTATGAACCTTGGAAAAATATTAATTTGCATGTATTTAGACAAACATAGATCCAAGGTTTATTAGGGTTGCATGCACACTTAGGAAGTGTTAGATTGCTCAAAACCCAAAACATGCTGCATCGTGTGGAAGTTATTTTAAGAAGTTATATTTTGAACAATGTCATTTTGGAAAATTTGTACTTTGTTTTGTTTAAACTATGGGTTTTGAACTTTTAAATATTGCTATGGTGATGTATCTTTATCTTTTGCAATGTAACCTTTATCGCTGTCATATCTTGCGTTTCCGCTTTAGCAGGTTGTGATAGAAATGGTCATGTGGTCGGCGGAAGAGGAATTTAAGTAGATCCAACTAAGATCGAGGAAATCAAGAAGTGGAAAGCCCCCAAAACCCCGACAGAAACACGACAGTTTCTAGGATTAGCTAGGTACTACAGATGCTTCATTGAGAATTTCTTCAAGATTACTGAACCATTAACATCTTTAACCCAAAAGGACATAAATTTCTCTGGGAAGAGAAACACGAAGAAGCATTCAATATCCTAAAAAACAAACTATGCAATGCACCAATTCTGGCCTTACCAGAGGGATCAGAGAACTTTGTAGTGTATTGTGATGGGTCTCATCAAGGATTAGGATGTGTGTTAATGCAAAAAGATAAGGTCATTGAGTATGATTCCGAACAACTCAAACCGCATGAGAAGAATTATACAACCCACGATCTAGAACTAGAAGCAATAGTTTTCGCTCTTAAGATATGGAGGCATTATTTGTACGAAACCAAGTGCATCATTCATACCGATCACAAAAGCCTTCAGCATATCTTAGATCAGAAAATGTTAAACATGCGGCAAAGGAGATGGGTAGAGTTGTTTAGTGATTATGACTGTGAGATACGATATCACCCAGGCAAGGCTAACGTAGTAGCCGACGCTCTTTGCAGAAAAGAGAGAGTAAAACCTTCTAGATGGAAAACTTGGCCCAAATCTACATCGACAAAATTGTTGATCTGCATGGTGTACCCCTATCTATCATTTATGATAGAGATAGTTGTTTTACATCACGATTTTGGTGGATGTTACAGAAGGCACTAGGAACCCATATAAATTTGAGCATAGCTTACCACCCTCAGACAGATGGACAGACGGAGAGAACAACACAAACATTGGAAGACATGGTACGGGCGTGTGTCATTGAATTCAAAGGAAATTGGGATACTCATTTGCCTCTAATCGAGTTTTCCTACAATAACAGCTACCACACGAGTATGCAATGTGCTCCATATGAAGCATTGTATGGATGAAAGTGTTGTCTCCATTGTGTTGGACAGAAATCGGAGATAGGCAATTGTCTAGACTCGACCTTATTCAAGAAACAACTCACAAGATTGCTATCATCAGAGATAGGCTTAAAGCCGCCAGAGATCGTCAGAAAAGTTATGCAGATAATCGTTGAAAACCATTAGAATTCCAAGTTGGAGACAAGGTACTTTTAAAGGTGTCGCCTTGGAAAGGGCTTGTACGTTTTGGTAAGAAAGGAAAACTAATCCCAAGATATGTTGGACCCTTTGAGATCACTGAAAGGATCGGTCCGGTAACATATAAACTCCAATCACCCCAAGAGTTAAGCACCACTCACGACACATTCCACGTCTCCAATCTTAAGAAATGTTTAGCCAATGAAGCATTGAGAGTACCTCTGCAGGAAATTAAGATCAATGATAAGCTATACTTTGTTGATGAACCGATAGAAATCCTTGACAGGGAGGTAAACCAACTTAAGCGGAGTAAGATTCCGATTGTGAAAGTTCGATGGAACTCAAAATGTGGGCTGGAGTACACTTGGGAGCGTGAGGACTTCATGAAGGAAAAGTATCCACAACTTTTTCCATACGATGACAAATGATGACACATAATGAATTTCAGGATGAAATTCTTTTTGAGTCGGGGATACTGTGACAACTATCAAATTCGGGTCATTGTCGGACTCATGCATCTTTTTATAAAAAAAACCATATATGCACAACATACCATGGCCTAGTAGTATAGATTAGGTCAAAATCTTGCATAAACTAGGATCCAACTAAAATCTAGGACTAATATACTTGACTCTTACGATTCTAGTAAGTTGTCTAGCTACTATAGGAAATGCCAATACCCAAATTAGAATAAACTCCAAACATTTGTTACAATTGAAAAAGAGTATAAAACCTAAAAAATAAATAAAAATATTCTAATTTCATTTCAAGATGATGGTGAATATCTAACAAAGTTCCAAAAACCCTAAAAAGCCCAAACATCTAAATTTACAAAATTTAAAACCTAAAAACTCTATAAGACTTGTTTTGAACCTCCTAATATCAAATTTAAAGAATCAAATTATGGGATATAATCAAAAACATAAAAATTTAATTATCAAACATTAATCATATTTTATTAGTTAAAAACAAAGATTTTTAAATAAATCAAGAATTACATAAAGAAGCATTTTTACAAAAATTAGAGTCTTATTGAAGAGGGAATATATTTAATTTAAAATTTTAGAGAGAGGGAGCCTCTCTCACTCATAAATTTGTCCATACTCTCTCCCATGCTCTCTTTTCCCTAAAAATCTCAATCATATTATTCTTCTCTTACACTTCAACTTCACATTCATTCTCTCTCACACTCCACTCTTTACAACACTCAAACTCTCTCTTTCTCTCTCCAAACCCACGAAATTCTCCAACCAAGAACACCTCTCAACCTTCAGGTCTTCATCTTCTAAGGTTGTTCTTAAGGTAATCACGAAAATCCTTCATCTTCCCTCACTTTTCTTTATTATTTTAAAGGTTTTTCTTATACTTCTCATTCTTCTACACCATTCTTTATGAACATTCATGAACATATCCATGAATTTCGAGTTTGATGATGACGGTGGTAGGGTTTTATCAAAAAAAAATGCATGTTGTTTAATGGTGAAATCCAAGGAACAAAATCTATGTCAAACCCTAAAATATGGATTTTTACATGTTATAAAGGTTCATATACCTTATGCATTCAATAATTTCCTTTGAAAACATCACTATGACCAACATATGTCCATGCATGGTCTTCAAACCGTGATGCATGTGATGAACACCAAGCAAAAGAGCTTGATGATCAAACTACATTGTTAATAGTGCATGTAAATGATTTTATTTATAAAAAAATCTAAAAATCCTTTTCAGTTTGAAATAAAAATTTTCCAGATTCGCAGTAAGACGATATGTATATCTGGAAAATTCCAAGAGTTTTTATAATTTCCTTGATTTATTAAAATTGTTACAAGAAAACAAGGGCTTAAATTATATAAAATACTTTCTTAGGTCTATAAATCCTAGATAAATTCTTGAATGACCCCTAAAGTAAATGGTGGCACCTCGTTAAGTTCCATCGACTTTTGTTGCTGTTTAGCATGACTTTTAATTTTCTTTTTGTATATCCTCAATAAATCATAAATCCACTTTAGAAAATGTGAAAATGACATATGATAACTTTCGCATTTCCTAATAGAGGTACAAGACCCAGAAAAATATTTTAAGAATTTTTCATAAAGCATTCTCATTTTTCCCTGATTTTTGTATTTATAATGAACCAAAAACAAATAAAATAGTTCTGCTCATCTAAAATTCACGAACATTTACCAGAACACCTTATAATACATTAGGATGCTACATAAAACGTTTTATCATTTTTCGATACTGTATGCTATTTTTTTTTCCTATTTTCCCAAGATTAAATACACTTAAACCCATTTCTTATTATAATAAATGCACAAAAATCATAAAATCGGGTTAAACAGTTTAGAAATGCATTTTTATGTTTTTCCCAACTTACTAATTCTTAATAATAGGAGTATAAAAAGTTTGGGTAATTTTCGAAACTATTTGCTATTTATTTCATTTTTATTATAATAAATGCACAAAAATCATAAAATCAGGTTAAACAGTTTAAAAATCCATTTTTATATTTTTTCCAGCTTAATAATGTTTAATAACAGTAATATAAAAAGTTTGGGTAATTTTGGAAGCTGTTTGTTATTTATTTTATTTTTTATTCTAATAAATGCACAGAAATCATAAAACTGGGTTAAACAGTTTGGAAATACATTTTTATATTTTTTCCAACTTAAGTATGTCTAGTGGAAGTGTTATAAAAGTTTTGGTATTTTTTATCCCTTGGAGACTATTTTTCATGAATTTATATTGTTATGAAGTCTTAAAAATTTAGAAAAATAGTTAATCACATCAAAAATTCAAGGGAAAATTTTTGGAAAATATCTACTGTATTTAGAATGAAAATACAAGATTTGACAATTTTTGGAAACTGTTTGATAATATTTTACATTTTTAGGAGTTTAAAACACCTTAAAATGTATTGAAATACCTTCAATTACTATTACAAAAAAAAACATGGAAAATTAATATCCAAAATTGTCTTAAGCACATGAGTTATGAAGCTTCATAATTTCAAAAAATGGTAACCAATTAATATAAAACCAATATTAGAACAAAAAAATTTGGCATTTCTCTATACGTAGAGTTTAGTATATTAGCATTAGATTTCGACATGGAAACTCACTAGTGTGTGTTTGATGTCATAGGATCCCGGTAGTAAGGCGTTGGTGTATTCCGAGGCACCACTTATACCTACTTGAAACATTTTGAGTATTCACACACTCCCCCATTTTCGGTTTTTATGTTTTGGAGTGGAAAAACATGTCCCGGAAAACTATTATTTGTTCGTTGTATTTAAATTGATTTTTATAAAAAATGATTGCTATTTTATTTCCATATATATCTAGGTATGTCTATGAAGCACAAAACATGAGAACTTATCGTCTTAAGACCCTTCCCTTACACTTTTCTCTAACCATTAACTATTTAAGCCAATGGTCATTGCGGATAGCGCTATTAGGAATTGACAACTCCTCACTTGCCCGATTGCTGGAGTGTATGATACCATATAATCTATAGAATGATAAGCATAGATCTTGATAGGGCTTCAGTGATATGTTTGGTTGAGAACTCATTGTTTGCTCATATACATACAAACTTGTTATTTATTATGGCAATAAACTTATTTATCAATTATAGCAATCAAGTTTGTTTCTCATTATAACAATCAACTTTTTTTTCTCGTTTTAGCAATGAACTTGGTTTCTCATTAAAGCAATGTACTTGTATTTATGGAAAGTCTTATACCAAATCTTGATTTTAAAAACTTGTGAACTCACCAACTATTTTCATAGTTGACACTCATTTTACATGATTTTTCAGGAAATAATTAGTAAGTGGATATAAAGATCCATCATCATAGAGCATGTTGCATCGTGTGGAAATTATTTTAAGAAGTTATATTTTGAACAATGTCATTTTGGAAAACTTGTACTTTGTTTTGTTTAAACTATGGGTTGTAAACTTCTAAATATTGCTATGGTGATGTATCTTTATCTTTTGCAATGAATCCTTTATCGCTTTCATATCTTGCATTTCCGCTTTAGTGGGGTGTGACAGGTAGGGTCAAAATTGGTGTTTTACACAATCGATGTCTAAGAGTGTCAAGGCTGCCAGATGCTCAAGCCCCCAGCAAAATGTCACCGACTTCTTGGTCAGTCGAGTCAATGGAACAACAATCATGGATAAATCCTGGATAAATCTCCAATAATAACCTTCCAACCCAAGAATACTCCAAATCTCAGATGGAGACCTCGGAACCTCCCACTGCATCACAGTCTCGACCTTGGCTGGATCGACTAGAATACCATTCTGATAACCAAGGTGCCCTAAGAATTGCACCTCGTGCAACCAAAACTTGCACTTGGAAAAGATTGCGAAAAGTCACTACCTCCACAATGTCTTGAGAACCTCCATCAAGTGCTTCTCGTGCTGCTCCTGCATCTTGAAATAGACCAAGATATTGTCAATGAAGACTATCACAGACCGATCCAACATTGGTCTGCACACACGGTTCATGAGATCCATGTATACGACATGAGCATTAGTGAGCCCAAATAGCATCACCACGAACTCATATTGGCCATAGTGGGTCCGAAAAGCTATCTTCTGCATATGCACGCCCCTGACTAGCATCTAATGATTACCCGATCGCAAATTAATCTTGCAGAACCAAGATGCACCCTAAAGTTGGTCGAAAAGATGATTGATCCTCGGCAGAGGATAATAGTTCTTCACCGTTACCTTATTCAACTCCTAGTAGTCGATACACATCCGATATGACCCATCCTTCTTCCTAACAAAAAGAATCGGGGCTCCCCAAGGCGTACTGCTCGGCCTGGTAAATCCCTTGTCCAACAGATCGTGCAACTATGTAGACAACTCTTGCATCTCAGAAGGAGCCAACCGATATGATGTTTTAGCTATTAGAGATGCACTTGGAATCAAATCGATCCTGAACTCTACCTGCCTCTTCGAAGGTACCCCAGGCAAATCCTTCGGGAAGACATTTGGGTACTCATGTACAATTGGCACATCGTCCACGGTCACCTTACCCTTATCCCATGTATCCAGGACATAGGCGACAAAACCCACAAATCAACAATGAAGGTAGTGTCTTCCCTCGCTGTAGAAAACATAATCAGTCCAAGTTGCGGTCTTTCCCCTTGTATCACCAATTATCCCCTACTTGTGGTCCAAAACCGAACCACCTGTTGCTCATAGTCGATCACTGCCCCATTAGGGCACAATCAATCCATGCCCATGATAACCTTGTTTCCCATGCAAAGGAATGGTAACCAAATCCACCATATATTGCTCGCTGAACAACTGAATGGTACAATATCGATGATTCCTCGCGACATGGACCATCCTATCATTAGAATTCTCTACTTCAAGAGGAAACTCTAGCTCCCTTGGAGCTCCAACAAATCTTTTGCTAAGCGCAAGAGATACAAAACATCGGGTAGCCCCCGAATCAAACAATACCAAGTCAGGGATGCCATTCACGAGGAACGATCCTATAATAAAACACATAAATATAAGAAACAATTAAATTTAAATAAAGAGATAAGAAGAAGACACATACCCACCACAACGTTGGGAGCTGCACATGCCTCCTTTCCCGTCAGATGAAATGCACTGCTCTTTGCCACTGGCGTATCTGCTCGGCCCTACTGGCCATCAGTAATCGTCAATGTCACAGGAGCAGGTGCTAACACCGGCCCTATTGCAGCCAAGCTCGGCATTGGGATCTCTTGTGTCCCCTCGGATTGCACTGAAAGCAAATTAGATAAGATACCAGGGTGATGGTGGTGGTAGCAGTATAATCCCTGCTAACACGAAAAACCTAACCGCACTTGAAGCAACCATAACCATCCACCCTACACGTCCCCTTGTGCAACCTACCGCACTTGTCGTAGCGGCCTCGACCCTATTGGCCCTTCCCTATTGAATCCACTACCTTGGGCCTCTTACCCGAACTCTTAACATTAGACACAGAATCTGGCTTCCTCATTCTCTCCATCTCTAACTCAATCTCACTCTCTCTAGCTCTCGCTATCATGTCTTCTAGTGTCTTGTAAATGGATAGACTCACAAACTGTCGGGTATCGCTCCTCAACATCTGGTGGTACTGGGCCTTCTTCATCCCCTTGTCTGCCACATACTGCAGAACCTCGAGTGACCTCTCCCTGAACATAACGGTGGTTTCAGTCACTGAATCAGTAGTTTGACAGAGATCCTGAAACTCTTGTGCCAGCTGCTGCACCTCGATCACCGGTGTGAACTCGACTCAGAACTTGGTCGAGAAAAGACTCCAGGTCATCAAATCAATAACATTACCCCTTATAGCATGACCTACCTCCTCCCACCAATCACGTGCCCTGTCCCTATGATAGTCTGACCATGTCCCCTTCGGGACAATGACTAGTACAAAAGGCATTGAAAACATCTACCAATGACCTGCTGCTCACGATAGGGTCCCTAACCACATGATAGTCTGGTGCTCCACATGCCCTAAAATCTCTGAAGGTCAGAGAGCACGTCCCGATCAATGCCATAATCTCAGCGTGAAAGGTTCTCAACCTCTCATCAATAATCTCCAAAATGCCCTCTTTGACCGTGCCAAAGGTTACAGGAGTCTAATCAAGGATACTATTGCGTAATCTCAGACGAGATAAACTCCCTTATCTGGTCATCAAACTGCCTAACTCTAGAACCTGAACCTAAAACCTCCCCGACATTGGAACTACCCACTAGCCTGCCTTGCAATACCACCATTACTAAAAATAGACCATAAAACTATAAGAATAAGCATCAATACGCATATTGGGGAAATCATATCTACACAAGCTCCCTAGCTTCATTACAGCCCTCCTTGAATAGAGTATGAATCCTATGGTTCTAGTAGTACGGGCCCATACTACCTTCCACATCTATCCGTACTTTCCTAAAGAAGCGAATTCACTTAGCCTAGTTACTCTATTGCCAACAGATCCCTCGCAGCAAGTGCTCCCAGCACTAAATCTCATCCTAGGTTTCCGAGGGTAGGCTCCACACCACTATCTGCCATCAGTTGTTGAAGGAACTCATGCTAACCTTCTCTAGCTAGCTCACGAATACAATTATGTATTACAAAGATTAGATAATTGTTCGAATAAGAGATCTCTCCCTACAACAGTTAGACTCAAACAAGAGCTATGCAATAGAGCTAAACCTAACCTTATGAAATTATTTAGTTTTCATAATATGTAACTTAGAATATTTGCTTACTAACTAGTAGAGATTAGCAAGAACTCCTAAAAGCACTAAGCAGGCAACATTCGAGCATCAAGTAAATAGAACTGAGCATAACCTATTCAAGCCATCCTATCACTGACTGATCAGTACTACCATGAAAATCAATAAGCTCATATAATAGGCATACAAAGGCATCTCTTCTAGATCCTTAGCCCTAATCTATCATGTGATTTACAATTCATAATTCATATCATATATAAACATGTATGTGTATTTGAGATCGGCTGATTGCACACACCACACGCTTTTCTCTTTTAGAAATTCTTTTATAAAAATATTCGCTTTTGAAAATTTCTACAAAGTCCTTAGTTTGAGTTCAGATGCACACGAGTGTGTGCCTGAATCCCTCAAACCAAGGCTTTGATACCAACTTGTATTATCCAAAAATATGGTGCCAAAAATTTTCAATTTAATAATAGATAAAATAGTATTTTCAAATAACATCCAAACATTTGAAATAAACCAATGTATCAATTTGTCATAAATCATAGTAAAACATCATAACAGAATCCCAATGGTGTGTGTGATGCAGTCATCCCGAGTTTTTTCCCTTAGAAATGGAGGTACCTAAAACATAAACTGAAAACCATAAGCACAAAGCTTAGTCAGTTCCCCCAAAATACGACATACCATACATATCATGCAATAATGAGATATGTGTCCCGCCCACATTCGGATGATAGTGAGATATGGGCCCCACCCAGACTCGGATAATGGGCCCTGCCCAATGAGATACGATCCCCACCCACACTTGCATAATAGTGAGATACGATCCTTGCCCACACACGAATAACGGGCCCCACCCAATGAAATACGGGCCCCGCCTACACTCGGATAATAGTGAGATACAAACACCGCCCACACTCGGATATAAATGAGAGACGGGCCCCACCCACACTCATGTAGCGGGCTCCGCCCAAAAGACATACATATGAAAGGACATACAAGTATCGACTCACCTTAGACCGTTGAACCCGAATAAGGGTCGGCCTTGGTGCCTTAGACCGTTGAACCCGATGAGGAAATTCACCTCGAATACAGAAGGGTAGCTGAATGGATCCTGACTCCAAATATCGACTCAACTCAACCCCTACACATATAAGATTTCCTTAAGTTCAACACAAGCCCCTTATAGGCGAAACTTGGTCAAATTCAACATAAAAGTCAACATTCTGAGTTGACTCAACTCCCCGAGTTGTCCTTCAACTCCCCGAGTTTCCCCATTAGTCAACAGAATCTTGAAAAGTCGATCCAACTCATCGAGTTCACCCATGAACTCCTAGAGTTTCCATTTTAGTCATTAGAATTGGGAAAAGTCGATCCAACTTGCCTAGTTCACCCATAAACTCGCGGAGTAATTCAAGAGACACAACTCTTAATCTATTAAGTTACCATTCTCTAAACTAAAAGGTCCAACACTTAGATCTTAACTAAAATAACATCTAGAAGGGTAAAGTTTCGAACTTTACCCTTAACAACCATCCTAATGGGCATCTAACCCAAACCCTAAGCATAAAAGGTTAAGACAAAACCCCAAAATACAGATCTGATCCTTAAAGGCTGCAAATTCATGTAAAGTTTCCAACTTTACTCTCATGCATGCCTTAGAGAAGCTCAAATTCTCAAAAGAATCCATAATAGGGTCTTAATAGATGCATGGAGCTCTTAAGACCGAAAGTTTGGCATCTTTATGCCAAAAGAGTTCATAAAGATTATGTATATGAAAGAATAACCCCTTTGGGACGACCTACACTCTAATAATCACTCAAACTTGGCTAAATCATGAGAACTAGCCCCAAAAGATATCTAAAGGAAGATTAAGCAAGGTTATATTTTATACCCGAAATATGTAAGAAATGGAGTAAGGAATTGAGATCCGGATGTTCCTACTTGAATCACCACCTTGAAACAAGCTCATCTTCCTTTAATGAGCTTTAAAAGCACCAAAAAGTACTCACAATAAGCTCACAACGCTCAAGGAGGCTCTAGGGTTTTGAGATTAGGTTAAGGGACTATGGAGGCTAGAAATGTGGCCAAAACCTGAGACTTAAAGTGTTTAAATAGGGTGCAAGACCATGAAATTAGGGTTTCATCCCTTGCCGCCAACTCGTCGAGTTGAGGCATCCCAATTCATCGAGTTGGTTCATTAAACCATGCGGCCATACACACTTCAACACTAAAGGTTGAGGCTTTTAACTCATCGAGTTTACAATGAATTTCAATAATTTTGAAGGTTAAATACATACCAGAAACAAGGCATTACAAAAGAAGCTTGTGATCGACATGTTTTCCATGGTATCTCTTTACCCTCTAACGATCCTATCTTATCTCATATTATGTATGTAGATGATGTTACTTTATTTATAGAATGGACTGAAATAAATATTATCAATCTTAATAGGATCCGTAGATGCTTTTACAATGCTTCCGGCCTTAAAGTTAATATTTATAAGAGAAAGTGTTTTTGGAGTTGGTGTGAAACAACCAAGAAACCGCGATAAAAAATTTCACTTAAAAATCATTAGTTTAAATCACAAAAAGGTCCAAATCAATGACAATGTATAATTTCCCTAAACATCAGAATAATAGCATCCAAAAAGTGCGAAAATCATGAGGGGAGGATGTTGTGCCATCACACCGGGCTTTTTCCATTTTGTACTGGAGGTACCTGAAATCATAAACATAAACTATAAGCATAAATCTTAGTGAGTTCCCCAACATACTACATACCAAACATATAAACTGGACCTAGCCCTAGGAAATATTCCAAACCGATAAACAAATATCGGCCCAGCCTTGGGGTCCCGCCCGGGGCTTTTTTTTCAACCTAATCACACGATAGTGGGCTCCTCCCTTGGGTTTATTTCAACCCGATCATACGATAATGGGCCTCGACTTGGGGTTTATTTCGGCTTGATCAAATAATAGTGGGCCCCAACTTGGGGTTTAATTCATCCCGATCAAATAATAGTGGGCCCTGCCTTGGGGTTATTTCAACACGATCATACAAACACATATGTTACAGTTACATAACGACTTGCATTTTTGATGTGGTGTGGATTAAGATGGCATGTGCGGATTATGAAAGATCTAGTGAATCATCATGTAAAATTAAGAACACAAGGAGTAAATAAATCAATGTAAGCTCATATTAGATCTACAAATATTATACAAATTGGTTTGTACACAATTTCTCTCTCTAGTCTAACACTCCAAATGGGTAAAGTCTCATCCAATCATGAGTTTGCACCCTAGCATTACACACACAAGTGGGTAAAGTCTCATCCAATCATGAGTTTGCACCCTAACATTCTCCCCCTCAAAGTTAGGATTGGATTCCCGGCTTCAATATCCAACGAGCTAGCGCGATGAAGACCAAACTCCCCCTCGAAGTAACACCGGTCTTCAAATACGCAAATGAATATCCAACAAACTCGAGAAGCTTCAAATACCCATCATTTTCCCCCTTTTATAGTAAAAAATGTTATTATAAAACCCATTAAGGGTGAGAAGCGCCTGAGGAATGAACAATATAATACTCCCCCTTGATGTGTACCAAAAAGGAATCACTAAAAATCTTTCACAAAAAAAATCACGAAATAGCCACAAAACATTTCAATTTGTGAAATTGTTTTGACCTTTTGGGTGAAAGTTGCAAGATTTTCCTAAATTCAGCTAGAAATTTTCACTTTCTAAAACTTGCAGGGACCCATTGCGCCAAAAACAACAAAATATGCAAAACTCTCCCCCTTTTTCAAACCTGGGTAAAAAGCATTAATTTGCACAAACTGGAGGGGCCTGAAATGTACTTTCTACAATTTTCAGCAAAAACAATCCTTTTTCGAATTTGGGTGCAAACTGGCAAACATTCGAAGCATCAGGGACTATTTTCAAAAATTCTGCCCTTTGTGCACAAATCATACGAAGAATCCCAAATATACTAAACTTCAAAAAATTTCGAATTTTGGTGAAAAGTGTCAAACATTCAAAACTTGGGTTAATTTTCAAAGTGTCAAAAATTCGAAGGTTCAGAGGTTAAATTTGAAACTTTTCCATTTCCTTTCAATTCATAGGAAACTTTTACCAAATATACAAAGGGTTTAATCAATCATACAAAGCGTTTCCATTTGACAAACATTCGAAACTTCAAGGACGAAATTTGAAACTATTGCTTCTTATTTAATTTGTACAAATCCAATCTTTGTATTTCATACAAAATCCAAAAAACCCCTTCGTATAAATCAAAAACACTCCCTTCGTATACACTCAAAACAACTATTTGTTCAATAACCCAACTATCCTTCATTCTTAAAGTCACAGCGCCATTAACCCTTCGAATCTAAAATCTTCAAAACCACCAATTTCAACAAACCCATTTGATTGTTAAACCATTCAATCGTCAATCCCAAATCCTTCGCTTTCTCCTTCATGAATCATCAACCAACCATTGACTAACAATAATCAAAATTGAGACCCAAATGAGAACGGATGTTATCATAAGTCACAGATCAAATTTGACTTCAAGAAAATACTTTCAAAATCAAAATCATTTGATTCATAATTCCACAATCAATATCCTTGAAATCGATCCTTTTTCTCCCATCGACTGTTAATCAGTAAAGATTCGAAATCGAACCAGTAACCACAATCAAACAAATTCGACTTCCTCATGCCAAACCTCAAATCTTCAATCGTCCTTAACAAAATCAAAATCAACAAATAGTAATCCAATCCGAATCCATTTGTTATAGTTTACTAACGACCTTGATACCTAAGCACCAAGAATAATCGACAGAAATTTAAACTCCAAACCTTTCGATTCTAGTTCAAAGAAACACATATCACAATTAATTTTGACTTCTTTTTGTTCTCAATACTGCAATTCGACTGTAACAATCGACTTCAATCAACGACATGAAGATGAAAGCGAAAAGGATTAAACATGTATCATGAACATATTATATTTGATTTTGATTTGAAATCAAAAAGTCGATTTGATTCCAGACACCTTCCGAGAAACAGAACATTGAGGCTAAAGATTGACACGAGAAAAAGATTATGTGGATTATGAATCAGATAATAAACAGTAACTAGACTGTGGTTTCGGCTAAAAAATATCAAACATGAACAGTAACTAGAATCGGATCTTATTTGAGATTTTGGGCTAAAACAAGTTTGATGACCAGAAGTGAAATCAATTTTGGACTCAAAATCATATAGTGAACAATTTCAAGAAGTTTGAGCTTGCAATGAATCCAAATTAGATCCAATGAAGCAAATCGATCAAAAAATTTAGTTCTAGAAAGATTATATAAATGGGTTTGTACACAATTTCTCTCTCTAATCTAACACTCAAAATGGTTCCTTACATAAAATGAGTGCCACTCACTTTCTTATAATGGAAAAGCATCTCATTACACACACAAG
This sequence comes from Lactuca saligna, assembly GCF_052625555.1. Lineage (NCBI taxonomy): Eukaryota > Viridiplantae > Streptophyta > Magnoliopsida > Asterales > Asteraceae > Lactuca > Lactuca saligna. Next base: position 111,660,474 of record NC_136419.1, read on the forward strand.
TGGGTAAAGCCTCATCGAAGCGTGACTTTGTACCCTAAAATTCCCCCCCTCAAAGTTAGGATTGGATGCCCGACTTCAATATCCAATGAGCTAGCGCGATCAAGACCAAAATCCCCCTCGAAGTAACATCGGTCTTCAAATCCGCAAATGAATATCCGATAAACCCGAGAAGTTTCGAATACCCATCAATTCTACATAACAAAATAATGGGCTGGCGTTGGTGCCTTTCACCCATGGACATAGTGAGGAGGCTCACCTTACAGTCTTAATAGATAGCTGGATAAGGCCCTGCTCTGAATATAAGCTCTACCAATCACCTATATATATCAAATAGTGACCAATCTCAACTACAACTTAAAATACCCAAAATACCCCTAGTTAAAATTTTGTCAAATCGTTGTCAAAGTCAAAATTCAACCGAGTCAACTCAGTTGAGTACGCCTAGAATACTGAGCTTCTATGAAAGGGGTACCAGGGTATTGACTAGAAATGGGTCTTTGACCATGTACCTGCAGCGTATGCTACCGTATGCCCAGTATACGCAACTACCACCTTTTCGTTCTATTAAGAGCTTAACACCTTATGCTCTTTTGTCCAAAATATAGATATAGTCCTCAAATGATGCCCTTTATCATAAAGTTCCCAACTTTATGATCTTACATGGCTATTAAGTGCTCAAAACCAAAAACCCTAACTTCTTAACTCATTGTGACATCCTAGTCCATGCATGGAGGAAAAATAAGGACCAAGATTACATTTTTATGATTCTAAACCCTCCAAAACGCATGAAAGAATAGCTCAAATAAGTTTAGAGTAACCCATACTCAAATACATAAAGATTATAGGACCAAGATGAACACAAACCATGCCTAATCACGATCTATGAAAAACATCATCAAGATCAGAGCTTTTTATTTCTAAGGGGTGCAAAATGATGATATGCTTTAGTATCCAGAGTGCTTTAATCTTCCAAGATGTTTTTCCTTTCATTCTTGTTACTCTAAGAAAACCAAGCACACATTAAAGGCTCAAAGATGCTCTCAAAATGGAATAGCGTTTGCAAGGGTCAATATGAAGGGTGGAGGCTGATGAATGAAAGGGTAATGAGGCTATAAAGGTGTTTAAATAATGAACAAACCTAAAAATTAGGGTTTTGGTCTAGGCCACATACACAAAATGTACGAGAAGTATGCCTTTCATACGTGATGAACCGTGACATCCTCCAAAACATCACAAGGGACCCATTTGCAAAAAAACTAGATATCAAGGGAATAAATAGAAATACCTGAATATCAAGATGTTAAACATCTCCCTACTTGAACTAGACTTCATCCTTGAAGTCCACTCTTACAATTTAATCAGGGTAGTGCTCTCGTATCTTTGCCTTAGGCTCCCAAGTCCATTCAGAATTCTTCCAGTGCTACCACTTTACCTTGACCAAAGACACCACCTTGTTACGCAAGGCCTTCGTCTTCCTATCCAATATCGCCAATGATCTCTCAACATAATTCAGGTGACCATCAACCTGAATATAATCCAAATGGACAACCGCGGTATCATCAGCGACACACTATCGAAGCTGTGAAACATGTAAGGTGTTGTGGATGTCGTAGAGCTCATTAGGAAAATCCATCGGATATGTAACCTTTCCTACTAAAGAGGCAATCCTAAAGGGACCGGTAAACAGGGGGCGCAACTTCCTACACTTCTAAATTCGGATGGCACTTTTACCAAAGTGAAAACTTTAGAAGCACCAAGTCCCCCACCTGAAACTCGAGATTCGAACATCTCCGCTTTTCATAACTCTTATTTCAGATTTGCGTGACCCTCAACCTATTGCACACCTGCTGAATCAAATCAGTAGTCTTTAGTGCCACTTCATTACTACCCATGACCCGATGCTTGGCATTACCCCAACAAACCGAGGTCCTACACCATCTCCCATACAACAACTCAGAAGGTAGTAAGTCAATACTAGCATGATAAATATTATTGTAGGAGAACTCAACCAATGGAAGATAAGTATCCCAACTCCCTCCGAAATCTAACATATATGCCCATAGTATATATTCAAGCATCTGAATCCTATGCTCGCTCTGACCATTTGTCTAGGGGTGGTATGATTTACTAAAATATAGCTGAGTACCCAATTCCTCATGAAATTCCTCCAAAATTATAAGGTGAAACGAGCATCTTAGTATGAATTCACTGAAACTGGCACCCCGTGCTAGATCAACACCCCCTGAATGTATGTTTCGGCCGACTTCTTAGCCGATATACTCTTAGCAATAGGTATGAAGCACGAGCTCTTGGTCAATCTATCTACAATGACTAGATAGAATAAACTCCACATGCTATCTTTGGCAGATTCGTGATATAATCCATGGTAATCTCTTCCCACTTCCACATAGGAATGGGTAATGACTGCATCTTGTCATGCAATCTCTAATGTTCGGCCATGACTTTCCTGCAAGTCATGCATCGCTATACAAACCATGATATCTCCCTCTTCATACAGGGCCACCAATAACTCAGCTTTAGATCCCAATACATCTTTGTGGCCCCTAGATGGATTGAAAAATGTTACTTATTAGCCTCTTCTAGAACTATCTATGTTACCCCGCTAGTAGTCGGAACTCAAACTCTACCACACTAACTCAACAATCCCCGAATGTCTCTGACAAATAAAGGAATATGTCCAGTAATTTCCTTCGCTTTCCAATTCTCATTTTTTAATCCCCACACCCGAGCCTTCTTGATTAAATCCAATAAAAGTGAAATGACAACCATCCCCAGACAAACGTCACCAATAGGTGTGCTCACTACCTTACAGATCAAGGCATCAACCACCACATTGTCCTTCACAGGGTGGTACATGATCTCGCAATCATAATCCTTTACGACATTCGACTATCTTCGTTACCGCACATTCAGATTCGGATGATCCATCAGGTACCTCAAACTCTTATGTTTAATGTAGATAGTACACCTAACTCCACATAGATAGTGCCTCCCAATGTTTAGAGCAAAAACTATTAACCCCAACTCCAAATCATAGGGTAATTCGCCTCATGAAGCTTTAGTTGCCTCGAAGAGTAAGCAATCACATGAACCCTCCACATAAGAGCATCTCCCACACCCGATATAGAAGCATGGAAAAAAACCACAAAATGATCCATAACCTTGGGTAGTGTGAGGATCGGTATCTCACACAATCTATGTCTCAAAATCTTGAATGCCAACTGCTGATCGAGCCCCTGCCAAAAAGTAACATTAATTTTCGTCAAGTAGGTCAACAACACTGTAATTATACAAATCCTGGAAAAGTCTAAAGTAATACCCCGTGAGGCCTAGGAAACTCCGAAACTCAGATGTGGTCCTCAGAACCTCCCATTGCATCATGACTTTGATCTTGGACGGGTTAACGAATATACCCTTCTGGTTGATGATGTACCCTAAAAACTACAGCTCGCACAACCAAAACTCACATTTGGAGAATTTGATATATACAATCTCTCTCTCTCTCCCCCCTCTCTCTCTCTCTCTCTCTTTCTCTCTCTCCCCCTCTCTCTCTCTTTCTTTCTCTCTCTCTCTCTCTCTGTCTCTCTCTCTCTCTCTTTCTCTCTCTCCTTAGTGTATCCAATACCTCTCATAAGTGATCCATGTGTTGCTCCTTGGTCTTAGAGTAGACCAGAATACCATCTATGAAAATTGTCATCGATCGATCCAACATCGGCCTACAAACCCGGTTTATGAGATCCATATACACTGCTGGTGCATTGGTGAGCCCGAATGGCATCACAATGAATGCGTAATGACCATAACAGACATAAAGGTTGTCTTATGCAGGTCATCGTCCTACCCCTCATCTGATGGTACCCTGACTTCAAATCCATCTTGGAAAACTAAGATACCCCCTGAAGCTAGTAAAAAAAGTCCTCTATCTACAGAAGTGGGTAACAATTCTTCATCATTAGCTTATTCAAATACCTTTATTCAATTCACATCCTATATGAATCGCCCTTCTTCTTCATGAACAAGATTGGTGCTCTCCAGTGTGAGCTACTCGGCCAAATAAATCCCTTTTCTAGTAGCTCTTGAAGCTACATACACAACTCCTGCAACTCTGGTGGTGCCAAACGATATGCTGCCTTGGCTATTGGAGCCGCTCTAGGAACTAGATCAATCCGGAATTTGACTTTCCTCTTAGGAGGCACTCTTAGCTATTCCACAGAAAACACAATGAGGAAATCCCAAAAAATGGGCAATTCACTCAATGTCGTCGTACCCTCAACTCAAGTATCTAGCGTCGGCTAGCAATGTGTTCGGTTAGCAATGTGTTCCTTATCTACAAAACCTAAGGAGGTCCAAATACCTTGAGCTCCTGAAATGAAGGAGTCCATGCTCCTATCTGACGTACATAATCCACTCCTTGATGGTATTGAACATCACAGGAGTAGCATACAAAATATAACAAGTAACCAAAGTTGCAATGAACTCGCGCAACCTCTCATCAATCAGTTCTGTGCAAGAGGAAAACCCAGAACCTAAACCTAAGCCAAAACCTCTACCTCGAGTGATCACCACCATCCTCTAACTAAAACAAAAACAAATAAATAGTCAATATCAGACTCAAGGAAACTCTCACTATACAGGTCTCCTTAGAGTCTCTAAGTATGTTCTTGTCTTAAGTATAGATCATGTGCTTTTAATAGTACGAGCCTAATACTACCTTTCAACCTACTAGTACCTTCCTCAAGAGCCGTCCTGATTCCTTTAAGTCTCCACACTAGAAAAATAAACAATTCCTATGCTAAAAAGCATACATATCCTATACTGTCAAATGATGATTCTACCCTATTTCCACAACCAAACGATCATTATGGGGCTATATGATGCTAATCCTATACAACTTTGAAAGCATACATTTAGCAATTAACCGAGCCGATATCAATTCCAATTAATACATAACATCAAATCCTCCTAGGCTATAAGGCATCACATAAATCAGGCAATTCAATCATGTGATTCTTTAAGGTATCATGAGCCCTAATCTAGCATGCAATTCACATATCAAGCACACTGATCATAGTACATAGTATGGGTGATTTGGGAACCACTTACTTAAGCTAGAATGAGTACACGTATCGCACATCATTACCTCAGTTTGAGTTCTGACACACTCGAAAGTTTGCCCGAATCCCTCAAACCAAGGATCTGATACCAACTTGAAACAACCCAAAAATCGTGAAAAAAATTTACATGTTAAAATCTATAACATTAATCACCAAATAGGTCAAAATCAATAACATTGTATAATATCCAAAAAAATCAAAGTAAAAGTATCCAAAAGGTGCAAAAATCATGAAGGGAGGATGTTGTGCCATCACGCCGAACTCTTCCATTTTGTACCGGAAGTACCTGAAATCATAAACATAAATTGTAAGCATAAATCTTAGTGAGTTCCTCAAAATACAATATACCAAACATATAAATTGTTCCTGCCACTAGGGTATATTCCAACCCAAAAAAATATGGGCCTAGCCTTGGGACCCAACCCTGGGGTTTATTTCAACCCAGTCATGTAAACATATATGTAACAATCACATAATATCTAGCATTCTACATAACATAGGATGACATTGGTGCCTTCGACCCATGGACACAGTAAGAAGACTTACCTCATAGTATGAACATATAACTGGATAGGACAATGCTCTGAATATAAACTCTACCAATCACCTACATATCAAATAGTGATCAATCTCAACTACAACTCAAAATACCCGTAGGTCAAACTTGGTCAAATCCTAGTAAAATTCACAAGTCAATTGAATCAACTCAGCTGGGTACGACTAGCGTACTCAGGTTGTACGCATGATGCACAAACATATTGACCAAAAACAAGTCTTTGACAACGTATACATAGCCTACGTTAACGTACAACCATTGTATGCAACTGCCGCCTTTTCCTTCTATTAATAGCTTAATACCTTATCCTCTTTTTCCAAAATCCAGATTTAGTCCTCAAATAATTTCCTTCATCATAAATTTTCCAACTTTATGATCTTGCGAGGCTATTAAGTGCTGAAAAGCAAAAACCCTAACTTCTTAACTCATTAAGACATCCTAGTCCATGTATGGAGGAAAACTAAGGACCAAGATTACATTCGTATGATTCTAAATATTACAAAACTTATGAAACGACAATTCAAATGAATTTAGAGTAACCCATACTCAAATACATCAAGCCTGTGGGATCAAAATGAACAAAAACCATTGCTAATCAAGATCTAAGAAAAACTCATCACGATCAAAGATTTTTACCTCCATGTTGTGCAAAATGATGATGCGTGTAACACCGTAAATTTCAAAAAAAAAATAGATTTGTAAATCGCATAATTCTCATAACACATTTCTCAAAATCCCGATTTATTTAATTTACAAAACACATCTTCATAATTAATAAGCCAGGATCCTCGAACATAACTCCTTCTCTGGTGTGTACAATCAAGCCGATGCGTTTACCGCAATCCCGATTAGAACCTGAAACACATAACACATAACTCTGTAAGCACGAAGCTTAGTGAGTTCCCTAAAATACCACACATAAATAATAAGCCACTCGAGGCTATAGCTCTGTATGACCCTCTGGTCAAAGTGTATTAGTGGGACCCTCGAGTCCCACAACTATGATGGACCCTCTGGTCCTAACTCTATGGACCCTCCGTTCCTAACTCTGTAAACTCTAACTAATCCACAACATAAATCACAAACAAATAATGCAGGATATCACGATACACACATAAGCACATAAGACATCTTTATCACACAAAATACCACTCATGGTAAAGTATAGTGAGAAGACTCACCTCGAATGATGAACAATCTCTATAAATGTTGTTGCTACACACCTGCCTCTAACTCTGTGCCAAACCCACAATTATCCCAATTAGGAACTAAGCCAAAACTCTCACTCATTAGGTCTAAAGGTAGCCCACTACCCAGCCCATCAATGACCTAAACCCATTGAGCCCACCAAGGCCCAATAATAAGTAGGCTCTCCTGAGGCCCAGCTCTCACATCTAATGGCAAGCCCAACACAAGGGCCCAAGCACACGCATACATACACACACACACACACATATATATATATATATATATATATATATATGTATATATATATGTATATATATATATATATATATATATATATATATAATTCCCTGGTCCAAGACTGTATTGCAACAAGCCCAAACTCTTGGCCCAACACTCAAGGCCCAAATGATACTTTGCCCAAAAGCCCACAGTGAGGTTACGCGGGGCGTACCTCTCTTGGTATGCTCGGCGTACTCGTGCATGCATGAAGTGATTGAGGACACCAACCCAGTACGCGGGGCGTACTGGATCTTATGATGAATGTACGCTCAGTTTTTGCTTAAGTTCACTCCCTTGGTCTTAACCCGTTAATACCTTAGCTCATTTCTCATATACGGACTGCCTAATATATCTTACTCCATAAAGTCAATGACTTTAAGACTTGGATGGCTGATTTTCTCACAAACACATAAAACTCTTACTCTCTTAAATCTAAAAGCTCATATCTCATGCATGTGTTGATTCTCACGTTCAAGACCTCATTTTTATGGATCCTCTCCAATAGAAACACTTAAAAGGATAGATATTAATCTTTGGAGTGCAACAACTCATAAAGCCTCAAGTTTTAGGACCAAAAACCCTAAAATGGACCATATCTTCCACAAAAAAAAGTATGGGAAAGCTTTGAGCTTTATACCTTCAAATGATGCTCCCTTCATGGAAAAGCTCAGATCCAAAGCTTGGACCCCAACTCCATTCTCTTCCATGCTCCTTCTTCACTCCAAAAATCCTAAAAGAAAACTTATAAGCTCACGATTTTCACACATAAGCTCAAGAATGAAGGAATAAAGTTTTAGAGGGTTTAGTGACTGAGAATGGTTGCCAGGAATGAGGCCATCTCATTATTTATATAGGGACACATCCAAAGTTAGGGTTTCCACTATGTGCCTAGTACGCCCAAAGTACCCTCTGGTACGCCGAGCATACTAGGTGGCTCCCTTAACAATCACGCACGTGATTACGCTAAGTGTACACATCTATATGCCTAGTGTACTTAGCTGCCACCTTTCTCAAATGAGGGACTTATCTTGCCACAACTTCAAACTTCCATTGCTTCCTCGATATAACCTCAATTCCCTTGAACCTCATTCCTACGGAAAGGTGACGAGATGCCCTATGCTTCTAGCAACTCCTCGCAACCTCAAGACCTCCTCATGCTCGGTTTGCAAACCACGAACCCTAATCATAGACGATCCGAAACAGGATGTTAGAATGCACTTCTAGATCCAAAGTTCTTTAAGAGTCCAAGATGCTCTTCCTTTCCTTCTTCTTCTTTGAAGAACAAAAAACACACACTAAAGACTCAAATATGCTCTCAAAATGGATTAGGGTTTGCAACGCTAGATATAAGGAATGAAGGCCGATGAATGAAAGGATATTGAGGCTATAAAGGATATTGAAATTCAAATGAGAAAGCCACTGATGCCATAACTAGTTTATGTCTCATGATTCTTTCAAATGTAAGCAAAATGAAGGAACACCAACAATTGGTTTGATGTCAAGGGTAAACATATCTCCTTTTCTTTTGGATTTGAGAAGAACTTCTTTTGTCTCGATGTTCGAAATCATACTTCCTTATTCATTAAGAATAACCTGAATGGTAATGCCCATAACTAGTTGTGAAACACTAATCAAGTTATGTTGAAGGCCTTCGACATATGTTACCTGATTAACAATAAACTTGCCATTCGTAACTTTACCATAACCTTTGAAAAAACATTTATGATTGTTGCAAAACTTTACTACTTCAACATTATTAAGACTTTGGTAATATCTCAGGTTTTCCTTCCGATCATTCATGTGACAAGAGAAACCACTATAAATGTACCATTTATCATCATATTACCTGCAATCAATGAAGGAATTTATGTCCCTAATGTTGTTTGGATCCTTGTTTATTAGAAGAAACAACAGTATGAAATGAAGATCCTATAATCCAATTATGAACTTTTGATTTCAAACTATGTATTAAGTCCACTTCTTGAGAAGAGGGTATCAAAATGAAATCATCTTTTGGTTTAGGATCAATACCGACTTTCCTTTAACCTAATTAGTTTTTCTCACATCAACCTTCAATCTGGGAACAACTTTCCATTTCCATTAGATGACTCATTCAAGTAACCTTCATATGCAATATTGATTTCTTCTTGTGAAAAGTTCCCGGTTTGATAATCTTTTCCTTTCCCTTTCAACCAGTGATTGATGTTTTTGACATCATTTGTTCCTTTTGAAAATGAAACATTACTTGTCTTTTTCGAAGATGGATTGGGAAAATGTAGTTCTGTGGGTTGAAACATCAAATTTATTTTTGCATTGACATTTAATTTTTCAAAATGTTGTTTTGGAAAACTAGGTTTGACTTGTGAATGAAAACGAATTTCAAAAATGCTTTTGATAACCAACATTTGATTAATGAAATTGTTGTGGAACTTTTGAAAATCATGTTTTATTTGAGAATTGAGAAAAGTTCCTTTGTTCATTTGGTTGGAAACCCTTTTTTTGATGAACAAATTCTTTTTTATTAAAAGATCTTTGTCCATTTTGTGAAAACCTTTTGTTTTGATAAGGATGAACAAAATTCTTTGACATTTGATGTTGAACAAACTTTTCTTTGTTTGATTTTTTGAAAATTTTGTTTTGAATTTGGCGTTGAAACTGGTGGTTGTCTTTTTGGCAAAACTTTTTGATTTTGAACAATAGTTTTCTTAACGAAGGACTTGTTTTGAGAATTTGTCTGAACCGATTTAGTCTCATTCTTTTTAGATGATTTATTTAACAAAACATTTTGTGTCTTTTTAGACTCCATATTTTGCCAATAAACTTTCTTTCTTGCTTTGCACTTAGAAATTCTTTTTCTTTTGAAACCTTTTCGACTTGATATTTGAAACTTTGATCATTTATTTTGGATTTTATAGAAATATAACCATTTTCTTGTTTTTCCACTTTTGAATTTTCAATTTTAACAACCCAATTTCTTTGCGGTTTTTGTCTTTGAAAAGTTCATGAGTTCTTGGTGTGGTTATATTTAACAATACTTTTATTAGAGAAAAATCCTTCTTTGAAAACGTTCTTGTTATCCTCTTCAACAATTTTGTTGATTTCAGGTTTAACCGTATCACCATTTCATGAGGTAATAGACACCTGATTTGGGGAGACAACTGCATCTGAACATTTAAAGTTACGATACACGACTGTATTTGGTTAAAGAAAATGAGAACCCTTTTCTTTCATGATTTTGTAGAATTTATTGATATCCTTGTACACTTGATCAACAACAACTCGGTGAATGGTTGTTTCTTTCGGAATATTATAAGTATCTTCTTCACTATCTGTCTGACTATCATCAAAGGTCACATGGTCAGGATCATAAACTTTTGAAGTTGAAGGTTGGTCAGCTTCAACTTTAATTGAATAATCATTGCATTTTCTTTACCCTTCACTAAAGAAGTGTCATTAATGCTAGATAACTAAGAACAGTCAACAATTTCCTCTATCTTAATTTCACTCATATCATCAGAATCATCTTCGATATCAGCAAAATCTTTTAAGAGTCAAATGTCGAATTCTTAGTTCTTTTCAAAATTTTGATTTGTTTGTTTTTGGTCAAATCCTTATTTACAATTTCAACTAATTCATTTTCATCCAAACATTCATCAATTTTCACTATACCATAAGCATAAGAATCATTTGGGACTTTTTCATATTCTGATACTTTCTTTTCATAGTCATAAGAAGTCGAATCTGTTTTCTCCCTTTTGAAAGCTAAAAAGGGTAAAAGTTTCCTATGTTATTCTTTTCTAATATCCGACAAATGATGTAAAGTAGTTAATTTTGAATACAACCCCTTAGCAGTATTACAATAAATATTTCGGTGCTTATGCAAGTCTTTATTAATAGATCTTAGACTATCTCTATCACACATTACATACGTAAATTATAAGTCTAACTAATCTATAAAAGAGTTCTTAATCTCCAAGATCCTATGTGTCTATAGCGGTTGAATACTGGTGTTTTTAGCATCATTACTAGCAGAGTTAAGAAAATCATCAACACAAGTAATTGTATCATCAAACTCAGATGAAATCGAAGTGTTAGCATTAGAAGGAATGTTAAAGGATTTTAAAAGAGAACGTACATGCGAAGTCATGGGTGACTTTTGAGTAGATGTCGAAACAAAACACTTCCCAGTGACTTTCTCTTCCTCCTCTTCCTCATACTTTGCGAACATAGCCCCATGTAGGGTTTCACATTTCTTCATCATCAAAAGCTGATGACCAAATTTGGTAGGTTCCTTCTTCGTCATCCATACCACCATCCACAGGTGACATCCCTTTTGGTTTTCCTGTTACCTCCTCCAATCTTTCCACATAATATGCTTCATATTTGACCTTGTTCTTATTTTCATCCCTTTTTGCAACATGTAATAGTTGGCCATATGATTCGCTCCAGTACAGTAATGCAATCGAATCCAGAGTCACCTTTAACCTTTTTCTCCATTTTCGCATCTTCAAACTTGATCTCCTTCTTCTCTACTTTCTTCTCTCCACTTGATGACTTTCCATCAGAACTTCATTTCACATCACTTGCACAAGACTTCTCATTAAAATGCTTTTTGAAAACTTATTTACTTGATTGTTTGAGTAAAAAGCTATAGCTTCGTCATTAGAGTTGACGATCAGGCCTTCATCTTCCGAATTCTCCTTCTCAGCTATTTCTTTTTCAACTTCTCTGCCAACAACCTTTAAAACAAGAGAAAGTGGACCACCTAGATTGATCCCTTATTCCTCAACAATCTCATTCACTTTAGATTCATGTGCTTTTATGTGACAACCCAAAACTTCTAACTTGTACAATTGGTTAGTTTTATTAATGTTAAACTCAATCCTGCCACCTTTTAACATCGTTTAAGGGCTTGTTAAAGAATTCTAAGCCTAGTACAATCAAAGTTTTGGTTCTAGGTTGAGTAATACCAAGTTATAGTACAACATTCGTGCCATACACCCTCTTGGGAGGAGTGTACGGCCGTACACACAGGTGTGCGGCCTAACACCCACCCCACAACCACACACCAAGGGTGGTGGGTCACCCACGTCTATAAATATGAGGAGAACCCCTCTCTTTCCCTCTTTTCTTCATTTGGCTGCCCACTACTACTTTCTCTCTCTAGAATCTTCATCTAAGGACCCTCCAACGGCTTAAAAAATGTGAGTATTCCATCATCTAGCTTGTTATACTTGTAAGACCTCTTGATCTAAGCCTTAATTCATCATGTTCTTCATCCCTTAAAGGTGTACGACAACACACCTTCATAATGTGGTTGTACACACCTTAAAGGCTCTCCAAAGTGAGAGTTGGACCCTATCTGCTAGTTGGACTTGGTAGTAGACTTGAAGCACCTCAAAATCGAGATCTTGGGCATGAAAATAGAGAGTGTACAGCCACACACTCCTCTGTATGGCCGCAAAACCCTCTGTACGGCTGCACACCCATCCTCAGGTTTGCATACCCACTTTGATGTTCATATTTGGCCTTAACTTGCACAACCACTATGTATGGGACCTATACCACTCCTTGGATGCTTGTAGGAACTTAGGAACACCTCAAAAACACTCCCCATCATCAGTGTACGATCGTACACACCCAAAGGGTGGCGTACACCTTCCTCATTCGATCATATATGGTTAAAACACTTATTTCAAGCATTTCAAGGTCCATAGGGTGGTTTCCCATCTTGTTTAGTCATGAAATACCCGAATCAAATACTTATATGTATTACCATATGTTAATAGGATCCACTTGCGTACGAAACTTCAGTTAACACTCAACATCCATACCGATGTTACATTCGAATCCAACGTCAAACTGTGAGTTCATACCCCTACGCTTTTAAGATTTTAAACGTTTTCAGGGGGGAATACACACCAAACACAAAAGGATTTTTGTGAACTAAAACAGAAATGTGTTCAACATGTTAAAATTTATGCAATTGTCACGATCCAACGTGTTTCATAAAACACACATACATTTATTCCCTATTGTACTATGCAGAGCGAAAGGGATGTTTTCTATACATAACAACATAGTTTTCAGAACAATAGATAAACATAACCTGTCACTCAAACTATAATACGTATAGTTTGGTGAATTTTTTAGCAGTTTTACCGATACAAACTACATACGAGGTTGAACATATAAACTAAGAAAACTTTAGTCTATCTATTACTACTTCAAATAACAAGAGTATCTTACTAAATAATTATTTTGTGTATAATTATTTTTCCTCTACTCAGTATACAAACGATTTCAAACACAAGAACAACATAACAACACGTAAACTAGTTAATATAGGATTATGAGACTTCTCTTCATTATGCACTTTGGGGTACTGGTAAACCCTATACTTTTAGTATAACCAGAGTCTCCTCGAGGGAGAGTGTGAGATTTGTGAATAGATCTATTCGGGACCTACAATACTACACCTGAACTGTTAGCTACAGTTAGGCAGGCATGCCTTGGGTGACAAGTTTTGTAACATCCGACGCCTGAAGAAACGTCATGGAGGTCACCAGTCATATTACCATGGTTATACGAACTCACAATAGTATAAACTAACCTCTCTTTACGGAATTTTCCTTCTTCAATAGTTTTATTTTAAATAATAAGACTACCTACATACTACACTGGAGGGATTTATGGGGATACATCGTTTGGTTTTATTTTAAGTAATAAAACCACTTTACAAACTGGTGATAGACAGGGTTTTTGAACAGAACATACATCACTTACTGGTGGTAGCCAAGGTTTACAAATGTACCACATTTTACTTACTGTTGATTAACTAGGGTTTCGGTACAAACGATATTTTACGTATAATGAAAAGAAATCATTTGTACATATTCAGTGACTAGTTTTCAATACAAAAACATGCTTATGAACTCACTAGCTTTATGCTGGTACGTTTTCTGCCGTTTGTTTATACGGTTCGGGGGTGTGGCAGATTGGTATCAAAGCTACTGTTTATAGGGAACTAAGTATACCGAACCTTACATGGTATACAACTATAAACACTAAGGGGCCGACGCATTTTGAACTAAAAGTATAGTTTTAAAATATAAGTATTTTAAGAAAAGTATAGAAGTATACCTACATACCAGAAGCAGTATCATGTGTAGAACAAAAAAAAGTATTTGATTGTTGGAAACTTCGGTTAAATCGGGGCGGTTATTTAATCATGTTTAGGGTCAATATGGCCTGATCAACTATATTCATTCGAGACATGACCAACATGTGCTATGGAGTGATTGTGGTGTTGCAGCAGGCCTAAAACTTACCATGTATTCCTACCATAACGTATCAGTAGAACAAAGCAAACAACTTAAAATACTATAAGAGTATTTTAGTCAGAGACGAATACATTGTAGAGATTCATTCTAAGTGTTGCTACTCATTCTTTCTTAGCGATAGTTTACTTGCGTTAGTAACCCTTTCCTGTTTCTCGCTTAGTAGAACACTTTATCTATCAGATAGAGATATACCTTGTTTCACATCTCTTGATTCAAAAGTCAAAGGGGCTTATCATCTACTTCTTCTTGATATAGAACAAGATGCCTCCAAAGAAAAGACCCAACAGAAAGAACAACAATCCCCCAACAGATCAAGCTCCTCCGCCTCCTCAGTTCGATCCCGCCATGTTTCAGGCAACTGTTACTGCAGCAATGTCACAGATAAATTTTAGCGGCTCTAACGGATCGGGAAGTGGTGCCCAACCCCTCATTCTTGATGGAAGCCCGGGACACCAAAAGGAGTGTTCCTATAAAGAATTCATGCATGCTAAGCCCAGATCATTTGATGGCAATGGAGGTGTCTTTTCCTTAACTCGATGGATCGAGAAGATCGAATTGATCTTCGAGATTTGTGCATGTTCTGAAGCCAACAAGGTGAAGTTCACTGCTTTTACCTTCATAGATAGAGCACTGACCTGGTAGAATAGTATAGTCAAATCGCTAACCTTGCCAGTAGCAAATGCTATGGGTTGGGAGTGCTTGAAAGAGCTCATGCTTGCTGAATAATGCCCAAGGGGTGAAATGCAGAAACTGGAGCACGAGCTTTGGAACCTTAAGATGAAGGGTTTTGACATTGCTGCATACACCACTAGATTCTATGATCTAGCTCTTCTTTGTCTAGGAATGGTCACCCCAGAGAGCAAGAAGATAGAGAGATACATTTGGGGATTGACACCCCCAACTCAAGGAAATGTCTTGGCTGCTAGGCCAACCACTTTTGACAGCGTCAAATGCGTGGCACAGACTCTCATAGATAATGGAGTTCATCTTGATAAAGTGACAGTCGTTCCTGAACCATCTAAGGGAAGTGGCGAGAAGAGAAAGTTCTGGAAACAATGAAAGGGATAGCCTTCGCAGGAGCCCTCCAAGAAATAACATATAGTGGCAGTTCACACTGCTACTACTCCTGCCGCTGTTCCTACAACTGAAGCACCTACCAGTGGATATACTGGTACCCTTCCTCGGTGTGACAAGTGAAACTATCATCATCATAACCTCGGCCCGTGCAGATAAATTGTAACACCAACGAAATTAGGGTCAAAATTTAACTTTTATAAAACAATAATTGGGATATACCAAGTGGTATATATCGTAACGAGGTTTCCAAAAATATAAAGAACACAAAAATCCGAGTTATAACGAAGAAGTTATGACCAATCGAAGACTCACGGCAATACCGGTAAAACACTGTTAAGCGTAAAATACGAAATCCCAATAAAATACTTTTTAGCCTTAGGTATCTAAATGAAAGTCATAGATATCATTAAATCGTGAACATACATCAAAAAGAACGCCCAAATATGACTTTGTATGAGGAAGTTATGATTTTTCAAAGTTTCGGATATAGCGGTAGATAGCTAAAAGTTCTAAATAGAGATTGAGAGATTTTTGGCCGAAACAATCTAAACGAGAATCGAAGATCTCGTCAATAGTAGCACAACGGTAAAAAGTCTGACGAAAGCGGATATTGGATGAAGAAGCTATGGATTTTTAACAGAATTTTTGTGTATATGCTTATTAAAAATATATAAATAAAAATAAACTCAAAATTAGCCGATAAAGTCTAAACGAGTGTTGTAGAGTATATTCTCACCTACGCGTGGATATAACGAACGTCAAAAACGGAGCTCGTATGCAGGAGATATGAATTTATGAATTTTGGGTCACGAAACCCCATGTTGTCAGGTGACTCACGAGGTGAACAAAAAACTTACGAGGTGAGCTGCCAGACTAACCCTTCCAGAGCAAGTTAATGAGTGATGCGTGCCATGAGCAAATCGGGACAAAACTCATGACGTGAGTTATGCAAAACTCACTAGGAGAGAGTCAAAATTGAGACTATATAAAGAAATCTAAGCCTTCCAAGTTTGGTTTTTCAACCCCATCCTCTCTCCTACTTCTACACACTATTAAGCCCTTCTAAACCACCCCAAAGCTGTGGTAATACTCCTGGAACACAACGCAAGGCCCGATGCCCCGAATTTCCAGAGATACTGCTTCTCTCCAGTTGGAGTACTGCCCGCATGAAGCCTCGTGTTTTATACTCAAGCTCTAAAGGAAGTTCTATACTCCCGAGATTCCTAAGAATTCAGCTTTCTCTAAGTTGAAGTTCTGCTCGATTCTTTGTCTTAACTTCTTCAAGCTACCACTTCAATCAATTGAGTCCATACCCCTACTCCTTTACCAAACTTTTTATATATTTTATAGGGGGGAATACAAGTATAACACAAGGAAACTTGTGTTTCAAACTATTGATTATGTTTTCTTATACTTTATGTATCAAGTGAGTTCGTACCCCTTTTATACATCTTCAAATACTTTATAATGTTTTTTAATACATTTTGGGGGAGAATACAAGTAAACACCCGGCTAAAATCATGTGAAACATTGATCTTTTGCTATATTTTTCATACTGTTGTTTTAACTATCATATGAAGTTGTTATCATGCCAATACCCTCTTGGGGTACAATATGTGTTATAGATGGAAATATGTTTTATTTATACGTTTACATACTACATCATATCGCGGGTAACCATCTTTGTTAAACCATTTTATGCATTCAAAGAACTTATGATTTATGCCTTGTGAAACATTGTGAGAGAGGATAAACATTGCATACAAAAATATCACTTTAATACAGATTTAGTTGAGTATCCGTTAGTCGATTATATCTTCAATGCTACCTTTTTGTTAAAAGGTACAACTTAAAGTCCTATCCGTTATAACCAGAGTCTCCTACGGGAGAGCGTGTCATTTGTGTATAGATCTATATGGGAAGTCATGATCCCATGCCCTGAATCTTAGCTACAGTCCTTTGGGTGATAGTTTGTCATAATGTTCTGACGCCTGAAGACCTATGCCACATGCATATTATGTTAAGTATGGTTATAAAACTCACCGGATAGACAATTATTATAGTATTCTGCTTTTATGAACGAGTAGTTATTAAAATTGTTCTTCATCTAACAAGTGCGATCTTCTTATAGTTTTATTATATAAAACTCTGCCTCAATCTTTTAAGCATTTTAGTTGCTTGCAATTTTCGGTGTTGGACATTAGAGACTGCCTATTACTTTAGGGAAATAAGAGATTTTCATGTATCTAAAACAATCAGCTAATAGGAAAATAAGGGATTTTCCTGGTACAATTATTTACAATTCACAACACAAACATTCATATGTATTTCATACTTTTATAAGGAAATAAGGGATTTCATGTATCCAAATCAATCAACTAATAGGAAAATAAGGGATTTTCCTGGTACAACTATTTACATTTCATAACACGAACATTCATACGCATTTCATACTTTTATAAGGAAATAAGTGTTTTTCTTGGAAAACGCACGAAATTTGGAATGGTATATATTTTCTCAAAACTGCTTATGAACTCACCAACTTAATTGTTAACACTTTTTATTTGAAATAACTTGTATTTTCAGGGAACCGCTAAGCAGGTTTGGAAACCAACTTTTGGGGATTAACGCTCTGACGTTAATTACTTCTTTTGAAAGATGTTTATGTATTTATCTTTTGAACATGTAACAAATACAATTATGTAAACATTTTGAAACTTTTATATATATCGTGGTGTCTACTTTCCTTACTATGAACTGTTATGATACTAAACATGACGTCCTCCGCCCTCGAACGTTTCCGCCGTTCTGGTTTGGGGGTGCGATAGATTGGTATCAGAGCATTTTTATAGTGAATTAAGTATATCAAAACTATTTTTGTTATACAACTATAAACACAACTGGGCAAAAACACTTTGGGTAAGAGTCATACTTTTAAAATTTTATTTATTTAATTGTTGTAAAGTAGGCATGCATTCATTTCATATTAATAAGAGTGTCATAAATAGATCAATATAAAAGTATTATAAATAAATTGTGCAGTGCAGTTGTGCCTTGGGACATGTAATCGGAACTGGGATTAAGATAGCATGATCAACTATATTTGTCCGAGAGCCGACTAACGTATGCCAGGGAGTTTCTGTAGTGGACAACAAATTTATAACTTACCAAACACAATAAACCGTAGACCCAAACATAACATTTAGAATACTATAGGAGCATTTGGTAACAAGAGTAGTTTAAACTCGATGCTAAATTTACATGCCTTAGTTATAGTCAAATTCTTAACCCTATTCTCGTATGGACGCAATGGCTGGATTCCATCTACCAAGCGAACCCTACTACCGGAACCAAGTCATCGGTGGAAAGGTAGAGAATGATCTGAAAGAGGAATTCAAGGAAGAAATGCAAGAAAACCGAGACTCGGGCCCCGAGAATAATAACCTACCCTTAGCAACTCCGAGCCAAAATCCAAATCCTCGACCGAGACTTCATAACCCGATCCCTCTGTGAAATGAACTTGGATAGGTGGAGGTGCGAACAGGGTCAACCCCCTCCATTCAACGGAGACCAAAGATTTTACAATCTGAGCAAGGGAGGCTATGTACACAGAGTTCTTCCTATACTGGCTCACCGAATAGCTCGCATTGACGAACAAGGAAGGGCAACTATCCATCGAATCGAGGAGAAGGATGCGAACACTAAGTTAATAAGTTCGCATCCGATAGTTAGAGTCAACTTGTGAAGAACCACAGATCAAAATGATGCTTTGTAGAGAGATCTAACTGCAACTCAAACTGAAGTCAGAGAACTTCGAGCACACCAGGCAAAGTTTGAATTGCGCATCCTCGATATGGAGCATCAAATGGCTGAACTTAAGATTCATCCAACTAGTTCCCATCGCAAGTAGAAGGTACACTACTCACTCCTCATTTTGTGTTGTGAAATAACCTTAGTATGTACTCTAAGTAGTACTCTTTTCATGTAATTATTCCTATGTAGCAAGTACTGTCTCGTTAAATCTTTGTACTGTTAGGTTTCCATGTGTGGTATATTATAGACCTACCCTAAGGTCAAATTTTTCGAATTCTATGTAACATTATACTAACTAATATGACAGACCACTTTCTTCCTTTAAAGATCCTTGCTATCAATTCATACTCTAACTATGCAAGCAGTTCATGACATAAACTGTTATAGTAACTCATTACACTATCCCTATTAATCTAATCTATCGTAGTTCAACGTTATTGAACTCGACATCTCTGGCGAAGTCTTGCCACCGTTTCATCTTTAACACTATAACTGCAAATGCCTTCCGACTAATTAAACAGACTCAATCCTTCGATAAATCCAACCTTTCTATCACCTACACCCTCAAGAGAAAGAGACAGTTATCATAGGATGAAAAATCCTTACAAATTCAACTAGAGTAATCAAAAAAATGACGGAGATCCAACATGCTTGAAGAAAGGCAAGGACACCCTATATACGGATACCAGGAGATAACGAATCATTACCACCGAGGATAGTTCAGAAAACAGAGGAAACTGTAACGACCAAAAATTTCAACAAAATTTAAACTTTTCAAAAACATCCCAATTCATTAAGTTATTACAAAAAGGTTTTCAGTACATTTATTATCAGAGTATTCCCAGGTCCATATCATAAAAAATGAACACGAGGAGCGGTACAATCACGCCTTTGCCTTGCCACGGTCTCCTGAAGAACCTGAAAAACATTAAACCACAACTGTAAGCCCGAAAGCTTAGTGAGATACCCCCAAAATACCAACCATGTATACCATACACATAACATGCTATATCATATCGAATCACGGAACAACCATGCATATCGGATCTACTGTGTGACTGGTCCGCCGTGTCGGGCCTTCAGTCCACCTGGTCCACCCTCCGAGTCCAGTCATGTCCCTCTAGTCTGCAGTGTGGTTGGTTCGCCCGCACCAGGACTTCAACCCACCTGGTCCACTCTCTGAGTCTACAGTATGACTGGTCCGCCCGCATCGGGCCTTCAGTCGGCCTGGTCCATTCTCTGAGCCTTGGCACATTTGGTCCGCCCTCCTGGGGCCTACAGCCTATCCGGACCGCTCGCTGGGCCTTCGGAACAACCAGTCCGCCCTGGGTATCTTGGCCTACAGCACAAAGCAGGACCCGCCTCAACCCAACTCCAGTCCAAACAACCATGTGCAAATAAACATACAATCATATAAGAGTTCACAGTCAATAAGCCAATCAAACAGAGCACATAACATATCATCATCCTAACCAGGATACCGACCTAACCGGTCACTAGCATAGCATCACCCTACATATCAGGAAACCGACCTTAACCAAGTCTCTAACATATATTGTCCTAGCTACCAGGATACAGACATATCAAAGCAATAACATAACAACAAATACCCGGATCTCAATCCGATAAAGGGTCGGCCTTGGTGCCTTAGACCCTGTCGATATAGTGAGGATAACTCACCTCGCAACTGCTGACTGAAAAGGATAATATCACACTGTTGCAACCTCCGACCCGAACTCCACCACTGACAATACCCAAAAGACTGAATTCAATAAATACCAATAATTACCAAATTACACCTCAACCCTTGGTCAAAGTCAAAGTCAAAGTCAACCTCCTGACCGACTCTACTCGCCGAGTCAACCCAATGACTCTCCGAGTCTCGTAACTCTAAGTCCCCTCGCACTCAACTCACCGAGTCCTCCCTTGACTCGCCGATTCATGACTCAACCAGAAGAATATTAGGACCTCACGACCAGACTCGCTGAGTCCAAGAACAGACTCGCCGAGTCTGAGGCTATCTTCAACCTACTCGACGAGTTGTTCTTCCAACTCGTCGAGTTCCAGTTCAACTTCAAGCAACTCGTAGAGTACACCTTCGTGACTCACCGAGTACCACTAGTTCTTAACCCATACAGAAGCTTTTCAAGCCATGCAATCGATCCAAAACGTAGATCTACACTTCTACAACCAATCTATCATGTAAAGTGGCAAACTTTACGTGAATCCAAAGAGATCGAGGCATTTTACACTCTAGGATAGGGTTGGGGACAAGATGGCTTCAGCAATCACTCATTAACAGGGACTTTAATGCACTATAGACCTTCTCCATTCCAGATCTGAGGTAGCAACCTCAGATCTAACCTTCTAACTCCATATACCACAAGCCAAACTTGCCATATAACCCAAAATGATGAATCTAAAAGAATAGCAGCCCAAAGAAGGAGATATTACCTCAAAATGAAGCCCCCAACGGCAAGGAATCCAAATCTAAGCAAAGCCCCTTTCTCCAAGCCTCCTAAGTCTCCAAGATCTTCTTCCAACTTTCTTCTCCAATGCTCAAAACCTTCTCAAACGCGTTTCTAGGGTTTCTGGACTTCAAGCAACTCAACTCTAGAAATTCTCTCGCATTACAACTCCTAGCATTAACCCAACCAGGCTCCTCAAAGCACAACCATGGAAACAAGAAACTCACTTTCTCCTTTCTCGCGGTGTCTTGACCACCATCACAAGCCGGCCACCGGCTTTACCCTTTGATAACCACACCTAACAACTGAGTACCACCCATGATGCAACACTGCTCCAAATCACAACCATCACTCGACCCATATGAGCTATAAATAACCATGCACCACCGGGTTACCGATCCGAGTCCAACTCTATCCATTCCATGTTGGCAGAAAGACACATTCTTCAGAGCAACTCCAATGAGCTCTCCTCTTGCAATCACATGCACATGCGGAACTAGCTCTAGCACCCTCGAGTTAGGAAAACCCATCACACTGACGACCCTCAAAACATCCCTCAGGATGAACCACTACTACATACACAATTCCTTGATCAGAATAAGACTGGGAGTCCAAGACTCCATCCCTGCATCCCTTCCGGGCCTCTCGACTCTACACCCGCGGAATTCCTTCCGCGACCTCAACAAACATCCCATCCGGATGTGATTCCATATCACCTCCGCACACACTTCACAATAACCATAATGAAACACCTTAGTCATAACTTTGCACTACTAATTTCACTTCCGTGACTTACACTCCCCCTTGGATCTACATTCCTTTTCTTTTCCTTACCAAGGAGATCCACTTGGCTGCCTTGACACTACCACAAGTGCCACGGTGCTCACCCAATACTACACCATTTCCTTATGGCATAACCGCTATCCCATGCACCATACATACTCTGCATCCACTCGCGAACACTCTCAAGTCCATGCACTACCTCCACTGACCGTGATCAATATCCGAGGCTAGACCTTGCAACGCTAACATATCGCGACATACTCAATCCATTTCCTCGCACCGATCTAACGACACATGAAGAGTCTTCATCATGACTGGACCGCCTTACCAGGCCTTCAGCCAAACTGGACCACTCTCATAACCTTCAGCAGACCTAGACCGCCCTCCAGGGCCTTCAGTCTAGCTGGACCATTCACCGAGCCTTCGGCCTGACTAGTACGCCTACTGGCCTTCAGTCTATCCGGACCGCTCAACTAGCAATCAAAATTCCGAGTTACTCCTTCGGGAAACTCCTCCCACGCCTACTGTTCTAGCCCTCTAGGGTTCCGAACTCTACCTCCATCCCATATACTCAGTCCCGGTCCAATCCTAGGCCTTCCACAATCAATCGTTAATGGTCTGTATCCCGCCCCGCATGTATGCCATTTACTCATACCAGCTTATGCCCTTGGCTGACCGAGACACTATTGAATCCCTTGCAGCCAAACAAACTTTCATACTCGTCGATCCTCCGGAGAATTCTCCAATTCTCCCCCACTTAGAGCACTGACTATCAACCACCGGTTACCATCACCGACGTCCCTCAACAACCCTTCACGACACATACTCTTTCACGCGAACCGTTTCCCACTAACACGAACAACCTTCACCAATCGCATAACAATACTGATGATCTCGGCACGAAAGAACTCGATCCTCAGCTAACCACTCCTCAGACTGCAAATGTTGCTCAATATCAAGACCAACACCCGATTCCCACAAACAACCCTCATGAATGATAACCGACGAAATTTCTAACACTAAGCCCATAACCATGCCATAACCCTCAAAATCAAAGAATACAATACCAAAAACCACGCAACGAGACTAGCATATAAACAATACTCCACCATATTCATAAAATAATAAGACATCAAGAAGAACATAGCGCAACTGCATCCGGCATTGCCCTGACCTCCTCCACTGTAAGCTGAAAAGCACGACCCTAAGCCCTTGGGGGCTCCGCTCCACCCTAACATCCACCCGTGATCCTTAACGTGGCCGGTGCTGGAGCCTGCACCGGTCCTGCAGCAAGCTGTGGATAGTCGACCCTCAAGTGCCCAACCTGATGACAATGATAACAAATCCTCAAATCCCGAACCAGCACTGACTGCCGACAATCCCTCGCATGGTGCCCCTCCTTTCCGCACTTGTGGCATGCACCACCGGACCTACAAACTCCGGTGTGACCCCTCCCACACTTCCCATTAGCGTAGCTGTTCTGATCTCCCACCCTAGAATCAACGGTCTTAGACCGTTTCGGCGCCGGCAGCGACTGCACCGGAGCCTGCCTCTGCTCTCGCAACTGCTACTCAATTTCCAAATCACACCGCCTGGCGGCCTCCTGCAACTCTAACAAGGTCTCGCACCTTTGCGTAGACACGAACTGTCTGATATCCCTCTTGAGCATGCTCAGATATCAGGACATTTGAGCCTGCTCCGAAGCAAACTAGGGGCAAAACATCGCCCTCTCAGTGAACATCCTGGTGATCTCAGTCACCGACTCCCAACCCTGCTTCAGCTCCAGGAACTCCTGAGCCAATCTCTCTCTCTCTCAACTCGCGGAACATAACGAGTGATGAACATCTCTCTGAACTGATCCCATGAAACCGCAGCCCTCTGCGGATCCGAATACGACCCTGTGGTCAATCTCCACCAATCCTTCGCCCCGAGCCTCAACAGGTTCAGAGCACATCTCACCCTCTGATCAGCAGGGCATGAACACGTGAAGAAACACCCTTCCACGTCTGAAAACCATCTCATAGCAACAATCGGGTCCTGAACTCCATCAAAGGTAGGGGGCTTCGTATTATCGAAGTCCCGATACTGGAAACCTCTACCAGCTCCTCCCACTGCCGCTGCTACAGCCGCTGTAGCCGCCGCGGCAGCCGTCTCTGCGAGAGCTGCATAACGCTCATCAAAATACTCTACCATGGTGGTCTTGATCGACCCAAACAGTTCCAGCAGCTCGTCCCGGAACAACGCAGCAACCTCATCGTGCAAGATCTCACGAATCCTAGCATCCAACTCGCCTGTGCTCGTCTGTCCAATAACCTCGGGCAGTATAGACCCGCCCTGACCTCCCTCTCCTGCTCCCGATCCCGACCCGGATCCGCTCCCAGCATGCCTCGTGACCACCATACTGAAAAACACACAATATCTCAGATACTTCCCACTATCCCGGGAACCAACTCTTAACCCAACCCTAGAGGTCATGGTTTCCCTGATACGCATATGGGTCTTGTGCTTTCAGTAGTACGGGCCCATACTACCTTCCACACCTACCCATATTTGTATGAAGTACTACCACAACACCCTAGTGACAAATATACATAGCAAGTGCTCAATCCTCACTCCTAGAGGAACACTGAAAATCTCATACAGAAGGAAACCCTAGGCGAGCAGGCATCATAAAACAGGCAACATTATCATGAAATCCTAAAGATCCCTAGCCTAGTACTAGCATGTTGTTCTATCAAAGGTCAAAAACAAATATCATGTATGGTATTTTGGGGTTTACTTACTGGCTCCGGCTGATCGTACCTCCGCATCCTCCTTTACTTATTTTGAAAACCATTTTAAATTCTCTTTTGAAAACTCTCCTCGATTTGAGACTGGAGTCACACGAGTGTTCCTCCAATTCACTCAAACCAAGGCTCTGATACCAACTTGTAACGACCAAAAATTTCAACTTTTCAAAAACATCCCAATTCATTAAGTTATTACAAAAAGGTTTTCAATACATTTATTATCAGAGTATTCCCAGGTCCATATCATAAAACATAAACACAAGGAGCGGTACGATCACGCCTTTGCCTTTGCCACAGTCTCCTGAAGAACCTGGAAAACATTAAACCACAACTGTAAGCCCGAAAGCTTAGTGAGATACCCCCAAAATACCAACCACATATACCATACACATAACATGCTATATCATATTGAATCACAGAACAACCATGCATATCGGGTTTACTGTGTGACTGGTCCGCCGTGTCGGGCCTTCAGTCCACCTGGTCCACCCTCCGAGTCCAGTCATGTCCCTCGAGTCTGCAGTGTGGTTGGTCCACCCACACCGGCCCTTCAACCCACCTGGTCCACTCTCTGAGTCTACAGTATGACTAGTCCGCCCGCATCGGGCCTTCAGTCAGCCTGGTCCACTCTCCGAGCCTCGGCACGTCTTGTCCGCCCTCGTGGGGCCTACAACCTATCTGGACCGCTCGATGGGCCTTCGGAAAGACCGGTCCGCCCTGGGTATCTTAGCCTACAGCACAAAGCAGGACCCGCCCCAACCCAACTCCAGTCCAAACAACCATGTTCACATAAACATACAATCATATAAGAGTTCACAATCAACAAGCCGATCAAACAGATCACATAACATATCATAATCCTAACCAGGATACCGACCTAACCGGTCACTAGCATAGCATCACCCTACATATCAGGAAACCAACCTTAACCAGGTCTCTAACATATATCATCCTAGCTACCAGGATACAGACATATCAAAGCAATAACATAACAACAAATACACGGATCTCAATCCGATAAAGGGCCAGCCTTGGTGCCTTAGACCCTGTCGATACAGTGAGGATAACTCACCTCACAACTGCTAACTGAAAAGCATAAGATCACACTGCTGCAACCTCGGACCCGAACTCCACCACTGACAATACCCAAAAGACTGAATTCAATAAATACCAATAATAACCAAATTACACCTGGAAGTTAACTGGTCAACCCTTCGTCAAAGTCAACCTCCTGACTGACTCTACTCGCTGAGTCAACCCAATGACTCGTCGAGTCTCGTAACTCTGAGTCCCCTCGCACTCAACTCACCGAGTCCTCCCTTGACTCGCTGATTCATGACTCAACTAGAAGAATATTAGGACCTCACGACCAGACTCGCCGAGTCCAAGAACAGACTCGTCGAGTCCAAGGCTATCTTCAACCTACTCGCCGAGTTGTTCTTCCAACTTGTCGAGTTCCAGTTCATCTTCAAGCAACTCGCCGAGTACACCATTGTGACTCGCCGAGTACCACTAGTTCTTAACCCATACAGAAGCTTTTCAGGCCATGCAATCGATCCAAAACGTAGATCTACACTTCTACAACCCTTCTATCACGTAAAGTGGCAAACTTTACGTGAATCCAAAGAGATCGAGGCATTTTACACTCTAGGATAGGGTTTGGGACAAGATGGCTTCACCAATCACTCATTAACTGGGACTTTAATGCACTCTAGACCTTCTCCATTCCAGATCTGAGGTAGCAACCTCAGATCTAACCTTCAAACTCCATATACCACAAGCCAAACTTTCCATATAACCCAAAATGATGAATCTAAAAGAATAGCAGCCCAAAGAACGAGATATTACCTCAAAATGAAGCCCCCAACGGCAAGGAATCCGAATCTAAGCAAAGCCCCTTGCTCCAAGCCTCCTAACTCTCCAAGATCTTCTTCCAACTTTCCTCTCCAAGGCTCAAATGCACTCAAAACCTTCTCAAACGCATTTCTAGGGTTTCTGGACTTCAAGGGAGATCAAAGAGGCTGGGGAGAGGGTATAATGTCCTTTATATAGGGCTCATCCCCCGAAATTAGGGTTTTCTTCACACAACGCCTACTCGCTAAGTCCAGCTTTGGACTCACCGATTAGGCCACTTAACACGCGACCTGAGTTGCGACCCTACTCGCTGAGTCCACCCATGGACTCGCCGAGTTACCGCTTCGAATTTACACTTTTAGCCCTTCAACTCTACTCTTGATATTCTGGGATGTTATAGAAACCACTCGTAAAGCATGTGAAGTGGTAGAGAAGATTAGGCGCCATATTAATATTTAATTATACCTAGTGAGTTAATAATTATATTACTTACACTATAAGATAGAATCATGTCTTCACATGGAAATGTCTAACCAGTTGCCGAAACACCCGTCCTATATATGGACTCGACTACCTTTCAAGTTGCGGTCACAGGCACCGTGAATGTCATTATGGAACACCTTAACGCAAGTAACGCTAGTGAAAATGGAAATGATGTCAACACTTCAAATCCTAGCAGCAATCAGAGAAACCAACTAGTTTACCAACGAGAATACTACAAAACACAAACCTAGCAACATGAAACGAAAGTTAATGAGTGAGAAAGGCAGCAGTTCAAAACATGGGTCTACCAAAGGACAACAAAAGGTTTATGTTCACCCTATCACAACACCTACCACTCCAGTACCTACTAGATGATATGTTGGAAGACTTCCGAAATGTGATAAGTGTAACTTTCATCACACGGGAGCTTGTCGGAGAATGCATTGCAAGAACTGCAATAGAAAGGGTCACACTACTCGTTTATGTAAAGTACCAGCACAAATAACCTCTGAGATCCTGGGCAGCTACAAATGTGGGGAAGTTGGGCACTTCCATAGGGATTGCCCAATAACAAGAAACTCTGGCGAAGATGGGACAATACTGATGATCACCGTAGTGGAGACCATTCAGGAGCCCTCATGAACAACGGTAGGTTGTACGAAGCTTAAAACTTTTTACTGTAGGGATTATATTATGAACTTATATCATTTTTAATTATCGAAATAATCGTCTACTAGTAATCGCTAAACGAAGTACAATGTTCGATGTAGTAATAACAAAGATAGACTAAGAGCACTGAAAACACATTGTTAGAATGCACTATCGCAATGACGAACACTCTTTCCGCTCGAATTCACAACGGTTACGATAAGTAGCCCCAAATAGCTACTAGAAATGGATTGGCTTGGTCTTCACCATACAGATTGCTTGGGCTACGAAAAGACTCTTCACTTTTGCCGTTGACTAACAAAAACCTTTCGATCTATAACGACAAACCCAACACAATTTCCAAAATCATAGTTAGGTTTCAAAACCCCGAGGTACTCATATGAGGAGTACTATATCTCTACAACCTTCCTGCAATATTCCCCAACATATCATTTAGAAATACCACACGTACAACGAGTCAACTTCAAGCACAAAAACTAAGAGTGAATTCAACCATGAACATCAAAACGAAGCTGCCCTAAACATCGAGTGAATATGCTAACATTTAGAAGAACATAAGTAAATAAACCCAAAACCACACGATCCCTATTAGTCGAAGCGATAGATGGAGTAATGAAGGTCTACTGGAACACCCACATTGGGATCTGGATTCATTAAGGAATAAGAAGAACAAATGGACCAGAAGTACTCATACCTACCTGCAAAATTTGGAGTCCCAGTCAAAATGTGAATTTCAGGATGAAATTCTCTCTAACGGGGGGATAATATAACACTAGCGAAATTAGGGTCAAATTTTAACTTTTATAAAACAATAATTGGGATATACCAAGTGGTATATATCGTAATGAGTTTTCCAAAAATATAAAGAACATAAAAATCCAAGTTATAATGAAGAAGTTATGACCAATCGAAGATCCGCGACAATACCGGTAAAACACTGTTAAGCGTAAAATATGAAATCCCGATAAAATACTTTTTAGCCTTAGGTATCTAAATAAAAGTCATAGATATCATTAAACTGTGAAGTTAAATAAAAAGAATGCCCAAATCTGACTTCGTATGAGGAAATTATTATTTTTCGAAGTTTCGGATATAGCGGTAGACAGCTAAAAGCTCTAAATAGAGATCAAGTGATTTTTGGCTAAAACAATCTAAACGAGAATTGAAGATCTCGTCAATAGTAGCACAACGGTAAAGTGACGAAAGCGGATATCAGATGTAAAAGTTATGGATTTTTAACACACTTTTCGTGTCCCGACCTATTAAAAATATATAAATAAAAATAAGTTCAAATTTAGCTGATGAACTCTAAACTAGAGTTGTACAGTATATTCTCACCTACGCGTGAATATAAAGAACGTCAAAAGGGAGCTCGTATGCAGGAGACATGAATTTATGAATTTCGGGTCACGAAACCCCATGCTGTCAGGTGAGTCACGAGGTGAACAAAAAAACTTACGAGGTGAGCTGCCAGACTAACCCTTCCAGAGCAAGTTGATGAGTGACGCATGCCATGAGCAAATCGGGACCAAACTCACGACGTGAGTTATGCAAAACTCACGAGGTGAGAGTCAAAATTGAAACTATATAAAGAAATCTAAAGCTTCCAAGTTTTGTTGTTCAACCCCATCCTCTCTCCTACTTCTACACACTATTAAGCCCTTCTAAACCACACCGAAGACCCGGTAACACTCCTGGAACACGACGGAAGGCCCGATGCCCCGAAGTTCCCGAGACACTGCTTCTCTCCAGTCATAGTACTGCCCACGTGAAGCCCCGGGTTTTATACTCATGCTCTGAAGGAAGTTCTATACTCCCAAGATTCCTGAGAATTTAGCTTTCTCTAAGTCGAAGTTTTGCTCGATTCTTTATCCTAACTTCTTCAAGCTACCACTTCAATCAAGTGAGTCCATACCCCTACTCCTTTTCCAAACTTTTTATACATTTTATAGGGGGAATACAAGTATAACACAAGGAAACTTGTGTTTCAAACTATTGATTATCTTTTCTTATAGTTTATGTATCAAGCGAGTTCGTACCCCTTTTATACATCTTCAAATACTTTATAATGTTCTTTAATACATTTCGGGGGAGAATACAAGTAAACACCCGCCTAAAATCGTGTGAAACATTGATATTTTGCTATATTTTTCATACCGTTGTTTTAACAATCATATGAAGTTGTTATCATGCCAAAACACCTCACAACACCACTTTACCCTCTTGGGGTACAATATGTGTTATAGATGGAAATATGTTTTATTTATACGTTTACATACTACATCATATCACTGGTTACCATCTTTGTAAAACTATTTTAAGCATTCAAAGAACTTACGATTTATGCTTTCTCAAACATTGTGAGAGAGGATAAACATTGCATACAATACTATCACTTTAATACAGACTTAGTTGAGTATCCGTGAGACGATTATATCTTCAATGCTACCTTTTTGTTAAAAGGTACAACTTAAAGTCATATCCATTATAACCATTGTCTCATGTGGGAGAGTGTGTCAATTGTGTATAGATCTATACGGGAAGTCATGATCCCGTGCCCTGACTGTTAGCTGCAGTCCTTTGGGTGACACTTTGTCATAACGTTTCGACGCCAGGACACCGACGCCATATGCATATTATGTTAAGTATGGTTATAAAACTCACCGGATAGACAACTATTATAGTATTCTACTTTTATGAACGAGTAGTTATTAAAACTGTTCTTCATCTAACAAGTTCGATCTTCTTATAGTTTTATTATATAAAACTATGCCTCAATCTTTTAAGCATTTTAGTTGCTTGCGATTTTCGGTCATGGACATTAGAAACTGCCTATTACTTTAGGGAAATAAGGGATTTTCCTGTATCTAAAACAATTAACTAATAGGAAAAAAAGGGATTTTCGTGGTACAATTATTTACAATTCAAATCACGAACATTCATATGTATTTCATACTTATATAAGCAAATAATGGATTTTTCTGTATCCAAAAAAATCAACTAGTAGGAAAATAAGGGATTTTCCTGGTACTACTATTTACATTTCATAACACGAACATTAATACACATTTCTTACTTTTATAAGGAAATAATTGATTTTCTTGGAAAACGTACCAACTTTGGAATGGTATATATTTTTCTCAAAATCTCTTATGAACTCACCAACTTAATTGTTGACACTTTTTCTTTGAAATAATTTGTATTCTCAAGGAACTGCTAAGCAGGTTTTGAAACCAACTTTTAGGGATTAACGCTCTGACGTTAATTACTTCTTTTGAAAGATGTTTATGTATTTATCTTTTGAACACGTAACAAATACAATTATGTAAACATTTTGAAACTTTTATATATATGGTGGTATGTACTTTCCTTACTATGAACAGTTATGATACTGAACATGACGTCCTCCGCCCTCGAACGTTTCCGCCGTTCTGGTTTGGGGGTGTGAGATAAATGCTCTGCAAAAGCTATGTCAAGAAGGGGCACACAACTTGTTTCTGCAAAACTCCAGTCTAACCAACCAATCAGGCCTCTGGAGTAGGCGTTGGTCAAGCGTGTTATGATTGTCGGGAAGTCGAGCATTCCAGGAGAAACTGCCCCAAGGCAACAACAACCGGCAACTCAGGGAGAGTACTGACTATAGGGAAAGAGGAGGTAGTTGCAAATCCCACAGTTGTTACGTTCCTCCTAGACAACTCTTATGCATGCATTCTTTTCGATTCTGGTGCGGAGAGAAGTTTTGTTAGTCATGCATTCAAACACCTTCTCAAACATAAGCTTCAAACCTTAACTGAAACATTTACCTTTGTGGTGCTAACAGTGAGAAAGGGAGCACTAACGACCTATTCGTAGGCTGTAGAATGATCATTCTTTCCCCATCCATCTTATGCCAGTTTCCATAAAGAGCTTCAATGTCATCATCGACATGGATTGGTTGAGCCCCAATCGTGTTGATATCATTTGTTACGAAACAACCATTCGTCTCAATCTACCCTCTGGTGAAATCCTCATGATTTATCGTGAGAAACTTAGTTCGAAACTCCGTATCATTTCGTGCCTCAAAGCCCAAAAATTTCTGCAAAAGGAGTGTCATGCATTCCTAGCCCATGTCATTCATGAAAAATAGGAAGTTAAAGACCTCGTGAGCATCCCCGAAGTTTGCAACGTTACTGATGTCATTCCTGAAGAGCTTCCGGGAATTCCTCAAGAGCGCCAAGTTAATTTTCGCATCAACTTGATCCCCAGAGCTACCCTCGTAGCTAAATCTCCATACTGCCTAACACCAGCAGAAATGCAGTAGTTATCCAGTAAGCTAAATGAGCTTATCAACAAAGGATTCATCAGACCGAGTTCCTCACCCTGGGGAGCCCCGGTTTTATTTGTGAGAAAGAAGGATGTATCTTTTTGGATGTGCATCGACTACCACGAACTAAACAAACTCTCCATAAAAAACCATTATCCTCTTGCTCGGATCGATGAACTTTTCGACCAACTTCAAGGAGCTAGCTACTTCTCCAAATTAGACCTAAGATCAAGGTACCATCAGCTACAAGTCCACGAGAGTGATTTTCCTAAAACAACATTTTGGACTCGATATGGTCACTACGAATTCGTAGTAAGTCCCTTCGGTCTAACCAACGCACCGGTGGTATTGATGGACCTGATGAATCGGGTGTGCTGATGTTTCCTGGACAAGTTTGTAATCGTGTTCATCGATGATATACTAGTATATTCCAGAAATGAGGAAGATCACAAACAAGACTTGAGACCGGCGCTAGAATCTATAAGGATGGAGAAGCTATACGCGAAATTCTCCAAGTGCAAA
Organism: Lactuca saligna; assembly: GCF_052625555.1. NCBI lineage: Eukaryota > Viridiplantae > Streptophyta > Magnoliopsida > Asterales > Asteraceae > Lactuca > Lactuca saligna. Next base: position 111,693,736 of record NC_136419.1, read on the forward strand.
TTATGGATCCGAAAAGTAACTTTCCTAGGTCACATGGTAAGCGAGGAAGGAATACACGTGGCCCCTTCAAAAATCAAAGCGATAGAGAACTTGTCAGCACCGAAGACGCCCATAGAAATCCATTAATTCTTGGGTCTCGCTGGCTATTATCGCAGGTTTATCAATAATTTCTCTAGAATTGCCAAACCCTTAACCACTCTGACTCAGAAAGGTGTACCCTTTTGTTGGTGTGAAAATCAAGACAATGCAAACACTGAAGCGGGCCCTATGCATTGCACTTCTCCTATCTCTGTCCGAAGGGATGGAGGACTTCGTTGTCTACTGTGATGCATCCAATCAGGGATTAGGTTGTGTGCTCATGCAATGAGGAAAAGTAATTGCTTATGCCTTGAGATAGCTGAAAACACACGAAGTCAATTATACAACTCATGATCTGGAATTGGGATCTTCACATTGAAGATATGGAGACATTACCTCTACAGAACCAAGTGCACCATCTTTACCGATCACAAGAGTTTACAACATATCTTCGATCAGAAAGAGTTGAACATGAGGTAACGGTGATGGGTAGAGCTACTCTATGATTACGAGTGCGAAATACACTACCATCCCAACAAGGCCAATGCGGTAGCAGATGCACTCAGCCGGAATGGGTACTCAGGTCGTAGTGTGAAAGAACTAACTATGATTATCCATTCCTACTTATCCACACAAATCATAGAGGCTCAGCTGGAAGCCCTAAAACTAGAGAACGTGGTGGATGAAGCCTTGAGAGGAATGGAGAAAAACTTAGAGGTCAGGGGAGAAGGAGTATATTATTTCATGAATCGGATCTGGACCCCAATGTTCGGGGATTACAGAGAGGTTTTCATGAACGAAGCTCACAAGACTAGGTACTTCGTTCACCCAGGGTCGGATAAGATGTACCTTGATCTCAAGAAACGGTATTGGTGGCCGAACATGAAAGCGGAGATCGCTAACTTCGTGGGCAAGTGTCTGACTTGCGCCAAGGTGAAGGTCGAATATCAGAAGCCCTCAGGTTTGCTTCAGCAGCCGGAGATACCTGAGTAGAAGTGGGAGAGGATTACCATGGATTTTATCAAGAAATTACCCAAATCTCCGAGTGGTTACGATAACATCTGGGTAATAGTCGACCGATTGACAAAATCCGCTCACTTTCTGCCAATCAAGGAGACTTTCAAAATGGAGAGATTCACGCGAATCTACATTCAATAGATAATTCGACTGCACGGTGTGCATGTGTCCATTACCTCCGATTGAGATAGCAGGTTCACTTCGAGGTTTTGGCAGTCACTACAGAAGTTTCATGGAACTAAGCTGGATATGAGCACATCTTACCATTCTCAAACAGATGGCCAGATTTAGAGAACGATCCAGACCTTGGAAGACATGTTAAGAGCATGCGTCATTGATTTCAGTAAATCTTGGCATACACATTTGCCCTTGGTTGAATTATCCTACAACAATAGTTATCATACCAGCATCAAGGCTTCGCCTTTTGAAGCCCTCTGTTGTCGTAAGTGCAGATTCCCTCTGTGCTGGACTGAGGTGGGCGACACGCAGCTAGCCAAGGGGCAAGTCCCTAATAGCACTCTTACAGGCCCAGAGATCATCCGTGAAACCATAGAAAAGATCATACAAATCCGGGAACGACTGAAAGCCTCTTGAGACAGACAAAAGAGCTACGCCGATAAACGACGAAAACCCTTGGAGTTCCTGGTCGGAGACCGTGTTCTGCTGAGGGTCTCACCCTGGAAAGGCATGATACGCTTTGGAAAGCATTGAAAGTTGAATCCAAGATACATAGGACCAATCGAAATCCTTTCTAGGATCGTTCTCGTAGCATACAAACTTCATTTGCATCAAGAGCTTAGTAACATCCATCCCGTCTTCCATGTCACAAATCTTAAGAAGTGTTTATCCGACGTGACCCTCGTGACCCCTCTCGATGAGATTGAAATCAATGAGAACCTCAACTTCATGTAAAAACCAATTGAAATCATGGATCGGGAGGTGAAGCAAACAAAATAAATTCGCATCCCGATAGTGAAGGTTCCCTGGAATGCTAAGCGGGGACCTAAATTCACTTGGGAGTGTGAGGATTCAATGAAACGGAAGTACCCCCATCTTTTTCCAAATCCATGATTTGTGTCTTTATTCGTGAATTTCAGGACGACATTCCGTCTAACGGGGGGATGATGTGACAACCCCAAACTTCTAACTTGTACAATTGGTCGGTTTTATTAATATTAAACTTGATCCTGCCACATTTTAAAACCGTTTAAGGGCTTATTAAAGTATTCTAAGCCTATTACAATCAACGTTTGAGTTCTAGGTCGTGTAATATGACGTCATAGTACAACAACCGGGCCATACACCCTATTGGGAGGAGTGTACGGCCGTACACCCATAACCGCACACCCGGGGTGGTGGGCCAGCCACCCTTATAAATATGAGGCGACCCCCTCTCTTTCACTTTTTTCTTTATTTGGCTACCCACTGCTACTTTCTCTCTCTAGAATCTTCATCTAAGGAACCTCCAAAGGCTTAAAAAACATGAGTATTCCATCATCTAGCTTTTTATACTTGTAAGACCTCTTGATCTAAGCCTTAATTCCTCATGTTCTTCATCCCTTGAAGGTGTACGACCGCACACCTTCATAAGGTGGCTGTACACACCTTAAAGGCTCTCCAAAGTCACAGTTGGGCCCATATGTGCAGTTGGACTTAGTAGTAGCCTTGAAGCACATCAAAATCGACATCTTGGGCATGAACATAGAGAGTGTACGGCCACACCCCCTTTGTACGGTGGTACACCCATTTGTACGGCCACACACCCATCCTCAGGGCCGTACACCAACTTTGATGTTCATATTTGGCCTTAAGCTTGCAAAACCACTAAGTATGGGACATAGAACACTCCTTGGATCCTTGTAGGACCTTGGAAACACCTCAAAAACACTCCCCATCATGAGTGTACGGCCGTACACTCATGGGCCGTACACCCATGTCTGTACACACCCAAAGGGTTGCCGTACACCTCCCTCATTCGATCATATATGGTTCTGACACTTAGTTCAAGTATTTCCAGGTCGTTAGGGTGGTTTTTCGTCATGTTTAGTCATGAAATACCCTAATGTAATACTTATATGTCTTACCATATGTTATTAGGATCCACTTGCGTACGGAACTTCAGTTGACACTCAACATCCATACCGATCTTACATTCGAATCCAACGTCAAACTGTGAGTTCATACACCTACACATTTAAGATTTTAAACGTTTTCAGTGGGGAATACAAGCAAAACACAAAAGGATTTTTGTGAACTAGAACACAATTGTTTTCAACATGTTAAAATTTATGCAATTGACACGATCCAATGCGTTTCATAAAACACACACACATTTATTCCCTATTGTACTATGCAGAGCATAAGGGATATTTTCTATACATAATTGCATAGTTTTTAGAACAATACATAAACATAACTTATCAGTCAAACTATAATAATTATAGTTTAGGGAATTCTTTAGCAGTTTTATCGATACAAACTGCATACGAGGTTGAACATATAAAACTAAGACAAATTTAGTTTATCCATTACTACTTTCTGATAACAAGAGTATCGTACTAAATAATTATTTTTTTTATAGTTATTTATACTCTACTCAGTATACAAACTATTTCAAACACGAGAACAATAGAACAACACGTAAACTAGTTAATACAGGATTGTGAGACTTCTCTTCATTGCGCCCTTCGGGGTACTGGTAAAACCTTTACTTTTAGTATAACCAGAGTCTCCTGGAGGGAGAGCGTGAGATTTGTGAATAGATCTATTCGGGACTGACAATCCTACACCTGAACTGTTAGCTAAAGTTAGGCAGACATGCCTGGGGTGAAAATTTTTGTAACATTCGACAACTAAAGAAACGTCATGGAGGTCATCAGTCATATTAGCATGGTTATACGAACTCACAATAGTATAAACTAACCTTTTTTACTGGATTTTGCTTGTTCAATAGTTTTATTTGAATTAATAAGACTACCTACATACTACACTGGAGGGTATTCCAGGGATACAATGTCACACCCCCGAACCAGACGGCGGAAACGTCCGGGGGCTGTCATGACTCATTGAATACCATCACAATGCATATACATGAAACATAACATTATACATCACCAACATTTGGGATAATACAACCGGTAGCGTTTACATTGTTCAAAACATTACATTCTCAAAAAAAATAAATGTTTGATACTACTTAAACCACAGCAAAAACGTCATAGAGTACAAATCATCCTTCACCTTATCTGTTACCTGAGAATACAAGTATTTTGAAAACGTCAACATATGAAATGTTGGTGAGTTCATAAGTAGTGTTTGAAATCCAATGTATTGTTTGAAAACCATCATAAAACCGATAATTCATAATTGTAATTGTTGAAAACCCTACGAAAACCCGACGTTTTCCTATCACTTTGCTTTACTTAGTTTGTATACCGTTGTTTCATTGTGTTAGAGGATACCGTTGACCTCCGGAGGCATTGAGAATACAGTGGGTGGTGAAGTGTTGTGACATGCGTTAATGAAAACGTCCAATCGACAACCTTACAAGCGATCCCTTAGGCGTCACTCGTAATTCTTCACACCACTCAATCCTCCCGGACTTGTGTAGTCCCACGACCGGAGGGAAGAAGAGAAGGTGCGAAACCCTCGGTATTTCCCCGCGTCGTTCAAGACCATTGCAATTGCGAAGGGCCCGAAGCCCAACCCGCAATCGTGAGTTACAGACTTTACTAGCAGCACTGAAGGACCCTTGGGGACCAGCAGCATGTTTGCCATTGAAAGCCCTTTTACGTTATGTCGGATCGTTAAAACCCAACACTTCGTAAGAGAGAGGTCTTCGGGCCTTAAGATCAGGTCATTGGGCTAGCTAGGCTCAACAAACAAGATTTTACACTTTTGGGGCCCAAAGATGGTGCGTAGACGTCTGTGCACACTCGCATGTATAGTGATTTCCCAATCGTTATTAGTTATGAATCGTAATGTCGTAATGTCATAGTGTCGTTGTAACATCCGAAAAATACAACCAATTTAAATTTTTCAAAACAACCTGATTTTCATTAAAATGTTTACAAAAAGGGTTTTCAATACAAGTCATTAGAGTATTCCCAGAATCACATTGCTACAAAATCATGAGGAGCGGTACGATCGCGCCTTCGCCTTGCCACAGTCTCCTGAAGAACCTGAAAAACATTAAACCACAACTGTAAGCCCGAAAGCTTAGTGAGATACCCCCAAAATACCAACCACGCATACGCCCTTCCAGGCTACGACCTTCCGGTCCAAAACATATAAAACATACATAACATAACAGAACATAGAACAACCATGCATATCGGGTCTACCGTGTGACTGGTCCGCCGTATCGGGCCTTCAGTCCAACGGATCCATCCTCCGGGTCTAGTCATGTCCTTCGAGTCTACAGTGGGGTTGGTCCGCCCGCATCGGGCCTTCAACCCACCTGGTCCACTCTCTGAGTCTACAGTGTGACTGGTCCGCCCGCATCGGGCCTTCAGTCGGCCTGGTCCACTCTCTGAGCCTCGGTACGTCTGGTCCGCTCTCGTGGGGCCTACAGCCTATCCGGACCGCTCGCTGGGCCTTCGGAACAACCGGTCCGCCCTGGGTATCTTGGCCTAAAGCACAAAGCAGGACCCGCCTCAACCCATCCCCAGTCCAAACAACCATGTGCACAAAACATACACTCATATAACATTCGTAGTCAACAAACCAAACAAGCAGATCACATAGCATATCATTACCCTAACCGGGTTACCGACCTAACCGGTCACTAGCATAGCATCACTCTGTATATCGGGAAAACTGACCCTAGCAAGGCTTCCTAGCATGTACCATCCTAGCTACCAGGATGCAGACACATCAAACAGTAACATAATAACCATAACCGAATCTTAATACAATAAAGGGCCGGCCTTGGTGCCTTAGACCCTGTTGATATAGTGAGGATAACTCACCTCGAAACTGCCGGCTGAAAAGATAAGACCCCGCTGCTCCGAACTCTGGCACGAACTCCTCCACTAAACATCAAAACATACAACTCAATAAATACCCTTAATTACCAAAATACCCCTGGAAGACAACTGGTCAACCTTGGACGAGCCAAGGTCAACCCCTGACTGACCCTACTCGCCGAGTCATCCCGATGACTCGCCGAGCCCTTATGCTCAGAACTTCCCTCAATTAGCGACCTAACTCACCGAGTCACCCCAAGACTCGCCGAGTCCAACAACTCTGAGTCCACTCGCACCCAACTCACCGAGTCATCCCTTGACTCACCGATTCATCGACTCAACCAGAAATATTGGGACTCCCTCGACAAGACTCGCCGAGTCCAAATAGACTCATCGAGTCCAAGGCCATCTTCAACCTACTCGCCGAGTTGTTCTTCCAACTCGTCGAGTCCCAGGCCATCTTCAAGCAACTCGTCGAGTCCACCCATGTGACTCGTCGAGTACCACCGTTCTGAATCCATACAGAAGCATCTCAGGCCATGCAATTGATCCAAAACATAGATCCAACCTCCTACAATCCATCCATCATGTAAAGTGGCAAACTTTACGTGAATCTAACGAGATCTAAGCCATACTCACCTTAAAACCAAGGTTTGGGACATGGTGGCTCCACCAAGCACTCAAACACAGGAACTTTAATGCACTCTAGGCCTTCAATATTCCAGATCTGAGGTAGCAACTTCAGATCTATCCTCCAAACTCCAAAACATTCCAAGACATACTCCCACAAACCCCAAAATGATGAAACTAGGAATGCACAGCCTAAGGACGAAGATATTACCTCCAAAAGATGCCTCAATAGCAGCCAAACTCGAATCCAAGCAAAGCCCTTTGATCCAAGCCACTTCTCCTTCAAGATCTCTTCAAACCACACCTCTCCAAGCTCTAATTTGCTCCACAAATGATCTCTCCATGTATTTAGGGTTTCTGGAACTCAAGGGGGGAATAAGGGAGGCTGTGGAGGAGTATAATGTTCTTTATATAGGGCTCAACCCCGGAAATTAGGGTTTTCTCCATACAACACCTACTCGCCGAGTCCATCCCATGGACTCGCCGAGTATGCCACTTGACACGCAACCAAAACCACGACCTGACTCGCCGAGTCATCCATGGACTCGCCGAGTCATCCTCTAAAACTTACACTTTCAGCCCTTCAACTCTACTCTTGCGATTCCGGGATGTTACAATTCTCCCCCACTTAAATTAGGCTTTGTCCTCGAAGCCTTCGACATTTCATCTTCAAATTACCTCCCACGACGCGCCACTTGACCTTGACCGAACCAAGTCTCTCAAGGTACAACCATAGAACTAGAAGCTCACTTTCTCCTTCCATACGGTGTCCCCACCACCTACTCAACCTGGGCACCAACTGTACCCTCCGATAACCACACTCAACAACCGAGAATTACCCATGATGCTTTACTGCTCCAATTCTCATCCTTCACTTGACTCATGTGGCTATAATGCCTCGAACCATCGGATCCCCGATCCGAATTCCACTCTATCCATCCCATGACGACCGAAAGACCCATTCTTCCATTTCGGAGCAACTCCCCCGAGTTCTCCTCTCGCAATCACACACTCATGCTGATCTAGCTCTAGCACCCTCAGGTTTGGAAAAACTGATACACTGATGATATCCTCGAACATCCTTCCAGGATGAACTGCTAAAACGTAGCCAAAACCCTGATCAGAATCACACTGAGAGTCTAAGACTCTTTCTCTGTATCCCTTCCGAATCCCTCTCCCTGGCTCTACATCACGGTATTCCCTCCGCGCCCAAAGCAACATATCAAGTCGAATGAGCTTTTATTCCACCGCCGCAACACACTACTCAAGGACCATCGACGGACCACTCCAATCATAACTCTACACTGCCGCTTTCACTTCCATGAATTCGCACTCCCTTGGGATTTCATTCCTCCCTCTTTCCTTACCAAGGAACCGCTTGTCCGCCCAGTCACCATGACAGGCACCATGGTGCTCATCCCACACTACATTACCTCTTTAAAGCGTACCCAACATCTATGCATCACCACTACTCTGACTCCCATCACAGGGACTCTCAAGCCCATGCACTACCTTCACTGCTCAAGATTGCTACCCGGGGCCAGACCTCCCAATGTAATCACACTGCAACATACGCAACCCATAACCTCAATCCGATCCAACAATACTCGCAGAGTCTTCAGCATGACTGGACCGCCTCCCCAGGCCTTCAACCAATCTGGACCACTCTCAGAACCTTCAGCCAATCTGACTGGACCGTCCTCCGAGCCTTCGGTCTGACTGATACGCCTACCGGCTTACAGTCTATCCGGATCGCTCAACTAGCATTCATCACTCCGAACCATCCCTTCGGGAAATCCTCCCGTGCATACCGTTCTAGCCCTCTAGGGGTTCCGAACTCTATCTCCATCATACATGCTCGATCCCGGCCTGCTCCCATGCCTTCCTCAATCAACTGCTCTAGGTCTGTATTCCGCCCCGCACGCCTGTTACTCACTCATACGAGCCTGCTCTCGACTGATAGAAATACCGCTGAATTTCCCCAAGCAGCTAAACAACCTCTCAGGCCCAACGATCATCCGGAGAATTTTCAATTCTCCCCCACTTAAGACACTGACGGATAGTCACCGGTTGCCATCACCGATCTCCCCAAGCAACCTTGCAGGAATCAACACATGCACTCAAAAATGCTTTTCACCAGCACCAACAACTTTCATACAATCATGTTCCCATGCTGCACAACCTGCTCGAAAGGAACCCAATCTTCAACTATCAATTCCTCAGACTACAGAATCTAACTGGCCTTCAAACCAACGCCGCATCCGCCACCAATCCTCACAAAGATAATCAACGATAGTTCGAAGTACAAATCCATAACCATAACGATCCTTCAGGGAACAAAAGATGCTAAAACGAAATCTCGATCACAACTCGCCAGACCCTCAAGGAACAACGGATACCACACGAAAACCCGAAACGCAATTCAACGAAACCAACAGATAACAATACTCCACAACAATCATAAATAATCAAAACATCAGAAAGAAACATACCCGCAGCAGCAAGCTGAAAAACACGACCCTAAGCCCTTGGGGGCTCAGCTCCACCCTGATCTCCACCTGTGATCCTCAACGTAGCCGGTGCTGGAGCCTGCACCGGCCCTGTAGCAAGCCGTGGACAGTTGACCTTCAAATGTCCAACCTGATGACAATGATAGCATATCCTCAAATCCCGAACCGGCACTGACTGCCGATAATCCCTCGCATAGTGTCCCTCCTTTCCGCACTTGCGGCATGCTCCACCGGACCGACAAACCCCGGCATGACCCCTTCCACACTTTCCATAGATGTGGCCACCCTGATCTCCCATCCTAGAATCAACGGTCTTAGACCGTTTCGTCGCCGGCTGCGACTGAACCGGAGCTTGCCTCAGCTCACGCATCTGTAACTCAATCTCTAACTCACGCCGCCTGGCGGCCTCCTGCAACTCCAGCAAAGTCTCGCACCTCTGCGTAGACACAAACTGTCTGATGTCTCTCTTTAGCATACTCAGATATCGGGACATCTGAGCCTGCTCCGAAGCGAACTCAGGGCAAAACATTGCCCTCTCAGTAAACATCCTGGTGATTTCCGTCACCGATTCCAAATCCTGTTTCAGCTCCAAGAACTCCTGAGTCAACCTCTCCCTCTCGACCTGCGGAACATAACGAGTGCTGAACATCTCCCTGAACCGATCCCATGAAATCGCAGCCCTCTGCGCCTCCGAGTACGACCCTGTGGTCAATCTCCACCAATTCTTTGCTCCGAGCCTCAACAGGTTCAAAGCACACCTCACCCTCTGATCAGCAGGGCATGAACACGTGAAGAAACATCCCTCCACATCTGATAACCATCTCATAGCAACGATCGGATCTTGAACTCCATCAAAAGTGGGAGGCTTCGTATTATCGAAGTCCCGATACTGAAAACCTCTACTAGCTCCTCCCCCTGCCGCTGCTACAGCTGCTGTAGCCGCCGCGGCAGCCGTCTCCGTGAGAGCCGCATAGCGCTCATCAAAATACTCCACCATGGCGGTCTTGATCGACCCAAACAACTCTGGCAGCTCAGCCCGAAACAATGCAGCAACCTCATCATGCAAGATCTCACGAATCCTCGCATCCAACTCATGCGTACTCATCTGGCTGACAACCTTGGGTTGTACAGACCCACCCGGAACTCCCTCTCCGGCTCCTGATCCTGACCTGGATCCACTCCCAGCGTGCCCTGAAATCTCCATACTGAAAATAAAACACCAAATCTCAGACATATTCCACTATCCTGGGAACCGGCTCTCATCCCAACCCTAGAGGTCATGGTTTCCCTGATACGCGTATGAGTCCGTGATTTCAGTAGTACGGGGCCATACTACCTTCCACACCAACCCATATTTGTATGAAGTACTCCCACAACACCCTAGCGACACACATAACATCGCTCTATCCTCACAACTAGAGGAACACTAGAAATCTCTCACAAGGAACCCTAGGCTAGCAGGCATCATAAATCAGGCAACTCATCAATAAATCCTGAAGATCCCTAGCCTAACTCTAGCATGCTGTTCTATTAAAGCTCAATAAAACAATTGCCATGTATGGTAATTTGGGGTTACTTACTGGCTCCGGCTGATCGTACCTCCGCGTCCTCCTTTACTTATTTTGAAAACCATTTTAAATTCTCTTTTTGAAAGCTCTCCTCAATTTGAGACTGGAGTCACACAAATGTTCCTCCAATTCACTCAAACCAAGGCTCTGATACCAACTTGTAACATCCGAAAAATACAACCAATTTAAATTTTTCAAAACAACCTGATTTTCATTAAAATGTTTACAAAAAGGGTTTTCAATACAAGTCATTAGAGTATTCCCAGAATCACATTGCTACAAAATCATGAGGAGCGGTACGATCGCGCCTTCGCCTTGCCACAGTCTCCTGAAGAACCTGAAAAACATTAAACCACAACTGTAAGCCCGAAAGCTTAGTGAGATACCCCCAAAATACCAACCACGCATACGCCCTTCCAGGCTACGACCTTCCGGTCCAAAACATATAAAACATACATAACATAACAGAACATAGAACAACCATGCATATCGGGTCTACCGTGTGACTGGTCCGCCGTATCGGGCCTTCAGTCCAACGGATCCATCCTCCGGGTCTAGTCATGTCCTTCGAGTCTACAGTGGGGTTGGTCCGCCCGCATCGGGCCTTCAACCCACCTGGTCCACTGTCTGAGTCTACAGTGTGACTGGTCCGCCCGCATCGGGCCTTCAGTCGGCCTGGTCCACTCTCCGAGCCTCGGCACGTCTGGTCCGCTCTCGTGGGGCCTACAGCCTATCCGGACCGCTCGTTGGGCCTTCGGAACAACCGGTCCGCCCTGGGTATCTTGGCCTACAGCACAAAGCAGGACCCGCCTCAACCCATCCCCAGTCCAAACAACCATGTGCACAAAACATACACTCATATAACAGTCGTAGTCAACAAACCGAACAAGCAGATCACATAGCATATCATTACCCTAACCGGGTTACCGACCTAACCGGTCACTAGCATAGCATCACTCTGTATATCGGGAAAACTGACCCTAGCAAGGCCTCCTAGCATGTACCATCCTAGCTACCAGGATGCAGACACATCAAACAGTAACATAATAACCATAACCGAATCTTAATACAATAAAGGGCCAGCCTTGGTGCCTTAGACCCTGTTGATATAGTGAGGATAACTCACCTCGAAACTGCCGGCTGAAAAGATAAGACCCCGCTGCTCCGAACTCTGGCACGAACTCCTCCACTAAACATCAAAACATACAACTCAATAAATACCCTTAATTACCAAAATACCCCTGGAAGACAACTGGTCAACCTTGGACGAGCCAAGGTCAACCCCTGACTGACCCTACTCGCCGAGTCATCCCGATGACTCGCCGAGTCCTTATGCTCAGAACTTCCCTCAATTAGCGACCCAACTCGCCGAGTCACCCCAAGACTCGCCGAGTCCAACAACTCTGACTCCACTCGCACCCAACTCACCGAGTCATCCCTTGACTCACCGATTCATCGACTCAACCAGAAATATTGGGACTCCCTCGACAAGACTCGCCGAGTCCAAATGGACTTATCGAGTCCAAGGCCATCTTCAACCTACTCGCCGAGTTGTTCTTCCAACTCGTCGAGTCCCAGGCCATCTTCAAGCAACTCGTCGAGTCCACCCATGTGACTCGTCGAGTACCACCGTTCTGAATCCATACAGAAGCATCTCAGGCCATGCAATTGATCCAAAACATAGATCCAACCTCCTATAATCCATCCATCACGTAAAGTGGCAAACTTTACGTGAATCTAACGAGATCTAAGCCATACTCACCTTAAAACCAAGGTTTGGGACATGGTGGCTCCACCAAGCACTCAAACACAGGAACTTTAATGCACTCTAGGCCTTCAATATTCCAGATCTGAGGTAGCAACCTCAGATCTATCCTCCAAACTCCAAAACATTCCAAGACATACTCCCACAAACCCCAAAATGATGAAACTAGGAATGCACAGCCTAAGGACGAAGATATTACCTCCAAAAGATGCCTCAATAGCAGCCAAACTCGAATCCAAGCAAAGCCCTTTGATCCAAGCCACTTCTCCTTCAAGATCTCTTCAAACCACACCTCTCCAAGCTCTAATTTGCTCCACAAATGATCTCTCCACGTATTTAGGGTTTCTGGAACTCAAGGGGGGAATAAGGGAGGCTGTGGAGGAGTATAATGTTCTTTATATAGGGCTCAACCCCGGAAATGAGGGTTTTCTCCATACACCACCTACTCGCCGAGTCCATCCCATGGACTCGCCGAGTAGGCCACTTGACACGCGACCAAAACCGCGACCTGACTCGCCGAGTCATCCATGGACTCGCCGAGTCATCCTCTAAAACTTACAGTCGTCGTGTTAGTAGTTTCGGATTGTTATTGGTTCGAGACCGAACCAATTCGTTTGACAACGACTTTTGGTATTGTAATGTATTGTATTTCGTCGATAGGCGTGGTACCATCATTTGGTCAAACTGCATGTATTGAACTAGCCTTGAGAATTTTCAGTTTTCAGTCCCTCCTTATTTGTAAAATTTACCCTTTTCACCCCTTTATTTAAAAACTTTCCGGTTTGGTTCTTAAATCAATTTTCTTGACATTTTAACACCAAAAATGATTGAAATAAGTATTTTCCAGCATATTTTTCATAGAAAACAGCTTAAGTCCTTGAAATTGCAGTTTTCTCGGTTATAACCCCTCTTTTTCGCAATTTTTACATTTTTGGCCCAATTTGGAAAATCTTTGCAACTTTGGTCTTTTTTAAATTTGCAAAGCATTTTAAACCTTTGAAAAGTACATGGAACACTTATAGTCCACTGTTTTACAGAAAAATGCAGTTTTGGTCCTCCAAATTAGAAAATTTCGCATATTGGGCCTCATTGGGCTGAAAATGTCATATTTAGCCCAATAAGCTTGGAATTGATGTTTTTAACCCTTCAAATAGCACATTTTCAGAAAATGCATTATGTAAACTGTTTTGACTCATCTCACCCATCAGATTTCGAAATATTTCATTTTAGACCCTTCAACTTTGTATTTTTAACATTTTATGTCAAAAAAATGAGTTTTTAGCCCAAAATAAGTGTTGTCAAGCCATTTGGCTATTTTTCTTAGTATACTTTGCATGTAATAGTATATTTTATGCTAGAATAAAACATATATCTCGGTTTTTAGCATTTCATCACTAGATCTAGCATCAAAATCATACAAAACACACATACAAGCATAGAAATCAACCACAACATACACATAATGATGGATCTACACCTTTTCTTGTATTCTCCCCCACAAAAACTTATAAAAACCGAAAATAAGGGGGTATGAAACTCACCTTTGGGTGTTGATTCGGTTTTTGAAGAAAGGATGGAAGAAAAGTTGGTGATTTTCGACCCTAGCACCCCTTGTTGAGGATCTCGAGTTTATGGAGTTCTAAGACACAAGTTCATGATTTCATGAGAGTTAAGAAGAGGTTTTTGGATATAAGAAGAAGTCTAAAGTGTGGATCCAAGCTTCAACTTACCTAGATGATGATCTTTGTGGAAGAACTCCCTTGAATTCCTCTTGGATCTTCGAAAATTTGGAGAGAAATGGAGAGAGCTCTTTGAGAGAAAAGATGAGTGAAATGTTTGTGTGTGTGTTTGGGATTCGGCCGAGAGTGAGGGAGAGGAAGAAGTGAGGTGATCTTTGAAGTGATACTTGCATGGAAAAATGAGATACAATGCATGGATGTCCTTTGGGTATTAGTGAGGTGGCATCCAAAGTCAACACTTCCATTTCTCTTTGGGTTTGGGCCTTGGGCCGAGAATTGGAAAGGGAGAAGAAAAATTTGGGCTTTTTCCCCTTAAGCCCAAAATTAGAGTTAGTTAGGGTGTGTTTTATACCTAAAAGAATGTGGTAGGATTTTCATATTTTTATTGGACTAGTTTAGGTTATTCATGTATCAAGGCTTTTAGTTCATTTCATTCTAGGTCCAACATGACCTAAAATGTTGAATAAAATAAATGTGGGTCCAATTTGAATCCAATTAGGGTTCTAAACCCAAGATAGTTCTAGTCCCAAAATGGACCTAATTAAGAACTTCTAGTGTTCCCAATTGTTTGATGACTATTTGTAGTATTTGTATGATGTATTTGATTGAAGTTTTTGATTCACATAAGCTTGAATGTATAGATTACATGACACAAAATTTCCAGTTGTGACATCATCCCCCCGTTAGAGGGAATTTCGTCCCGAAATTCTGTTCGAAAGCTAGATTTGAGAATGCTAGAATAGGTGAGGGTACTTTTGCTTCATTTGATCTTCGCGTTCCCAAGTGAATTCTGGCCCACGCTTTGCGTTCTACTGTACTTTCACAATCGGGATGCGACTCTGCTTAGTACGCTTCACCTCCCTGTCCATGATTTCAATTGGTTCCTCAACGAATAGGAGTTTCTCATTGATTTCGATTTCGTTAAGAGGAATGACGAGTGTTTCATCTGAGAGACACTTCTTCAGATTAGAGACGTGAAACACGGGGTGTACTCCGTTTAGCTCTGCGGGTAGTTGCAGTCTGTATGCTACTGGGCCAATTCGGGCGACGATTTCGAAAGGTCCAACGTATCGCGGATTTAGTTTTCCCCGTTTTCCGAAACGTATAACCTCTTTCCAGGGCGAGACTTTTAACAGTACTCGGTCACCGACCTGAAATTCTAAGGGCTTCCGCCGTTTGTCAGCGTAGCTCTTTTGTCGGTCGCGCGATGCTTGCAGTCGAGCTCTGATTTGAATGATCTTTTCCGTGGTTTCACGGATGATCTCTGGTCCCGTTAGTGTTTTGTCCGACGTATGGGTCTTTGCTAGCTGGGTGTCACCTACTTCAGCCCAACATAGCGGTGATCTACATTTACGCCTGTACAATGCTTCGAAAGGAGCCACCTTGATGCTCGAATGGTAACTATTGTTGTATGAGAACTCGATTAAGGGTAGGTGGGTATCCCAAGACTTTCCAAAGTCTATCACGCATGCGCGGAGCATATCTTCGAGCGTTTGGATGGTTCGCTCGCTTTGACCATCCGTTTGTGGATGATAAGCGGTGCTCATATCGAGGTTTGTTCCCATCGCCTTATGGAGTGATTGCCAAAATCGGGACGTGAACCTACTGTCCCTATCCGAGATGATAGATGTTGGTATTCCGTGGAGTCTCACGATCTCTCGAATGTATAAACGCATCAATCTCTCCATCTTGTATGATTCTTTAATTGGCAGGAAATGGGCAGATTTCGTTAGTCGGTCGATTATTACCCATATAGTGTCTAATCCATCCGACGTTTTGGGTAGCTTGGTCACGAAATCCATAGAAATCCCCTCCCATTTCCACTCAGGGATTGCTGGTTGTTGTAACAATCCTGAGGGTTTTTGGTATTCCACTTTTACTTTGGCGCACGTAAGGCACTTACTGACGTAGGTCGCGATTTCCGCCTTCATGTTAGGCCACCAATAGCGTTGCTTAATATCCAAATACATCTTATCGGAACCGGGATGAATGGAGTATCGCGTCTTGTGGGCTTCCTTCATGACAATATCTCTAAACCCTCCAAATTTAGGGACCCAAATACGGTTCATGAAATAGTATACTCCATTCTCCCTTGCCTCCAGGTTCTTTTCCATTCCGCGTAATACTTTGCTTGCTCTATTTTCTGTCTTCATGGCCTCTGACTGGGCTACTGCAATTTGAGTGGCCAGGTGTGATTGAATGGTTATCGAGAGAGTTTTCGTATAACGATTAGAGTACTCCTTCCGACTTAATGCATCAGCTACCACGTTGGCCTTGCCTGGGTGACACTTAATCTCACACTCATAATCATTTAGCAACTCAACCCATCTTCGTTGCCTCATGTTTAACTCCTTTTGGTTCAAGATGTGTTGGAGACTCTTGTGATCCGTGAAGATGGTGCACTTTGTACCATAAAGGTAATGCCTCCAAATTTTTAGGGCAAAGACTACAGCTCCCAACTCTAGGTCATGGGTCGTGTAGTTTACTTCATGCGTCTTTAGCTGGCGGGATGCATAGGCTATCACTCTCCCACGTTGCATGAGAACGCAACCTAAACCTTGATTTGACGCGTCGCAGTAGACTACAAAGTCTTCCGTTCCTTCAGGCAGAGATAGTACAGGTGCGCTACAGAGAGCTTGTTTCAAGGTTCGAAACGTGATCTCTTGTTTGTGTGTCCATTTGAATGGTACGCCCTTTTGCGTAAGCGAGGTAAGTGGCTTGGCGATCTTAGAGAAGTTTTGAATGAACCTCCTATAGTAGCCTGCTAATCCCAAGAATTGACAAATTTCTATGGGCGTTGTCGGGATTGCCCATCCTTCTACAGCTTTGACCTTAGAGGGATCCACATGGATTCCATCTTGGCTGACTACGTGACCTAGGAAGTTCACGCTCCGCAGCCAGAACTCACACTTGGAGAGTTTGGCGTAAAGTTTTTTTGATCGTAGAGTTTCTAAGACTTGTCGAAGATGTTGGCCATGCTCTTCCTTGCTTCGAGTATAGACTAGGATGTCATCGATAAAAACAATGACAAAGTTGTCGAGAAACGGTCGGCACATTTGATTCATTAGGTCCATAAATGCGGCAGGGGCATTCGTTAGACCGAAGGGCATTACGACAAATTCATAATGTCCGTAGTGAGTTCGGAAAGAGGTTTTTGGAATATCCTCTTCCCGGACTTTGAGTTGGTGGTATCCGGACCGTAGATCTATTTTAGAAAAATAACTAGCTCCTTGGAGCTGGTCAAATAGGTCATCGATTCGTGGGAGTGGGTAGCGGTTCTTGATTGTGAGTTTATTTAACTCTCGGTAATCGATACACATTCTAAAAGATCCGTCTTTCTTTTTGACAAAGAGCACCGGAGCTCCCCATGGCGAGTAACTAGGTCGTATAAATCCCTTATCCAGAAGTTCGCTGAGTTGGCTGGATAATTCCTGCATTTCGGCAGGAGCCAACCGATAGGGTGATTTAGCGAGAGGAGTTGCTCCTGGAATGAGGTCGATTCGAAACTCCACCTGTCTCTCTGGGGGTACTCCCGGAAGATCTTCAGGAAACACATCCGGAAATTCACATACTACGGGAATGTCTCGAACGTTAACCTCCTCCTTGGTTTTGTCCACCACGTGAGCCAGGAACGCCAGATTGTTCCTTCGTAGATATTTTTGTGCTTTGATACACGAAACGAGGCGAAGGTTCATGCTAGATTTGTCTCTGTAAATTACTAGGGTTTCGTGATTTGGAAGGCAAAGACGGACTGCCTTCTCATGACACATAATTTCAGCATGGTGGGGGCTTAACCAGTCCATGCCGATGATCACATCGAAGCTCCTAATTGACACTGGCATTAGGTCTATTCGAAAAACATGTTGATTAAGAGTTAGGGTACATCCGGTGTAGATTTCCCCAGTGGATTCGGTTTTCCCATTGGCCATTTCCACCGTATAGGCTTCATTTAGCTTTTGGGGAAGTTGTTTTAATAAGTGCTTAAACTTATTGCTTACGAAACTTCGCTTCGCTCCGGTGTCAAATAAGATGCATGCATATGTGTGGTTTAAGAGAAACGTACCGGTAACAACATAAGGGTCTTGAATAGCCTCACTCTGACCCATGGTCAACATCCTTCCTGTTCCTCCATTTCTTCAATTGTTGTTGTTGGGACAGTCTCGGCGGATGTGTCCAGTCTTCCCGCATCCGTAGCAGGTGTAGCTAGGCCCTGCGCTATTGCCGCTGGCATGGGCGTTGTTGTTGTTGCGAGGGTTGTTGTTGTTGATTCCCTGATTTTGGTTATGGGATGGATAAGCCTTGCAGTACTTCGCGGTGTGACCCCTTCGGTTGCAAATGGTGCACTGAAAATCCTTGCATTCTCCATAGTGATGGAAACCGCACTTGTTGCATTTGGGAAGATTACCGGAATAAGGTTTGGAAGCATTTGAAGTGGCTGAGGTTGGAGCATGTGGTGCGGCTGGAACCGATGTGGTAACAGCATTAACCGCCACTGTCTGCTGCTTCTTGGAGGTGTCGGGGCCCTGGCGCCCCTTCCTCTTATTGTTCTTTCCCCTCTTGCCATCTCCTTCCTTCGTCTTCTCAGCCTCCACTGGCTTCTCTCCCTTTTTGTTGTTATGGTCGTACAACCTTTTTGCTAGTCTCTTTGCACTGTCAAATGTTTCGGGGTTTGCAGCTATCACATTCCCTTGAATTGGTAATGTGAGTCCCCAGATGAATCGCTCAATCTTCTTTCCTTCCGAGGTGATCATACCCGGGCACAGCAGAGATAGTTCGCTAAATCTCGATATGTAGGCATCGATATTCGCATTCTACACCGTGAGGTTCCATAGCTCTTGTTCCATCTTCTGTATTTTGCCTCGTGGGCAGTACTCTACCATTAACATTTCTTTCATCTCCGTCCACGGTATAGAGTTGGCTACAGGGAGTGTCATGGATTCTACATGTCCGTTCCACCAGGTGAGTGCTTGATCCACAAAAGTGCAGGCTGCGAACTTCACCTTCATGTGCTCAGGGCAGTCGCATATCTCGAATACCGACTCCACCTTTTCGATCCATCGCTTCAGAGTGATCACTCCTCCAGTGCCATTAAAAGTTCGTGGTTTGGCGTTTGTGAAGTCCTTGTAGGTACATGTCTTGGTGGGTCCTTGATTCATTCCATTGTTTGAACTTCCGGCTCCTTGCCCATTGACTCCTCCATTGTTCCCTTGTTGAATTTGCGCAATCGCTGCAGTGACTACTGCAGATACAGCTGCCTGGAAAGCGGCTGAGTCAACTTCAGGTGGGGTTGGTCCTGGGTTTCCGCGAGTAGGTCGGAGAGGCATCTTTCTGTGACAAAACGGAAAGATGTTGAGGGTATGTGGTTTCGGTGAGGTCGTGATCCTACTGACTAGGTGCATGGTACGAACTTAAACACTACTACCATTTACCAATCAATAATAATATCTCAACACATAGCAATTTGCAATATCGTAATAAAACACGTAAAAATTTATTAATATTATCCGCATTTGATACATGAAAATTTGCTCGTAGGAGCACACATGAGTGATACTAGTTCGACAGCATAACGACTCTATGAGTAGTGTAGTCACTTAAACATAGAGTCGGAGTACATAGCATATTTCCTAATGATCTACTAAGATAAGTCTATCCCTAACCGCGATGAGTTGCGTCCTACTATAACGGTGAAATCATATGTCAAAGTGCTGAGCCAACAGCTGCACCATCTCTGTCATGTCTACTATGACCTCATCCCTCTCAAGCTCTGCTTGCACGGCTCGTGCTTCCATGGCGAACAGTTGTTGCCGTAAGTCGGTAATCACGGCTTCTAGGGAGCGATTCTCCCTCGCGGAGTTCACTGGTGGGACGTGGGGATCCTGTTGCACTTCGCTAACAGGAGATGCGACGTGACCCATGACCAGGGCCTGATCCTCCTCCATGTCATCGTCGGTCTCCTCGAACTCGTAGTCGATGTCCATGTACTCGTCAGCTTCAACGCCGTGGACTCCCTCTTGGTTCCCCTCTGGTTCGTCTTCGAGTACCCCGTGTGTCACAACTAGAAATTCTATATCTTGTAATCACTATACTCAAGTAAATGTTGAAATCAAAAAAACTCAAAAACAAGTATGATGCTTACTCAATGGGAAACTAAACCCCAATTCACTACATCAAACAATTGGAAAACCCTAGAAGTTCTTGTTAAGTCCATTTTGGACTAGAACTTCCTTATTGGATCCAAATGGACCAATAAGCTTCCAATTGGACTATCATGGGCTTAGAACCCTAATTGGGCTCTAATTGGACCCACATCTATTTATTTCAACATTTTGGGCCATGTTGGACCTAGAATGAAATAAATACAAAATTTTGAACCATGATTAACCTAAACTAGCCCAACAAAGTGTAAAAAAAATCATACTATATTTCTTTTGGGACTAAAAACCATCCAACTTAACATCTACATGGGTTAGGACATTAAAGCCCAATTTTTTTTCCTTTCCATTTCAAATTCTCGGCCCAAAAGCACAAAACCAAGAAGGAAGAGTTGACTTAAAGCCTTGCCACCTCACTATTATCCCACATATCTCTATGCATGGACCAACATGCATCTAGGATTGTCAACTCAACTCTCTCTCTTCTCTTCTTCTTGAACTCGGCCGAGAGCAACACCCACACACACACAAAACACTCACAAACTCTCTCTAAATCACTCAAGGCTTCTTTCTTCTTCTCCATCCAAAATCTCGAGATTTAGGAAGCATTCAAGGAAGTTCTTCCACAAAAATCATCATCTAAGGTAAGGTTTTGCTTGGATCTATGACTTGTATTCCTTGTTTTATCAAAAATCTCTTCCTAATCCATGCAAAAATCGTGATCTTGCACTCTAGAAAACCCCATAAACCGAATCAACACCCAAGGTGAGTTTCATACCCCCTTATTTTCGGTTTTTATAAGTTTTTGTGGGGGAGAATACAAGCAAAGGTGTAGATCCATCATTATGTGTATGTTGTGGTTGATTTCTATGCTTATATGTATGTTTTGTATGATTTTGATGATAGATCTAGTATGAAATGCTAAAAACCGAGACATGTATTTTATTATAGCATAAAATATACTACTACATGCAAAGTATACTAAGAAAAATGGCCAAATGGCTTGACAACACTTAATTTGGGCTAAAAACTCATTTTTTTGACATAAAATGTTGAAAATACAAAGTTAAAGGGCCTAAAATGAAATATTTCGAAATCTGATGGGTGAGATGAGTCAAAACAGTTTACATAATGTATTTTCTGAAAATATACTATTTAGAGGGTTAAAAACATAAATTCCAAGCTTATTGGGCTAAATATGACATTTTCGGCCCAATGAGGCCCAATATGCGAAATTTTCTAATTTGGAGGACCAAAACTGCATTTTTCTGTAAAAAAGTGGACTATAAGTGTTCCATGTACTTTTCAAAGGTTTAAAATGCTTTCCAAATTTAAAAAGGACCAAAGTTGCAAAAAATTTCCAAATTGGGTCAAAAATGTAAAAATTGCGAAAAAGAGGGGTTATAACCAAGAAAACTGCAATTTCAAGGACTTAAACTGTTTTCTATGATAAATATGCTGGAAAATACTTATTTCAATAATTTTTGGTGTTAAAAATGTCAAGAAAATTGATTTAAGGACCAAACCGGAAAGTTTTTAAATAAAGGGGTGAAAAGGGTAAATTCTACAATTAAGGAGGGGCTGAAAACAGAAAATCTTCAAGGCTAGTTAATACATGCAATTTGACCAATTGATGGTACCACGCTTGTCGACGAAATACAATACATTACAATACCAAAAGTCGTTGTTAAACGAATTGGTTCGGTCTCGAACCAATAAAAATCCGAAAGCACTAACACGACGACGTTACGACATTACGATTCATAACTAATAATGATGGAGAATTCACTATACATGCGAGTGTGCACAGACGTCTACGCACCATCTTTGGTCCCCAAAAGTGTAAAATCTTGTTCGTTGAGCCTAGCTAGCCCAATGACCTGATCTTAAGGCCCGAAGATCTCTCTCTCTTACGAAGTGTTGGGTTTTACCGATCCGACATAACGTAAAAGGACTTTCAATGGCAAACGTGCTGCTGGTCCCCAAGGGTCCTTCAGTGCTGCTAGTAAAGTCGGTAACTCACGATTGCGGGTTGGGCTTCGGGCCCTTCGCAATTGCATTAGTCTTGAACGACGCGGGGAAATACCGAGGGTTTCGCACCTTCTCTCCTTCCCTCCGGTCGTGGGACTACACAAGTCCGGGAGGATCGAGTTGTGTGAAGAATTACGAGTGGCGCCTAAGGAATCGCTTGTAAGGTTGTCGATTGGACGTTTTCATTAACGTACGTCACAACACTTCACCACCCATTGTATTCTCAATGCCTCCGGAGCTCAACGATTTCCTCTAACGCAACGAAACAACGGTATACAAACTAAGTAATGCAAAGTGATAGGAAAACGTCGGGTTTTCCTAGGGTTTTCAACAATTACAATTATGAATTACCGGTCGAATTTTCACAACTCTTACGCTTACATCTATAGAATTCAAACAAGCATACTCATGGATCAACACATATTTTTACACTATTCTATTTTTAGAAAATATCGGATTTTCTGATGGGTTTCAAACAATACATTGGATTTCAAACACTACTTATGAACTCACCAACATTTCATATGTTGACGTTTTCAAAATACTTGTATTCTCAGGTAACAGATAAGGTGAAGGATGATTTGTACTCTATGATGTTTGCTGTGGTTTAAGTGGTGTTGAACAGTTATTTTGAGAATGTAACGTTTGAACAATGTAACGAATGTAAACGTTATCGGTTGTATTATTCCAAATGTTGGTGATGTTTTATGTTATGTTTCATGTATATGCATTGTGATGGTATTCAATGAGTCACAATAGCCCTCGGACGTTTCCGCCGTCTGGTTCGGGGGTGTGACACCGTGTGCCCCTGGGACTTGGAGGAACTGAATGCCCTGATGCTCTCCCTCCATGAAGACTGGGAGAAAGTATACGAATAAGCTATCACTTTCCTATGATTCTAACGCTATGGCACAAGCTAAACAGACGTTCTCTTTTCAGTGGTAGGGGTATAGTTTTAGGTTCCCTAGAAATCCCGATCTCATCAGGACGTGTGTTAGTTTTACTTTGGAGAGAATGTAGTTGATCAGGCTGCATTCACTCCTTGGTATTACTAAGAACAGTCCTGAATTAACCGAGACACTAGTATTATTTTTGTTTGGTTCGGCGTTATGTTCCTATTCCTAGTGCAAGCAAGGGTGTTTTATTTACTTGTTTTGTTCAGAATTATGTTAGTCCCTATTTTTGGTTTATAGTTGCATATCCATATGTGGCTAGATATGCTAGTTCACTATAAACAAAGCTCTGATACCAACCTGTCACACCCCCGAACCAGACGGCGGAAACATCCGGGGGCTGTCGTGACTCATTGAATACCATCACAATGCATATACATGAAACATAACATTATACATCACCAACATTTGGGATAATACAACCGGTAGCGTTTACATTGTTCAAAACATTACATTCTCAAAAAAAAATAACTGTTTGATACTACTTAAACCACAGCAAAAACGTCATAGAGTACAAATCATCCTTCACCTTATCTGTTACCTGAGAATACAAGTATTTTGAAAACGTCAACATATGAAATGTTGGTGAGTTCATAAGTAGTGTTTGAAATCCAATGTATTGTTTGAAAACCATCATAAAATCCGATATTTTCTAAAAATAGAATAGTGTAAAAATATGTGATGATCCATGAGTATGCTTGTTTGAATTCTACTAGATGTAAGCGTAAGAGTTGTGAAATTCGACCGATAATTCATAATTGTAATTGTTGAAAACCCTAGGAAAACCCGACGTTTTCCTATCACTTTGCTTTACTTAGTTTGTATACCGTTGTTTCGTTGCGTTAGAGGATACCGTTGAGCTCCGGAGGCATTGAGAATACAGTGGGTGGTGAAGTATTGTGACATGCGTTAATGAAAACGTCCAATCGACAACCTTACAAGCGATCCCTTAGGCGTCACTCGTAATTCTTCACACCACTCAATCCTCCAGGACTTGTGTAGTCCCACGACCGGAGGGAAGAAGAGAAGGTGCGAAACCGTCGGTATTTCCCCGCGTCGTTCAAGACCATTGCAATTGCGAAGGGCCCGAAGCCCAACCCGCAATCGTGAGTTACAGACTTTACTAGCAGCACTGAAGGACCCTTGGGGACCAGCAGCATGTTTGCCATTGAAAGTCCTTTTACGTTATGTCGGATCGGTAAAACCCAACACTTCGTAAGAGAGAGGTCTTCGGGCCTTAAGATCAGGTCATTGGGCTAGCTAGGCTCAACAAACAAGATTTTACACTTTTGGGGCCCAAAGATGGTGCGTAGACGTCTGTGCACACTCGTATGTATAGTGATTTCCCAATCGTTATTAGTTATGAATCGTAATGTCGTAATGTCATAGTGTCGTCGTGTAAGTAGTTTCAGATTGTTATTGGTTCGAGACCGAACCAATTCGTTTGACAACGACTTTTGGTATTGTAATGTATTATATTTCGTCGATAGGCGTGGTACCATCATTTGGTCAAATTGCATGTATTGAACTAGCCTTGAGAATTTTCTGTTTTCAGTCCCTCCTTATTTGTAAAATTTACCCTTTTCACCCCTTTATTTAAAAACTTTCCGGTTTGGTTCTTAAATCAATTTTCTTGACATTTTAACACCAAAAATGATTGAAATAAGTATTTTCCAGCATATTTTTCATAGAAAACAGCTTAAGTCCTTGAAATTGCAGTTTTCTCGGTTATAACCCCTCTTTTTCGCAATTTTTACATTTTTGGCCCAATTTGGAAAATCTTTGCAACTTTGGTCCTTTTTAAATTTGAAAAGCATTTTAAACCTTTGAAAAGTACATGGAACACTTATAGTCCACTGTTTTACAGAAAAATGCAGTTTTGGTCCTCCAAATTAGAAAATTTCGCATATTGGGCCTCATTGGGCTGAAAATGTCATATTTAGCCCAATAAGCTTGGAATTGATGTTTTTAACCCTTCAAATAGCACATTTTTAGAAAATGCATTATGTAAACTGTTTTGACTCATCTCACCCATCAGATTTCGAAATATTTCATTTTAGACCCTTCAACTTTGTATTTTTAACATTTTATGTCAAAAAAATGAGTTTTTAGCCCAAAATAAGTGTTGTCAAGCCATTTGGCTATTTTTCTTAGTATACTTTGCATGTAATAGTATATTTTATGCTAGAATAAAACATATATCTCGGTTTTTAGCATTTCATCACTAGATCTAGCATCAAAATCATACAAAACACACATACAAGCATAGAAATCAACCACAACATACACATAATGATGGATCTACACCTTTTCTTGTATTCTCCCCCACAAAAACTTATAAAAACCGAAAATAAGGGGGTATGAAACTCACCTTTGGGTGTTGATTCGGTTTTTGAAGAAAGGATGGAAGAAAACTTGGTGATTTTCGACCCTAGCACCCCTTGTTGAGGATGTCGAGTTTATGGAGTTCTAAGACACATGTTCATGATTTCATGAGAGTTAAGAAGAGGTTTTTGGATATAAGAAGAAGTCTAAAGTGTGGATCCAAGCTTCAACTTACCTAGATGATGATCTTTGTGGAAGAACTCCCTTGAATTCCTCTTGGATCTTCGAAAATTTGGAGAGAAATGGAGAGAGCTCTTTGAGAGAAAAGATGAGTGAAATGTTTGTGTGTGTGTTTGGGATTCGGCCGAGAGTGAGGGAGAGGAAGAAGTGAGGTGATCTTTGAAGTGATACTTGCATGGAAAAATGAGATACAATGCATGGATGTCCTTTGGGTATTAGTGAGGTGGCATCCAAAGTCAACACTTCCATTTCTCTTTGGGTTTGGGCCTTGGGCCGAGAATTGGAAAGGGAGAAGAAAAATTTGGGCTTTTTCCCCTTAAGCCCAAAATTAGAGTTAGTTAGGGTGTGTTTTATACCTAAAAGAATGTGGTAGGATTTTCATATTTTTATTGGACTAGTTTAGGTTATTCATGTATCAAGGCTTTTAGTTCATTTCATTCTAGGTCCAACATGACCTAAAATGTTGAATAAAATAAATGTGGGTCCAATTTGAATCCAATTAGGGTTCTAAACCCAAGATAGTTAAATTGGAAGCTTATTGGCCCATTAGGTCCAATAAGGAAGTTCTAGTCCCAAAATGGACCTAATTAAGAACTTCTAGTGTTCCCAATTGTTTGATGACTATTTGTAGTATTTGTATGATGTATTTGATTGAAGTTTTTGATTCACATAAGCTTGAATGTATAGATTACATGACACAAAATTTCCAGTTGTGACATCAGGTGGGTTGCACCTGATCCTACATCGGCTGGGAAGGAGAACTAAGCATTCCTTATAAGGAGTGTGGATACCTTCCTTGTCACAACGCGTTTTAAAGCCATGAGGGCAGCAGATGCCATAAGAACTCTGCAGTTAAGCGTGCTCGGGCGGGAGTAGTACCGGGATGGGTGACCCCCTGGGAAGTCCTCGTGCCGAGTGGCCCAAAGCGGACAATATTGTGATACGTGCCAGAGGGGGATGTTACAAATGGTATCAGAGCTGGGGCACGGGTCGATGTGTTCGACAGGGACGTCGAACCCTATAATGGGGGGTGAAGGTGGGTTGCACCTGATCCTACATCGGCTGGGAAGGAGAACTAAGCATTCCTTATAAGGAGTGTGGATACTTTCCTTGTCACAACGCGTTTTAAAGCCATGAGGGCAGCAGATCCCATAAGAACTCTGCAGTTAAGCGTGCTCGGGCGGGAGTAGTACCGGGATGGGTGACCCCCTGGGAAGTCCTCGTGCCGAGTGGCCCAAAGCGGACAATATTGTGATACGTGACAGAGAGGGATGTTACATACAACCTTTGGATTTATTTTAAGTAAGAAAACTACCTTACAAACTGGTGACAACCAGGGTTTTTCAACAGAACCGACATCACTTTCTAGTGGTAGCCAGGGTTTTCAAATGTAACACATTTTACTTACTGGTGATTGACCTGGGTTTCGATACAAACGATATTTTACTTATAATGAAAAGAAATCATTTGTACAAATTTAGTGAATAGTTTTCAATACAAAGACATGCCTATGAACTCACCAGCTTTATGCTGATACATTTTCAAAACGCTTGTATTCTGAAGACAACGATAGACAGGTAGCCGTTCCATCTTTTAGAGAAGTTGGAGTTTTTGGAGTCTCATATCTTACTTCTGTTATATACTGATGTGTACAAACTATGTTTTCAAACGAATGTAAATATTCATATTGTAATGTAATGGTTGTGTTTACTTTGATTGCTATTATACGATTGTTGTCATACTATGCATGACGTCATCCATCCCCGAACGTTTTCGCTGTTTGTTTATAAGGTTCGAGGGTGTGACATTTTAACACATTATAAAGATCATTCAAAGAGGAATACTTGAAAGGTTTTTGTGCTGACATTTCTCCATTATTTTAGAAAACCCTTGATCGTAATAAGACTCAATTTAGTCTCCTTCCTTCTGATTAGACTCTCCTAACTCCAGCGGACATTGTTTGCCTGAACTGATTTTTTTTTTCTCGTTTCCTTGATATTTCTCCTTCAATGTATCCTAAATCTCCTTTGAAGTTTTACAACTACACACATAATTGTATACCATTGGTGGAAAGGCACCACGAAGTTCTCGCATACATTTCTTTTCATTTTTCAGCAATTTCTTATCTTGTTCTATAACATTTTGATTATTAGAAGAAGTTCCAATGTTTTATCAATCAGCAGCCGAACGAACATCACCGATTATGGATTTCCAAAGCTCTTCATCAATTCCATTCAAATAGTCCTCCATACGATCAGCCCATTGATCGTAGAACTCAATAATTAACATTGGAATCTTTGCTGAAACACCAAGAAGATGAGAGTAAGATGTCATGGTGTTCATGTGAAAATTCACCATTGTTGTACGAAAGGTTTTTGAAGAAAGCTTCAAAAATCGAGATCTAACAATGAAAATTATCAGAAATTGACAACAAGTACTCGATTTGAACAACAAAATACATAATTGACTCAAAACAAATGGTCTACAAAGATTTTAATATTCAAAAGAGTGGAAAATTTTGAATCTAGAACGAGACTCAAAAAACTTTTGAAATCTAAAGAAAATCAGAGTGAAAACTATGTGATTCCTGGTCTGATACCAATTGTAGTTGTGGTTTAATCGAGTATGATATATGAGATCAGAGTTATGTAATAATTATGAACAAAATATCTAAATAAAGTCTGGTTGGCTCAATTAAGCTTTCTAAAGTACAGAGAATATTTAGAGAATAAAATGTGAATGACGTCCATCTCTAACTCTAGTACTTATCCCATATATATATATATATATATATATATATATATATATATATATATATATATATATATATATATATATATATATATATATATATATATATATATATATTATATTATTTTTAAGACAATTTCTTAAAAAACTAGGGGATAAAATCATGGCCATTAATTATTAGATGGATGGTCTGGATATGTACATGCTGGCAATCCATGAGCCCAAAGAAGTCACGAGTATTTGAATTCCATGTCTTTCTAACGCTAGGTATAAAATCCTAACTATAACATCGCCACCTTCATTTGATGCAGTCGTGTGCTCTCTCCAAAGCCTACACCCAAAAATCTCTCTTTGGTTTACTCTTTCGATCTCCGTTGGTGTCGAATTCGGAACACTCACCACAAACGGTTACCCCTTTCACTCATACTCCACCACCACCTGCATCTGTTTCGTCACCAACCTTCTCCTCCACTCCCATCCACCAAGGTATATTTTTTGTATGTTGGTTTAGTATATGACATTCCTTGCTCACTCTTAATTCTGTTTTATGTGTGTATTCAGAGCAACTGATAGAGATGGAGACTTTTGATTGGAGAATGATGCAGAAGCGCTAAACGGCCACCATTTTTGGCGCTACTCGATCTTGCACACTCACTTTATCTTCGATCGATTTGTATACTCTAAACTCCGTTTTTCTCTTTCTAAAACGCCTCCTAACTACGTGTATCTTTTTGTAAGTACGCGATATCTTTTTTTTTGGTCTTACTATTTACTTCTTTTACCTTCAGCGAGCAAATCAAGAAAAGCCAACTATAGTAAGGTTAGAGGGAAGTTGAGGGTTTTTCTTTCTTTTTGTTGTTCACAATAAGTATCAGTTATGATGTTGTTTTTTATTCTAATATATCTGTTCATCTTCACATTTTTATTATCAAGAGCTACTCAAAAGCAGTAGATCTAAAATCACAGAATGTATGTTTTACCCAAAAACAGTAGATCTAAACACATTTTTGTTACTGGTATATTATAGATTTGTAATCAAAGGTTGATATTTTCTATTTTTATTTGATTTGTTGCAGGTAGCTGGTTTTCCAAGATCTATTTCAGTTTTTTTTACTATTTTTCTAAAGATTTTAATTTTGATTTTACTACAGGAATACATGGTTATAGTTTTTAGATCAGTTTGCTTTTGAAGAATCATTATGTAAATATGTTCTAGAGATTTTAGATCTGATTCTAAATTTTTTAGATATGGTTGAAAATGTACCTCCAAGATTTGGTGACGTTAAAGTTTGTGTTAAACTGTAAGAAGCTACGGTAAAATAAAAAAAAAAGATATATGATATCATTTTGCAAGAAAATTTAATGGATGTTGATTTATTTTGTATTTGGTTGTATGTTTACTTTTTATTACTATGTTCATAAGAAATAGTCAATGTTTTTATTATATTCTATCTGTTTAATTTTTGTTGATAATTTATTTGTAGTGTTTTTACTTGATTTAGATAAAAAGGTTTTTTAGTTTTAAAGGAAAATCATAAAAAAAATTATATTAAAACCTGATTTTAAAGAAAATACAAAACTCTAAGCATAAATGGAGAATTTTTAAACAAAACTTTGCTCTTAAAAAAATTATAGATTGAGGTAATTATTATGAAACCGTTTTATGTTTCTAATTAGTTTTCTGAAAAATGTTTGTAGCACAATTAATTATTGCATGGATATTTTATGAACACATGTAGAATACATATACATGAGGTCCTTATTAATATTTTTATTTTTTTAAACATTAAAAGTTGTCTTATAAGGATGGTACATTTAAATAATAAAAAAAGACCGTCATATCTTTTTTTGACAAGAAGAAAATATATGAAAAACTTAAATTTGGTTTAAAAATGACTGTCAAATATTTGTTTGAAAAAAACAGAAAAAATATAAGACAATACAATTTGGTTCTAAACATTTTCCTCTTTTTACTGACATTTCTAATATTTTATTCCCCGATTTTGTTATTAATTTTATAATTTATATAATAAAATTAATATTTTCTATATTTCAATTGATTATAATATTAGTTTTTATTATTCGGTTGGAATAAATTTAAATATTAAGAAAAAATTAAGTTAGAAACTGGATTTTTATAAAACCATATTAGTTTAATATCCATTTAAAAAAGAGGCCCAAGCTACACATTAGTCAACAGTTTTAAAGTTTTATGGTCTGTTGAATAATTCATTTATCGACTCAAAATTAGAAAGTAACTTTAATTTTAGGGATAATGATTTGAAAGGGTAATGAACTTTCGATTTTTGTCACATTTAGTCACTAAAGTTTTTTTCGTTATCTATTTGCCATTGAACTATTGAAACTGTTCACATTTTACCCTTATGACCGGCAACAGCCGGTCATAAGGGTAAAATGTGAACAGTTTCAATAGTTCAATGGCAAATAGATAACGAAAAAAAGTTTAGTAACTAAATATGAACAAAATCAAAAGTTTGTTTCCCTCTAAAAAGTTCAATGACTAAATGTGAACAAACTTCCTCTTATATTATGTTTTAGCAAATTATTTATTTTTGTTAAATTGTAACAATATTTGTTGATGAAGAAATCTATGAAATAAAAAAAAAAAACAAACAAAACCCTGAAAATATATTTAAAAAAAAAACAAAAAACCAAAACCGAAATACAATACCAATGGTTTGACATTTTCCAAAATAAAAAATCAAAATTTCCAATCTGATTTTGGTTTTACAAAAAAATGAACCATTCTCACTGATGTGAATTATGACCATTGGTTTGGCATGCGAAATTTGTGACATCCCATGACTATGTAGTTACAACATCGTCGAAGTCGTAATTCATAGTAAGGGTTTAGAGTATCATCGCATGAATACGTAGTTACAACATCGCCTAAACTCGTAATTCATCACCTACAGGTTATGGGCCTGCTGGTGTTTCCACTGTGATGTATAGAATAGTTCATGGTCGCCATCTATACTCTGGTAGATGACTACATCGTTACATTGTTGGTTAAGGTTATGGTATCTCTTTTCATCCTACATCACATATTCATCATCATCTATATACCTAATTATCATCACATATCTCTCATCATTTTAGTTCATCACACACCAACTATTTCATCTACCCATGTTTCATCCGTAACATATTTGTAGATATAAAATAAATATACCGTTTAAATCTTTTAAAATATGTATAAAATCGTTCATCCAGCATAGACAGCAAGTATTCAAATAATATGCACACATAGCACGTAATTTATATAAAATACTTCATATCTATGTGTAAGATGAAAGTAACTATATCTACCATAAAAATCCCATAAATGCTTCCTAACTTCGAACCCCAAGGTTTACTCTACAAAAGCTTCATATTCTCGGCTCTCTGAACCTAGAAGGGTCCAGATCTATCACACCAAAAAGCTCAAGATAGCTCTTCCTCTCACTCTACACACTCAAGCTCGCTAAGGTTCTCACTTATGGGAAAGGTAGTGGCAATTGAAGGCCATAAGTGCCTTTAAATATGGCTCGGGCCCAAAGATTTAGGGTTTCTGCCAACAGCGCAGACTCGTCGAGTCGCCTCACCGACTTGTCGAGTCCATTCATTAATCCGAGTCATCAGTTGTGACCTTACTCGATGAGTTGAGGCGTCAATTCGCCGAGTCTCTCTTTTTCACTCAAAAGAAAAATACTTAAATTATGATACCTGGAAATCCGGATGTTGCATTTTGTTTTTTTATTTTATAGATTTCTTCATCAACAAATGTTGCTACAATTAAACAAAAATAAATAATTTTGCTAAAACATAATAAAATAGGAAGTTTGTTCACATTTAGTCATTGAACTTTTTAGAGGGAAACAAACTTTTGATTTTGTTCACATTTAGTCACTAAACTTTTTTTCGTTATCTATTTGCCACTAAACTATTGAAATTGTTCACATTTTACCCTTATGACCGGTAACAGCCGGTCATAAGGGTAAAATGTGAACAGTTTCAATAATTCAATTGTAAATAGATAACGAAAAAAAGTTTAGTGACTAAATGTGACAAAAGTCGAAAGTTCGTTACCCTTTCAAATCATTATCCCTTAATTTTAAAAACGTTAACTATAGTTTTGTTACCAATAATATTCAACATACTCTGTTTTTTTAGATAATAGCTAAAGATTTGAAGCTTTTAACAAAAATGCAAGTTGGTTGTTATTGTGCTTCTTTCCAGTAAATGTAATCATTAAAATCATAATTGGACAATAAATATTGTCCAGAGGAAGTATATTGTAATATTCCTAACCACTCACTATTGTCCATTGCATGTAAAATAAATTTCAATATAAATAATTTAAGAAACTATTAGCCGAAAGATTACAACCCCCATCCTCTTAAAGGAAGAAAACTACTCACAAAAAACAACATATTTGATGCTCGCATTGTAGTACATTCTTCGGAGTATGACATTAACCTGATATAGCCATGTACTTTAACATTTAACCTATAACAACACTTTCATATTTAACCTATAATAACAACATACTTTCATATTTAACCTATAATAGCAACATATTGTTATTTTTAATTGAATTAACATTGTATCATATTTAACCTAAAATATACAACGTATTTCCCATTTAAACTAAATCACAACTTTTATGCTTATCCGGTAACATGTTGAAAAAAAACTTATTGCCACCGAAAACAATTCCTCCTACGAAACTATGAGCCGCCGCCGCTTCGCGCGGGTACTCTACTAGTATATATATATATATATATATATATATATATATATATATATATATATATATATATATATATATATATATATATATATATAGGGATCAAGAAAGCATAAAAAAAATTAAAAGGAATAAGACACTTAAGTTTCGAAACATAATTCCCTTGTAATAAAAAATGTACAAACAAGCTTCGACACTAAAATGGACTAAGGCACATTTCGACACCTCATAATACTTTCGAACTCAACACCAAACTTGCAACCAAGAAGAAATATTCCAAGTGTGCCGCCTCATCATCATCCATTGTGCATATCCATAGGGAAACAATCCACCTGTTTCACTAGATCCCATGGATTATGATGAATCAATCCATATCATGATCGAGTTCATCTATCATCATCCCATATATATCAGTTTCACTCACCAAAATCCCCAACCATAAACTTCGTCTTCGCATTCTTCATAAAGCCTTTAAGCGGATCAAAATCTTGTTAAGATTGTCGATGAAAAAGTTGTTCCCTTGTACAACAACAATTTCCTCAAAGCAATCGACATACCAGAAAACTCCAAGGGTTTTCATGTTCAAGTACCCACATTTGAAGAGTATCAGATGTTTCTCAATGAAATTGGGTATAATGGTGAATTCAAGGCTAAGGAGTTCATGAAGTTCGTTGTTCATGTACTTTGGATTGTTCTGATGCACATAATACTTAAAAGATTATCTGGAAAGTCTGGTGGTATTGTTACCATGAGCAAAGACATATTGTACGTCGTGTACATCATCTATTCTGGAAGAAGCAACATATTTGATTTTACTGAGGTGTTATGGCAAGACTTTTGGAAGTTTTTCATCCAAAGGAAACCAAACGAGATCTCAAGTCCAAGATTCCTAGCTCTGACACTTCAATAGTTGTACAATGAAAGATTAGAATCCACTCCTCTCAATTCTGATCTCAATGAGGAATACTATTCCTTTAAGGCCTTTAAAACTTATGGGTTACCAAACCAATATGCTTTCAGACTTGTCCGTCGCTTCCTACAACATATGTTGGCAGTGGTTCCATCTAACTTAATTTATTTTAAACACGATCTTGAGACTTTGGTTGTGTATGATACTACACAATTTTCCCGAGTCTCAAAGGAACAACCTTCGGATTTGAAAAAAATAGTTTCTACTAGTGGTCGAAAAAAGAAAATAGCTAAACGAAAGGCCTCACCGTCAACAGCTACAGCAAAAAACAGAACCGAAGATAGTGGATCCTCTTAATAGGAAACACATATTGGCATTCAATTTGACTCTAGATCACAGCCAACCCCTCCCGTCCACTCTTCCGAAGTACCCTTTGGAGTTTGAATATTGCATGCACACATTCACAGGGTGTCAGCACATAATCTACCCGCTTCTTCCCAAGAAGATGGTGCTGTTATTGAATATAGTCCGTTGGAGACCCATGTGACACACCCATGAGTTATTTTGGAAATCCCTCTTATTTCTACACATACACAATCTAGGTCCTCTACCACTAATTCTAAGCTTTCCAAAGACGGAGAAGTCCCTCCTACTTCGAAAGCCCCAATCGGTCTGATACCTGGTTTTGTAGTGAGTTTGAAATTAGTATTAAGAATGAAATCAAGAACAGAAAGCTTTATGAACAAAAATGTAAATGAATTTAGTTTGGCTCGTTGATTATGTCTGAGCAAGTACAAAAGAACACGAGAGAGCTAAACATTTACCCTATTTATAGGGTGATACAAACGCATACATTCGACTCCTACAATCGACTCCTACAATTACCCTATTTATAGGGTGATACAAACGCATATAAAAAATACGTAAGGGCTAAACATTTAAGCTTCGACCTCAAAACTGCCCTACATAATACATACATTCGAAATACTTGGCTTCGACATCGGCACTACCCATACCTAAACATACTGCGACACCTTAGTAGATATTTTAAACGTTACAATCTCCTCTTTAGCAAGACCTATCAAACTTATGCCATCATCTTCATGGTCTAGTGAAGTATTGAACGAACCTCCATACACCAAATAATAGTCTATTGGATTTTAGCTTTATCTTCTGTATTATTCTTCTTGCAATTGTTGAGACGAACTTAAAGACTCGTATATTTAGAGTTCGTGTACCTCTCCACATTGCAAAATTAGAATAAAAATTTAGTCATTTTTCCATTCTTGTTCTTTCCAAGAAAAACAACCCCTAATGGTTTATGAACATTCTCCCCCATCAACATAATCTTTGATATTAATATTTCCTTTCAGCATAAACTGAGGAACTGTCAAAGTCCTATTCACCGCCATTGCAAGGTGGGTATCTGTTGCTGCCAAGAAATCATAGTAATTATCTATGAATACTTTGATATGAGGAAACCCTATCAAGAAATCATCCTTGTTGTTTTCCTAAAGCATTGACACATCAACATTGCTTAGAATCTTTGTCACATTGATCAGCTCATTCAAGTTCATTATTGCGAAGTCTGCAACCAAGAAGTCACATTCAACATTATTCGCATTGACCACATAATAGCAAAAATTCTGCAATAAACCATTGAACAAACACTCTCTTGAAATGTTCAACATGTTAATAACCTTGACTGAATACCAAACTTCATTTTCATTCTTCCCAAAACACATGGAATCTCATCTTTAATCTCTTATACTCATCTTTCTCTTCGAATTGATCGACCAACTGATACTAAGAAAAAACAAACATCAGTTGATTTATTGGAAAATCCAGTTGATTAAAGTAAGAGTTTTCAATATCATAAATTTTCTTTGGAAACTTTCTAAAATTATGCATCTTCCCTGATGAAACGAATTGTTCAATTGTCTCAAAACATGAATGCTTATTGGTATGACCCTTGTTTAAACCTCGTGGATCATATTCTCCTTGTCTCATAATATTGTTTATCTGTCGTTGCCTTTCAATTTCCTTATCCACATTTCACTTGTTCTCTTCTTCATAAATAACTTTCTCAATACACTTTCCCTTGTCACCCTTATTATCTTTTGCAGGAGGTGGTTTTGAACTTGAATTTGATCCCCCAACACTCTCGCCAATAA
The DNA here is from genome assembly GCF_052625555.1 of Lactuca saligna. Taxonomy (NCBI): domain Eukaryota; kingdom Viridiplantae; phylum Streptophyta; class Magnoliopsida; order Asterales; family Asteraceae; genus Lactuca; species Lactuca saligna. The sequence continues at coordinate 111,730,299 of NC_136419.1, forward strand.
ATATCCATTTTGTTATCAGCCTCGATGTTGTAGTTATAGAAGTAGTAGTCATTGAAACTGGAAGTGATGTTGAAATTTGAGTTGATATCACCTTCCCTACGACTTTACACTAATCAATTACTTTCGAAGGGCCAACACCTCCCCCCCCCCTTTCACCAAATGTTTCGCATGTAGGGCATTTTTTGGCAACAGAAGCACCAACTTAAGAAGAAGATCAAGCTTTACCTTGACATTCTTTTTAATAAAAGAAATAATCTTCGTGATAGATTCCTGAGAGAGAAAAGATTAATGAGAAAGCTCAATCTTCGATATGTCTTTGCATCAAGCTTTTCAAACATTTTAGAATCTTGTCATGTCTTGGCATCAAGCTTGGTTGAGAACGAAGTGTTATACTCCACAAGTTTCGTGATCGCATCAGCAATAACATCAACCTTGACATGAAGAATGGAGTAATTCTTATCAATTTTTTCACCACTTTTGTCATTTCTAACTTCAACTTAGCAACTTTGAGGTTTGCAGATTCCACCACCTTTTTGACTTGCTCAAAAAAATCTCATAATGTTATATTGTAACATCACATAGTTTTGTAACCTCATATTTATAATTTCGAGCATGATTATTGAATGCTCTTCATGTTTCCTCTCAATATGCTCCATATCAATCTTTAAATTATTCTCGTGTGATTTCAGCAGAATATCCACTTCAACACACGAAACAATGCTTCTTCCTCCTATAGCTGCTTGAATTTGTAACAAGGAATTCAACTTGAGATTGAGAATCTAATTTTTTTCCTAACATGATTATGTTATTTGGATTATTATCTTCTTCAGGATCTAATTGAATTTCTAAAAAAGAAAACATGACATCATCATCATCACCAGGCCCATCTTCGGGAATTTTCTTTTCGTCTTCAGTGGATTGAGAAGAGAAAAGAGTTGTGATTTGTTCATGCATGATGTTCAAAAAAGTGGGTGAGATGGTAGAAGCAGGTAGTGTAGATGGGATTGGAGAAGAAAATGGTGGTAAACAAGTTGAAGTATCAATGAGGGTGGTTTCAATGGTAGAGGAAATAATAATTGTGGTATGGACAAAAGATGTTTCAATGGAATATGTACCATGGTGACACAAGATGTTTCAACGGAAGATGTACCATGGGCTTCGCTATGCATCATCCCTTCAACCATAGTTAGATTTATGTCCATATCATATATGTGCACAGGGAGGCCTGAGGTTTCAATCTCCTCTGTAACTGACTTAGTTTGCGAAAGCTCAGGTGGTGTGACACCTGCCTTCGTAAACTGACTTAGTTTGCGAAACCTCAGGTGGTGTGACACCTGCCTTCGTAGGGATGGTAGTAGATGGAGATTCATCTAAATTAGTGATTGTATCCATAGGAGATACATGTACATGGCCACAAAGACTTCTATTTTCCTAGAAAGTATACTTAAATAGAGAGTCCCTTTGAGGTGTCTCGAATCCAAATCTAATTTCTTCATGACGAACAAGTTTCCTTTCACTTCCACTATCAAGATCAATTTCGACGACAACTTTGTCAAGTGGATCAACCACTTGTCTCTTCTTCCTTTTGATCTTCTTGACCAGTTCGTAAGCTTTGTATTTCTTTGAGGCATGTGATATAGGATATAGAACATCACGAATATGCACATCCCTTCTGTTAAGTTGGGGTTTACGTATTTTGTTTATCCCCTTTGATATAGATACCTCTTTAGGCGAAGATAAGGGCTCAATAGGAAGTTCTTTATTGATTGGCCTTTCTTGAGAATGATGAGGTCGATGAGCAGGCTTCTTTGATTATTTAAGAATACCTGTCTTTGATGGAATAAACTAGTTGGAAACTTCTTTTTCAACATTTACATGAACCAATTTTGTAACCTACTTATCTACTTGCTCAAGAACATTTGGTGGTTGATCATGATTCTTTGGTTTCTTTAAAGCTTTAGCAGCCTTCGATGTGCCTTCAACCCCCTTTAGCTATAAAACGCCAACATGAAAATTTGGGTTAACAGTTGTCAAATATTGAAAAAAAATTAGATTGGTAGGAACAGTTTTTTGTAACATAGCATCCGGAATTCTAGCCGCACTTGGAAACTAAATTATATCATCAGTAAAAAAATTTGGAGTTTGATACGTCGAAAAATCTACCTTTGCATCCTCTGATGGTACCAAAATTCCTTCTTAATTAGGCTCCAGTGTCGTGCATAAGATACACCATTTGTGACATTTGTATTAGAAATCCCTATACTAAATTCTTCCAATAATTGACTGACATAATCGACATTCAGATCATATTAAAGACCTGTTATCCTTACATACACTTACAACTTTGATTTATCAAGCCCTATACTATGACCAATCAAGCATCATAGAAAACCACCAAATAAGAAATTTTCAGACACAAGGCGAGGTAGACTTTCGGAAATGGCGAATTCAAGTAAGAGGTGGTTGGTTACCCATCTCATTGAACATGTAAACAGTCTGCTCATCCGTTACTTCATAAAACAAACTTGTATAAGGAAGCTTCATGATTTGAGCAAACTGTCACTTGGTAATCTTGTATATTTTGTCGTCGTTCACTTGGAATGTAACCACTTTTGAAAAAAAATTACACATTGCTATTGATCCGGCCACTGATAACCAAGTCATGGGTATAAAGAATAAAGAAGACATAACAGTTGGAAAACCAGAGTGATTTAGGGAAACAATCAACATTTGTACCTATTCTGGATACTTTGTAACATTTGATTGTACACGAAAATTCAAGCTTTGAATCTTCATGAATGTTTGAGAAGTTGCTTCTTTATTAGTGGTGTTCGATGGATCAACATGACCAGTTGGTGTCGCCATTGTTAGGGTTTGTGAGAATTGTCAAAACATGATTATCTTGAAAGAATATTTAGGAAAATTTGACTAGAACACATAAAGTCTACAAATTAGACCACTAAATTCATTCCATAATGAACATAGAATTTAAATTTGAACCACTAACCAATGTGATTCTATCATATGTTGCTTTGTTTAGTGGGTCGATTTCCGAAAAATTCGCAACATCAGAAAAAGTGATCATCATAATTTCCTAAAAACCCATGAAAAACTGAACCGCCACATCCGTTGAACGTTTCATTGATCCCAATGAGATAAGAACGGTCAGTAGTTTTGAAATGTTATTAAGAGAACATTTGGACTTCGCTATAAGGTAAGGCTCATTTGCTTTTGGGATTAGAAATCAAATCATATGCCAAACTTTGCGAAATCTAGGTTTGAGGTTGTATTAGCTACAACCTCGAGGATTCCAGTGCAAATGAGTGCCAAAGAAATAGTGGGAACCAAATTTTTTAAAAAAATGTGTAGAGTGACATAAAAAATTGGTGTAAAAGTAGATGGATCCTATAAAAAGAGCACTTCATTCAACATCAAGACAGATGATAAACTTCTTGTGTCGTTTCCCGTGAAGTATAATCAAATACTCATCAATGAGTATCGAAGGGCCTCTTTTTGCACATGCTTCAAAGGTAGGCAAATTTGTTCAAGACTACAACTTAACATAAGTGTGGGTTGAATGAAAAAAATTACTTATATGACCAGTGTAGTGAGGAACAAGTGAGGGTGAGTAAAGTATCGCAGTGATGAGTATTCGAACAGATATTCAGATGAAACTAGTATTGCAAAAATATAACAGTCGGGTCCTATTCGGCAAAAATGTATTGCGGAAAGAACACTTTGTCAAAATCACGCATAACGAAAGGAATACAATTTTGAATATCAAAATTTGTTATAGAAATAAATGTTAAGTTAAAATCTTTAACATAAAGTTCATCACTAATTCCTTAGAAGTTAGGTTTGTACCAGAGATGTCGAGGATATGCAGTGATGTTTGTGATCGTGAAGAATTTTTTTGGTGAAAAATATTTAGTAAGAAAACAAATTGTACCTTTGTGAATGATATGGACTTAGATGAAATCTCTTTACTTAAAATGAGAAAAGAAAAGGTAGCTCTTCGACTAATGTGAATATAGCCTGATTGGGAAACAACACTCGTAGTGAGAGATCCATTATGGCTTCGAAACACATTGAGTCTTTGAGGCTTAAGGTCAAAGTACAACATCATGCTTCTAGGGACACCTACCTAGTGCAATAGTTTGAAGTCATAATCAATATCGAAAGAGTTTGCAATTTCTGACTCATCATTCGTTTCCTTAAGAATAGGCTTTTGTTCAAAAGTCTGTTCGACACCTCTTCAATCTTTCTTGTGCACTTATTCAACACCCTATATGCTACAAAGTTATGTGAGTATCCCAAGAATATTCCTTCATCAACTTTTGACTGGAATTTTGAAAGATTATCTTTGAGATTCATGATAAAGCACCTACAACCAAAAACATGGAAAAATTTAACATTAGGCTTTCAATTGTTGATGATTTCATAAGGAGTTATGTGAAAATGAAGATGAATGAATGAACGATTTTGAGTGAAACATGCTATCAAAACTGCTTCTACCCAGAGATATTGAGGGATATTCGCATATATTAGCATTGCCCTTGCTGCTTTGCACAGAGATCTATTCCTCTGTTCGACAACACCATTTTATTGTGGTGTGTAAGGAGATGAAAATATTTACGTAATCCCTAATTCAGCCAAGTATGAATTAAGAGTTTGATTCTTGAATTTTGAGCCATTATAATTTTTTATTTTTCTAACTTCCTTTCTTAGACTTAGTTCGATGTGCTTTATAAAAACTATCATCACTTGAGCACTTTCAGACTTCTGACGAAGAAAGAAAACCCAAGTAAACTGTTTGAGATATTGAAACTGATTTGGCATGTTTGGTTATTTAGTGAATCCTTTTTAGGGTTTTATATTTTTGGTAAATATTTATGTTCCCTATAAATAATCATTAGGTTAGATTTTGATGTAAGCTTTATCCTGATTAATGTTTTCTTTGTACGTTCATATCAAAATCAATATACACAAAACCTTTGACAAATTACTTGCATATTATGGTGATTGATTTGTGATTGTTCTTGATATTCCACATTCATCATCTTGGATTTATTCCCAACAAGTGGTATCAGAGCAGGTTCTTGTAGATCTCAACGATTATTGTAGGAATTGATATTGTTTATGGTGATATGTTATTTTCTACTTATTATATCACTTAATTTGTTATTGATTCATGTTTTGTAAGAGAAATAGAAGATAAATTTCATGTTTATTCTCCTGTTTGTGTTCAGATCTACTTTATCTCTCAAAACATCGTCTCAGATTTGTTTTATCTCGTCTAGCAATCTTATCATATCTACTTTCTCTCTCTTCAAGTTCGGCTTCTTGTTGATGATCCAATGCATCATTTATTCTTTGAATCCATTTTAGAACTTGGATTAAAGGTTAGTAAAACAAAATATGGTGTTAACAATTTGACTATGTTTCATATTCTTGGTTAATATACATTGAGGGATGTTACTGAGTTATATAATCTTTTTGTTGATCAAGAAATATTTGAATACTCATGTGTTGATATGGGTAAGTTACAAAAGGATGAGAGATGAGTAGAACAATTTCGTATTATCCATAGACATTTAGATCAAGAAAATAAACAAAAAATTTGGAGTTGAAAAGAGCTGAAAAGAAAAAGTAAGATGTTCTTGATGTTCTTGATGTTGTTAGTGAAGTTCATAATGTTCTTCATGTTTCAGAAGAAAGTGACTCCAGATGTTCTTGTTGAGGGAGAGTCAAGTGGTTCAAGTTTTTCAGAAGTGTTACATTCTAAATTTGGTACTTCAAAAGACAAATCTCAAAGAAACTCTTCTGAAATCGTGAAAGTGAAGAAGTCTTGTTCAATTAGAACTCAAACAGATGATTTTTTTTTTTTATGTTTTGATGATGCTTTTGAAGGAATGATTCCTTACAAAGGCTTGTGATATTTAGATTCTAAAATGTAATGAACATGCTCAAATCCGAAAAATCATATTTGAAGCCTCATAATCTTAAAACAAAGAGGAAGAAGAAGAACAAGAGTAAACTAAAGAAGGTTTGGATGCCTAAGGTACAAGTACCTAATGCAGATGAAAAGGTTCAGAAAACTACAACTAAGCATGTTCAAAGAAAATTCCATTCTCATTTTTCTTTAGATGAATATGTTAGAAGTTGGAGGAAAGAGAAAAGAGTATTTGGTTGGTTTAATGAAAGTTATGGAAATTTTTGTTTTTCAACTAAAAAGAGGGTATTATTTTCTGAAGATGATCGATTTTCTTCAAATAAATGGGTGTGCAAGAAACCAACTTCAATCTTGAATCTTAAATGGATACCAAAGATTTCATAAAAGTTTTATTATTAAAAATTAAGGGGACAAAATATGGTGAAATCTTGTGAAAATTCAATCAAAGATATGAAATTGTGTTCAAGCAATCAATTTTTATTGATTTTTAATGGTTGGAAACGACAAAAGGCTGAAAAAGTTTAAAAAGTGGGTGAAAAATGACTTTTTCTGCAAAAAGAGGGCTGCCATCTGACATATTTCAGCAAAAGGGGTGCAAATTTTTAGTATACTTTAAGGACAGTCAGATTCGGAACAATACATAAAATTGGTTAGTTTTGGAATCGTCGGCATAATTTTCCATTTCTTTAAAATACAAGGGATCATTTTGGAGGTTTGTTCAATTATTTAACTTAGGGGGTGTTTGGATTAGCATTTTAGCTTATTGGTTATAGCTTATTTGTGGTGGGAATAAGCAATAAGCATGTGGAGAGATTCCTATTAAAATTAGCTTATTTAGCTTAATAAGTTGGATTTTATCCAAACACTCAAATTAGCTTATTGTTGGAATAAGCAATAAGCACCTCTTTTTTCGTATCTAAACACCCCCTTAGTTTCCATGCAACGGAGTTGAAATCGCAACCAAATTAAAGAATCGCAATCAAAACTAATTTTGGGTTTGTAATCAGAAATGATTTCTGCCGTTCGGAATTACATAACAACAATTAGATTTTACTGTCGATCTCTGAATCACTCCAAGAACTCAGAGTCATTCGGAGTTCTGGATTTGGAGTCGGAGCTCAAGCCTCAAAAAGTTAAACCAGACTTGTATTCGTAAATCTAAATCATAATCTGATGCATTGATTCGGGATTAAAATCATGTTCTAAGTTTCAGAACATGTAAATATCGAAGGACTCTTATTTGGAATTACATTAGTACTCTCGGGATTTAGAATATGGTTTCAAAATTTTTGCTGATATTAATGTTAAACTTCGGAAATCCTTCATTGCCGGAAGCCCGAAAAACAGAAATATTTATTGGAACTCATAAGGCAAATTAGAAATTGGTTCAATTTTGACTTTCAGAAGTTAAAGAACGAGTTATTCATGTTTTGAACAGCCTAATGAAGAATATGAGTTATATTTTTAACTTCTTCCCTTAAATTTCAAAACTTCACAGTTTCAACCCCATGTCCAACATTCTTTTCAAATTCCTAGATTTTACCATTTTATCCCCTTCTTACCAAAATATTTTCACTTCTTATTCTTGTCTTTCGTCTTATTCTTTTTCATCCCTTCAAAATAATTGCTTCATATTCTATTCTATTTGTCAAATATTTAAAAATCGAAAAATACAAAATTAATTTTTGTTATTTTCCCGGTTTTATTTTTTAGAATTGCGAATATTTTAAAAGGGTTTATTTCATAAAATCTGATTGGTCTTGAAATCTAGTTTTGCAAACTCGCTCCTTATGACAGAGCAGTTTATACAGAGACTTAGTCTATGAGCTAGCGAAGATTGTTGGTGACCATTCTTTACTTTCCGGATCCTCTCCATGCTATTTGTTGAAGATTCAAGGGGGGAGGCGGTGATGATTATTTAATAGGGAGTTTGCGTTTGGAAGATGTTATTTGTTTCTCTCACTTTGAAGACCTCATGTGTTGACGAGTCTCACAATTTAAGGGGGGAAATGCCAAGAAGATCGAGAATCGTGATCTTCATAAGCTTCAAATTCTTGGGGAGATTGTTGAGTGTTTGAGATATTCAAACTGATTTGGCATGTTTGGTTATTTGGGGAAGCCTTTTTAGGGTTTTATATTTTCGTGAATAATTATGTTCCTGAAAAAATATCATTAAGTTAGCTTTTAATGTAAGTTTTTCCTTCTTCATCAAAGACTACTAGATTTCCAGTGCCCAGAACAATTTGCGAAACACTTATTAAGTTGTGTTGTAAGCCTATGACATATGCCACTCTATTAAATGTAAACTTCCCATTTGTTACTTTGCCATAACCTATCACTTTGCATTTTTTATTATTTCCAAACTTCACTACTTCAACATTATCCAAACTTCAAAAATCTTGCAGGTTCTCCTTTCAACATCTCATGTGACGAGAGCAACCACTACTGATATGTCAATGATCATCATATTGCTCATTACATAGTACCAGCAATCAATCAAAAGAATTTAGGTCCCCAAGACTACTAGATTTCCAGTGCCCAGAACAATTTGCGAAACACTTATTAAGTTGTGTTGTAAGCCTACGACATATGCCACTCTATTAAATGTAAGCTTCTCATTTGTTACTTTGCCATAACCTATCACTTTACATTTTTTATTATTTCCAAACTTCACTACTTCAATATTATCCAAACTTCAAAAATCTCGCAGGTTCTCCTTTCAACATCTCATGTGACGAGAGCAACCACTACTGATATGTCAATGATCATCATATTGCTCGTTACATAGTACCGGCAATCAATCAAAAGAATTTAGGTCCCCATGGCTTTTTCGGTCCTTGGATATTAGTTTGGAATGCTTAGTGAAATGAATAACCTAGCACCCAATTTCGAACCTTCGATTTTAGACTATCTATTAAATCAACTTCGACAAACTTGGGCATCGTTCCACAATGAATTTCCTTTTTCCATCTATAATTCTTTGTGCTTCAAATTTTGTGTTGGGAATTTCTTTCCATCTTTTCACTGACAGAGTCGATTCCAATGAGGATGAATTACCATTTTATGACACGTTCAAGTAGCTTTCGTAAGCATACTTGATCTTATCTTTGGAGAACTTTCTCGATTTATATTGCTTCCCTTTTCCGATTTGTATTGCTTCCCAGATGAAATATTACCCTTGAATTCATTTTTACTTTTGTATTTACTATTAAATGGCTTCTTAAAGATCCTTTTCACTTTAGTATTAGAATAGAAAGCCACAAACTTATCCTCTAAGTTCATCAAGAAGCCTTCATCTTCAAAACCAACTTCCTCAGCAACCTCAATCTCAGATTCCTTTGCTGAAACTTTTGACATCAAGGCCAAAGGACCTCCCAGACTCATCCTCCCTTCTTCAATGATTTAATTGATTTCACTCTCATGAGCTTTGAGAACATTATACAATGCTCCTAATGAATAGACATCGAAGCTTTGCTGACTTTTAATCATCAAGTTCATATTCCTCAACTCTTTTCGTAGTCCTATTAGGAATTTGAGATTTTATTCAAGAGATGCATGTGTGACCCATAAGGGTTACAAATGAATATCAACTCATTCAAGCGATCATTGTAGAGTTTGATGGTTCCACCTTCCTTTTGCTTAAATTCTCCAAGTTCTAGTAAACAGTGCTTCACTGAGCTCTTCTTTGTCTTCTCACTTCCTTGATAGTTTTCTTTCAATGTATCCTAGATCTGTAACACCCCGAGTTCAAAAGAGAGAACTTCAAGATGCTTAGTGTAAATATGGAAGACCGACTCGACAAGTCAATGGATAGACTCGGCGATTCGGGTCGCGAATCTGGTCATGTGTAAAGTGACCAACTTGGCGAGTCGGAGGAGTGACTCAACAAGTTGGTGCTGGGTGGAGAGAACCCTAATTTTCGGGGTTGTGCTCTATATAAAGAGCCTAACACCTCATCCCAACCTCTTTACTTTTCTTTTGAGCTCCAGAAGCCCTAAATTCGTGTGAGCTTTCCTTTGTGAGTAATTAGAGCCTTGGAAGAGGAAATCTTGGAGGGGAATTGAAGAGCAAGAAGATTTGGAGCAAGGGGCTTTGCAGAGATTTGGTTCATTCTTTAGTGGGAGCTTGCATTGGAGGTAAGAGATCTGTTCTTTAGCTTTTGTGCATCTAGAATTATCAATTGTGGGATTTTTGGAGCATAAATGAGGTCCATCTCGAGTTTGGTGTAAGATCTGAGGTTGCTACCTCAGATCTAGGATAGTAATGGTCCAGGAAGCCATAAAGTTCATTCCAAAGAGTTGTTATCGAGGCATTCTTGTCCCAAACCCTAGCATAAGAGTGTGTTATGCTTAGATCTCTTTGGAATCACATAAAGTTTGCCACTTTATTTGATGGATGGGTTGTAGGAGAGTCGATCAATGGTTGGGATTCCGTGCATGGCTTAGAAAGCCACTGTATGGGTTAAGAACTAGTGGTCCTCGGCGAGTTAGATGGGTGTACTCAGAGAGTTGGATGAAGATAGACAGGAACTCGACGAGTTGGAAGAACAACTCAGTGAGTCTGTTGAAGATTCCTTGGACTTGGCGAGTCTGTTCTTGGACTCGGCAAGTCTGGTCGTGGAATCCTAACCTTTTTTGGTTAAGTCGTGAATCGGTGAGTCGAAGGATGACTCGGTGAGTTGAGCATGAAGGGAGTGTTCAGGGTCTAGGGACTTGACGAGTCAGCGGGCTGACTCGACGAGTAGAGTTGGTCAGAAAGTTGGACTTTGACTTAGGACTTTGACTTTGACCAAGAGTTGACCAGTTGACTTCCAAGGGTATTTTCGTAATTATTGGTATTTATTGAGTTCAGTCATTTGGTATAGATCAGTGGTGGAGTTCGTGTCGAAGGTTGGAGCAGCCTGATCTTATCTTTTCAGGCAGCAGTTGCGAGGTGAGTTATCCTCACTATACTAAGGGGTCTAAGGCACCAAGGCCGGCCCCAATGGATTTGATATCCTAGTAGTTATTGATATGTTGAGTTGAGTTAGTAATGTATGCCAGTTGATATGCTAGTCGGGTAGATCTGTAGGACTGGCTGTGATATTGATTGATTACCTGTATGTGCATTTATCTGTTACATGTCGACATGTTATGTGGGATGGGTTAAAGTTGTACTGCTCAGTGCGGTAGCCAACAAACCCTAGAGTATTCCAGATATGAGCTGAGGGCCCGATAGGCATTCCAGACTCATACTGAGGACTCTGGAGTATTCCAGATATGATCTGAGGGCCCGATAGGCATTCCAGACTCATACTAACGACTCAGGAGTATTCCAGATATGAGCTAAGGGACCAATAGGCATTCCAGACTCATACTGAGGACTCGAGAGCATTCCAGATACGAACTGAGGGCCCGGTAGGCATTCCAGACTCGTACTGAGGCTCGATGGCATTCCAGATACGAGCTCAGGGCCCGGTAGGCATTCCAGACTCGTACTAAGGGCCCAAGGGGTAGTCCAGCTTGTAAAGTTGTGGACCCAGTACATGTTGTTCTGTTCTGTTATGATATGTTATGTGTATGGTATATGCGGTTGCTATTTTGGGGGTATCTCACTAAGCTTTCGGGCTTACAGTTGTGGTTTAATGTTTTTCAGGTACTTCAGGAGACCGTGGCAAGGCGAAGGCGTGATCGTATCGCTCCTCATGTATATGTTTTATGATATGGTTATGGGAATACTCTGATAATAATTGTATTGAAAACCTTTTTGTAATAACTTAATGAAATTGGGCTGTTTTTGAAAAGTTTAAATTGGCTTGAATTTTTATAGATGTTACAAGTTGGTATCAGAGCCTTGGTTTGAGTGAATTAGAGGAACACTCTTGTGAATCCAGTCTTAAATCAAGGAGAGTTTTCAAAAGAGAATTTAAAATGGTTTTGAAAAAAAGAGAGTAAAGGAGGACGCGGAGGTACGATCAGCCGGAGCCAGTAAGTAGCCCCAAAATACCATACAAGTTATTTGTTTATGTGATATGTTAGAACAACATGCTAATACTAGGCTAGGGATCTTCAGGAATTGCATGATAGAATTGCCTGATTATATGATGCATGCTAGCCTAGGGTTTCCTTGTATGAAATTGACATCATTACTGTAGATATTTAGTGTATGCATCACGACCATATGTAATTAAGATCTTATAGCCTGAGAATATTTGAATTGGCCTTATGTTCTATTCTTGTTTGATTGAGAGCTTACGGTAGGATTGAAAATTCGAAAAGTCTATAGGGTCCAGCGTTATGTATGACTACCATACACTAGTGCTACAGGAGTTGGTGGAAGTTTCATCATTGGGTGAGTTGTGGGACCGGTAGGTCAGTATAAGATATTTAGTTTCCCTCTAGGATTGAGGATTTGTTGCTTGTTATGTTAGTTCATCTTTAGGGTTGTTGAAGATTATTGTGTTGCGTCTTGGGCCCTTTTGTTTTACAACCGGATTGGGCTTGTCAATCCATGTTTATCTAGATTAGCCCTTTTTCTTTGATAAATGGTTAGGGTTTTGTTATAAATATATGCATGCATGTATGCGTATGTAGAGAAGTTGTCGTCATTCTCATTGATTATTGTAAACCATAAAATCCTCTACAGTTGATGTTCTTTATCGAGCTCTTCTGAGGATTGTTTTAATCATTCGACACTTTTTGATCCATTTGCTTATTCTTATTGTTTATCTGGTTATCTCTCTACCTGTTTCATAGATCTAATCGATCTTCAAGTTTGTTTTTAAACTTATCAATTGGTATCAGAGCAGGAGGCTGTGTAATCGATACACTTCTTTTCTGTGAAAAAGCTTCGATTAGGGTTATTTCGCATTCATTGATATTTATTGAGCCGTCATCTCATAATTGACGTATCTCGATATTTATTGTTTTTGCCCTAATTTGATATATTACAAGTCTGATCTTTGAACAGGTTATTCGATCAATTATGGACGAGTCGCAATCCAATCCCATCAATATTTCAAACAACATTGGATCAACAACGAAGATTCCCATCCTGTACATCCATGATTATGAAGTCTGGGCGAATCACTTTGAAGATTATGTCATAGGATCTGAGGATAATGGATACCTCATCTGGGAAGCAATCATCTCTGGACCTTTTTCTCATTCAGCAACTTCAAGGATTATTAAAACTCAAAAGGAGTATAACGATCTTCTGAAAGATGTTAAAGATGTAGCGCAAGATGAAAAAGTTAAATTTCAGTGCAATATCAAAGCGTTAAGATTGATCAGATTTTCTCTTCAATCCGATACTTTTAGGCTGGTAAGTTCATGCACGACTGCAAAAGAGATATGGGACAGGCTACGTGAACTATACTCTACAGACGAAGATCTTGAACACTCCATTCAAACCTTACTCTTGTCTGAGTTTGGTGAGTTTAAGCAAGGAGCAGAAGAAATGGTGACTCAAACGTTCGATCGCTTCAATCATCTTCTTAGCAAGATGATCAAACATGACATCGAAAGGACGCTTATTGAACAGAAGGTTACGTTTTTGAACGGACTCATATATGAGTGGAGAGCAGTCGTGTCCACAGTTAAAGCGCATGAGCAATTCAAATCCTATTCTTTGGCAAAACTGGTGGGCATCCTAAAATCTCAAGAAAAGATCGTATTACAGGAGAAAAACGTGGTTTCAGGTCTTGGTTTATTGGCCCTCCTGTCGAAAAGCAAAGCGGTGATAGAGGACGAAGATCTCAACTTGGATGATTATGATCTCACGTCTGAGGACTATGCTATGATGGTGTCAAACCCCAAGAGATTCATCAAGAAGAGATTCCCCACTAATAGGAACCGAAACTGGCAAGGGAGTTATAACTCTGAAAAGGTCAAAGATGAACCGAATGCTGCAGAGTCAAAGAAGGAACCAAAGGCTGAAGGAGATTCTGGAGTGAGCTGCTTTTATTGTGGAGGAAAGAACCACTATGCAAAAGATTGCGTCCTAAAAAAGATGGCAGAAAAGGATGAGGAAAATGATGAAGAAGCCGTGTTGATGAAAAGGCTTGATGAATTAAGGATGAAGAAATCTGCTGCTAACCCTCCTATGAATGCTTTAATTGTGCAGGGTTCGGTAGCTGAAGATGAGTTCGGTGGCGTGGAGGTCTGGTCAACCGACTCCGAAGATGATGAAGTGAGGAAGCCTTCACATGGAAAGGCTTATGTAGCGAAAGAAGAGAGCAGTGGAGGAAGATGCTTGATGGTGTCCGACGTATCTCAGATGAGGGGATACAACACCGATGGTGGGACTGATGACACAAAGGAACAACAGAATTTGTGCTTTACTGCCAAACCAATCAGTGTGCAGTTCAACGAACTTGATGAACTGATCAAGAAGGTACAATCAGTTTTTGTCTCATTTAAAGTCCCACAATGCTCATATGAAAAGGAATTAAAAAGTGTTAATTCAAGAATCTCTAATCTAGATAGTAGTTTAACTCAAACTCGGGTCACCAATTCTAACCTAACTGACCAATTAAGCAGGGTGTCTTCGAAGAGTGAGGAACGGCGGATATGGATCGAACTGAAGGAGTCGGAGTTAATCAAAATAAAAGATGAAAACATTTATTTGCAAAGAGACAATTTAAAGCTTTTGAAACAGCGAAATGTTTTTTGTTTGATTGCCAAACGTCTTTATGCAAATATTACTCAGCTTCATTTGAATTGTGAAATAGGGCAAAAGATTCATCGCATGATTTTACCCTTCCTTGAGTTTAAGGAAGATGAAATTGATGCTGAAGCATATAATTGTGAGAGTGTTATTTCGTCTGAGGATGTTAATCCAACATATCTGTATGGACTGGACAAAATAGAATCTTTCATTAAATCCAAGGACCACAAGAACATGCTCAAAAACCTTTTGGATGAAAATGATAAACTGAAGCTAAGAACCGAAACCATACAAAAATTTGACTCATTGAATGTCAACTTAAGCTCAGAAAATAAATTTGATGTTGGAAATGCATCTGAGCTTAATGAGGACGATAATATGAGTGAAATTTCTATAGAGGACACGGTTGATTGTTCGAAATTTGTCAAGAACGAACCTGAGAACCACAAAAATCTCATTTCAGAAAACTCTGTGGAGTTCGCTCGGATGTCCCAACAAAAGTCCCCGATCCTAGTAGAGAAGGCAATCGTATACCAAAAAGTTAGAACCACTCCAAATCAGGTGTACAAGGTCACAGGTGTAACCGAACATCAGACTGCTGAACTCACAACTATTGTGAACGAGGACAATGCTGATGGATGTGACGAGTTCTTCTAGTCAGCTCCCATTGACAATGCTGATGAAACGGTAGGTCTGTCTGAAAGGACTTCATGGAAAAGCAAAGGCAGATACGTACCAGAACCTTTGAATAAACCTGATAGCTTCAACGTGGCAAGTACCAGTGGAACAAATGATGTCCCTCAAGAGAAAGAAATTTCTGCAAAAGAAGTCACATCCCCAAGTGAAACTTCATCAGTTCAGAGTGGATCAGCCAACGAAAACCAAAAACATAAAGCTAACATCCATCATCAACCAAAGCAGATGAGAAATCAAAAACGAGAAAGGAATCAGAGATACAGGAAGAATCTCTCAGAAAGAAAACAATTTTGGCAATCGCAAAATGCCTATTTCTCACATCAAGACAGGAATTTAAAACCAGAGAAAAATCCTGTTGGATCGACAGAGAGCAATAACAACCGAAAGCAGAGGTTCGGTTCAGAGCACAATGACAACCGAAAGCAGAGGCTCGGTTCTGAGAAAAACAACAACCGAAAGCAGAGGTTCGGATCAGTGCACAATGACAACCGAAAGCAGAGGTTCGGTTCAGAGCATAACAACAACCGAAAGCATAGGTTCGGTTCAGAAAATGATTTCAACCGAAAGCACAGGTTTGGCTCGGAAATCAAAAGAGATCAAAACTCTAAGGTTGGTTCTACTGTTAATCAAAAGCAAAAGAGTCACCTAGAATCTTCAACCAAGAAGTCATACCAATCTGAGCTATCTCATTCTAACTCTTCTAACTCTTCAAAATCTTCTATCTCTTCTTGTCCTAAATTCCACTCTGTTCCTTCTCAAAAATCTCAGTCATCAGCTGAACAAAAAGGAAAACAGAAGGTTTCAGATGTTGAACCAGAATCAATACCAAAAGCATCAAATCCAAATAAAATCAAAGTTTTCACCATCAAAAGGAAAGATGAAACAACACTAATAAAAAGAGCATATTTAGTTGACATCTCTCTTACTATTCATGTTCTTGTAAAAAGCTCATGTGGACCCAAGAAGCTCTGGGTTCCTAAATCTGCTTAATTTTTGCAGGTTATCAGTGACGAGCAGTTTGACGAAGAATGGTACATTGATAGTGGTTGCTCGCATCACATGACAGGAAGGAAGGAAGAGCTAAGGGAATTCAGATCTCTTTCAAATGGTGGAAATGTCAAATTTGGGAACAACTCCTTCGGCACCATAAAACGCTATGGAATGATTACAAATGGTGATTTCACAATAAGGAAGGTTGCATATGTGGAAGGATTGCAACATAACCTCATCAGTGTATCTCAACTTGTTGGAGGTACCGGTCTTCAAGTCTCATTCGACGATGAGGGTTCTGAGATAATTGAGAAGAAGACGAAAAGATTTATTCTCAAGTCGGAGCGTAAAGGCGAAATGTTTCCTTTAAATCTCAAACCCATCAAAGGAAACCCAGCCATCTGCTTGATATCCAAAGCACAATCTGACGAAAGCTGGCTATGGCACCGAAGACTCTCTCATCTCAACTTCAAATATATCAACAAACTTGTTACTGGAGGTCATGTTAGAGGTCTTCCATTGCTCAAGTATGATAGAGATCATCTGTGTGCTGCATGTGAAATGGGGAAGCAGAGTCGTCAAAGTCATCCATCGATAATAAACACTAAAGTTGTTGAACCACTAGAATTATTTCATATTGATTTATGTGGTCCATCTTCTATCGAAAGCATTGGTGGTAGCAAGTATATTCTTGTCATTGTTGATGACTTTTCACGTTTTACATGGGTGTTCTTTCTGAAGCTTAAATCTGAAGCGACTCACAAGCTAAAAGTGTTCATCAAGCAGATTGAAGTACAGCTGAAGAAGGTCGTTCGCAACATCAGAAGCGACAATGGGTTGGAGTTCAAAAATAAAGAATTTGAAGAATTCCTGGAAGAAAAGGGAATCAGTCACAACTTCTCAGCTCCATACACACCTCAACAGAACGGAATTTTCGAAAGACGAAACCGATCCCTATGTGAAGCTGCCCGAACCATGCTAAGTTTTGCTTCCTTACCTTTATATTTTTGGGCTGATGCTATTCCTGCTGCTTGTTTTACACAGAATAGGTCGTATCTTAACAAGCGCTTAACTCTCACTCCTTATGAGATCATCAACAACAGGAAGCCAAATGTGAAGTTTTTCCATGTGTTTGGTTCCAGGTGTTTCATTTTCAATTCTAAAGAACACCGCAACAAGTTTGATGTCAAAGCTGACGAAGGGATATTTCTGGGCTATTCTCTAACTTCCAAAGCATACAGGGTGTTAAACAAGCGTTCAAGGAAAATAGAAGAAACTTACTACGTGACTTTTGATGATACCTATGTCAAAAAGCTAAAGGCCAACGAAGACACAGCTGGAGAAATCTTTCTTCAAACTGGCCAAGTCACAGCCTCGATCGCTAATCTATTCGAGAACTTCATGGAGCTTTTTGATGAACCAGAGAAGGCCACTCTTTCTGAAGCCAGTGCAGCAGACAACAGGGTAGATCACGTGAAGCAACTTGTTGACAATGCTGCAAGAAGAATGAATGAAGAAGAATCAGGTTCAAAAGACCCTCCCCAACACAATGCGTCCGTCGAGGGGGAGTATCCACCATTAGTCGAGGGGGAGGATCCACCATCATCATCCCAGCCGAGCTCACAAGTTGAGGGGGAGCTAAGGTCTAAAACTTCAACCGAAAGCGCATTACCAACCGACAGTGCCTCACCAACCGAAAGTGCCTCACCAACCGAAAGCACCTCGCCAACCGAAAGTTCCTCACCAACTGAAGGTGCATCAACGCCCGAAAGCTCAGCACCACAAGAAACCACTGTAGCTCAAGATTCTCAAGACATTCCTGTAAGATCATTTGTCGAGAGGGAGCATGCTGATATGTCATCCGACTTCGACAGTCTGTACGAACCAGAAGAAATGATAAATGCTGAATTAGATCCATCTTTTGATCCAAACTACCCTCCTCTCACCAAATGGACCAGAGATCATCATGTCTCTCACGTTGTTGGTAATATATCAGATACAGTTCTGACTCGATCACAACTCAAGGCAAAAAAAACTTCCTTGTTCTCTAAAGTTGAATTCTGCATGTTTAACTCATTCGTATCAAAAGTTGAACCAAAGACAGTTAACACCGCTCTTGATCATTCCGATTGGGTTCAAGCTATGCAAGACGAACTGAATGAATTTGAAAGGAACAAAGTATGGCGTCTTATTCCAACTCCTCCAGATGCCTCGGTTGTTGGTCTCAAATGGGTCTTTAGGAACAAACTTGACAAGGAAGGGAACGTTATAAGAAACAAAGCCCGTCTGGTCGTAAAAGGATACTGTCAGGAGGAAGGCGTTGACTATGAAGAGACTTTCGCTCCTGTAGCTAGGCTGGAATTAGTGAGAATATTTCTTGCCTATGTTGCTCACAAAAACTTTGAGGTCTTTCAAATGGACGTCAAGTGTGCATTTCTCAATGGCGAACTCGAAGAAACTGTGTATATGGAGCAACCTCCTGGATTTGTGAATGAAAAGTATCCCGATCATTGTTACATTTTGGATAAAGCTGTGTATGGTCTGAAACAAGCACCGAGAGCCTGGTATGAAACGCTAACTAAATTTTTAAAGATGTCCAAATTCAAACAAGGTTCAGTTGACCCAACCTTCTTTCGCAAAAAGGAAGGTAACCACCTCATGATCGTTCAAATTTATGTCGATGATATCATCTTTGGCTCAACGAATCCTAGCCTAACAGCTGAATTCAGAAAGCTGATGGAGACTAAATTTGAAATGAGCTCGATGGGTCCCATTAACTTTTTCCTTGGTTTAAATATTAGATAGGGACATGAAGGCATCTTTATCAACCAGGAAGCTTACACAAAGACTCTCTTAGCAAAATTTGGCATGATGGGAGATTTAAAGGTCAAAGTCCCAATGGCGTTCGGCACTAAGCTCACTCCATCCCGGGATAAACCGGCAGTTGATCTTACGCTTTATCGTCAAATGATAGGCTCTTTAATGTATCTTACTGCTAGCAGGCCTGACATAATGTTTTCTGTTTGTTACTGTGCTCGGTTTCAGGCAAATCCACGGGAACCTCACATGCTTGCAGTGAAGAACATATTACGTTATCTCAAGAGAACTACCTCTTTAGGTTTGTGGTACCCTTCTAACTCAGGCTTCTTCGTTCAAGCCTACTCAGATGCAGACCTTGGTGGTTGTGGTCTCGACAGGAAAAGCACCACTGGCGGCTGCCAATTCCTCGATGGGAAGTTGGTTAGCTGGCAGTCAAAGAAACAAACGTGCGTGTCCTTGTCTACTGCTGAAGCGGAATACATTGCCGCTGCTTCCTGTACCTCTCAAATGATTTGGATCCAGAGTCAACTCCGAGACTATGGACTTAATATGAAAAAGATCCCACTATATTGTGACTCTGAAAGTGCAATTAGGATTTGTCATAACCCAGTGCAACACTCCAAGACCAAGCACATAGCACTGAGGTATCACTTCATCAAAGATCACGTGGAAGATGGAAACGTTGAAGTACACTTTGTTCGAACCACTGATCAATTGGCCGATGTCTTTACCAAAGCTCTTCCTGAAGCGATTTTCAACAAAATTCTACAAGGCTTAGGTATGATGGTAGGAGAGTCGGTCCCGAATCCTCAAATCTCTAACTAAGAATCAGGAACCGAAGCAGGCAGACCGCTCGGTCTCTATCTGCTCTAGAGATTTAATGGAACCGAAATCGACAGACCGCTCGGTCTCTCTCTGCTCTGGAGATTTAATGGAACCGAAATAGACAGACCGCTCGGTCCCTCTCTGTTCAGGAATTTTAATGACACCGAAATAGACAGACCTCTCGGTTCCTCTCTGTTCTGTAATTTTAATGTCACCGAAATACACAGATCGTTCGGTCTATCTCTGCTTCATAATTTTTTTCTGTTGTACATTTTATCTTTCTGTTTTTATTTCTTTTTCAGAAAAATTTCAAAATCACAAAAGCATTTTATCTTTCTGTTTTTATTTCTTTTTCAGAAATATTTCAAAATCACAAAAACATTTTATCTTTCTCTTTTAGAAAAATCTTAAAATACAAAAATATTTTCATTTTTGTTTTTATTCAGTTTCTTACTTATTTCTACTACTCGCTAGTTCTGGTTGGTGTAAGCTTTGCACAGGTAAATACAAGTATCACCTTCGATAGTGTTCACCCAGGTATGTTTCATTTTTTCTCTCAGACTAGTTAGAAGTCCCTAGAAGCATGCTGCTGTATGTTGTCACAAGCCTCTATGATCAAGGGTAAGCCTTAATGATTCGATCAATACCTATCATTTCTTCCCAATCAGGCTATTTTCCAACACTCGGTCTAGAGCTACCTTACTCTTCTCATTTGAGACATGAGTTGCTCTGCTTTGTCACACTTCTGTAGCAGAAGGTACATTCGGTTTCTTAAACCACCTCCTAAAATTCTACATTTACCTTCGATTCTCTAAAGTAACCCTTGATGCTTTCGGTCTCTACCACTGAAGTTTATGGTTACACAACATCTGTGTTTATGATCTTGGATTCGATTACCACGTTCTAAGTGAAACCCAAAATCCAATACCTAAAAAGAATTAAAGTTGAGTGATATACTCAAGCTGTAACTTGGAAATCTCATTTTGTTTTTGCGTGATCTTTTATGAAATCGTCTATACCTCAGACATTTCTTCCCCAAGAGGTCCAGTTTATTTTTTTTGAGATTTCTGTTTCTCCCATGCCTGTCACAAAATAATTCCCACCTACCTGTTCAACAGATCATCTCGGTCTCATAGGTACCTCCGCCAATACTCAGTTTTATGTTGAGACTTGATGTTCAGTTAGAGGACAGCCACCCAACAGCCTATGATCAAAAGACGCCTTTCATTGTTTCTTGACAGACAATTGATCGTATTTCTCGGGAAACCACACAAGCACTTCAAGTCTCTCTTGGCTTTGAAGGAAGTGATTCTTGCCCGGAATCCTCCGCCTTATGTCTTCTTCATAGACATCACTCACATCTCACACACCTTTGATTTATTTCTTTATCTTTCACACTCTTATGCACGAAAATTAATTTTTCCAACATTCTTATTGCTGTTTGGTATGTGGTTTTAAGTTTCAGATGTAACCAAACAAGGGCACAAGGAATTTCAAACGGTACAAAAATATGATTTGGGTGCGTGCAGTTGATTCGTTTCACACCCACGTGTGCTGACGTTTTCCTGGGATACACCATAACATCCAATCGCGCTTTTTTAGGCGACGTTTTCGTTCCATAATCATCACGATTTTTTCTCTCCAGTGAACGGTATAAATAGGGGTGATCGTGTTCTTTGTCATTTACCACACACGTATCTTCTCTCTCTAAAAAAGTTTCCACTGTTCATCTTCTTCTTCGATTCAACAATGGCGACTTCTTCTTCTGCGCACGACCAAACTGCATCTTCATCTTTGCTTTCCATCAAGCCTAATCAGAATATGATTATCGAGATGACTCCTTTTTTGTATGATGCGTACATGCTCCATGTGGTGGAATGTCTAAAATATTCCCCATTGCTGTTGGCTCCCACGCAGGTGGAAGCGGTTTCGATGTCGCTGCTTTCTCAAGTTTATACATCCGCAAGTAATGATAAACAAAAAGATCGTATCTACTTCACCATCCATGACAAGAAAACCTCCTTCTCCAAAACCAAGTTTTGTTCTCTTTTAGGGCTTGCTGTCGATTCATCCGTCATCTCACCAGATTTTGTCTCGACTGCCCAACTTTTCTCGATGATGTACGAGATGGGTTATACTGATGTACTTACGACGATCACAAAGGTCAAGAAGTCCTGTCTCCCCTTGCAGTGGAATGGCTTGCTTACCCTGTTAATCAAGGGTTTAGCGGAACGCTGTGGTGGTTCTGATACCACGAGCAAAGGATTTCTCACCATTCTCTATGGTCTTTACAATGGCATCAACTTAGATTATGGCTCCATAATCTGGTCTCAAGTCGTTCAGAGTCTTAACACCACAACCCGGTACTCTGAGATCTCCTGCGGATGTTTCTGGATGCTCATCACGAAGAAAGCCATGGATTCTCTGGAAATCCCCGTGATGAAGGATGCTCTTCTGGCTTCAATAGCTTCTTTCCATACTAAGAAGATTATTGTCTCCGACCCGAGTAAGTTTCTACATTATGGATTAATTCCTGAATCCATGTACAGGTGTGTCACGCCTCATAGCAAGGTCATGGCCGATTACAGCTCTAGAACTCCTTTGCCTCCAAGGGTTCTGACTGACGAACAGAAGGCCGCCTTGGAAGCCCTAGATCAACCCGCAAACCGTGGCAAGCGGGCTGCTAAAAAGGAAAAAGAGGAGAAGAAGGAAACAGAACCGAAAAAGGAGAGAAAGCCGATATCCTCTAAGAGAAAACCTGATGCAGAAGCACCCTCTCAGTCCAAATCCAAGAAGATTAA
Organism: Lactuca saligna; assembly: GCF_052625555.1. Lineage (NCBI taxonomy): Eukaryota > Viridiplantae > Streptophyta > Magnoliopsida > Asterales > Asteraceae > Lactuca > Lactuca saligna. Next base: position 111,753,030 of record NC_136419.1, read on the forward strand.
GAAGAGGGCTAAACGGGCCAAAGGATCCTCTTCTCCTGGATCTGCTCCAAATGAAACATCAGACACAGAGGCTGCCGCTCCTCATGCTTCACCAAAAGAGCCAACTCCTGCTCATTCTCCTCAAAAACCATCCTCTCCTACAGATACTAATATACCCTCTCCACCAGTATCTCCCAAAGTTACAAAACTACCCACTCCTCCACCTTCTCCTAAAATTCCTACCCCACCCCCATCACCGAAACATCAGGTTTCACTTTCTGTTCCTATCATCATCACTCCCACTACAACAGAACCAACCTCTTTACCCACCTCAACCATTCCTTCCTCTGTCACTATCCCTACATCTTTGATCCCCACTCCCATCATTACCGAATCCGTTACTACCACCTCTTCCTAACCACCAGTAACAGTCAATGTATCTGATACAGGGGCTACTACTGTGGTTGAAACACCTGTCATTCACATCCCACCATCACCTTCTCCATCCTCAACCTCTGGTGCTACTTTGGGTGGTGACGATGAAGAGTATGATTCTCTTTATTATAGCCCATACCGGATTCCCACTGATACTGATACTGATAATAAAGCCTATGGGGGTGTGGTGCTGAAAGCCTTTATCGAGTCTGCAATCAAGACGTATACTGATGCTCTGGATCGCTCCACTGATGCTATTGACAAATCAGCCGCTTCGTGCTCCAAAGCCACAAAGGAAGTCTCTGAGGTTGTACACACAACTCAGATTTTTCTCGATTCTCTCAAAGTACATGCTGATGCTAGTGCGGCCAAGTATCAAACGTTTGTGGACTCCTTTTCGGCTACCCTTCAGGGTGAAACCTCCAAGTTCGAGGCTCTGCGTGCTGACCTCAAAACTGAATCCACCTCTTTTCTTCAATCTTTGGATTCACATTTTGCTTCTCTAGTAGCAGAGAGTACTTTAAAAGAGGATCTTGTCAAGCATCAGGAAACTATTGAACTTCAGAAGATCCAACTAGCCCAGGCACAACAAGAAATCTCTTTACTGAAAACTCAGCGGGCTGTTCTTCAAGGTTGTGCTGGTGATGTCAAGAACATGTTGACTAATGTCCTCGAAACTCATGATCCCTTTCTTACCCTTACCATCCGACAGCATCTCCAGGCCAAACTCCTTCCTGCGATTACTATTCTGAGCGAGATGAAGGGTGTCTCGGAGAAGCTTGTTCTTCCGAGACAAGGGGGAGAGGAGAGTATAGCAAAGACAGACCCGAAGGTTAATTTAGCTTCGGGTTCTGGAAAGCAATTACTTGTTGAGAGCGAGTCAGACACCGATGAAACTATTGCTGAAGCTCTTCAACGAAAGAAAAGAGATAAAGAGCTGGATGAGACTCTGAAAATCGCTCGAGAGGCAGAGGCCAAAGAAAGAAGAATCAAGGAGGATGAGGATGCTTTAAAAGCTAAGAAGACTCTGTTCCCAAAATGGGACAGAGACACACTCATTAATCAAGCGATTGAGTTTCCCTCCATGTATTGGTTGGAACCGATTGCATCTTTTGAGTGTGAGAATACCAAAGACTCGCAGTTTGACATGCCGATCACACGAAAGGCTTTTACATTTCATTGCTTCGATGTCACTGCTGATGTTCCTCATCCAAACTTGAAGGTTGACAAAGAATTGATAGATTTTTATTTGAAGTATGGTCAACCACAGTACTTGACATGGAGTGCACAGAAGATTGTAAAGGTCAAGGTACTGAAACCAACACAGGCTGGGAAATTTGTGAACGTTAACTTCAAAGTCAACAGAGGAACGGCCAACACAGAATATTTTATTTCTCTGGCAGATCTTCCCAGTCTGAATCCTCATGATTGGATTCTGCTATACAACATTCTTCTCTCAAATCAAAGAGAGTATGAACCGATTTTGAAACATCTCAAAAGAATGTTGGCTTCCTATATCCATGAGCTTACCACTATGGATCAGGAAATAGCAAAAATAATAAACAAGAAACCGACCGTCAAGCCTACTTCCAAGACAGGAGATGTGCACAAAATGAAGTTAGGGCAAATTGACTCTTCAAATCTGACGGTCATGTTTACAAGGGGTGATAAGCACAAGTTTCTGTTTGCTTTGGTAGACAAGCATCTGTTTTCAACAGATTGTCTGGAGCATATCATAAACATCATTCACCGATGCAAGCAGAACTCTACAGCAGACAAGAAGAATTTTACAGATATGCTTCGGTGGTATATCACTTTCAGGCATCACATTCTAGCCATTATACCAAGGATATTTGAAACAGTGAAGAAACCCTCTGCTGTTAAAAGGGAATGAAGCCTCTGTGCCAAAGACGCAAAGGGGGAGATTGTTGAAGATTATTGTGTTGCGTCTTGGGCCCTTTTGTTTTACAACCGGATTGGGCTTGTCAATCCATGTTTATCTAGATTAGCCCTTTTTCTTTGATAAATGGTTAGGGTTTTTTTATAAATATATGCATGCATGTATACGTATGTAGAGAAGTTGTCGTCATTCTCATTGATTATTGTAAACCATAAAATCCTCTACAGTTGATGTTCTTTATCGAGCTCTTCTGAGGATTGTTTATTAATTATTCGACACTTTTTGATCCATTTGCTTATTCTTATTGTTTATCTGGTTATCTCTCTACCTGTTTCATAGATATAATCGATCTTCAAGTTTGTTTTTAAACTTATCAAGGGTGTTGTGGTGATACTTGATGTAAATATGGGTAGGTGTTGAAGGTAGTATGGCTCGTACTACTAAAAGCACGTGACCCATACGCGCATCAAAGAAGTCACAACCCCTAGGGGTGGGTTGGGGGTTGATTACCGGGTTAGTGGGAGGTATCTGATGTTTTGCGGTGTTCTTCAGTATGGTGGTTATGAGGCATGCTGGGAGTCGATACGGGTCAGGGTCGGGAGCCGGAAATGGTGGTTAGTGTGGATCGGTGCCACCTGAGGTCATCGGTCAGATGAGTACGGATGATTTGGATGCTAGGATTCACGAGATCCTGCATGATGAGGTTGCTGCTACGTTCCGGGCCGAGTTGTCGGAACTGTTTGGGTCGATAAAGACTGCCATGGTCGAGTGTTTTGATGAGCGCTACGCGGCTCTAGTAGAGACAGCAGCCGCGATAGCCACGGCGGCTGTACCGCGGCAGGGGGAGGAGCCAGTCGGGTTTTACAGTATCGGTACTTTGATAACACAAACCCCCTACCTTTGATGAAGTTCAGGATCCGATCGTTGCTATGAGATGCGTGTATGATGTGGATGGATGTTTCTTCACGTGCTCATGCCCTGCTGATCAGAGGGTGAGGTGTGGTCTGAACCTGTTGAGGCTCGGGGCAAAGGATTGGTGGAGATTGACTACGGGATCTTATTCTTATGCGCAGTGGGCTGTGGTTACTTGGGACCAGTTCCGAGACATGTTTAGTGCTTGTTATGTTCCACGGGTTGAGAGAGAGAGGTTGGCTCCAGAATTCCTAGAGTTGAAGCAGGATACAGAGTCGGTGACGGAGATCACCAGGATGTTTATTAAGAGGGCGATGTTTTTCCCAGATTTTGCTTCGGAGCAGGCTCAGATGTCCTGGTATCTGAGTACGTTGAAGAGGGATATCAGGCAGTTTATGTCTACACAGAGGTACGAGACCTTACTGGAGTTGCCGAAGGCCGCTCGACGGTGTGAGTTGGAGATTGAGTTACAGTTGAGGGAGCAGAGGCAGGCTCTGGCATAGTCATAGACGGCTCCGAAACGGTCCAAGACCGTTGATTCTAGGTTGGGTGAACAGGGAAGCCGTACTTGTAGGAAGTGCGGGAAGGGTCACACCTGAGTTTCTTGGTCCGACGGTGCGTGCCGCAAGTGCGGGAAAGAGGGACATTATGCGAGGGATTGTCGACAGTCAACCCCAGTCCAAGATATGAGGATTTGCTATCAGTGTCATCAGGTTGGTTACATGAGGGCCAACTGTCCACAGCTTGCTACAAGACCAGTGCAGGCTCCAACACCGGCCACTTTGAGGATTATGGGTGGAGGTCAGGGTGGAGTAGAGCCCCCGAGGGCTCAGGGGCGTGCTTTTCAGCTTATAGCAGAGGAAATTAGGGCAGAGCTGGATGCAGCTGTGGGTATGTTTCCTTCTTGATATCTTGTTATCTTATGGTTGTTATGGAGTATATATCTTCTAGTCTCGTTTGCATGATTCATGGTTTGGTATTCGTTCATCTTTTCGTCGGGTTTATCATATGATCGAGGGTTTTGGTATTGGGAGTCTTTGTTGGTTATTATCCTTGAGGAATTGATGGTCATATTTTGACTGTATGGTCTTGTTGTCGGGTATAGCAATTGCAATTTGAGAAGTGTTCAACGAAGAGTCGAACTCCCTTAGAGTTCGAGATGTGTAATGTCGGATAAGTGATTTTGTGGTGGTTACTCATTTTGATTCAGTTCAAGTAAAAGAGAATTTGTTGAGTAAGAATGTTTAAGTGATGCCGATTGGGTCACCATTGGTTGGTAGTCAGTGCTCTAAGTGGGGGAGAATTGAAAATTTCTCAGGAGGATCGACAAGTATTTAAGGTTGATTAATTGTTTGGAAGTTAACGGTGTTTCAGTCAGCCAAGAGTGTGGGCTGGTATGAGTAAGTGGCAGAATAGTGGGGGTAGGGAGCAGACCATGGATTAATGGTAGATGGTGTTTGATGTTAGGCCTGGGTTTAGGCCATGGAAGGGATTCCGAGATCAGAATGGAGTTAGAGTTCGGAACCCCTTGAGGGCGAGAACTGTATGTACGAGAGAGATTCCCAGGAAGGATAGTTCGGGATGATATATGATAGTCTGAGCGGTCTGGGGAGACTGATGGCCTGTGGGTGTACCAGTTAGGTCGAAGGCTCGAAGAACCGTCCAAACAGGCTGAAGGTTCCGAGGGTGGTCCAGATAGGCTGAAGGCCTGGTAAGGCGGTCAAGTCATGCTGAAGACTCTGTAAGTGTTGGTGGATCAGGTATATGTAATGTTTGATGATGATAACACATATGTTGGTGCTATTCTAATCCTTAGATCTTTCAACTCTCTACAGGAGCCCTCCTCCTCTAAACTAGTATATAATTTCATCCTTTTCTCCTTATCCTCCTCCTTAAAAGAAGTAAATTTTTATGCCAACACTCAAGGCAATCAAGGTAACGAAGATTAAACCAATCCAGCTGATAATCCCAATCCTTTTGAACCACAAGATGATAATAATGGTGATGACCATGATAAAAAGTATGAGAGTTCTACCTTGGACACATGATCTCTAGATGAACATATTTCAGATACTTTTACCTTGTTATCACTACGAGACAATGTTGCTTCTACTATTTCCAAGGTTGACTTACTCGACAAGACTTTTACACAACTTGATTTCCAGATCGATTAGAAGGTTACTAGCCTCGACTTCAAGATCAAACTTATTTTCAAATCTCTGTCAAAGATCAAATATGCTGGTCCCTCCGAACTCAATCGAGAAAATCAACTCAACCATCTCATTTCTATTTGATTCAAGCACACTCTGGAAGAAGTTGAATAGAACTACAATGATAGCCTCGATTATAGTATCTGCACCACCAGCATAATGCTCAATATTCATGACTCCATGATTAGTATTACTAACGGATTGATGAAATTGAATCATGTTCACATTGAAAAGAAAATCCAAAGGATAGAGAATGAGATTCAGAAAAAGGATGAGATGAATTTGATTATGGAACAGGTCCTCATCGAGCTGATCCAACCCATCTGGAACATTATGACGTTTCGAATTACCAATTCGATGAAATGCTCATCATCATTAATGAAACTTTTACCCATCTAAAAGCTCAAGCTCCCAGCACCGAAGCCAATGAATCTCTCTCCAAACAGATCACCATGAGCTTTCAGAGAGCGTTCGAACACTTGTGTGACCTTAAAAGCAATGAAAGACTTGAATCAGATGTTAGGCCTTCCAATGAGAGATGAGGAGAAGAAGATATAAGGGTTCAATGGAAACTTGTCTTGGAATTTACACTCCTATAATAGTCATCCAAAGAAGATATACTCAAGGTTGAATCTCTTGAACCTCTCGAGTCTGGTGATGAAGAAGAAGATGATCTGGTTGAAAATGGTGCTTTAGGACTTCCAGCTATTAGGGAAAACCATGTGAAGGTCCTTTCGGATGTAGAATAGCTTAAATGGTCCTCCATTATATGGACATCATTATTAGCAGAAATGCTCAGAAGAAGCCGAGATATGGCTAAAATCAAAACAAAGCTAACCATCAACGCACTCCGATCTATACCAGTCTGGATTGTTCAAATCGATGAAGGTTCTCCAACCGTGAAACCTGATGATCTCCCTAAAGAGCCTCTGGTTCCTCCTCCACCAGAATTCATCATCACTGAAACCATTCAACAAAACATCTTAACCTAAATGAGACTCTACAAGACAACATAAATAAGATTGCTACTGATTCAAACCGCCCAGTGAAGACATTGAAAAAGTATGAGGGCTGGTCTCAAGAACAAATAGATTATGCTTTGGAAGAAAGAATCAGTATTCAAGTTCTGAAAGATAATCCAAATCCGATGTTGGGCATATCTCCATTTTTCCCATAAGGAGTCATTCACGATATTTAGTTTGTGCTCTTCCTTTACTATGATCTTCCAACTTAGGATGTTGTTTAACTTGATCTACTAATCTCTCCTTACAGTCAATTCTACATCAAATACGCTCCTCTTCATCGAAATGATGATCCTTAAATAATCATTAGGACAGAGCGTGAGAGATTAATAACCTTCTACTCCGTTAATGCATGTCCTCAAACAGAAGTGTGATCTCGGAAGTGCATTACCAATATTGGTGGATTTGGTAACAAGGTTCCGAGCAAGTTCGATCTCAACTATATGTTATATAGATACCTTGTATCTCACAAAAAAGAAGCAACCATCACTCTTACGGATGCCGAAATTCCCTTAATCAACCCTAATTACTTTCACGCCATTGCCGCTCACCTCCAAGAATTCCAAACAAATCTCTCAAGCATCAGATATTACAATGCTACAATCAATTTCTTAAAGTACTATGTTCCAGAATTCTGTAGGTCCGACATTGAATTTGCTCACTTGTTCAGAACTGAGAATGTTTTGGCCAAAATCACTTATGAAGTGCCTAAAGCTCATATTTTGGAAAAAGGACCCTTTGAAGAACCAGAACGTGGATGTGTCTATCTAAAAAATAAGACAAACCGAAAATAATTAATTAGAGTTCTTGAAAAACATCTACTTTTGTCAAGGATCCATCAGAAGTTCATCTCCAATGCTGCAAAAAGTGATGCTCCTAAGCATGTGAAGAAGAATTTCATTGACCAACTAAAATGGTACTTGGATGTCCAAAGTTGGCTCCATAGTGCCTATCTCTTTGTGTCTGATGAAGCCAACTAAGTTGATTGATTGCTAAGTTCACTTAGGGGGATATTCTTGATTTACAAAACTAAACCTCTAGAAATCCAAGCCAAACCGGATCTGAAGTTAGTCTAATTTGAGATGTGAAGAGAATTCTAAAGTTAGTCTTCTTCCGAGATGAAGACATTTTTAAGATATTCAGAGTTTATTGATGTGATATAGTCTCTACAAGCATTAAATGTTCCTTGTCATTTTATTGAGTGATCAATTCATAGGAAAAAATCAAGTAAATCTTATGTGTCAGATTTATTAAGTTCTCTATTTTATCTAGTCTATAGAATGTTCACAGTTTGTACTATATCTCTCCTTTACTATTTAAGGAGATGATCTTTTATTCATTGTAACCTTGAGGTAGCAATATTCTCTTCACATGAATTACAAAATCTCTTGCATGTCAAATATCTTTAACCATTATTATTCGTTTTCTTAATTTATCTTTACTTTGCTCATACTCACTTTAAGTAAATATTTTGTTTAATACTTTTTTGATCTTCGTAACTCAAGACAAGACACGGTTACCAGACTTTATTGGACCAAAATATTACCAACATACATTAATTTTAAGTTAATTCAAGGTTTGAGTTTTCAAACCTTGTCTGTACAAAGTCTTATACTTTTATGAGCCCGATTAATTTCCTTTCATCTATCTTGGGCTCCCCTTTGGAGCCAACATGAAACTTGCTCGGTAATGGAATCCAATTATTGACAAAGTCAAAGCTAATCTTTCAACATGGAAACCCAAAAACCTTTCGTTGTTTGGGAGACTCATGTTGGTGAGATCTGTTTTGGGCAATCTTCCACTATACTACGTTTCTCTCTTTAGAGCTCCCAAAAAGTCATTGAGTCATTGGGTTACTTGGGATGTGGTGACTAGACCTAAAGATAAATGAGGACTTGGTATACATTGACTTAAATCTTTAAATACTTCACTTCTTATAAAATGGTTGTGGTGAATAAAAGTTTAAAAAAATGGTTTTTAGTCATCTTGCATTAAAAGTGTACATAATTGATGGTGTAGATGTAAAGTTTGTTTGTGTAACGACCCAATTTTTCATTTTTAATTAATCAAACACATTTCCATAAACCATCAAATTCCAAAACAGTTGTTTCCAAATCCACATTCTTTACAACTTTATTTAAAAACATCAGAGTATCCCATAAAAAGTCGGTGAGAGAGTGCATGTCGTGCCATCAAGCCTTGCCCTTGCCCTTGGGCTCAGATGTACCTGAAACAAATCTACAAACTGTAAGCTAATTCTTAGTGATTCCCAATACCATACCCCATATACAAGCCACATAGCACATATCATATTAGCTACAAAAGCTATCTCTACCACATAACATATCATATTAACCATAAAGTTATCTCTACCATATAACATATCATATTAGCCATAAAGCTATCTCTACCATATAACATACCCTAGTAGCCATGAAGCTATCTCTACCACATATCCCTGCATAAGGAAGCCATGGGCTCCCCCACATGGTCTTACACCTAAGTGCCATAGGCTCCCCCACATGGTCTTTCTTCCAAGTACGATGGGCTCCCCCATGGTCTTTCATACAAAATCACATAATTACTAGGAAACAATTTAGCATAAAGCTAATTATCATACCAGATATCACTACTACAGCTAGCGTACCACATATCATAAAATGGGCCAGCCTTGGTGCCTTAGACCTATTGGTATGGTGAGAAGACTCACCTCTCTCAAATGTTGAAACTAACAATGCTATAACCAAATATGTCCCCCATGTTGCTCCAACTCCAGTGCCTTTAAGCATCATAGGATAGACTAGTTAAAATCCCATAATTACCCTCAAGATCAACCTTAGTCAACGTTGGTCAAAGTCAAAGTCAATAGTCAAAGTTAAAAGTCCATGTTGATATCAACTTGCCGATTGCATCTAGCGATGTATCGAGTTCCCACAGAGTCAAGACAACCTGATTCAACACTAGCCAACTCGCCGAGTTATTTCATCAACTCGATGAGTTCACTTGATATTTAGAAGGCAGGGAAACCCGATCTGACTCGTCGAGTTCCTAGAGCAACTGGTCGAGTCCGCTTTTCTGTTTGCTTATTGTGATGATTCACCGAATCCCAGGGACTCCAGGGTTTAGATTTAAAGCTACAATGTGTCTTGCAGGATAAAGTTTCAAACTATACCTTCTAGAATCGTTCCTAATGCTCCAAAGCCCTTAAATAAGGTTGAAAAGCTCAAAATCCTTGCTATATGGTCCAAAATTCTTGGGATATGATATCCCTCCTTCTGAAAAAGGTGTCTAATCCTTAAAACGTTCCAAAGATGGAGGCTTTATGGACATGCATATCCAATGCATGTCCCTAGGTCAAAATGGCCAAAAAGAGGGAAATATTCCCTAAAACACTTGCATGGTGTCCTTGCTCAACCAAAGGCTAGATCTAGCCTACCTTGGGACCATTTTGCTCTAGAGATCCATAAAGTTGCTAACTTTATGAATCTCATGCATGCATTCAACAAGAATGGTAGGAAATGAAGAGTAAATTCAAGATCTAGCGATATTCTTTGATAAAAATCGAGTCTTAAAGACTTACGGCAGTCCACAAGATGACTAAGCTCAAGGATGGGTATTTGGTTTGATGTATCTTCTCACTATTTCCTTCTTCTAAAGCTTCAAAGGTCACTCTAGCTCACAAAATGGAAGAGAATGGGGATTAGGGTTAGCACAGACGTTATTAGGGTTTGGAGGCTGATGGGAGGTCAGCCTCAAGGCTCATAAGGAGATTATATAGGGTATGAACCCTAAAATTAGGGTTTTTTCATTACAGCACCTACTTGTCGAGTCGGACTTCCAACTCATCGTGTAGGTTGTAGATCCCGCATTCTTGAAATGCCCTCTACTCGACGAGTTGGACTCCCAACTCGCCGAGTCAACACACCAAAATCCTAGTTCTTCAATAAATTAAGTAATACCCGGAACAAGTGTTACAGTTTGCTTGATGTGGTATACTTGGTACTTGGTTTTCTATTTTCTAAATAAAAATGGAGCTTGAAGAATGGGGGATTTTTATTGATGACCTTTTTGAACGAAAGATGGGAAATGGTAAAAGTACTTACTTTTGGAAGGGTAAATGGAAAGGAGAGTTCCCTGTTAAAACCATGTTTTCAAATTTATATAACATTGAAGAAAACAAAATTTGCATGGTCATTGACAGGTTGACAGACAGGGAAAGTGTTATTTACAATTGGAGTTGGCATAGACAACCTAGAAGTGGTTGTGAAGTTGCTTCCATGGAGTCTCTTTCAACTAGTTTAGCTATAGTGAGGCCTTCTTCTGTAGCTGATATGTGGAGGTGAAAACTAGAAGCTTAAGTAAATTTTCTCAGTGAATTCTTTTAGGAGGCTTTTGGCTAATTAGGTGTTGGTGGGTTTAAGCATAAATGCTTTTAAATGGATTAGTTGGATCCCTTTAAAGTATAATTGTTTTATTTGGAGAATGTTCTTAAATCAGGTTCCTATGGAGAGTAATCTTTCTTTTAGATGACTAGCCTTATCCTCCTCTTTATGCTTCTTTTTTTTGTAATCCGGAGGAAGAGGAGGTTGATCACATCTTTTTGAGATATCATTTTTCGAGTTGCATTTGGTGTTGGTTTGGTAGCTGGATATGTTTTCTTTTGGTTCCCCCCCCCCCCCCCCCCCCCCCCGGGAAATAGAGACGATCTTTCTAACTCTTTGGTTGGTTTAGATGTTGGAAAGGAAAAGGGTAAACATCGTCTTGCTTGGTTTACTCTGCTATCTAGTGTATTTGGAATGCTCGAAACGCTTTAGTTTTCAATAAGAGCAATTGTTCTCCTTTGAAGACGTAGGATGATATTAAACTTGCAACTTTTAATTGGAGTAAGTTTCACTTTAAATTTACTTGTTTATGTTGGTTTAAATGGTGTATTTCCCCTTTGCATGCCTGTAACTTATAAGTTTTGCTAGTGTGTTGCTAGTTTCCTTTTGTTTAATGCATTCACCGTTAAAAAAATCAAAAAATTTACCAAATACTTCTTAAATTTTATATAATTTGATATGGCAGAACTCTTTTGTATCCAATAACATTTTGAATTTTTGAGGGAGATGTGGTGACTCATTTTGCAATTCCAAATCAAATAACTGATAAAAAGAATTTAATACTTATAATATATATCATAATACGACAAGAAAACTCCTAAATTGCTACAGAAAGTTGCTACAAAATAAAAATCTTTAGCTATTCAACTATGGAATACGCTACAAAAGTGATTGTCTTAGCTATTTTGCAATAGAAATGGCTACAAAATTGTATTCCGTAGCTAAATCCTAAATAGCTATGGAAAGTTACATCGCAATCAAAATTTATAGCTATTATATTACGGAATATGCCATAAAATGGCTGGCTGTAGTTATTTTTCTAAAAAAAATTGCTACAAAGTTGTATGTCTGTGGCTAAATCCCGAATCGTTACTGAAAGTTGCTACGAAATCAAATTGTGTAACTATTTTACTACAAAATATGCTACATGATTATTGGTTGTAGCTAGTTCGCTACAAAACTTGTTACAAAATCTATATTCGTACGTTGTTGGCTATTAAGTTGCTACAAAATCAAAATTCGTTGCTAGTTGGCTAAACGATTGATATCTATAACTATTTTTCTATAGAAATTTGCTACACATTATGTAGATTATCTGCTATGAATTAGGACAAGGTTAATTGTAATAAATTTATATCAAATTTTAGGAAAAAATAATTACGTCCTGTAAAAAAATTATTTACCCGAAATCACATTTGATTGTCTCCTCATTCCTTAGTTCCCCCCCCCCCCCCCCATCCTAAATCATCGCTCATTTCCACTTCCACCATTATTGAGCAAAATCTACTCTACACCCTTTGTCATTCACGCAGGGAGCTCCCTTATTTTGTGTTAACCGTTGTGTACCTCTTGCTTTGTCAATCGGTAGGTATGTTCCATTCATTTTTCAAAATTCCATCAAAACTAATCCTTCCTTGCTAAAATCAATATTATTGTTCTTGACCAATGATCCTCATCGTATTCGAGTTCACTTTGCGTCATCCTACTCCTCGTCACCGATATTTTCTCAATTGTTTTCGTCCATACTAGGGTTTGTATACACATCTTGACGATTGAATTAATTCCACTCTATTAATACTGATTAGGATTCAAGAAAGTCCTCCCTAAGAGTCTCAAATGAATCCATCCAGAAGGTTATAAGTGATTCCACCTGCATTCTCATGCCGCCGCTTTGAACAGATCAAACCACCATCTTACTACTAACGTCATTGCCAAACTAAACAATGAACATAAAAAGAATCAACCTTCCAATCCTCCCAACCACCACCATTGTCTCTTTCCTATAGACCATCAAGCTCAGGGGAGTCCGTTGTGAGTAGAAGGGTAAAAAATGGGCATGCTATATACTTTTATATAATCTCACACCAGTTTTATTTGCTGGATTGAATGATAGGGACGGACGGATATGGGGTGTCCAGTTGTGATACTCCAACAAAAGTGATTAGAAAAAGTGAAGACAAGTCATGTACTTCAACTGTTCGATGAAATGCTTGAGAGAATAGTTTTGTTGGGTTCAAGTACCAATAGCACATTTACTTCTTAATTTTGGGTTGGATTCCCCTATGAAACTACCATCACACATCATAGTTACTCCTTTGTGCTCTGATACTCTACTCAAATAAAGAATAGGTGAAGTTGGAGAAATATATGATGCACGCCTCTATAGTGCACGAGTTTCTTTGAAATCAAAAAATGGTGTCACAAAAAATAAAGTCCTTTCTCCATCTAAAAAAAAACTCTCTTTAATAAGCTTCTACTCTTCTTTTTCTTTCAGAGCATGCCATTTTTATGTGGAAGTGAATTGTTGCGGTTTCTTTTAGCATAGAATATTTTGTGTTTTCTTGCTGATTTTTCAACAAATTCTCTTCAAAGACTGGAGTTCATGGTTTACGAGATGTTTATTTGAGAATAAAGTCACATAGATTGTTACTTATCTTTTGGGGTTTATTAAAACAATTAGCTTAAAAAGTAATCTATTAAGTACTAATTTCAGAATGATTTTTTGAAAATTATATTTTGATTTCAATTTTTTTAGGTTTTCGTCATGGCTTGGGGTTTCCATAGAAGCTACAGAGGGAGAAAGACAACTTGATCTAGTATGGTAATTAATTTCATCATTCATCTTTATTTTTAAATAAAATCAATTTGATCTCTTGTGAATCTTGATTTCTTTTGTCTTACTACTTTTTAACTATCGAGTGTTTTCTTTTTAATTAGTTTGATTATGACCCATATCTATTTTACTAATACTTGGTCTATTCAAGATCTGAGATGAATAATTTCTTCAAAGATGCTTCCATGGATACAATCAAAGAGGCATTGAAACAACAACTTTTTTTGCTCTGGTTTTACCAATTTATTATTTAATTTTTACTATTATGTCAACAGGCGGGTTTTTGTAATGCCTGCAAATTCAGACTAGTAAATTTAGAGACAATGAACATGAAAATATGACTTTTTTATGGAAGATTATTTAGAATGAATAATATTAATCAAGTTATAGTTTAAGTTAGAAGGGTTCCATACATATAAAGAAGACCGAAATACGAGTTATAAAGAAGAGGTTATGGCTCGTCGATGTTTTATGGCTAAACCAACACGACACTGTGTAATATAAAAAGTGAATTTTTGATAAACTACTTTTAGCCTTAGGGATCTAAACAAAAGTCATAGTATACATTAAACCGAGAGTGTGCATAAAAAGAACGTCTAAATCTGATTTTGTATGAGGAAGTTATGATTTTTCTTAGATTTGGCATAGCAATGCACAACCCATAATTCAAATTTTAGATCAATCGATATTTAGCCGATGCAACCTTAATGAGAATTGAAGATCTCATTAATATGAGTTAAACGATAAAAAAATGAACGAAAACGGAGTTCATATGTAAAAATTATGAATTTTACACGGTCGTTTAATAGTGTAATCTTTTCATACTGTTAAATTTAAAATCGGTCTAGAATGAGCTGATGGAGTCAAAAGGAAAGTTGTAGATCTTGTCATTACCTACGCATGGATCTAAATAACATCAAAATTGGATTTTGTATGTGAATGTTATGAAGTTTTAAAGATTGGTTCTTTTACGTGCGTCCTACGCCACGTGTCAGTACCAGGCTTCGCCTTTGTGCCTACGCAAGGCTCACGATGTGAGAGACATGTTTGACAACGTGAGAGGCCCTAAAAAGCCTATAACTAGAGGCGCAAATCAATCCATTTTCATCACACCTTTCAACTCCTTTCTCTCTCATTACCCCGAAGTCCTTTCTTCCTTTCCCCAATGCTTCCTAAGTTCAAGAGGTGAGTCGCAGAGCGCCAAAAGGCTCCAAGAAGATGAGATTTCGGCTCAGAAGTTCTGCCCCCGCAAAGCCCTATTCCTAGCCAAACCCCCCGATTTTGTCGAAGGAAATTATATTGTTAAGAAGCGAAGCATTGTCCAAGTTGGAATCATCACTTTGAAAAGCGAGTTCATAATTACTTTCATCCTCCACATAGATATGAAGTATGTAATATAAATTATATTATACGTGTTCTTGATATCTATGCTGAATCAACAAAAATATACATATTTTATTTGTCTTAAACTATATATGTATTTTATACTTATAATTATGATGGGTAAAATATAGGTAGATTAAAGATGAGATAAATGATGAGCGATGAAAGATGAGATGAATGATGAGCGATGATATATGAGTGGTAAAATATGGTGATAAGTGATGAGCCAAGCGATGGCCTTGTTATCTATCAGAGTATAGATGACTACTACTGACTATTCTAGACAGTCCAGTGGAACAAAAGTAGGCTCGCAACCTGTAGGTGTTGTGAACAATGTGTTCACCTGGTGTACTCTCAAAACCCATTGACATGTATTGCGGGTGGACTCCTAAAAATAATACTATCAATAAATGAGATAAACCTTGGCAGCTACCGACTTAGCGCCTGTTGGATGAACCCTGGCAACTATGGACTTAGTGCTTGTTATATAAATCCTGTCAATGATGGACTTCGTGCCTATTCCGTCGTACAATCCTTAGGAATAAATAATGAGGGATAGATGATTCATAGAGGAGATGCTTAAAAATAAAGAAGAGAATGGGGATGAGTAGATCGGTTAAATGTTTGATGATGAAACATAATAACTATATTATTGTGGGTTAAAAACCCTATGTACTCACCATGTTTCCCAACCTGGGTCACTCAATTTATTTGTATTACAGGTGTCGATATAAAGCTACACTATACCGAGAGATTAAGAAGATGAAAATCAATAGTATAAATGAATGTAAGGTCTGTTTATGCTTAAGTTTCTATATTGACGATGACATCCCAATGTTTTAAAATGAATAAAATACATTTATTCTGAAATTCTTTGATAACGTATTTATCATGTTTTTCTCGGAACAAATTCCACAACATTTATCCTTAAAAGTTACTCTAATTTTAAAAATAAAGCATAAACAAATGTCTTTTATGGCCATGAAAATGAGGATGTCACAATATTATATGATGTGTTGTTGTATAATCATTCCATGCCTTCAAACTATTCAATATAATGTTTCAGTTGATTGATGTAGAGAGGTGTTGATAACGTCTATTTTATGCATATATTTATGATGTTTTCTTATTATTTTATACTATGTTTTTATGTTATTTAAAATTAAAATATACTTAATATGCTTTGAAATATTTAATTACAGTTAAAATGGGAGATGGAATGCAAAAGAAAGAGAATGGAGCTGAAAAGATGCAAAAAGGATATTGCTGGCAGATTGACCCCTCTTCAGTGTTTCGGGTATATCTGATGACTCATAAGTCCAATCGATGAGGTTCAAACTGTTCTGAAAGCTACACGAAATTTCCTACGACTTATATGAGAGGGACTTTTGGCTAATTCGACACTTATCTTATCCAAAATTGGCCTTGAAGATGAAGCATAAAAGCTAGACAGAAATTCCCTCCAAGTTACTTATTCCCCAAGCACCACTTTCCTTATCTTTATTTGCTTAATCCCTAAGCCACATTAGTTTCCTTATTCCAATCCAACTCTAATATTCCATATAATTCCATCTCCATCAACTATAAATACCCCATATCATTCCACCAATTGGAATAATCTATGATATTCCACTTCGACTTGTGCAACAAGAAAACTTCATAGTTACCGTTTTGAGGGTCTAGGAGGTGGCCGGAAGGCCGTTAAGCTAACGGGAGCGGAGATCGGAAGGGTTGGAGAGCGGATACGTGTCGGTAATCATATGGGTTGTTAACGTGACCATGTTTAGCATTCCATTGTGTTACTATTTTGTATTTAGTTTCTGACTTGGGTGTAAGAACCTTTTACTTTGTGTTTATGATTGAATGAAGCTTTGATTATTAGACTAATTGCTATATTGAATAGTTTGTTTGTGTTTAATTTATCTTGCCAAGCTTGTTAAAAGATCCTTACGTATTAATGATAATTATTTGTTGTTAATTGTTAAGTGAATTAAGTTGTATGAACATATGCTTGATTGCTTGTCTCTTATGATTTTGGTGACCATCGAGATTATAAGTCTAGGAATAACAAATGTGAAACTAGGATTAACTTGAGAATAAGTAAGTTAATGTGTGAGCCTTGTTTGATGACCATCAAAAAGAGGTTAATTGAATGTCTAATTTGATTAACTATATTTGCAAGTCTTGCTTGATACGAACTGAACACTAGGAAGCATGTTAGTTTAATCAACTGATCACTATTTGAATTAACTTGTTTGCTAAAGGATTAGTTATAGCGAACGCGAATGTAATCATTTTAGGAATCGGTGAACATGAATAAATGAATTTGTGTATGCAATTGTCTATGTTTTCAAAGTGTAATTTGTCTAAACCAAAGTACCTGAAGAGATTTGCTTTCCTGTTAGTTTATCGAGAGTTGTTAATTAACTGTTCGTTTGAGATTTATTAAACTACTTCTTTATTCTTTCCGTGTGACCTGTAACCTATAATTAAATATTTTAAATTAATTCACCACCGTTCCCTGTGATCGACACCCGACTTACCTAAGCTATACTGTAATCTGACTAGGTACACTGCCTATAATTGCATAGTTAGTCTAAGTTTGTTAGGTTATAAATATTAAAATTAATGGGTACTTTTGTGCACATCAGGTGTATACATTTTTACATTTGTTTTGGTTGGATGATCAGGATGTAATCAAGGATGGAGATAGGTATTCCCATTCCTATCCATCTTGTTTTCTCTATTCTATTCATCCAAACTGAAATACAAAGTGACACAACAACACCTCATCAAAACTCTAATACTTTCTTTACATGTACCTTAAGGTACATACAATTTCAAAAACAGAAAGGTAGGAGAATGGGTGAGAAATTCTAGATGCTCTTAATAGTGCCTACAATAACCTCCTCATGGCAGGTTAGTTTTCTATAGTTTTTAGCTGATCTTTATGTGTCAGTCTTTGATCATACAAAGCCACATGGGGAAGTATGATTCATTATTTTTTATTGTTTTCATATAAACCAATGTACAAGCCTTTATAAAATCTTCTCTCAAATCATTGTAGGTTGGAATGAGAGAAGCACATGAAGAGGTTGTTCAAAAAAGGTGATGACTAGTGTTAATGCCATTGCAGTGGGATCTGGTTCATGCTACACAAAAATGTGAAAAAGGTTTTCATATGTTTTTGACAAAGGCTTTTAAGATAATTTTATTGTGCTTTACCTCCTTTATAAGATTTAACAATTAAAATACTCGTTTAATCATTTGTTCTTGTTTAATTGCCTTAGTTGAGACACAAGATGAAAAATATGATGATATTCAACAAAAAAAAAAATGCGGTTGCTAACCAAAAGAATGTGGAGTTTTAACAGAAAAATGTGGTCATTCAAGCAAAGTCAGAACAACTTACACATGTTTTGAGTGAACGGGTCAAAAAATTTATTAATCAATGATAGAATATTATGTATCAAATAGGATTTATGTTAAATAGTAGCGACTTTTGATTTTGAAGTATGTATCTTTGATGTATTAGATAATTCTTTTAGTTTCTACAGAAATACTCAATTACTTGTGATTTTATAAAAATTGTATTTTTATAAATTGATATTAATAGCCGCACATTATTGAATAATAGTACGGAACAATTGCTAAGGGAATATTGCTATAGAAAAACCGGTATGAAATTTTCGATGGAATTTGTTATGGAAAAATTCGTATGAAATTTGCTACGGAAAAGTTGCTACGGAATTAGTTACGGAAAAATTGCTATGAAAAAGTTTCTACGAAGTTAGTTACGAAAAATTGCTATTTAATTTGTTACAGAAAGGTAGTTGTGGAATTTGCTATGGAAAAATTGTTATGAAACGTGCTACAAAAATTGTTATGGAATTTTCTATAGAAAAGTTGCTACAAAATTAGCGGCTGAAAAATTGCTATGGAATTTGTTACAGAATCAGTTATTGAAAAATTACCATGTAATTTGCTACCGAATTAGTTACGGAAAAATTACTATGTAATTTGGTATAGAAAAGTTGTGGAATTATGTATCGAAAAATTTCTATCAAATGTGTTACCGAAATTGCTATGAAATTTGCTATAGAAAAGTTGCTACAGAATTAGTGGTGAAAAAATCGCTATGAAATTTGTTTTGGAATTTGCTATGGAAAAGTTGCTATCAAATTAGTTACGAAAAAATTGCTATGAAATTTGCTCTGAAAAAGTTGTTACAGGATTTGCTATGGAAACATTGCTATAGAATTTGCTATAGAAACATTGCTACGTAATCAAGTAAATATTGCTATGGATTTTGCTACAAAATGCTATGAAACTCAAATTGAAACAAAATAGATGTTGTAGAAGCTATCATATCAAGATTGTTATCAAATTATAATTCCGTAGCTAAACATTTAATAGAAGAAATATAGCTATGGAGTTTAACTGAAAACTATTGTAACAAATTCCATAGTTATTAAGCTTTAGGAAATTGCAGTTTTTACTATGAAATTATTCTGAAGCTAAATAAAAATTTGTTGTAATGTACTTTCACAATTTTAGTCCTTTTTCTGACAAAACTTCAACATTGGTCCTTATGGTATTCAAAAAAATTTGGATAGGATACAAAAAGTTTCCAACTTGCATGAAAGGTTCAAAATCAAAACATTTCAGTGATCTTAATCCAAAGAAACATTAAAAGACGATTAGGCCATTTTATTTTCTTTTTTGTATTTTATATATTTATTTAATACCTTTTTTTAATAATAAAAAAAAAAACTTACTCCACCTTATCTCTTGATCCGACCCTATCCATTCTCTCCCCCTCTATCTTTCACTCTTTATGCCTTCTTCTTCACCTTCACCTCTAACACACCTCATTTCTTCAGGTGTCCTTATCCTTTAATGAGAAGAACAAAAAATAAATCTAATTTAATAAAAAAAACTCATGTTCATCATCTAGACTCTAGCAGCACCATCACTACTCTCGTTTTCTTTTTTATTAACGAAATGCGCATCTTCATCTACACTCGAGATCAAGGTTCTAAATAAAGTAATGTGTGATTTGGCGACAATGTCAAACCTTAAGTTTTTATGAGCTTTGGTAAGCCACGTCGTTTGTAAGGCGTGACTTAAGATGACGGTTTTTATAGAATTGATAATTTTATATGTATTTTTAGTTATTATTAATTTTTATACACATATATAACTTAAGACGACAATTTATTAAAGTTTGGTGGTAAGTACAAGCTTTGGAGCCATAGCAAACTTTTTAGAACCCTGCTCCAGATTAACAAAAAACCCATCTTTATCGTTTCTACTTTGTTCAAAAATCTGATTTTAGTTGATCAACCTATTTATCATGTTTTAGGTTAGACCCATCTTCATCTTCCTCACACTAAAAGAATCCATATCCCTAAATCAACGAGCATAGATTCATACATAAATACTAAAATAGTGGTAAATATTTGGTATTTTTATAGATCAAATCCATACCCCCAAAATCAATGAACCACAATAAATCTAGGTTAGATTTATAGACAGACACCAATAACGAGAAATATATGGAAATCGAGAAAGAGAGTCATCCTTTAATCTGCCTTCATAAATTTCTTTGATTTATCTCTTATTTATTTATGTATTTATTTATCAACAATTGATGTTCTTTTCTTCCCTGATCGATAACAAACTCGACACAAACATACATGGTAAAGACGATGGTACATCTAATTGAACCTTTAACAAATCTAGGTTGGATTTGGCTTTGGGAAACATATATTATGTTGTTTCGGTGAATAGTTCGACAAAATCGAAAGACAGATAAAGAGGGAGGGAGTAAACCGGTGAGTGAAGAAGTGTTTATGCGAGGTCTGATATGGTTTTGGTTGCTTATTTACTAGTAGAAATACCGCAATACAAGAGAGAGAGAGAGGAGAGAGAGAGAGAGAGAGAGACTCATGGGTGGGTTGGGGGATAAATTAGTTTTCTTTTTTCTTTATTTTTTAATTAAAATAATATTAGAATAGTTATAAAAATATAAAAACGAAAATAAAATGATATAATTGTCTTTTCAAGTTTTTTTTAACAAACATCAAAGAAGTGTTTTAATTTTGGACTTTCCATTCAAGTTGAAACCTTTTAAACATTATCCAAAAAAAATTAAATGCCATATAGATTTTTATTTTTGTCCCGTTCTCTTATAAATTTAATACATTATTCATTGAGTTCTTTTTTTTTGAAGACACCATATGTAATATGTTTGACTTGAATCGCTTCTTCTGACAGAAACATATGTGTGTAGAAAGTTATGGTGGTCGTGTGGTGCACATGACAACTACCCCGACAATATAATTTTGACTAAAAAATGGTGGCGTTTGGACTACTTCTTGCTGTTGCAACTTGCAAGTTGCATTGTAGACGTTGATGGGTGCTTAGGTGTCTAGCTATTCACAATATGTCACATGTATATCTGGAATACAAGTGGACCCACTAAATTGCAAGTTGGAGCCACGGTGGGCCCCATTTCAGATTTGCTTTCTAGATTTCTTTAATTTACATATTCTTCTAAGTTTGACGACCTTTTTCAGCCGGAGTATTTATTTTAAAGTTTAAACCATTATCTCATTTTATTCTAACAAATATGAAATATATAACTAAAGTATAATAATATATTTTGTTATTAGTTTTAACATAACAATACTAAAGATTATCAAATGGTTCTATGAATAAGTTGGATAAAAATTAAAAACATATAAATTCTTTTAACATACGAGATCTTTTATCGTAAGTTAAAATAATAAAGTGAGTTGGATAAATGATCAAAGATATCTGATTAGAATAGATATTTTCTGGAGAGATTTGGATACGTGACAATAAGAATCCAGATTCGAAACGATTATGTTAGACAATTTTTTTGAACCATATATCAAAGAGAACTAGCAAGAAGATATATTGAAAAAAAAAAAATCACATAGCAATACTTAAAATCAGATTCTGTAACCATGTGTTTCAAGTTATATTACATTTTTTTTATTTCTACTGCTAAACTAATCAAATGAAAATAAAATCACATTATAACTAAGGCATTTCTCGGGAAGAGAATCGTTTGGTAAATAACATTATTTTGGTAGTTGCATAACATCTGCATAGTAATGCACACTATCAATTCCAACACCTCTTTTTTAAAGCCAAAATTTGCACCATGTCCTACCCAAATATATGAGTTGTACAATGCAGACACAGACAAGTGCGTGATGCCAATCCATGAAGCAATCTTATGCCATACTTCACACTATAAGTGCATATGAGAAGAGTTTATAAGTGCATATTACAAAACAAACATAACACTAATGGAAGATCAATAATTTTTCGCAACCAAAATCTTCCTACCTAGAAGGAACCCTATCTAACAAAGCCCCTCAAATTCCACAATGTACTGACGAACACTCCTAATAGAAAACATATCATCAATGTACAAATTCCACACCCATGAGTCTAAATTTAGCAAATTGGATTGGCTCCATTAAAAGTTACATTTCCATGAGTTGTTCCACTTCCGCACCACCCCGAATATAGGCCATCTACAGTTCCGTTGTCGATCATCCAAGTTTCTTTTCTCTCGAATCAAACAAAGCCTATCCTTATCCAAGGCATAAAGCTTTAGGAACCGACCTCCAAGACTTCTATTCCCATGTAACACCCATAAAATCATGCCAACTTTGAACTTTTAAAAAGATTTCAAACCATTAAATCATTACAAAATTGTTTTCAACATATATAATATCAGAGTTTTCCCAGAAACATAAACAAAACATGAGGAGCTGTACAATCATGCCTTTGCTTTGCCGTGATCCCCTGATGTACCTAAAACAATAAACTGAAAACTGTATGCCCGAAAGCTTAGTGAATTTCCCCCAAAATACTCATACACACAATAATACACATATAAACTTAAACATCATATTATGGGTCCAGTCAACCATCGGTTTGAATACCCCAGGCACTCAACCATCGGGTTGGAATACCCCAGGCACTCAACCATCGGGTTGGAATGTCAACATACATATAACTGGTCCAGTCATCTTCAGGATGGAATACCATCGGCCCACAACCATCAGGTTGGAATGCCCACATACTACGAGTCCAATAATCCTTGGGATGGAATATTCACGGCCCATAACCATCGGGTTGGAATGCCCAGGTCTGTTGGCCCTACCAGAAATCTACCCCCTTCCTCGTCAGACGACTGAGGGGTACTGAAATCTTAGAGAAATCCCATATGAATCTTCGGTAGTATCCTTCTAATCCTAGAAAAATCCTTATGTATGAAGGAGATCTCAACACCTCCCACTACATGATTGCCTTGATTTTGGCTGGGTCAACCAAAATCCCATCTTGGTTAACGAGATGTCCGAGGAACTTGACCTCTCATAACCAAAACTCACACTTCGATAACTTGGCATACAACCGTTCTCGTCTTAGAAGGCTCAATAACTCCCTGAGGTGCTCCTCGTGATGTTTTCGGGTCTTGGAATACACCAAGATATCATCTATAAACATGATAACCGAGCGATCAAGAATTGGTCTGCAAACCCGATTCATCAGGTCCATATATACTGCTAGCGCATTGGTGAGCCCAAACGGCATCACCAGAAATTCGTAATGTCCATAACGGGTCCGAAACACGGTCCTCTCCACGTCCTCCTCTCTTACCCAGACCAGATGATAACTAGACCTCAAATCTATCTTGGAAAACCAAGATGCACCCTACAAATGATCAAAGAGATTACCTATCATAGAGAGTGGATAACGGTTCTTCATCGTTAACTTGTTCAACTCCTTATAATCAATGAACATCTGGTGCGAATCGACATTCTTCCTGACGAAGAGTATCGGTGCTCCCCACGGGGAACTGCTCGGTTGAATGACCTGCTTGCCTAGCAGTTCCTGCAGTTGTGATGATAGTTCCTACATGTCTGGTGGTGCTAACCAGTATGATGCCTTAGCGATAGGGGCCGCACCGAGCACCAGGTCAATCCGAAACTCGACCTACCACTCTGGATGTATCTTTGGTAACTCCTCCAGAAACACATCAACCAACTCCCTGACTACCGGAACCTCTGAAACTGGAATCTGATCCCTTGCTCGTGTATCCACCACATACGCTAGATAACCCACACACCCATGCTAAATATACTATCGAGCCCTCGCAGCTGAACAAAACCATGATCCCACTCTGGTGCCTTCGCCATATATAATCAGCTCCCCCCCACGTGGGGTTCGAACTACCACTCGTTGGCCCTCACAATCAATCATTGCAACAAATCGAATAATCCAACCCATCCCCACAAACATGCATACTTCCCCCATGGGAATCGGAATAAAATCTATCGGGAAGGACACCCCAATGATCTCCAACTTACATTCGCGGTTGACCGAAGAAGCAAATACCTCGTGTTTTTTAGCAATGGAAGCTCACAACAAACACTCTAACTCGCCTACTAGCACACTGAACTCCCTACTGAATGTCTGAGATACAAACGACCGACTTGCCCCCGAGTCAAATAAAACCAATGTAGGCTGAGAATTTACTAAAATCGTACCTAACCACATGTACAACATATAATAATAAAACTTATATAATATAAGAAATAGAGGATAGAAATATACCAACAACCACGTCCGGTGCAGCCGTGGTCTCCTCGGCCGTAAGTTGGAAGGCACTCCCTTGAGCCTTCGGTGGCTCTACCTTAACTAGACTCATATTCTCAATATCCAATATAGTCGGTGTTGGAGCCTGCACCGACTAGAAGATGACATTGGGCCTTCATATGGCCCACCTACTCACAATGATAACAAAGTTGAACTCCGGGAGCCGGATTCTACTGCATGCAGTCCATAGGCAGATGGCCCTGCTTGCCACATTGGTTGCACCCACTGCTTGTCTGAAACATCCCTAGTGAGCCTTTTTGCACTTCCCATAAGTGCAGCATGGTTGTCTCTGTTGGATAAGGTGTCTAAGTCCATAACTATTTCTGGTATGTACTTGACCCGACCCGGCATGGTCCATTTGGGTTGCATGGCACCATGCAATTGGATAGACTAAATGAGAGAAATAACGCTTGGAGATTATTAATATATTATAAGTTCTAATATATTAATAATAATATTATTTGATTAGTTTGATCAAGAATTAATTTAGAATTAATTAAGTGATCAAAAGATAACTAATTAAATATATGGGTTGATTAAGTAAATCATCCATATCTTGTATAGTGGGCTAAAAGGCTCCATGGATCATCAAGTTGGGTTCCACCCATAGGATGCTCCATGGATGCTCCATGGGAGTTACAAACCCATGGGTCATGGAAATGAAGAGTCATGACACATTAGGGTTTAACCCTAGATGTGTCAACACTATATAAGTAATATGATCTCCTCCCAAATCGGTTACACACTAAAGAAATAGAGGGCTTGGCCGTTTTTGTGAAGTAAGTATTCTCTCATAAGTTCTTCCAAGAGCATTTGGTGTTGTGTGAAGCATTTGAGGCATCACACTTGGGGTGCTAGGCTCACAAGGTTTCAAGGAACACAAGCAACAACAAGGTAAGTTATTCTATCTATACTTTATGTTAAAATTGTTACCCATGTATGCTAGATAGGAAAATAACCTTGGAAATCAACTTTGCATGACAAATTAGACAAACATAGATCCAAGGTTATTAGGGTTGCATGTACACTTAGGAAGTGTTAGAATGCTCAAAACCCATCAGTGGTATCAGAGCCTAGGCTTGTTTGTTCTTATTTGTGCTTAAAAGTTGAAAAACAGAATCGAAAATTTGCTGTCTGCGAATGGACTCGTCGAGTCTATTGGGGGGACTCGTCGAGTCCATGTGTATCTTCAACCAACTCGGCGAGTCATGTTCATGCACTCGGCGAGTAGGGTCGAATGAGTGCAGAATTTCGATTCAGTTGCTGGAAAATGAATTAGAAACATTACCCTAAACTGTTATAGTAAATGTAAACTTGTTTTTGGTGGTGTAATGTCTTGCTAATTCATTTACAACAACTAATTATCAAAAATTACAAAGTTTTATGTAATTTTTGATTGTGTTCATGTTCATGTTCTTGTTCTTATGATGTTTTAGATGATCATAGGAATTATTTGTAACCTATTTGGTAGTTTAATTCTTGATCATAATGTGTTTTATTGGAGTCCATAACTTATCCTTAAGTTATGGAAAACCAAGAGTCACACTTGAGTTAAAACCATTAAGAAAACACAAGAGTTATAAAAATGAAGAGTCTTCATTTTATGACTCTATTAAACTCATAAGTTACAAGAAATGAAAAGTTTTGAAAGTTACAAAACTTGCCCTCAAGTTTTGGAACAAGTAAAGTTAAGTTAAAACTTTAGTTCCAACCCCTAGAATTTTAAAAGTTAAAATTCAACCCTTATACTTATATTATGATAATTTAATAATTATATATATATGTATAAGAATAAAGTCGTCTTACCGCTAGTACGCCTCATTCACGAAGCCGGTCTATAAGGTGGGTATAAGGTTGTTGCCTATAAAATGGTAACTTAATGGGTGAATATTCTCACCCACCGCTTGCTTGACTGGTGGAGGGTCGTTAGCCGAACGGGTAAGACAAGGACTTATAAATTCTCATTCAAAGTATGATGAATATAATAAAGTAACTAAATGTTTATTAAATTCCCAATCTTAGTTACTTTAGGAAAAATGTGAATATGGTGCTAATCCATGAAATTACACTTTACACTTTGTCTGAGTCGTTGGTGGAGCGTGTGTGGTTAACCGACACACTAACTTGGACTTAACAAGGTAGGTAAAGGGTGACTTAAGGTTTATTATAGTATCGGTGGAGCGTGTGTGGTTTACCGGCACATCGATTGAGTGATAAACTTTAAGGGTACCAAGTGATTTGCATGGTTACTTCACACCTCGTTTTGTGATCCTCGGCATCCCAGTCACAAAACCTGGAGGGCACTCCCGAGATTGAAACATGCCTTTGAAAAGTTCATTGGATCTCAAAGAATCTAGGAATTTCTAAAACCAATAAAAACTAAATATTTAATGTTTCGGTTTTCATGGTGGAAATTGGTGAATCGTCATTCACCTACCTTTCAAATATGGTATAGCTTAGATTATGGCATACCTCTTCTAAGTTATATTATATTGTGATTGGATCCTAACCTTAATATTACATTTGGGTGTTTTATTAAGGACTCTCGTAAATCTAAACTAAACCTGTTCTTCTTTTTCAGATGTCTTCAACTAATGCTTCTGGCTCGAATCCTAATGGCTCCTTTACTCTTATGAGTCTATGTGGGAAAGTCACCTTTGATGGATCCAACTTCAACAAATGGATCAGAAACATCAGGATGATTACTCGCTACGAGGACAAAGAATATGTCCTTGACAAGGAGCTTAAGGAAATTGACGAGTCCACTGCAACTCCCCAGGAGATCGCTGCCTTTCATACTCATGAGAGAGATGCAACCAAGGTGGCTTGCATCATGTTAGCCACCATGACAGCTGAACTCCAAAAGTCTTATGAAGACTTCTACCCTTATGAAATGCACCAAGATTTGATGGAAAGATACCATCAAAGTGCACGACAAGAGAGGTACGAAGTCATCTGCTCCATGATAACAACCATGATGAAGGACGGAGAGTCCGTCACGAGCCACATGCAGAAAATGCAAAGGTATGTGGATCGTTTGCTGAAGCTCAATGTGAACTTCCCTGAGGAGCTTGCAATAGATATCATTTTGCACTCCTTACCATCGTGCTATGATCAATTCCGCATGACATATCACATGAACAAGGAAGAGGTCACCCTCAGCAAACTTCTGGGACTTCTCAAGACCGTAGAAACAGGTCTTAAGGGGAAGTCGGTTGCTATCACTCCTACTCCAGACTCAACTCCGGTCTTGGCAATCGGGCAAAGTCGAGGGAGGAAGAGAAAGAGATCTTCAAAGGGTACCAAGGCTCGGACCCTTGATGGCTCTTCTTCAAGTGGAACCAAGAAAGGTTTCATTACTCCTTCTTCTGACCCAAAAGAGGCTGAATGCTTCTATTGCCATGAAAAAGCTCATTGGAAGCGGAACTGCCCAATGTACCAGCAAGATGTGAAGGATGGGAAAGTCAAACCCAACCATGCAGGTATTTACACTATCATTTCTAATAACTCACCCCATTCGAAATCTTGGGTCCTTGATACAGGTTGCGGTATTCATATTTGTTGTGACTTGCAGGGACTAGGAAGAAGTGAGAATGTGGAGCAAGGAAGAATAAACTTAATCATGGGGAATAGGAAAGTTACACCTGTCACCAAGATTGGAGTTTATACTTTATCGCTAAGTAGTGGGTTAAATTTAGATTTGAATAAATGTTGTTATTCGCCAGAAATGGCAAGAAATATTATTTCCTTTCATGCATTGTACAAACAAGGTTTCACCTTTTCGTTTGATAATGAAGTTGGTTCGATTAATGCTTTCTTTAATAATGTACTTTATTTTAAAGCATTACCTTGTGATGGTGTGTATGAAGCTGTATCTATTGTAGATAACTTAGGAAATAATGTTTTGTGTATTGATTATAATAATAATAACTTGGATAAAGCATCATTATGGCATTGTCGTCTTGGACATATAAGCAAGAAACGCATAGGCCAACTCCAAAAGGATGGAGTCTTGGAATCGTTTGACCTAAAGTCAAATGATAGTTGCGAATCATGCTTACTTGGAAAAATGACAAAGTCACCCTTCACAGGCTCATGTGAAAGGGGTGAAGGTTTGTTGGACCTTATACACACGGATGTGTGTGGACCATTCAAACATGCCACAAGAGATGCTAATCGTTATTATTTGACTTTTACCGATGATTACAGTAGATATGGATATGTCTACTTAATCAAGCATAAGTCAGAGACTTTCGAGAAGTTTAAGGAATTTAAACAGGAAGTCGAGAATCAATTGGGCAGGAACATTAAGGTGCTTCGATCCGATCGAGGTGGTGAGTATCTTAGTTCAGAGTTCCTAGACTATCTAAAGGAATGTGGGATTGTCTCACAATTGACACCTCCCAGGACACCGCAGTTGAATGGTGTGGCTGAGAGGCGTAATCGAACCTTGTTGGACATGGTTCGTTCCATGATGAGTCGAGCTTCGCTACCAATCTCATTCTGGGGGTATGCCTTAGAGACTGCCGCCCATATCCTTAATCTAGTCCCTACAAAGAAAGTTGCCAAAACTCCTCACGAGATGTGGACTGGTAAAGTACCTAAACTAGACCACATCAAGATTTGGGGCGGCGAGGCTTTCGTGAGACGCGAGACTCATGATAAGCTCGAACCCCGAAGCGAGAGGTGTATTTTCATCGGCTACCCACAGCAATCCTTTGGTTACCTCTTCTACAGACCTAGTGACAATGTGGTCTTTGTAGCAAGAAGAGGAGTCTTTCGAGAAAGAGAGTTTATAAGCCAAGGAGACAGTGGGAGGCAAGTTGATCTTGAAGAAATTCAAGAGTCAAGTGGTGAAGGAACTTCAAAATCTAGCCCTCAACTTGAGGAGGAAACTCCTGTTGAGTCAATTGACGAATCTGTACCTCTGAGGCGTTCCACGAGAGTTAGGAGTGCACCTGAGCATTACTATGGATTCCATATTACTGCAGAAGGTGAGACACTTATTAGTGATGAGACACTAGTAAGTCAAGATGACCCTAACAGCTACGAGGAAGCCATGGCAGGCCCCGAGTCTGCCAAATGGAAAGAGGCTATGGATAGCGAGATACAATCCATGTATGACAATCAAGTTTGGAACTTGGTTGAGAATGTACCAGGTCGAAAGACTGTAGGGTGCAAATGGGTCTTCAAAAAGAAGACCGACATGGATGGTAAAGTACACACTTATAAGGCTAGACTGGTTGCAAAGGGCTTCTCTCAAATTCCTGGAGTGGATTATGATGAGACCTTTTCTCCGGTAGCCAAGATTAAGTCTATTCGGGTTCTGTTAGTCATAGCCGCATTTCATGACTATGAAATTTGGCAAATGGATGTCAAAACCGCTTTCCTTAATGGGAAGTTGGCTGAAGATGTTTACATGAGTCAGCCAGAGGGTTTTGTCAGTAACGAGTACCCTAATAGAGTGTGTAAGCTTGAGAAATCCATTTATGGATTAAAGCAAGCACCTCGCAGATGGAATCTTTGCTTTGATGAAAAGGTCAAGGAATTTGGCTTTTCTAGGAGTGAAGATGAGTCTTGTGTATATGTCAAGGCTAGTGGGAGTATAGTTAGCTTTTTGGTATTGTATGTGGATGACATACTACTCATAGGAAACGACATTCCAACCCTGCAGGAAGTAAAGTCCTGGCTTGGAAAGTGTTTCGCTATGAAGGACCTTGGTGAAGCTGCCTATATTTTGGGGATAAGGATTTTGAGAGATCGGAGTAAAAGACTAATTGGACTTAGTCAAAGTACCTACTTGGAGAAGATTCTGAAGAGATTCAGAATGCAAGACTCCAAGAAAGGAGAGTTGCCCATCTAGAGTAACGCCAAACTGAGTAAGACACAAAGCCCTAGCACTGAGGCTGAGATAGCAGAAATGAGTCGAATACCTTATGCTTCGGCTGTAGGTTCGATCATGTATGCTATGATGTGTACTCGACCTGATGTAGCCTTTGCCTTGAGCATGGTTGGCAGGTTTCAGGGGAACCCTGGCAAAGCACACTGGACTGCGGTAAAGACTATTCTCAAGTACCTACGAAGGACTAAGGACTGGGTCCTTACCCTCGGTGGGAGTGATGACTTGAGAGTTGTAGGGTATAGTGATGCTAGCTTCCAGACTGATAGGGATAACTTCCGCTCTTAGTCGGGCTGAGTCTTTACCCTAAATGGATGAGCAATTTCTTGGAAGAGTTCCAAGCAAGAGACAGTGGCAGATTCTACTTGTGAATCAGAGTATATTGCAGCTAGCGAAGCAGCAAAGGAGGCGTTATGGCTGAGGAACTTCATTGGAGACCTTGGAGTTGTACCAGCTATTAAAGAGCCGATGGAAATTTTCTGTGATAGTGAAAGTGCTGTTGCCTTAGCCAAGGAACCAAGGGATCACGGGAGATCCAGACACATCGACAGAAAATACCATTTCATCAGACATCGGATCGAAGAAGGACTCCTCGTGGCAAAGAGGGTATCATCGGATGAGAACCTAGCAGATCCCCTCACGAAGGGACTGACTCGGGTTAAGCATCTCCAGCATGCTCGGAGCATAGGGCTGAAGGATGATATTAGATTTAGTAGTTAGATAATATCGAAATTTGTAAAGTGTAATTGACATTTGATGATGAATAAAAGTGTTTTATTTATGAGTAAAGTGTTACTATCTCTTGTCGATCGTTTACTATATTTCTTTGCATGTTTTGACTTCCAGAATAATTTTGTTTGGTATAACATATTATTCAAACCTCCACAGTCGGTCATATGTCGGAAGTAGGTATGAATCAAGACTGTCATGTTTGGTTGTAGAGGTCTGGGACAAGGCTACAACAATCATGAGTGCTCATAAGTTCTGAGCATTGGACTCAACCCACGCTCACTGGAATCACTTCATGGAATTCTATCTCGAGTGATCGTGAGACGGTAATATCATATAAGTCTTTAAACCTAGAGATATGATTTGTTACTTACGAGTTGGTTATGCATTGATTGTACGAAAAACGCATTGGTAACTCGATGTTATAAAATCGTGCTCTTGTGTGTAATTCAATGAGTAGTAGAACAAACATATGAGTCGAAGTTTATCTGTTCCTTCTTGGATTAGAAGCTGATATCTGGGCCCCTCGATGATTTTGTTTTGACCTATGTACCGGGCCCGGTCAGAACTGAATTGATGTGTTCAATGAAGTTCTTTGTCAAACAAATCGGAAATCGGGAAACAAATGTTGGACAATAAGTAAGACATTGTTCCATGTATTTGTCCGACTGATATCTAGAACAGAGGATTATATGATCACTTATCTTAAATGGCGTACCATCGTCTTCTCAAGTTTCGAGAAACCTTGTAAAGAGCTACGATTGTCGATCGGTTCCTGAAGTCATACTTGCAGTAATAGTTACTAGACTTATCCAAGTGGGAGACTGTTGGATAAGGTGTCTAAGTCCATAACTATTTCTGGTATGTACTTGACCCGACCCGGCATGGTCCATTTGGGTTGCATGGCACCATGCAATTGGATAGACTAAATGAGAGAAATAACGCTTGGAGATTATTAATATATTATAAGTTCTAATATATTAATAATAATATTATTTGATTAGTTTGATCAAGAATTAATTTAGAATTAATTAAGTGATCAAAAGATAACTAATTAAATATATGGGTTGATTAAGTAAATCATCCATATCTTGTATAGTGGGCTAAAAGGCTCCATGGATCATCAAGTTGGGTTCCACCCATAGGATGCTCCATGGGAGTTACAAACCCATGGGTCATGGAAATGAAGAGTCATGACACATTAGGGTTTAACCCTAGATGTGTCAACACTATATAAGTAATATGATCTCCTCCCAAATCGGTTACACACTAAAGAAATAGAGGGCTTGGCCGTTTTTGTGAAGTAAGTATTCTCTCATAAGTTCTTCCAAGAGCATTTGGTGTTGTGTGAAGCATTTGAGGCATCACACTTGGGGTGCTAGGCTCACAAGGTTTCAAGGAACACAAGCAACAACAAGGTAAGTTATTCTATCTATACTTTATGTTAAAATTGTTCCCCATGTATGCTAGATAGGAAAATAACCTTGGAAATCAACTTTGCATGACAAATTAGACAAACATAGATCCAAGGTTATTAGGGTTGCATGTACACTTAGGAAGTGTTAGAATGCTCAAAACCCATCAGTCTCCTAGTCCTAGTATCAATAGTCTTAGACCGCTTCGGCACCGGCTGCAACTTCGTTGGGGCCTGCCGCTGCTCCCTCAAATGTAGCTCAATCTTTAACTCACGTTGACTCATAGCCTCCTGTAAATCCATAAGAGTATCACATCTCTGGGTAAACATAAAATGTCGAATGTCAATCTTGAGCATGCTTGGATAACGCAACATTTGAGCATGCTCGAAAGCAAACTCTGGGTAGAACATCGACCTCTTTATGAAGATGCCGGTGATCTCCATCACCAACTCCCTGTCCTGTATCAAAATCAAAAACTATTGAGCCAATCAATCCCGCTCAACCCGAGGAATGTAACGAGCACGAAACATATCTCTGATCTCTCCCAAGTTGCAGCAGCTTTTCGATCATCAATGTACGACCCTGTAGTTAATCTCCACAAGTCCTTGGCCCCGGACCTTAGCAGGTTCAAGGCACACCTAACCTTCTGGTCAGTAGGACATGAGTAAGTAAAGAAGGACCCCTCCACATCAGAAATCCACATCATCGCTTTGATGGGGTTCTGGGTTCCATCAAAATTAGGGGGATTCATGTTATTGAAGTCCTTATACTGGAAGTCCCGAGTGGCTCCTACTCCTTCCCCTGCCACCGATACAGCCAATGCAGCTGCAGCGACAGCCGTCTCCGCAATGGCTGTGTACCTGTCATCGAAGTACTCCATCATAGTGGTCTTGATAGACCCAAACAACTATAGAATGTGACCCAAACAATCTTGATCACCTCCTCGCGGATGACCTCCCTAACACAGTCCTCTGTCCACACTGACCCCTCCTGGCCGACAACCTCAAGCGCGGTCGGGGCCTCCTGATCGCCCTGTCCTGATCCTGATCTGCATCCACTCACAAAATGCCTTGTAACCACCATATAGAAAAATATAATAGGAAGATATTAGATAATCCACATAAATAACAGTGAACTAACTTCCGCCTAAACTCTACAGGTTGTGATTTCCTTACTACGTGTATTGGTCCTGTGCTTTCAGTAGTACGGGCCCATACTACCTTCCACACCTACACATATTTGTCTCAACTATCATCACAACACCTTAACAATATACGTTCTCATGGTAGTCGCTAAATCCTAACTCCTAGAGGGAGGCTAATTGTCTCACATCAACCATCAGACCTCACAAAACTCACTCATCCATGAAACTTCCACCAACCCTACAACACTAGTGTATGCTAATCATACATAACGCTGGAGCCTATAGACTTTCGAATATCTGATCCTACCCTAAGCCCTAACCAATAAGAATAGAACCTAAGGCCAAATCAAACATTCTCGGTCTATATGATCTTAATTATGTACAGCCGTGATACATACACAAGCAACTACAGTAATGATGTCAATCTCATATAAGAAAAACCGTAGGCTAGCAGGCATCATGTAATCAGCCAATTCTATCATGCAATTCCTAAAGATCCCTAGCCTAGTAATAGCATGCTGTTCTAACATATCACAATATCAAATAACCGTATGGTATTTTAGCGTCGACTTACTTGCTCCGGCTGATCGTACACCCTACATCCTCCTTTTTCTCATTTTGAAAACCATTTTAAAATTTATTTAGAAAATCCTTCCTTGGTTTGAGACTGGATTCCAACGAATGTTCCTCTAATTCACTCAAACCAAGGCTCTAATACCAACTTGTAACACTCATAAAATCATGACAAATTTTTACTTTTCAAAACATTTCAAACCATTAAATCATTAAAAACTTATTTTCAAAATGTTTAATATCAGAGTTTTCCTAGAAACATAAACAAAACATGAGGAGCTATATGTGTTGGATTAGGTGTCTAAGCTCATAACTATAGTTGGTATATACTTGAATTGATAGCGCCACAGTCCTTTTAGGTTGCCCTCAAACCTAGCAACTGGACAAAGAAATTATGAAAGGAGAGATATTGATTTATTATATGATGAATTAATTAATATAAATGATTTATTAATATGTTAAAAGATTAATATATTAATTATAAATTATAATGTTTAATTAATAGTTAGCTAGAAATCAATTACAATTAGTTTTGGGTTTAACTGTATTAATTGTACAGTATAGGGACTAGTTTGCACTTATAAAATTGTTGAGTGGAAGGTACCAGAACCTCCTTGGAGGGGGTGGACAAAATATATTGGGGAAACCTTAATGATTTTTTCAAAGGGGCTTGGATAAGGCCTTTGGATAAGCTTAGGCCCCAAACAAAGGAACATTAGGGTTTTTCCTTAACCCTAGATCCCTCAACTATATAAGGAGCCACCTGGCACCTACAATCGGTCACTCCGTCCTTGAAGAAACCCTAGGGCCGATTTTTGCATACCTTAGCCTCTCTTATTAAAATTTCCATCTTGCTAGCTATTAGGTGTGACTACATTAGAGGCATTACATTTGTGGTGCTAAGCTTCCAACAAGATCAAGATCAAAAGGATTACCGATTGTTTGCTATAACAATTGAAAGGTATGTAACTCTTAAACCTTAATTGGATAATTTTGAAAATAGCCTCTCTCCTTAGGGTTCTTTTTTTTTTTTGCAATTCAAAGTTATATGTTCAATAGTTAAAACATAGATCCAAAGTAGGTTGCATGTGAACTTAGGAATTGTTTTCCTAGTTTATTTGTTTTACCTAAAACCCATCAGTGGTATCAGAGCCATTGTTTTTGTTTAAATTGAATTGCTATACTAGTTGAATTGCAAATTAGGATTTATAGTTGTTATACCCTAAAAGGCCAATTTTCATTTTTAGGGTTTTTGGTTCAAATGGTCTTTCAAAAAACGCTAGCCTCTATGAACCCTAATCGAAATTAGGGTTAGCGTTTTGGAAAACCCTAGCCCCCTCCATTGAATTTCGAAACTTGCTTCTTATTTTAGGGTTTTATCTTATTTTGGATAATTATTGCCTTATTGGATAGTTATTGCCTAATTGGATAATTGAGAAACATAATGAAATTATCCTTTACCCTAATTTTCGAAATCTAGAGGGATAAGGATTAGGATCGCATTAATTGTTTAATTTAATTAGATAATCCTCACAAAATTTAATAAATTAATTAAAAGCTAATTAATAGATAATTATTAAATCTAGTTTTTGGTTTATTTTAAAGTTAAAAACTAATGGTTTAATTTTCGAAAATTTTATATAAACCCTAAAGTTTTAAAAAGTTTAAAACACACCTTATATATTATAATTAAAATTTGAATATTATATACATAAGAAAAGGTCAGTCAAATTGTTAGTATGCCTCATTCACTAAGCTAGTCTATAAGGGGGATATAAGGAAACCGCCTATAAAATGGTAGTTGAATAGGTGTCTACTCTCACCCACCGTTTCCTTGATTAGTGGAGGGTCGTTAGCAGAACGGATTTGATAGGACAAATTAATCTCATTACAAGTCTAATGTTATTAATTAAGTACTATAATATTCTTTTCTAAAATCCCACCTCTAGTTACTTTAGGAAAAATGGGAAAAGTATGCTAACCCATTAAACTGCACATTAGGCTTTATAAGTCGTTAGTGGAGTGCGTGTGGTTAACCAACACACTAATTAGGACTAAAAAAGAGTTGTAATGGGTATCTCATGATTATCATTTTGATGTAGTGTGTTTGGTTTACCAACACATCAATAGATAATGATAAAGACAATGAGGTTAACAAGCAAATTTGCATGGTTATTCACATCTTTTTTGTGATCCTCGGTATCCCAATCACAAATAAAAGAGCATAATCAGAGATTAAAAGATACCATTGAATATGATCAATGTATGTCCAAAGAATTAGGAATTTTACTTCATTCGTTTCGTCTTTTGGTGGAATTAGTTAATCGTCATTCACTTACCTTTATGACATTTACACTTGGATCTCGACATCCCATTTTTATGTTGTGAATCATCACAGTTGGATCCTAACCTTGATATTGTATTTTTGGGTTAATATATTAAGGTGTCTTGAAATCTAACTAAAACTATCTTTCTTTTTAGATGTATTAGAACACTAAAAGTGACCCTCTTGAACTTTCTTGGAATCGCAGCCAACTTACTACGGCAATGAAAGCCTCTACCGCAGTCATCGAAGTCAGAAGACATCAATCTTTTGTACTTAGTCTATTTTGTCTTTTTTTTAACTCTCTATTGTCAAGTATGCCTTGCATGGCTACTTCTATAGAGTTATCTTTTGTAATGCTTGAGTCTCTATAAATAGAGCTCACTTGTTCTGAATCATATACGCATATTCAAGTATCTTTACTAGTTATTTCAGAAATTCTCTCCTCTCTCACTTCTTACTATCATATCTGATCATAATCTTTCTTCAGAGCAAGTCCTCGTGACTTATTCACTAAGTTTGATCTCGCTCACTAACCTTGGTTTGAATGCATTCCAAGTTATGAATCAACTTATATGTATTCTTGATATAACAATTGCTGTCATTTACATTACTTTACTTTCCACATCTAACTCACTAACTTCTAACTATTAATATCATTGTTGAGCTAACAGATCCTTTGAGATTTACTATTCCGCTATATACTTGTTCTAATCATTCTGTTCAAGTGTGTCTCAAAGTTTTTCTCTCAACAATTGGTATCAGAGCCTGAGTGGTTGATTTTTGAAAATCGGAACCATGATTTTTCAAAGAGCCATCTATACCAATGAAGGTCATTTCTAAACAAAAAATTTCTAATGGTACAATCGTTATCACTGAATGTTTCCAAGAATGTTGGTGGTTCCAATCGAGCCCCAATACTGGTTGCAAATGAGTATCATCACTGGTCTCAGAGGATGGAGAGATATCTCAGACAACTTGGAAGAGATGTATAGCGATCCGTAGAAGAAGGACCACATATCCCAATCCTTACACTAGTTCAAACTGACGACACTACAACTAGGCTAGGAGGAGGTCAACCAACAATGAACCATCCCACCAAGGATGATCTCGATAAAATGGAAAATGATGCTATTGCTTTTTATGAAATCTCATGCGGAGTTTCTCCTGACAACTTCGATATTATCATAAATTGCAAATCAACAAAAGAGATCTGGGATGTTCTCAAAAATCTGTACGAAGGCACAGAACAAGCACAAGACAAGAAGCTTACTTCCGCACTCAACGAGTTCAACAACTTCAAAGCTCATACTGGTGAAAGTTTGGAAGACTCTTTCATAAGGTTCAACCTAATAGTCACCAAGTTATCCAATGCAGACACCGTCTGCAGTAACCATGAAACCAATCTTGAGTTTCTTAATGGTTTGGAAGACATTGGACTACGGCTAAGATGATAGTCCAAGGCGATAGAAAGATCCAATCCTTGTCTCTCTACAAGCTCTATGGAGAGCTTCAAGCATAAGAATCAACCATACTCAAAGATTGTTCTGACTTCGAAGGACCACTAGCTCTCATAGCACAAACTCCACCGCAGTCACTTTACTCTTCATCGCATGACAATCCACCACAGTCATACGAAGCTGACTCAGAATATGATGAAGAAGAATTTCAAAAGGCTATTGCTCTTGTTAGCCAAAAGTTCAACTGTATACCACTTCCTTCCTTCTGCAAGTACCAGCAGTTCAAGAAACCTCCATTCAACCGCAACTTCGGTTCCCAGAATAACTAACCTCGATATCCTAAAAGTTCTCTTCCACCACCGCAATATCAGAATAATCAACCAAAGGGGGTACCCTAGTCTCCTTAAACCAATAACTCCAATACTTCCTCAGAAGATAAGACTGATGTTGTGATTTGTCACAAATGCAACAAAGAAAATCACTTCGCAAAAGATTTCAAGGCCAATATAGTCAAAGACAGAGCATTCTACCTTAGAATGGGTTAAGAGTTGGAAGAAAAAGAAAAGGCTAGGGCATACGTGGCTCATATTAAAAATAGACCATCAAGTTTGGTCATCTGGAGATGAAGAAGAGGCCATCAACAATATCAAAGAAAAAGGGAAAATCTACATGTTGGCCACTGCGGATGATGATGGGTCTTCAATACTGAACAAAAACTACTGCTACATGGCAAAGGATGGAACTGTAAGCATTGTCTAACATGT
The DNA here is from genome assembly GCF_052625555.1 of Lactuca saligna. NCBI lineage: Eukaryota > Viridiplantae > Streptophyta > Magnoliopsida > Asterales > Asteraceae > Lactuca > Lactuca saligna. Next base: position 111,792,098 of record NC_136419.1, read on the forward strand.
AAAACTCATGATCCAAACTCTAAATTACAGCGTGCATGACTGTCAGCCCTACATAGATGATCTTAATGACAATTGTGTTGCCGTCCCTACATACTATAATAAAACCTTAAATGAGAAGAACATTGCTTCCCAATAGATGTTTCACGTGAGAGGATGACTAGATAACAAAAGACTTAAGATGGCTATGTTAGAAAAGGATCTCGAGTTAGAAAAAGATGCTAGGATTTTCAGTGAAACCCAATTAGAGATAGCTTTGAACCAGATAGATTTAGCTCAAAAATAAATTGTACGCTTAAATCTCTTAATTGAAAAATTGTTTAATGAAAGTGAAGTTATTGAAAATTTTGTAAACAATGACACCGTGGACAATAGATACAATTGGCGCTGGTCGAATGGATATCATACCGCAATGGATTCCTTGCCCCTGTTAAACAAAGACAGATTGTATGTCCCTCCGAAAAGATAAATTCATTTTCCTGTCAACAACAAGACCTTTCCCGAAGATATCAAAACTCACTGCGGTAGATTACACAATTTAAGCAATAATTGTGTCATTGAGGAAATTGTGCCTGAGGTTTTGGGTCACACATGTGATCAAATTCCTAGAGGTGACAACATTTTTCCAAATTACCAAACAACATCCGTAGATGATGAAGAGATTGTTGTTGAGGGCCCTGAAGTCTCTAAAGACTTTTCGTCTTTACCCTCAGACCACAATGTCCCTCCTTGTAGTCAAATGTCCAACAAATGTCTCACTAAAGTCCCATCTAAGACATACTCTGAGATAGTCAAGTCATCACTACCGCAGTCATCAGTTCAGGGAACTGTGACTCTTCAACCGATACTTCATGAGTTACGCATAGAGAATTTTGAAGTAGGTCAATGCACTCAAATTCCAGAATCTTCAAGTTCTGATGAATCAAACCCACGTTTTCATAATTATTCAAAAAAATCCATGAAACCGCAGTTAAACAACAATGACTGCGGATCACCAAAATCTTTGGTCGAAAATGCTTTCAAAGAGGAAATCAAATCTCGAGGCACAAACACACAAACCTTTTCAAAAAACAAGGAACATATCAAATTTCCAAAATCCAAGAGTCCAGAAAAATTTGTCTGCACCCACTACTTTTCAAAAAACTCTCCCATCAAAAAAACAAACAAAAAGGAAAGTTCAGTTTCAAAAGACATTCCTACAGTTCTGACAAAACCCAAAAAAGTGTCAAGTCTTTTCGAAACTATGTTTTTCAGGTCCATTCCTCACATGATCCTAAATGGAAAGGTATTATACCCACTCCAACACTTTTAAAATCACATCAAAACTTCAATAAATGGAAGAGTATCTTACCAAATCCATCTAAAGGGACTCAAAGATTTGCACGCGTTAATCCTCGTTCAAAACGAACTTTTCAAAAACCAAACAACATTCGTGTCTGGAATTACCCACCTCGGATTAGTAACAAGTCCAATTCATCCTATAAACCACTGACCAATCATAATGTCAGATCAAATAACAAAATCTGTTTTTGTAAATGTTAGTGCAATTGTCAAAAGGTTTTATCTCATGACCAATCGAATGAAAGTTAGAAACCTTGTTTTTTCTGAAAAAACTCACATCACTCCAAGTCTGAACAAACACCCAGGACTAGGACTAAAAGATAACAAGAAATTTGTCCCTGCAACCTCGGATTGTGCATCAATCAGAAACACACCAATTGTCCTAGGCTCCAAACTAGTTTGGATGCCTAAACTAACCGTGTAATTCTTAGGCTATGTGCAAGGAGGAACAAGAAGAAGAATGGTTAATTGATAGTTCCTGCTCCTTGCACATGACCGGAAGCTTAGAATACCTTCGGGATTTCAAGCCTATATACAATGGTGGAAATGTCATGTTTGGTAACAATGCAAACGGTGTCATCCGAGGATATGGTGTTCTTACTACCAGGAACTTTTCCATTCAGAAGGTTGCCTATGTAGAAGGCCTTAAACACAATCTCATCAGTGTTGGTCAACTATGTAAAGCGGGACATCATGTTGAATTTAATGATCAATTCTTCTACGTAATGACAAGTGATAGGAGCTCATGTCTGATCAAATCTCGATTCAAAGGTACCATGTACCCTTTGGATGTCTCTCTAATTATTGGTAGACCACAGTTGTATTTCTTGTCCAAAGCTGTATCAGAAGTCAGTTGGCTATGGCACCGCAAGCTAGCTCATCTTAACCTCCGGTACATCAACAATTCAGTCACTGGAGAACTACTCTACGTTCTTCATATTCTCAAATTTAGCAATGAAACTCTTTGTTTGGCTTGTGAATGAGGTAAGCAGCCCAAAGCAAGTCACTCTCTTATAATGGATTCCTCTGTTTCTGAACCTCTCGAGCTATTGCACATTGATCTTTGCGGTCCATCAACCATAGCCAGCCTCCACCACAAGAAATACATACTGGTTATTATTGATGACTATACTCGCTTCACAAGGGTATTCTTCCTCAGACTCAAATTAGAGGCACCGCAGATCTTTATCAACTTCATCAAAGAAGTCGAACTACAGATAAAGCTTCCGGTTAGATGCATCCGCAGTGATAATGGAATCGAGTTCACTAATCACCTTCTCAATAGTTTCTTGGTGCCCAAGGGCATTTCTCACAACTTCTCAGCACCTTACACTCCACAAGAAAATGGTGTTGTAGAAAGAAGAAACCACACACTAGTAGAAGCAGCTAGATCCATGCTTAACTTCGCCCACGTTCCTCTCTACTTCTGGGTTGAATTTTTTGCAAACACATGCTTTGTCCAAAACCGAAGCATTGTGTGTAAGTATCTCAATAAAACACCATATGAAGGCCTTAACAACCGCAAGCCAAATGTTCACTTTTTTCACATTTTTGGGTGTAGATGCTTCGTGACCAACAACAGAGACCAAATCAACAAGTTTGCATCAAAGTCGGATGAAGGAATTTTCCTTAGCTATTCCACCAACAAGGTTGCTTATCGAGTGCTCATCAGGCGTAGAAGGCTGATCGTTGAAAGCTTCGATGTGAAATTTGATGATTCACACATCCGTAACGCCTCTCCATCCACTGAAACCACCACAATCATGGAATGTGACATTCCTACCTCTTTCGGTCCTTTAAATCTAATTGAAGTCAATTATGATGATCTCTTCGACCCTGTTGAAACGGAGAAACTATCCGAAATTCTGGTCTCACCCGCAGCTCAACTACAACATGCTGATGTTTCTGGACCACCTCTGTCTGAAGGAGTATCTCTTAATACTTCCACCTATCCGGTTGAGGGGGAACACTCTACTCCAGATCCAGTTGCAACCGTCGAGGTTCCAGTACATAATGTTGTTCAAATTCCTGCTCGCAGAGAAGCATTACGATCAAATGTATCTTTGGATTCAGATGATGAACTCATAGAGAATATTGACACTAGAACTGATCCAAGAATTGTCACTCTTCCATCTGCAGTACAGGGCGAACCTTTTCAGGTTCCAAAGGAACCTCCATCTACAACCCAGGGGGAACCTCTCCCAACTACTCAAGAAAATTCGGCACCAATAGATCAAGATGATTCAGCAGGTTGTTCTCAAGTTCAGGGAAAATTGCCATCTCCAACCACAGATTCTTCTGAGATTCAAGATATCCCCTCTACCGCAACTGCTGATCATCTGTTGCCACGTCTTCATGTATGGACAAAAGACCACCCGCCAGGTCAAATCATCAGCAACCCATCCACAGGTATCCAAACTCGATCTTCCAAAATGATCAAAGAACCATTACTTAAACCGGACTGGATAGCCGCAATGCAAGAAGAGCTTGAAGAATTTCAAAGAAAAAAAGTGTGGCAACTCGTTCAGAAACCACATGGTCACTCCATTGTTGGCACTAGATGGGTATTCAAAATCAAGCTGGATGAATCTAGTGCAGTAGTCAGAAACAAAGTAAGGCTAGTTGCAAAGGGCTATAGTCAACTTGAAGGTATTGAATACGATGTAATGTATGCTCCAGTAGCACGCATGGAAGCTGTTAGGATCTTCCTAGCATACGTAGCTCCCAAGAACATCAAGGTACACCAAGTGGATGTTAAAAGCGCATTTATCAATGGGGAACTAAAAGAGGAGGTTTATCTTCAGTGACCTCTGGGCTTTGAGAATGTTGAATTCCCTGACCAATTCTACAAGCTTGAAAAAGCAGTCTACGGTCTAAAGCAAGCCCCAAGAGGATGGTATGAGACACTTTCTGAATTCATTGTCTCATACGGGTACAAAAGATGAGTGATTGACCCCACATTATTTAGAAAAGAAAATGGTTACATGATGGTACAAATTTATGTGGATGATATCATCTTTGTTTCAACTGATCAAGGCATGGTGGATGAATTTGCTAAGCTCATGACTAACAAGTTCAAGATGAGCATGAATACAGAGATTAACTTCTTTCTAGGTCTTCAAGTGAAACAGGTACCGCAAGGCATATTTATTCATCAAGAGAAAATACACCACTGAACTATTGAAGGAATATTCGATGGACAATTGTTCTTTTGCTAAGGTCCCTATGGGCTTCGGATATAAGATCTCTGCTGATCCCTCTAGTGAATCTGTGGATCACAAGGCTTATAGAGGTATCATTGGTTCGCTAATGTACCTCACCGCAAGCAGACCTGGCAATGTCTTCGCAACCAGTGTATGTGCAAGGTACCAGGCTGATCCGAAGGTCTCTCACATGACCGCAACCAAACGAATTCTTCGGTACCTAAAAGGAAGCAAATCTCTGGGTCTATGGTACCCCACATGAAATGAATTCAATCTTCAAGCATTTACTGATGCGGATCATGCCGGATGTAAACTCGATCGAAAAAACACTTCAGGTGGATGTCAATTTTTGGGGGAATGTCTCGTTAGCTAGTCTTCAAGGAAACAAACTTGTGTATCTCTATCAACTGCAGAAGCTGAGTACGTGGCCGCAGCCAGCTGTTGCTCACAAGTCCTATGGATGAAAACACAACTATTATACTACGGTTATAGAATGCTGCGGATACCCATCTACTACGACTCTGAAAGTGCCATTGATATTTCTCATTATCCAATTCAGCACTCCAAGACCAAACATATTGAACTAAGGTATCATCTCAACAAAGATCACATCTGGAAAGGTAACATTGAACTTATCTTTGTCCCTACTCATAAAGAGATTGCTGATGTGTTCACAAAAGCTCTTGACTTCACAAGACTCAACACATTCGTACAAATGTTAGGAATGATGAACCCGGATCCTCAATTCTTCTTGAATTTACAGATACCGCATACCTCTGTAATCCATATTACGGTTCTAAGTGATAGACACTTATAATAAGTGGTCTCGATGCATACATTGCACGGCAGTCTATGTACCGCAACCACATATTAGATCTATCTTTCAATGGTCCCTATTGTTTGTCTAACTAACTCTCTGTACAAGTGTTCTCCCCAGTTCAGTCTACTGTAGTTATTCACCTAACCGCAACGTTCTCAACCGCAATGACAATCTCAACCGCAATGATGTTTTCAACCGCAACGATGTGTCCAACCGCACTACCATTTCGAATCCGTAAAGATGGTGTGCTATTTAATGTTTGAATTATGGTGTGCTATTTAATGACTTGTCATTGAATATTACATTAATTAAAAAAACATTCCTTGAGAAACTTTCACATCTTCTTTCTTAAAACCTTTTGTATAAGACCTATTTTAGGTATGATGACAAAAAGAACTTTTTCGTAAACCTTAACCCGTCCTTTCATTATACCCAGATTGTACCATCCATTCCACCAACTTTTTCTTCCTCCACACATTTAGCAGACGTGATAACCCATGTTTGCCCCTTCATCAAATGCAAGCCATTTTTGGAAAATCTCCAAAATCTTTTTTGAACCGTTTCCTATTTTCTGGCTGAGATTCAATCTAAAATTCATAGATTCCCCCCGAAAACCCAATCATCATTCTACCCTATGCTTACCATTTACCCAGGGTTATTTTCTTTTTCCCTTTATAAACCCATCTCCTTCCTTTATTTACCTTACGCTTTCTGAATGTCGATCAATCCCTCTCAAAATCTTCAAGAACTCTGTGTTTTTCTTCATCTTCAAACACCGTCAATCTTCAATCTTCAACAATGGTGAAATCAAGAGTATCTAAGAAGCAATCCAAGGCTTCTGGTTTGGTGAATCCAACAGGATCAGATGCTCCTTCAATCGCATCAAGCAATTTCCGAGTAGTGTTTTGAGGATCATCCTTCATACAATTCTCCCATCAAGCTCATGATCAAGTTCCTCAAGAACCACCCTCCGTTTGGTCCTTTCGATGCATTTACAGAGATTGTACCAATTTCAACCTTGTTCAAGGGTATCGGTGATACCAAAAAAGAATCAAGGGCATCGGCGAATTCAAGAAGAATCAACTGCCCGCAGTTTGGCAATATGTGTTCCACTTCATCATCCGAAGCCTATTCGGCAAAACTAGAGGAACCAACAATATGGGGCTTAAGCTCATTGAGTTGGTTTGGAGAATATTCATAGGGCACGATGTGAATTATAGGCAAATCCTATGGGATGACTTACTTCAATACATCCCTAAAGGACACCACAAGGAAAACCCATCAGAACTTACCTTTGCTAGGTTTTGGTCAGGATGCATCCTGGATCTTCATGCCGATGCAAGCATCACAATGGGCAATGACACTAATCTTTTTTCTACAAAAGTTCTCAAAAGGTACACTCCTTCCTCTGATCAAACTCTTTTTGGACCGATTTGCAGGCTTCTCACTCATATCCTCTCTTCTCTTGGTCCTGAGACTGCCGATGTCTCAGACCATATTGAGGCTACGAAGGGTATTGCCCCATACCCTTCTACCCCGCCTCTTCCTTCCGTAGCCATTAACCCTGAAGGTGTTGCACTCACCTCTACCACTACCTTATCCAATATTTATCAAAGAAGAAAGAAATTGGCATCCAAACGGAAACAAATAACACCACAGAAGGATGCTCCCAAACAAACCACACCCTCTAAGAAACGTAAAAAAAAACCTTCCTAAACCATATCTATCAGTGACTCTGATGAGGACAGACAACCAATCTCTATCCTCAAGAAACAAAAAACAACCGATACCTCTAGCCAAATGCATGAACCGACTAATACCTCAGCCTCTCAAAAGGCTCCGATAGTCATTAGGATACCCGCAAATCCATTCGACACCACAATCGAGTTCCACTCAAGCTCATCAAGTGAGCCTGTTTCATCATCATCATCATCATCTGAACGTAGAGACACCCCCCAGTTATATCTCAAGTAGATAAATCTGGTCATCGCCCTAAGGTCTCTAGGGCTTCCCGACTACATTTCTTTTCTCCCGAGTAGTTAGACTCCATCCTCTTGAACATATCCCAAACACTTCAAATGCTTGACCATCCGCAGGGCACCTCTTCAGCCTTTTCCAGAACGGAGCCAAGGCCAAACGTGACCACGGATCACGGAGACCAAGGAAGCTCCGAAAATCCTACTCTGCTTCCATCATTTATAGGTGGTTTAGGCACGGTGAGCACACATGTGCAAGGATCTGTGAACCCAAGGGACACCTTGGTGCGCACTCAAAGAATTGACGGAGATGATTCAAGTGATTCATGGAGTCAGTATCAACCAACTATTGATGTTGAAATCAAGAAATATGCTGCCTTTCGAAGGGCATTCCAAGCCCGAAAGGATCAACAAATCCAATAACAACAGCAGAAGGAACGAGAACTTTAGATGATTGCTAAGTATTGGGCTGAGGCCATCAATAATGCTTATACTGTATCACAGATTCTTCATATTCAAGACTGGATGTCTCATATGGCCGATTCACTCATCAAATCTCAAGCAGCATCTACGGCCCAACATACCTCCCAAGTTCCTCCCACTACGGTTCTTGAAACATCACAAGATGAAGGTCCTGAGATCGCAATCAGCTCAGTTCTTACCTTCGGTCTTGATGATGATGAGGTACAAGAGGTAAACAAACCCTCTCCTTCTGACGACGATCTAATGATGTTTGATGAAGGTGAAGAATCAAGTGGTTCTCACCACTCCACCTCCAAGCCGAAAAAGAAGAAGAAGAACGAAGTAACAAGAAAAGAGTTTCTATCTCTCCAGGTGAAAGTCAAATCCTGGCTGCGGTCCAACCAACTCAACCGCAACCAGAGGATGTTCCTGAACCACAATCATTGATAAAAATCATTAAAAGACTGGAAGCAAGAGAACGAATGGCTGCGGAGCCCGTCTCTTTAAAAGTCGAAATGGGAATCCGGTCCCTCAACAACAATCGCAAAGCATACCACAAAGATTTCATGAATGCCATTAAACGTCTTATCTCAAAAGTCACCACAATCAAAAATGATCTTCAAACCGCTATCAAAGATCAAGCCTCTCAGTGTCAGATGTTAATAGATGGAACTCATACTGCTTATGAGTCTACCATCTCAGTTCTTCACTCTACCATCAACCGTATTCAACGATCCTTAACAACCAACTTTCATGGCCTTGAAAACCTTCAACTCACCAAGGAGATTCGTTGCATGCTGTTCAAATCCTCCTCTCCAACCAAACAACAGCTCACAGATGCTATCAAGGCTCAATTTCAGGAAGCCGTCTCCAAAATTGATGCCTTCGAAAATGGCTTGTGGAGGATCTGGTTTTGACTTCCTCAAGAGGGGGAAGTAAAGAAGATCAAGCCCATCAATCTCATTAATCAGATCAAGTCCATCAATCTCAGCAATCAATTTCACCACATCAAACCACCTACATCATCACTGGTAAAGTTTCCTCACCTTAACCATCATTTCATACTGCGACTCACATTCCGTAGAAACTTGAAAATCCCCCACACTTCAAACATCTTGAGGAACATATGTCATCTCAAATCGCAATAGATTCTCCTACCACCATCCAAAGGAAGAAAGACTGGAGGGCAGCCAAACTTGGTGAAGAGATCTGGAGGCTATGTGGATTTGACACAATCATGGATGAAACTCTTGTCAACTCTTGGGTTAATCCCTACCGAAGACTGCTAGATGAAGATTACGTTCCTCATCTTACATATGTTGAGCCTCCTAATGATGGTTACTAGGATATCCCCATCTCACCCAATGCCAAATACTTCACTGTATTTGAGCCATTTGATCAAAGCCTTCCAGATGTCAAACAATTATCTATGGAATTTGAGAGACTATCTCAGTTCTATGCGAAGCATGCCTCTTCTTTGCGCACATATGGTCAAACGATCGACCATCCGCAGTCGTAAACTACAAAGTCAGAAAATTCATGAAGGCAGAGTTTGTCTAGTACACTCTAACCCGAAGGGAACAAGAATATGTCCAGAACCAAGCTGACTTTCCTTGCATGAATCCGAAGGAGATTTTCCTCATTACAAGAGTGTTCCAAGGCAACGATGAGAACTATCCGAAGATGCAAATTGCACTTGATAGAGTCAACAATTTTCTGATGGATACTGTATGCGATTTAGCTAAAATCGATGCATATATCTATCCCACCATTGCGAAGAAGCTTGAATTACCTCTACTTGATCCAGCACCGATGCCCTCTGAAGGTTTTGAAAAAAGACCCTTAGGTGCAACCAACTTCCTTGAACTCGATGTCATCTTCAAAAGGAAAACTGATAATGTCAAATATTTCAATATTTCATTCCTGTCTCTGATATACATCGTCTAACAAAGAAGAAACTTGACATCTATCGGACCGCAGTTGAAAAGTCAAAATACACCACTCCGGAAGTCAAGTATGAAATTCTAAGAAGGATCACTTGGTTAGAAAGTGTCCAGGAAGTTACGGTGGATCCTAATCAAGCATCTCCATCTTGATAATTTATAAAGTGAAAGAGGTCACTTAGGGGAAATTGTTAGAACACTGAAAGTGACCCTTTTGAACTTTCCTGGAACCACAACCAACTTACTACCGCAATGAAAGCCTCTACCGCAGTCATCCGAAGTCAAAAGACATCAATCTTTTGTACTTAGTCTATTTTGTCTTTTTTTTACACTCTTTATTATCCAGTATGCCTTGCATGGCTACTTCTAGAGAGTTATCTTTTGTAATGCTTGAGTCTCTATAAATAGAGCTCACTTGTTCTGAATCATATATGCATCTTCAAGTATCTTTACTACTTATCTCATAAATTCTCTCCTCTCTCATTTCTTACTATCATATCTGATCATAATCTCTCTTCATAGCAAGTCCTTGTGACGTATTCACTAAGTTTGATCTCACTCACTAACCTTGGTTTGAATGCATTCCAAGTTATGAATCAAGTTATGTGTATATTTGATATAACAATTGTTGTCATTTACATTACTTTACTTTCCACATCTAACTCACTAACTTCCAACTATTAATATTATTGTTGAGCTAACAGATCCTTCGAGATTAACTATTCCGCTATATACTTGTTCTAACCATTTTGTTCAAGTGTGTCTCAAAGTTTTTCTCTCAACAAGATGTCTACTCTTGGAAACACTTCTGCTTCATCATCCTCTAACCACAACTTCTCTCTACTCAACATTTACTTCAAAGAAATTATGGATGGCTCTAACTATAATGATTGGATGCGTAACATCCAGATGGAGCTTCGATTTGAGGACAAAGAATATGTCCTTAAAAAGGAGCTTAAAGAGCTTGATGAATCTAAAGCCACTCCTGATGAATATGTTGCCTACAAGAAGCACTATGATGATGCTACCAAAGTGGCATGTAGCATGGTCACAACCATGTCCCCATAACTACAGAGGTACTACGAGGACTACAGTCCTTTTGAGATGAACAAGTACCTTATGGAAAAGTACCATACGCGAGCTCGTCAAGAAAAGTTTGAAGTAGTAAAGTCACTCATGGCTTGCAAATGAAAGAAGGGGAGTCGGTTGTATCTCATTTGCAAAGAATGGAATGCTACATAGAGCATTCGGTCAAGCTCAACATTGACTTTGATGAGGAATTTTCCATTGATATGGTCTTGAACTCGTTACCCGATTGTTTTGGTCAATTCATCCTGACGTACCATTTGAATAATACTGAGCAGACATTGGCCCAATTGCACAACTTGTTGTAGAAAGCTGAAGCTGGAATAAAGGATAAAAGTATATCCTCCACTCCTAGGAGTGCTCCTGGCTTAGCTATTGGACATGGAAAGGGGAAAAAAGAGGAAAGGTCCTCCAAAGCAAAACTGGAAGGGAAAAGTTCAAGTTGGGTCATCCTGCAGTGGCCCAAAGGCTAAGCCCAGTGCTACCATTCCCCATGTATCTGATCCAAAGGATGCTGTTTTCTTTTAATGCAATGAAAAAGGGAAATGGAAGAGAACCTACCCAAAATATCTGCAGGATCTCAAAGATGGCAAAGTGAAGCCATCTACGGCAGGTATTTACACTATTTCTTCTAATAACTCATTATATTCTTGTTCATGGGTCCTTGATACAGGATATGGTTTTCACATCTATTCAGATTTACAGGGTCTAAATGAAAGTGAGGAGATAGAGCGAGGAAGGATAAACTTGATCATGGGAAACAAGAAGTCTTCACCAGTGATGAAGATTGGAGTTTATCCACTTTTGCTTAGTAATGATGTTAGATTATATTTATTGAATTGTTGCTATTCGTATGAGATGACGAGAAACATTATTTCATTTCATGCATTGTTCTGACAAGGTTTTAAATACTCTTTTAATGATTTTAATGGTTCAATTTTTGTTTATAAGAATGGTGTTTTTGTGTTTGAAGCTTTGCCTTGTGATGGTGATTATGAAACAGTTACTTGCTTTGATAGCTTAGGAAATAGTGTGTTTAATATTGACTTGTCTAATAGTGTAGACAAGGCATGCTTGTGGCATTGTCTTCTTGGATACATTAACAAGAAACGCATAGCCCAACTCCAAAAGGATGGAGTGTTGGAATCATTTGACCTAAAATTAGTTGATATGTGTGAATCTTGCCTTTTGGGAAAGATGACAAAATCACCATTCACAGGGTCTTGTGAAAGGGGTGAAGGTTTGTTTGACCTCATACATACAAATGTGTGTGGACCCTTCAGATCAACCACAAGAGATGCTAATCGATTTATGAGACTTTCACTAATGATTATAGTAGATATGGTTTTATATACTTAATCAAACATAAGTCAAAAACCTTAGAAAAGTTCAAAGAGTTTAAACATGATTTCGAAAATCAATTAAGCAGGAAAATGAAGATACTTAGATCCGATAGAGGCAGAGAGTATCTTAGTATTGAGTTCAACGACTATCTAAAAGAATGTGGGATAGTTTCACAACTGACTCCTCCGTGGACACCAAAGTTAAATTGTGTGGCTGAGAGGCGTAAGCGAACCTTGTTAGACATGGTTCCTTCTATGATGAGTCATTCTTCACTTCCAATTCATTTCTGGGGCTATTCCTTAGAGACAGTCGCCCACATTCTCAATCATGTCCCGACAAAGAAGGTTGCCAAAAAACCTCATGAGATGTGGATAGGGAAAGTTCCCTCGTTAGCACATATTAAAGTTTGGGGTTGTGAAGCTTTTGTAAGACGAGAGACTCACGACAAGATAGCAGCAAGAAGTGAGAAATGTGTTTTTATTGGTTACCCAAAACAGTCATTTGGTATTTATTCTACAGACCTAGTGAAAAAGTGGTTTTTGTAGCACGAAGATGAGTCTTTCTAGAAAGAGAGCTCATAATCAAAGAGGACAGTAGGAGTACCATTGACCTTGAAGAGATTTAAGAGTCAACTATTGAAGGAAACTTAGATGACACTAGCATTCAACCAGATGAAATAGTTCCTGTTGAACCAGTTGATAAATCATTACCTCTTCGAAGATCCACTAGGGTGAGTGTGCCACCTGAGTTGTATGGTTTTCATATTACTTCAAATGGTGACACATGCGTCAGTGATAGGACAGGTTAATTCAGATGAACCAATCTCTTATAAGGAAGCAATGCCAGGCCGAGAGGCTTCCAAGTGGAAATAGGCAATGGACAACGAGATAAAGTCCATGTATGAAAACCAAATTTGGAATTTGGTTGATAATGCACCAGGTCGTAAGACAGTTGGGTGAAAATGGATCTTCAAGAAGAAGAAAAACATGGATGGGAATGTCCACACATTCAAGGAAACACTAGTTGCAAAAGGTTTCACACAAACCCCAAGGGTTGACTATGATGAAACCTTCTCGCCAGTAGCTAAGATTAAATCTATTAGGATATTGTTCGCCGTAGCTGCCTTTCATGACTATGAAATCTGGAAGATGGATGTCAAGACCGCTTTTCTTAATGGTAAGGTGGCTAACGATGTTTACATGAATCATCCAGAAGGTTTTATTGATGCAATGTTTCTTAATAGAGTGTGTAAGCTTGAGAAATCCATTTATGTATTGAAACAAGCATCTCACAGGTGGAATCTTTGCTCCCATGAGAAAGTCAAAAAAGTTTGGTTTTTCTAGGAGTGAAGACGAGTTCTGTGTGTATGTCAAGGCTAGTGGGAGTATAGTGGCTTTTCTGGTATTATATGTCAATGACATATTACTCATTGGTAACGACATTCCAACCTTGAACGTAGTTAAGTCTTCGCTTGGAAAGTGTTTTTCCATGAAAGACGTTGGAAAAGCTGCCTATATTCTTGGCATTAGAATATTGAGAGACAGAAAGAAGAGACTAATTAGACTTAGTCAGAGCACATACTTGGATAAGGTACTATAGAGGTTTAGTATGAAAAATTCCAAGAAGGAAGAGCTACCTATCCAGAGCAATACCAAATTTAGTAAGACTCAATGCTCTAGTACATATGTGGCAATAGTTAACATGAGTCATGTACCTTATGCTTCCTAGGTCGGATCGATCATGTACGCTATGACATGTACTCGACCGGATGTGGAATTTGCTTTGAGCATGGTCAGTCGCTATCAGGGAAACCCAGGTAGAGCTCATTGGATAGCAGTAAAGAATATACTCAAGTATTTGTGAAGAACCGAGGACTGGGTCCTTGTACATGGTGGCAATGATACTTTGAGAGTAGATGGTTACAGTGATTCCAACTTTCAAACGGATAAAGATAACTTCCGTTCTCAACATGGCTGGGTATTTCTACTGAATGGAGGAGCATCTAGTTGGAAAAGTTCCAAGGAAGATATGGTGGCTTAATCTACTTGTGAATCAGAGTATATTGGAGCAAGTGAGGTGTCGAAAGAAGTAGCTTGGTTGAGGAACTTCACCGGATATCTCGGAGTTGTTTCAACCATCTAGGAGCCTATGGAACTGCTCTGCGATAATGAGGGAACGAATGCCTTAACTAAGGAACCCATAGATCATGGTAAAACCAGTCATATCGAAAGAAAGTACCATTTCACCAGACGTAGAGTAGAAGAAGGCCATCATGTTGTAAAGAGGGTTTCATCTGAAGATAACCCAGCAGACTCCCTCACAAAGGGTCTGCGTAGGTCTAAGCATATTCAGCATGCTCGGAGCATAGGACTGAAAGATGATATTAGTTTTAGTAGTTAGATTAGTTTAGTTTAGAAACTTGGTACAAAGAAAATGTAGTTGACTTTTGGTGATTAAATAATAAAGTATTATTTATGAGTTTGTTTACTATCTTTTGTCAATTGTTTATTATTGTGTTTCATATTTTGCATGTTTTACTTCTTGAATAATATGATTATTCAAACTCCACAGTCGCTCGTACTTTTGGAAGTAAGTAGTGAATTAAGACATTCATGAATTGAATTGCAGATTGTCAAAGGATAGATATAACAATAGAATTGCTGAAATGTTCATGAGTACTCATAAATTAAGATTTGTATATTGGATGAAGCCACGCTCAGATTATTACTTCATGGAATTCATCACGAGTAATACCAAGATTTGAGTTTTAGACAAACCCACGCTCAGAGTTTCACTTCGTGGAATTCATCACGAGTAATACTAAGACGATAATATCTATGATCTTGAAGCAGAGATATATGAGTTGTAATTTGCAAGTAAGCTATACATTGGTGATACGAAAATGCATCAGTAACTTGGTGTTATAAAACGTATTGTCATGTATGGTTTGATGAGTGAAAGATACAAGCATATGAGTGAATGTTTATTCTGTCCTTTTACCCTAACGGGAAAATCGATATATGTGGGCCCCTCGATGGTTTGGTGTTGACTTATGTGCTGGGCCCTACCAGGACTAAATTGATGTGTTCAATTAGAAGTCCTATATCATCACAAATCAGAAATCGGGAAACATAGGTTATGGACAAAGATATTGATTATATTCCATGTCCTATGTCTAGTAGAACGAAGGGCCATGTGATCTCTTATCTTAAGACAGGTAACTGACGGGTTCAGAGTTCGGCAACAGCTTTTGGAAGCTACAATTTGCTGGTCAAATTTAGAAGTCATACTAGCAGTTATATTTACAAACTTATCCAAGTGGGAGACTTTTGGATTAGGTATCTAAGCCCATAACAATAATTGGTATATACTTGAATTGATAGCAGCACAATCCTTTTGGGTTGCCCTCAAACCTAGCAACTGGACAAGGAAATTATAAAAGGAGAGATATTGATTTATTATATTAGTAATTAATTAATAGAAATGATTTATTAATTTGTTAAAAGATTAATATATTAATTAGAAATCATAATGTTTAATTAATAGTTAGCCAGAAATTAATTAGAATTAGTTTTGGGGTTAACAGTATTAATTGCAAAGTATAGGGACTAGTTTGCAATTATCAAATAGTTGAGTGTGAAATACCCCGTATAGTGGTTTGGTCTAGGTATAGTAATTAATAGCAGTAGGTGTGTGATTGTGATTGTTTTGTTTCGAGTTTACGGTCAGAATGAGTTTACGGCCGTAAACTCTTTACGGCCGTGAGTCTAGCCTATAAATAGGGGTTGTGTTAGTCATTATTGGTTGTTGATATTTTCGTATTCTCCCAAGTTGTATCAGACGTTTTATAGCATTGAAGCGTATGCAAGCTTGGTATTTTTGTTCTATATTTGCTTATTAATTCGTGTTTGCATTTATGATTATCTTTGATCAATGGTAGATCTGTTTTTCGGGACTTTACAATTGGTATCATAGCAACACCAGTGTCAAAGACGTTCAACAACTGCATCTTGAACTAAGTCAATATTCACAGCAGTATAGAAGAATTCATTCCAGTCAAAATCAAAGTTTATCGAAGTTTACGGCCTGAGTTTACGGCCGCAAACTCCTCTTCACAGCAACAAGTTGATTTTACGAAAACGACTATTTTACACATCGTTCAAGCCCTTGTGATCAAATATTGATCCCAGCATTTAATTGAGTTGTGTTTAAAAATTAAAAAAAATCAAACTTTCATTGACTGTAAACTCCAGTATTCACGAAAAATCGATTTTCTGTTAAACGATAATTCCACCACTAATTTTCAGAGTTAAAATCAAAAGGTATCTTTGGACCGTAAACTCGAGTTTACGACCTAAAGTTTACGGCCAACAAGTTTACGGCCCAGATCAGTTGAAATTAAATTTCTAAATTTAAAATCAAAATAATTTTTAAAATAAACTTGATCGTAAACTCAAGTTTACGGCTGTAAAGAGTTTAAATTAAATTGACCGTAAACTCCAGTTTACGTTTTAAAGATTACGGCCAAAAGAATTTACATTTAAAGTGTGTTTACGGTCAAATAGATTTATAGCCTTAAAATTTACTACAAATAATTTTAAAATGGATTCACAAAACTCAACTCAATACCAAGAACTTGATGCTGTGATGGGTACAACCACGCGCATTCCAAGACTTATGTCTGCTGATGGTTTCTCCGAGTTGAAATATAGAATTGAAAAGTATATAAAGATGAAGGACTTTAAGATTTGGAAATGTGTTTTAAAGGATCCAGTCAGAATCACCACTATAGTTGGGGGCAAGGTGGTCGACAAGAAAATCGAAAACTATACCGATGAAGACTTTGAGAGTATAGAAGAACAAGAAAAGGCATTAGCCATTTTGACTATGGCTTTATCGCCAGACATTGCTCAAGGATTCAGAGAGTATACTTCTGCTAAAGCACTGTGGGAAGCTCTCATTGAAGTGTATGAGGGAAATGAAGACATGCGAGAAAGTCGCCAAGATATGCTGAGACAACGCTTCAACATGTTTAATTATGTTCCCGGAGAGACTCTCGAAGCTCAGCTATAGCGATTTACAACTCTCAATACAAAGTCAGAAATTAATAAGAAGCTACTAAATGCACTCCCAAAATCCTGGGACATGAATGTAGCAGTGATTAAGAAGACTAAGGATCTCAATCGTCTTTCCCTAGCTGAAGTTATGGCTGTCATCAAAGCGTGTGATATTGATGACAAGTAGCGAGAGATCAATCATGTGAACTCCTACTCAGCTGCCAATATTGGGATTTCAACTAATAATGCTCTCTCTTCTTTCTCTTATACTTCTGCAGGTTCATCTACCCCTTGCCCACAAGGCCAACCTCTCATGTCTACTCAAACTGTTCCATCCTCAAATGTGGCTTCCTCATCAAAGGAGAAGGAGGGTGATGAAGACCTCGTCTTTGCTGCAGGGCTTGTATATTGCTATAATGCTCTTGTAGCTGGAGAACTTCCACCTCAATTGTCATTTGCAAATCTTGATCAAATCCATCCGGAGGACGTTGAGGAAATGGACATCACATGGCAAATTGCCATGGCTGTATTTGGAGCAAAACAGTTTGCCAAAAAGACAGGGAAAAACAATTGGGGCATGAGCGCTGACAAGAAGGTTGGATTCAACAAAGGAAAGCTTCGATGTTTCAATTGCCACGAACCAGGGCATTTTGCTCATGATTGCCCACACCCTGATAGAAGGGTTAATAATGACAGAACGATGGTTGTAGTTGGGAACAACCGAAGCAGTGGTCAAGCAAACAATGAAAAGGCTATGGTTGCACAGTCATTTGACTGGGATGATCAAATACAAGCTCTAAATTTGTCTGGACCAAAAAATGCTCATCTAGCACAAGTGAAGGATGACGCTCAAGCAGGGACTGCAGTAGCTGAAGACAATATGATGAAGCTACAATTTGGCTTGATGGTATCTTCTTCGCATGAGCCAAATTCGTCCAAGGTAAGTCCTCTATCGTGCTCTAAAGCTTGTGCAGATTATGTGGAAACTTTACGTTATAAAATTGAGACATTAGGAAATGAAGTAGAAAATCTTAGGATTCTTCGTGAACTCAATGACAAATTATTAAGAGACATAGAAGATCTTAGATATGAAGGGTACCGACTTCGAAAGGGACAAAAACCACTTAAAGCTCAACTAGAATAAAAAATTAAAGACTTTAGGAAACTTCAGGAAGACTACAGCAATAAATATGAAAACTTTGATTATGTGGTCAAACAAAATGCTGAACTGGTTGCTGAAGTTGAATCCTTGAAAGGAAAATTTGAGACTGCCAAACTTGATGTTAGAAAATATGATTTCTCAAGTGAGGTGGTTGCAAATATGATAGACCAAAGTATGCAGTTTAAAAGGAATCAATCAAAAGGTCTAGGGTATAATCATGTACCCCCTCCTTTCAATCATTCATACGTGTCCAAGCCCCTGTCCAAAGAAGAGATTGCCAATGAATCATTCATGATTTATGGCAAGCCCTCCGGTTTTGTTTCGGGAGGATTTATTAATGTTGAAAGTACTAACATTTCTACTTCTCCTGCAGATCAATCCTTGAATCAGTCAAAGCACAAAGTTGAAGGATGTGTTTTTGAAAATAAAATCGAGTCCAAACCTGAAGCTTTCATTTTAAATAAAGACAATTCTGTGTTAAATGTTTTAAGTGACAATATCTCTTGTGATGTTTTTAATTGTTCTGATACATTAGCTGCTACCTCTGATATAGTTTTGAGTGTTTTTAATATTTCGGATAAATCTTTGAATAGTTTGGTTGACAATCTGCATGTTTGTGATAAGAATGTTGAGATACCACTAGTTTCACAACCCTCAATAACCATAGCACCCTCACTTGCCTCACAACCTAATAATAGTGCATGTTTATGTGAGACAAGCAAGGGTGTTTGTAGGGAAAACAAATCTGATAAATGCATCACATGCTCTAACAATAACAATCAGATCTGTTTTAATTGTGGTACTAAGGGCCATATTGCTAGAAATTGTCTTAATCGAATGTTTGTGAGTTATAATCTTCCAAGAGGAGAGAACGAGTTCAAAGGAAGATCTTTAAATAGAAATTCCTCTAGAAGTCGTTCTAGAAATGATGATTGGGTAGATAAAAGAAATAAAAAAGGAGATATTTTTCACAGACATAAAAGGTTTTTTTAATCACTTTGTCCTGAACAGTCTGCCAAAAAGGAGCATAGTGAATCTTCAACCAATTCTGGTAGAAGTAACACATGCTTCAACCAATTCTGGTAGAAGTAACACATGCTTCAACCAAGGTCCAGCTCATCCCAAAGCAATAGTGAATCTTCAACCAATTCTGGTAGAAGGAGCATAGTGAATCTTCAACCAATTCTGGTAGAAGTAACACATGCTTCAACCAATTCTGGTAGAAGTAACACATGCTTCAACCAAGGTCCAGCTCATCCCAAAGCAATAGTGAATCTTCAACCAATTCTGGTAGAAGTAACACATGCTTCAAGCAGATTGTTAGACATAAAATGACAAAGTTGACTAAATTTTAAAAAAAATCTAATTATAAATGGAAGCCCAAATCTACTCCCAATGCATCATCTGTATCCTCAGAGAAGTTCATGTGCAATAAATCTAAAAAGGCATCGGGATCACCCAGGAAGATCATGACCTGGGTGCCCAAATCTAATTAAACCCGCACATTTTGCAGGGGCAGTTGCGGGGAAATGTCGTCAGACCATGGTTCGTCGACAACGGCTGTTCCCAGCACATGACAGGTGAAATCACCCAATTGAACAACATTCAATCATTTAATGGGGGATACGTCACTTTTACGGGTGGAGATGGAGGAAAATTTACACAAAAAGGCACGGTATCAAATGGTGTTCTGAGTTTTGAAAATGTGAATTTTGCTCCATAGCTAAATCACAGCTTGCTAAGTGTCTCGCAGATATGTGATAAGGGATATTCAACGCATTTCACTGACAAGGAATGCATGGTCTTAAAGGCAGGCTTTGTCATCCCTAAAGAATGGATTCTCGTAAAGTCAAAAAGGGATGGAAATGCTTATATTATTGATATGAATAGCAATCTCCCAGAGCAAGTTACTTGTTTGTTCTCAAAGATCTCTGAGCAAAATGCAATGTTGTGGCACCGAAGATTAGGTCACACTAACGGCAAAAATCTCAATCGTCTTGCAAAGAATGAGATGGTCCGTGGATTACCTGTCAAAGACTTTATCACGTTTGAAAAATGTGTGTCCTGCACTCAAGGAATGCATCATCGAAAGCCACATTTGCCAAAGCAAGTTAACTCAATAAGTCAGGTTCTACAACTTCTTCACATGGATTTATTTGGTCCAGTGAATGTGCTAAGCATCAATAGAAGTTCTTACTGTTTAGTTGTGATTGATGATTTCTCTCGCTTTACGTGGGTTTTCTTTCTATCCAACAAAGTCGGCGTCACTGAATTGATCAAGAGGTTCATCATACTTGTTGAGAATCAGACCAATCAAAGGGTGAAGGCACTTCGTACTGATAATGGAACAGAGTTCAAGAATTCTATTCTCAATCACTTTTGCTCTCAGAAGGGGATTCTGCGTCAATTTAGTTAAGCTCACACACCTCAACAAAATGGTGTTGCTGAGAGGCGAAACAGAACACTTAAAGATGCTGCAAGGACGATGCTGTGTGACTCCAAACTTCCTGTTTTCTTTTGGGCGGAGGCAATAAACACTGCCTGTTATGTTCAGAATCGAGTGCTCATCAACAAAGCTCGAATGAAAACTCCATATGAAATTTACTATGGTCACAAACCGTCAGTCGGTCACTTTCGAGTATTTGGTTTTCCTTGCACCCTTCTTCACCTAGATGCCAATCCGAAGTTCAATGCCAAAGCTGATGACTGCTATTTTGTTGGGTATGCTGCACGTACTGCTTATAGAGTCTACAACAAGAAAACCAAACAGATTGTGGAATCCTATGACGTGCGTTGGTTGGAAGAGAATGAGACAGACGCAAGAGTGGGTCCGGCTGGTTGTTTGATTACACGACACTCTTCAAATCCTTAAACGTGTATTCAAATGATGTATCCAGAACTGATTCGCATTGGAAGAGTATCTCTGAAGATGAAGACGAAGAAGTTGTATACCAGCCTGCATCTCACTCTTCTAATTCATCAAAAGGAAAGTCTAAAGCTTCAACTGAGGGGGAGCCTTCTGCTTCATCTGAGGGGGAGCCTTTTGCTACATCTGAGGGAAAACCTTCTGCTGCCATTGAGGGGGAGTCTTCTGCAACATCTTCGGAAAAATCCTCTACAACTTCTCAAGGTAACCTGTTCCTAGAACATGACAGTCCTCTCTCAGACCACACTGATTCCTATGATGCTGAATCGAGACCTCTCATATCATTCGAGAAAGAGTTTGTTCCAAATGATGCTTCCGCTGTCTCTTCAACCCTGATGAAATTACTCTTTCCTGACCTTATTACAGATGAGTATGTTGCAGAACCATCTGGTTCTACTCAACAAGCGAATGAAGGAGGTCTTAACATTCACACTCTACCTGTCTCTATCAATGACATCATCCAAGAAATACCCTCTAGGGTTCAACAGGATCATCCAATCGAGAACGTTATCGGCCAGCTAGATAGTGGTGTTAAAACTAGAAGTCAAAGTGGAGACGTGAATACATGTTTGTATTCTTGCTTTATCTCTCAAATTGAGCCCAAGAATGTAGGAATGGCTCTAAATGAACCTAGCTGGGTGGATGCAATGCATGAAGAATTGCATCAAATTGAAAAACTTGGTGTTTGGAAGTTAGTTGAGTTACCAAAGGGTAAAAAATCTCTTGACACACGGTGGGTCTATCGTAACAAGCAGGACGATTCAGGGGTCATTGTGCAAAGCTAGACTGGTAGTTCGTGGGTTTAGACAAGTCGAGGGTCTTGACTACACTGAGGTTTATGATTCCGTAGCTCGCTTGGAGGCTATTCGTATCTTCTTAGCGTATGCTTCATATATTAACTTTACTGTTTTTCAAATGGATGTCAAGACTGCCTTCTTGTATGGCAAGGTGAAGGAAGAAATATACGTTGATCAACCTCCAGGGTTTGTCGACTCGAAGTTTCCCAATCATGTTTACAAGTTGGACAAAGCATTGTATGGGCTGTGTCAAGCTCCTAGAGCATGGTATGCAACTCTAACTAAGCATTTGCTCGAACATGGCTATACACGTGGTACTATCGATCAAACATTGTTTATCAAGCATGTCGACAAGGACCAGATACTTGTTCAAATATACATCGACGACATAATCTTTGGATCAACTAGCCAACAACTTTGCAAGGAGTTCGAAAGTGTAATGAAGAAAAGATTTGAAATGAGCTCTTTGGGAGAAATGACCATGTTTTTGGGGCTTCAGGTTAAACAGAACTCAACCGGCATCCTTCTACATCAGGCCAAGTATGTGGACGATATTCTTGAGAAGTTCACACTTCATGATGCTAAATCTGCTTCAACACCGATGGCTGAACGACCTCTCCTGACTCCAGATCCAGAAGGCGAACCTGTAGATCAAACTCTTTATCGATCGATGATCGGTTCCCTGATGTATCTCACTGCAAGTCGACCAGACATAATGTTTGCAGTTTTTCAATGCGCACGTTATCAGGCTAATCCTAAACTCTCTAATCTTATTGGGTCTTTGGTATCCGAAGAATTCTGAATTTAATCTTTATGCTTTTACTGACAGCAATTATGGAGGTTGTGAGCTTGATAGGAAATCCACTTCAGGAGGATGTCAATACCTAGGTGACAGACTAGTTTCATGGCAATGCAAGAAGCAGCACACTGTCTCGACTTCGACAGTAGAGGCGGAATATGTGGCAGCATCAGCTTGTTGTTCTCAAGTTATTTGGATCCAACATCAGCTGTTGGACTACAGTTTGAATTACTTAGAAACCCCTATCTATTGTGATAATGAAGCTGCCATACAAATTGCTAAGAACCCAGTCCAACATTCTAAAACCAAGCACATCGATATTAAAATTCACTTTATCAGAGACTGTTATGAACGATCTTTAATTCAAATCGAACAAGTCCACACTGATAACAATGTGGCTGACTTGTTCACAAAGCCTTTTAACAAAGCTCGTTTTGATGTGCTTGTGGGATTTCTGAAAATGATACGTTTTGAGGATTATGTTTTTTTTTTCTTTTATTTTTATTTTTTATTTTTTATTTTTTATTTTTTAATTTTTTATTTGTCTATATCTTGAACTTATATTAGGTTTGTTTTCAATTTTTGTTAGTTTTTTTTTTTTTTTTTTAAATTTGCGCATTTTTTATTTATTTAATTTCTCACCCATGCACAAATTTAGGGGGAGAAATAAAATCCAAAAACATTAGAAAATCAGAAAATAAAAAAATAATGTTGGTTATGAAATGTGCTTGAGGGTGATGTTCAGGGAAGTGATATGATAATGTGATAACAGGCAACCTGAGTCTGTGTAACGTACCCGGAGTTGAAGGGTCTATGCTCTAGTTTTCTTTCTTACCGTCTGTTAGTCATATGTTGCACCCTTTGCGTGATTGGAAGAGATCCGACCTGGAGTGAAACATATGCAACTCTATTTCTCTGCAGTATATATATATATATATATATATATATATATATATATATATATATATATATATATGTATATGTGTGTGTGTATGAAATATATGTGTGAATACTTCTCATCTGTTAGCCATATGCTGTTTCCTTTGCGTGACTTCTAATCCGACCTGGTACACAACATATGCAACCTTCTTCTTCTCAACCCCTCTGAATTAGTTAGCAATAGAATTCTGAATCTCATCTCTCTCTGAATGGTTGTCTGCTCACCCGGTGTAAGGAGTACTCTGGAAGTTCTTGATGGCTGGAGCATATCAGGAAGCGGGAAACACGTTCTAGTACACTTAAAATTGAACTCATACAGATTGTTTGTAGATCTCGCTGCTCAATTTAGGTGGACAACAATATCCCTGGTCGTCATCAGATGAATGGACCTTAAGATATAGTATCTAGGAAATTAGGATCAGATATAAATTTTTAGGTTTTTAAGTTCATCATGTCTTGTAACAGATAGTATGTCCTAAATCTGTCACAAATTTTTCGTGTTTAAGTGGACAACAATACCGACGATCGACCAGACAAAGATGTGAATATGGAAAGTACCGACAAGTGGATAAGGGCCGTCCAATAACTTTGATCTAGGCATCACAAAAGAAGTAGTAGTTAAAGTTTTTTTTATTTTATTTTATTTTTATTTTTAATTTTTTTTATTTGCAATTTCAAATTTTATTTGATTTTATTTTTATTTTTAATTTTTTTTATTTGCAATTTCAAATTTTATTTTATTTTATTCTTATTCTTATTTTTATTTTTTTTATTTGCAATTTCAAAATTTATTTTAATTTATTCTTATTTTTATTTTTATTTTTATTGTTTTTATTTAAAATTGTTTTATTTTTCTAGCTTTTAAAATTAAATTAATCCTCAAAAGTCTTTTTAATTTATAAAAAAAAAATATTGGAAATACTGGGTAGCTATCAGGTAAGAAAGGTAGAAAGATAAAAAAGTAAAAAAGGGGAGTTCATGGCCGGAATCTCCCCACTCAACAGTTTCCGGCCGCAAACTCTCTCCCAAGCTCTCTCAAGTTGCAAAAATTTTATCTTCGATTTTTGAGATAAACAAAGACATCATTGTGAAGGTAGCATCGTGTAGATCTCGAATATGTATTTTGTTTCACAGTTCACCATCGCATTGTGTGCCAAAATTAAAAAAACCGAGTCGAGGAGTTTACGGCCGTAAGCATAGGCCGTAAATTCTGAAAGTTGGTGATTTCAATTCGATATTATTTTAATATGATGCTATTTATCTTTGTGATCACGAATATATGCTTATCATTTGTTATCTCAAAGAAAATAGTCGATTTTTTGGCAATTTTTCGGAGTAATCATTCATAGGCCGTAAACTCACAGTTTACGGCCAGTAAATTCGAGTCAAACCATCTTGGATCGCTTGAAAGATTTTAGTGACAACAGCGTATTCATTTTTCGGAGAAATTTCTAGGCCGTAAACTAGAGTTTACGGCCCAAGAACAGATTGCTTTTGGCTGTAAACTTATAAATTCTATATTTTTGTGTGTTATTTGGGCCGTAAACTTCAAATGTCTGCTGATTTGGTAACTATTGTGTGGCGTTTTGTTTTTTGGACCGTAAACCAATTTTTTCGTGTTCCTTAGGCCGTAAACTAGAGTTTACGGCCAAAGAACCAAAGTGCTAAAAGTTTTATTTCAATTTTTATTTTGATCATATTTTTATTGTCCTATTTTTGGTCAAAATAAGTTGGTGTCGGTTTCTTACAATTATGTTTGAGTGCAGGCAAATGGCAAATCTCAAGTTTGCAGACATGCACAATCTGGCAATCGTTCTTGCTGATCCACCCGTCATACATTCTGATATGCTATCAATGGTTCACAGGTTACGTGAATGTTGTGTTACATCAACATTAACAGTCAATCCGGTGATATATCAGAACATTGTTCGTGAATTTTGGGAAACGGCAAGGACGCAGATGGATGAGGATGGAAATTTCTTGGTTGCAGCAAAGGTACAAGGATGAGACATCGTGATAAATGAAGGTTTCATTCGAGAGGCGTTGTTGATTGACGATCAACCTAGTTATCCGACGGAGATTGGTATTGAAGATGTTCAGAGAATACTACGACGGATGAGTTATGAGGGAACCTACCCGCTGACGTTGAAAAAGCTGCTCCATCCGTATTGGAGATTTCTAGCTCATGTGTTCGTGAGTTGCATTTCAGGTAGAAGGACTGGGGCTGATGAAATTTCTCAACGCACCACTGGTGTAATGGTGTCTTTGGCTGCAGGAATTCATTTCAATTTCTCGAAGTTTATCCTAGAGGAATTTGTAATAAACATCCGAGCTTCTACGAGGGATACCTTTCTCCAATATCCTCGCTTCATTCAAGTGTTTGTTGATATGCAGTTTCCTGAAGTTAGAAAAACGGGAGACACTTTGGATATGAAATCTTTGGGTCCACACACTGTGGGACTCATTACACAAAACAGAAGAGGAAAAGTTGTCTTCTGAGGGCGTTATCCATTGGAGAAATTTGGAAAGTTTACAGAATTAGATGAGACGCCAGTGACATACGAATCGTCAGAACCAACTTCTTCTGAGAAAACATCTACGGAGGATTCCACTCCAGCAAACATGGTAATAGATGTGACTGAAGATGATGAAAATTCGCCAACTCCGGAAGACCAAAGTGCTTCTAGTCATGAACACGAATCGACTGAAAGACAAGATGAAAGGGAAATGGTTACCGGTGATGATAGATATGACTCATTTGAAGATCTTGATCTTACGGGATTTGATAATGATGATATCGCAGCTTCCTTAGCTAGTAGTGCTAATGTTGTGTCCAATGAGACTCTTGACACAATTTTTCAAAATGTCGATGATGGTGTTTTGCCGACAACTGAGATGAGGAAGTCAAGCGAAACTCTTACTCCAACTTCTGAGCAAATGGTGTCAACTTCGATTCCAATGGAGATAGTTGTGGGATGCTCCCCTCTTGTATCTATTTCTCGTACAACTGAACCATTTGTTAGTGTAATACCTCCACAAGCTGATCAACCTCATTCGAAAAGGAGAAGACTTGATGAAAGACAATCCGAGTTAATCATTAGTTTGGTCAGTGGTCTACCTACACTGCCAATTACTACTGCTACTACAGGACTTTCTGTGACAAAGATGTTCACAACTGGACCCAGTTCAGTTTTTGATGTTGGCGGCCCCTCAGCTCCTCCCGGTTTTCCTGTTCCAAGATTAAATAGGGATGCTGCTTCTGATAGAATGGCATTACACATGGCAGAAGAACAGCTTCGTTCGTCCAGTCCTCAAGGAAGGAGCATTTCTATAAACGAAGGGGGTGCTCCAGATGATGACTCATCCTTTGCTAGTTTGAAAAAGGAGATTGCTGTGCTAAGTCAGAAGAACATAGAGGTTGACATTCAAGTAGCTGAACTTCGTGCTCAGAACATTGAGCTTCGTACTCAAGTGTCTAAACTTCAGTCAGATAGAACTTATCTTGGCGGACAGCTAGCAGAGGTTAAAAGGGATAAGAAAGTGAAAAGTAAGCAGATTTCTGATCTTCAAGAACATTTTAATCTGCTAACTTCGAGCTACTTTGAATTGAAAAAGAAATTGGAGGATGATTTTGGTGATAAGTATAAAACGAACATAGAAGAACAAAGAATAAATTTACATGTGCAAGCATATCCAGTAAATGTGCCAACTGGTCAATCTTCTGGTTCTGCTGAACGTATTGCTGTTGTTCCTCCTATGGCTTCCCATATTCAAGAGATCATTCGGAAAAATCAAGAAGATGATACTGAGAAGGGGCAGTTGTTATTCAAGAGAAATGCTACTCAGGGTTCTTCTAAAGGAGGAGCTTTGATCACTGTGACTGATCTTGAAATTGTTCGGTTCATAGATATTTATGGGGATCGATCGGGTGTGGCCGCTTGGGGATTTCACGATCCTCTTCGACTTTGGATTATCATTCGCAAGAGTGGTAACTCAGAGTTGTATAAAGATATTCATGCTTTTAGTTCATTGACAAGGGTTGATCTTACGGAGTTATCACAAGCTCCTTTCATCAATCTATTAAATAATCCTCAAGTTTCGCAGTTTAAATTCTTTCTGGATGAGCAAGTAAAGAAGGGCTTCCCGACAATGCCAACTGTCGAGTCAGTTATTCTAGAACATTCAGATGTGTTTGAAGCTTCTTCTGATAAACCTTTGCAAGTGGTTATGTGTGTTGGATAAGGTGTCTAAGTCCATAACTATTTCTGGTATGTACTTGACCCGACCCGACATGGTCCATTTGGGTTGCATGGCACCGTGCAATTGGATAGACTAAATGAGAGAAATAACACTTGGAGATTATTAATATATTATAAGTTCTAATATATTAATAATATTATTTGATTAGTTTGATCAAGAATTAATTTAGAATTAATTATGTGATCAAAAGATAACTAATTAAATATATGGGTTGATTATGTAAATCATCCATATCTTGTATAGTGGGCTAAGAGGCTCCATGGATTATCAAGTTGGTTTCCACCCATAGGATGCTCCATGGATGCTCCATGGGAGTTACAAACCCATGGGTCATGGAAATGAAGAGTCATGACACATTAGGGTTTAACCCTAGATGTGTCAACACTATATAAGAAACATGTTCTCCACCTAAAATCGGCTACACTAAGAAGCAAGAGGGCTTGGCCGTTTTTGAGAAGTGTGTGTTCTCTCATAAGTTCTTCCAAGAGCATTTGGTGTTGTGTGAAGCATTTGAGGCATCACACTTGGGGTGCTAGGCTCACAAGGTTTCAAGGAACACAAACAACAACAAGGTAAGTTATTCTATCTATACTTTAAGTTAAAATTGTTCCCCATGTATGCTAGATAGGAATATAACCTTGGAATTCAACTTTGCATGATAATTAGACAAACATAGATCCAAGGTTATTAGGGTTGCATGTACACTTAGGAAGTGTTAGAATGCTCAAAACCCATAAGTGGTATCAGAACCTAGGCTTGTTTGCTTTTTATTTGTGCTTAAAAGTTGAAAAAAAAGTCGAAAATCTTGCTGTCTACGAGTGGACTCCTCGAGTCTATAGGGGGGACTCGGCGAGTTCACGTGTATCTTCAACCAACTCGGCGAGTAAATTGCTGCACTCGGCAAGTAGGGTCGACTGATTGCAGAATTTCGATTTAGTTGCTGGAAATGAATTAGAAACATTACCCTAAACTGTTTTGGTAATTGAATACTTGTTTATGGTGGTGTAATGTCTTTGCTAATTCATTTACAACTAGTTATCAAAATTACAAAGTTTTAAGTGTAATTTATGAATGTGTTCATATTCATGTTCTTGTTCTTATGATGTTTTAGATGATCATAGGAATTATTTGTAACCTATGTGGTAGATTAATTCTTGATCATAATGTGTTTTAATGGAGTCCATAACTTGTCCTCAAGTTATGGAAAACCAAGAGTCACACTTGAATTAAAACCATTAAAAGAACACAAGAGTTAGAAAATGAAGAGTCTTCATTTTATTACTCTATTAAACTCATAAGTTACAAGAAATGAAAAGTTTTGAAAGTTACAAAACTTGCCCTCAAGTTTTGGAACAAATAAAGTTAAGTTAAAACTTTAGTTCCAACCCCTAGAATTTTAAAAGTTAAAATTCAACCCTTATACTTATATTATGATGATTTAATAATTATATATATATATATATATATATATATATATATATATATATATATATATATATGTATGTATGTATAAGAACAAAGTCGTCTTACCGCTAGTACGCCTCATTCACGAAGCCGGTCTATAAGGTGGGTATAAGGTTGTTGCCTATAAAATGGTGACTTAATGGGTGTCTACTCTCACCCACCGCTTGCATGACTGGTGGAGGGTCGTTAGCCGAACGGGTAAGACAAGGACTTATAAATTCTCATTCAAAGTATGATGAATATAATAAAGTAACTAAATGTTTTATTAAATTCCCAATCTTAGTTACTTTAGGAAAATGTGAATAAGGTGCTAATCCATGAAATTACACTTTACACTTTGTCTAAGTCGTTGGTGGAGTGTGTGTGGTTAACCGGCACACTAACTTGGACTTAACAAGGTAGGTAAAGGGTGACTTAAGGTTTATTATAGTATCGGTGGAGCGTGTGTGGTTTACCGGCACATCGATTGAGTGATAAACTTTAAGGGTACCAAGTGATTTGCATGGTTACTTCACACCTCGTTTTGTGATCCTCGGTATCCCAGTCACAAAACTTGGAGGGCACCCTCGAGATTGAAACATGCCTTTGAAAAGTTCATTGAATCTCAAAGAATCTAGGAATTTCTAAAAACCAATAAAACCTAATGTCTAATATTTCGGTTTTCATGGTGGAAATTGGTGAATCGTCATTCACCTACCTTTCAAATATGGTATAGCTTAGATTACGGCATACCTCTTCTAAGTTATATTATATTGTGATTGGATCCTAGCCTTAATATTACATTTGGGTGTTTTATTAAGGACTCTCTTAAATCTATACTAAACTTGTTCTCCTCTTTCAGATGTCTTCAAATAATGCTTCTGGCTCGAATCCTAATGGCTCCTTTACTCTTATGAGTTTGTGTGGGAAAGTCACCTTTGATGGATCCAACTTCAATGAATGGATCAGAATCATCAGGATGATTACCCGCTACGAGGACAAAGAATATGTCCTTGACAAGGAACTTAAGGAGATTGATGAGACCACTGCAACTCCTCAGGAGATCGCTGACTTTCAGGCACATGAAAGGGACGCTACGAAAGTAGCATGCATCATGATGGCCACAATGACAGCAGAACTCCAAAAGTCCTATGAGGATTTCTACCCTTATGAAATGCACCAAGATTTGATGGAAAGATACCATCAAAGTGCACGACAAGAGAGGTACGAAATCATCTGCTCCATGATAACAACCATGATGAAGGACGGAGATTCCGTCACGAGCCACATGCAGAAAATGCAAAGGTATGTGGATCGTTTGCTGAAGCTTAATGTGAACTTCCCTGAGGAGCTTGCAATAGATATCATTTTGCACTCCTTACCATCGTGCTATGATCAATTCCGCATGACATATCACATGAACACGGAAGAGGTCACCCTCAGCAAACTTCAGGGACTTCTCAAGACCGCAGAAACAGGTCTTAAGGGGAAGTCGGTTGCTATCACTCCTACTCCAAACTCAACTCCGGTTTTTGGCAATCGGGAAAAGTCGAGGGAGGAAGAGAAAGAGATCTTCGAAGGGTACCAAGGCTCGGACCCTTGATGGCTCTTCTTCAAGTGGAACCAAGAAAGGTTTCATTACTCCTTCTTCTGACCCAAAAGAGGCTGAATGCTTCTATTGTCATGAAAAAGCTCATTGGAAGCGGAACTGCCCAAAGTACCAGCAGGATGTGAAGGATGGGAAAGTCAAACCCAACCATGCAGGTATTTACACTATCATTTCTAATAACTCACCCCATTCGAAATCTTGGGTCCTTGATACCGGTTGTGGTATTCATATTTGTTGTGACTTGTAGGGACTAAGAAGAAGTGAGGATGTGGAGCAAGGAAGAATAAACTTGATCATGGGGAACAGGAAAGCTTCACCTGTCACCAAGATTGGATTTTATACTTTATCGCTAAGTAGTGGGTTTAGTTTAGATTTGAATAAGTGTTGTTACTCGCCAGGAATGGCAAGAAATATTATTTCCTTTTATGCTTTGTACAAACAAGGGTTTACCTTTTCGTTTAATAATGAAGTTGGTTCTATTGATGCTTTCTTTAATAATGTTCTTTATTTTAAAGCATTACCTTGTGATGGTGTGTATGAAGCTGTGTCTGTTGTAGATAACTCAGGAAATAATGTTTTGTGTATTGATTCTACTAATAATAATAACTTGGATAAAGCATCATTATGGCATTGTCGTCTTGGACATATAAGCAAGAAACGCATAGGCCAACTCCAAAAGGATGGAGTCTTGGAGTCGTTTGACCTAAAGTCAAATGATAGTTGCGAATCATGCTTACTTGGAAAAATGACAAAGTCACCCTTCACAGGCTCGTGTGAAAGGGGTGAAGGTTTGTTGGACCTTATACACACGGATGTGTGTGGACCATTCAAACATGCCACAAGGGATGCTAATCATTATTATTTGACTTTTATTGATGATTACAGTAGATATGGATATGTCTACTTAATCAAGCATAAGTATGAGACTTTCGAGAAGTTTAAGGAATTTAAACAGGAAGTCGAGAATCAATTGGGCAGGAACATTAAGATGCTTCGATCCGATCGGGGTGGTGAGTATCTTAGTTCAGAGTTCCTCGACTATCTAAGGGAATGTGGGATTGTCTCACAATTGACACCTCCCAGGACACCGCAGTTGAATGGTGTGGCTGAGAGGCGTAATCGAACCTTGTTGGACATGGTTCGTTCCATGATGAGTCGAGCTTCGCTACCAATCTCATTCTGGGGGTATGCCTTAGAGACTGCTGCCCATATCCTTAATCTAGTCCCTACAAAGAAAGTTGCCAAAACTCCTCACGAGATGTGGACTGGTAAAGTACCTAAACTAGACCACATCAAGATTTGGGGTTGCGAGGCTTTCGTGAGACGCGAGACTCATGATAAGCTCGAACCCCGAAGCGAGAGGTGTATTTTCATCGGCTACCCACAACAATCCTTTGGTTACCTCTTCTACAGACCTAGTGACAATGTGGTCTTTGTAGCAAGAAGAGGAGTCTTTCGAGAACGAGAGTTTATAAGCCAAGGAGATAGTGGGAGGCAAATTGATCTTGAAGAAATTCAAGAGTCAAGTGGTGATGGAACTTCAAAATCTAGCCCTCAACTTGAGGAGGAAACTCCTGTTAAGCCAATTGACGAATCTGTACCTCTGAGGCGTTCCACGAGAGTTAGGAGTGCACCTGAGCATTACTATGGATTCCATATTACTGCAGAAGGTGAGACACTTATTAGTGATGGGACACTAGTAAGTCAAGATGACCCTAACAACTACGAGGAAGCCATGGCAGGCCCCGAGTCTGCTAAATGGAAAGAGGCAATGGATAGCGAGATACAATCCATGTATGACAATCAAGTTTGGAACTTGGTTGAGAATGTACCAGGTTGAAAGACTGTAGGGTGCAAATGGGTCTTCAAGAAGAAGACCGACATGGATGGTAAAGTACACACTTATAAGGATAGACTGGTTGCAAAGGACTTCTCTCAGGTTCCTGGAGTGGATTATGATGAGACCTTTTCTCCGGTAGCCAAGATTAAGTCTATTCGGGTTCTGTTAGCCATAGCCGCATTTCATGACTATGAAATTTGGCAAATGGATGTCAAAACCGCTTTCCTTAATGGAAAGTTGGCTGAAGATGTTTACATGAGTCAGCCAGAGGGTTTTGTCAGCAACGAGTACCCTAATAGAGTGTGTAAGCTTGAGAAGTCCATTTATGGATTAAAGCAAGCACCTCACAGATGGAATCTTTTCTTTGATGAAAAGGTCAAGGAATTTGGGTTTTCTAGGAGTGAAGATGAATCTTGTGTGTATGTCAAGGCTAGTGGGAGTATAGTTAGCTTTTTGGTATTGTATGTGGATGACATACTACTCATAGGAAACGACATTCCAACCCTGCAGGAAGTAAAGTCCTGGCTTGGAAAGTGTTTCGCTATGAAGGACCTTGGTGAAGCTGCCTATATTTTAGGGATAAGGATCTTGAGAGATCGGAGTAAAAGACTAATTGGACTTAGTCAAAGTACCTACTTGGATAAGGTGCTGAAGAGATTTAGCATGCAAGATTCCAAGAAAGGAGAGTTGCCCATCTAGAGTAACGCCAAACTGAGTAAGACACAAAGCCCTAGCACTGAGGTTGAGATAGCACAAATGAGTCGAGTACCTTATGCTTCGGCTGTAGGATTGATCATGTATGCTATGACGTGTACTCGACCTGATGTAGCTTTTGCCCTGAGCATGGTTAGCAGGTTTCAGGGGAACCCTGGCAAGGCACACTGGACTGCGGTAAAGAATATTCTCAAGTACCTATGAAGGACTAAGGACTGGGTCCTTACCCTCGGTGGGAGTGATGACTTGAGAGTTGTAGGGTATAGTGATGCTAGCTTCCAGACTGATAGGGATAACTTCCTCTCTCAGTCGGGCTAGGTCTTTACCCTAAATGGAGGAGCAATTTCTTGGAAGAGTTCCAAGCAAGAGACAGTGGCAGATTCTACTTGTGAATCAGAGTGTATTGCAGCTTGCGAGATGGCAAAGGAGGCGTTATGGCTGAGGAACTTCATTGGAGACCTTGGAGTTGTACCAGCTATTAAAGAGCCAATGGAAATTTTCTGTGATAGTGAAAGTGCTGTTGCCTTAGCCAAGGAACCCAGGGATCACGGGAGATCCAGACACATCGACAGAAAATACCATTTCATCAGACATCGAATCGAAGAAGGAGTCCTCGTGGCAAAGAGGGTATCATCAGATGAGAATCTCGCAGATCCCCTCACGAAGGGACTGACTCGGGTTAAGCATCTCCAGCATGCTCGAAGCATAGGGCTGAAGGATGATATTAGATTTAGTAGTTAGATAACCTCGAAATTTGTAAAGTGTAATTGACATCTGATGATGAATAAAAGTGTTTTATTTATGAGTAAAGTGTTGCTATCTCTTGTCGATCATTTACTATATTTCTTTTGCATGTTATGACTTCCAGAATAGTTTTTGTTTGGTATAACATATTATTCAAACCTCCACAGTCGGTCATATGTCGGAAGTAGATATGAATCAAGACTGTCATGTTTGGTTGTAGAGGTCTTGGACAAGGCTACAGCAATCATGAGTGCTCAAAAGTTCTGAGCATTGGACTCAACCCACGCTCACTGGAATCACTTCATGGAATTCTATCTCGAGTGATCGTGAGACGGTAATATCGTATAAGTCTTCAAACCTAGAGATATGATTTGTTACTTACAAGTTGGTTATGCATTGATTGTACGAAAAATGCATTGGTAACTCGATGTTATAAATCGCGCTCTTGTGTATAATTCAATGAGTGGTAGAACAAACATATGAGTCAAAGTTTATTTGTTCCTTCTTGGATTAGAAGCTGATATCTGGGCCCCTCGATGACTTAGTTTTGACCTATGTACCGGGCCCGGTCAGAACTAAATTGATGTGTTCAATGAAGTTCTTTGTCAAACAAATCGGAAATCGGGAAACAAACTGTTGGACAATAAGTAAGACATTGTTCCGTGTATTTGTCCGATTGATATCTAGAACAGAGGATTATATGATCACTTATCTTAAATGGCGTACCATCATCTTCTCAGTTCCGAGAAACCTTGTAAAGAGCTACGATTGCCGATCAGTTCCTGAAGTCATACTTGCAGTAATAGTTATTAGACTTATCCAAGTGGGAGACTATTGGATAAGGTGTCTAAGTCCATAACTATTTCTGGTATGTACTTGACCCGACCCGGCATGGTCCATTTGGGTTGCATGGCACCGTGCAATTGGATAGACTAAATGAGAGAAATAACACTTGGATATTATTAATACATTATAAGTTCTAATATATTAATAATATTATTTGATTAGTTTGATCAAGAATTAATTTAGAATTAATTATGTGATCAAAAGATAACTAATTAAATATATGGGTTGATTATGTAAATCATCCATATCTTGTATAGTGGGCTAAGAGGCTCCATGGATTATCAAGTTGGGTTCCACCCATAGGATGCTCCATGGATGCTCCATGGGAGTTACAAACCCATGGGTCATGGAAATGAAGAGTCATGACACATTAGGGTTTAACCCTAGATGTGTCAACACTATATAAGAAACATGTTCTCCACCTAAAATCAGCTACACTAAGAAACAAGAGGGCTTGGCCGTTTTTGAGAAGTGTGTGTTCTCTCATAAGTTCTTCCAAGAGCATTTGGTGTTGTGTGAAGCATTTGAGGCATCACACTTGGGGTGCTAGGCTCACAAGGTTTCAAGGAACACAAACAACAACAAGGTAAGTTATTCTATCTATACTTTAAGTTAAAATTGTTCCCCATGTATGCTAGATAGGAATATATAACCTTGGAATTCAACTTTGCATGATAATTAGACAAACATAGATCCAAGGTTATTAGGGT
Source organism: Lactuca saligna (assembly GCF_052625555.1). NCBI lineage: Eukaryota > Viridiplantae > Streptophyta > Magnoliopsida > Asterales > Asteraceae > Lactuca > Lactuca saligna. The sequence continues at coordinate 111,828,116 of NC_136419.1, forward strand.
TGCATGTACACTTAGGAAGTGTTAGAATGCTCAAAACCCATCAATGTGCCCACCCACGACTCAAGTAAAACAATTTCCCATTGCTCAAGTTTATCAAGATGGGTCGCTTGGTTCTATGGAGTGCTGGGTTTATGATGAGAGTACTTGTGGCGCTGTCATTAAGCTTAAGAATGGATGCATACGGTTTTATGATAGAAGAGACCTACTGTAATTCAGGAAGTGGGATATTAATTACCTAAGCAATTTTCAGATCAAAGTGGTTGAAGATATCTATGAGGAGGGGGCCAAGGCGTATACCAAGATGGTTGCTGAGATTCTGAGCAAGCGGATGTGGAATGGTGCTATGGGTCAAATGGATGTCATGCTGGTAAAGAAAGGAATTGGGTCGAGCTAGTCCAAACCAAGGGGGAGATTGAAAGACCCCGTATAGTGGTTTGGTCTAGGTATAGTAATTAATAGCAGTAAGTGTGTGATTGTGATTGTTTTGTTTCGAGTTTACGGTCAGAATGAGTTTACGGCCGTAAACTCTGTACGGTCGTGAGTCTAGCCTATAAATAGGGGTTGTGTTAGTCATTATTGGTTGTTGATATTTTCATATTCTCCCAAGTTGTATCAGACGTTTTATAGCATTGAAGCGTATGCAAGCTTGGTATTTTTGTTCTATATTTGCTTATTAATTCGTGTTTGAATTTGTGATTATCTTTGATCATTGGTAGATCTGTTTTTCGGGACTTTACAGAGTGGAAGGTTCCAGAACGTCCTTGGTAGAGGTGGATCAAATCTATAGTGGAAAACCTAGTGATTTCGTCTAAGGGGCTTGCATAAGGCCTTTGGATAAGCTTAGGCCCCAAGGAAAGGAACATTAGGGTTTTCCCTTAAACCTAGATCCCTCAGCTATATATAGTGCCTCCTGACACCTAAAATCGGTCACTCCATCCTTGAAGAAACCCTAGGGATGATTTTTGCATACCCTAGCCTCTCTTATTCAAGTTTCCTTCTTGCTAGCTTTTGGGTGTGACTCCATTAGAGGCATTACATTTGTGTTGCTAAGCTTCCAAGAAGATTAAGATCAAAAGGATTACGAATTGTTTACTAAAACAATTGAAAGGTATGTAACTCTTAAACCCTAATTGGTTAATTTCAAAAATAGCCTCTCTCCTTAGGGTTCTTGTTTTCCAATTCAAATTTATAAGTTCAATAGTTAAAACATAGATCCGAAGTAGGTTGCATGTGAACTTAGGAATTGTTTTTCTACTTTACTTGTTTTACCTAAAACCCATCAGTACGATCAAGCCTTTGCCTTGGCGCGATCCCCTGATGTACCTGAAACAATAAACTAAAAACTGTATACAATATATACATACACACAGTAATACACATATAAACGTATACAACATACTATGGATCCAGTCAACCATCGGGTTGAAATACCCGAGGCCCTCAACCATCGGGTTGGAATGCCAACATACATATAATAGGTCCAATCATCCTCAGGATGGAATACCCTTGGCCCACAACCATCGGGTTCGAATGCCCACATACTATGAGTCCAATCATCCTCAGGAAGGAATACTCACGGCCCACAACCATTGAATTGGAATGCCTAGGTCTGTTGTCTCTCGCACAAAGCAGATAAGCCTCAACCACTAATCAAACATGTGCATATATATATTAGCTAATCACATAACAGTCTATAGTCGTACAAAACGATCTAACAGATCATAACAACATAGCAACATCCTATCTACCAGGATACTTATCTAACATATCATAGCAATATATAACATCCTATCTACCAGGATACCGATTTAACCGATCATAACATCATAGCAACATCCTATCTACCACGATCATGATATAATGGATCATAGCAACATATAATATCCTATCTACCAGGATACAAATCTAACGGATCATAGCAACATGTAACAACCTATCTACCAGGATACCGATCTAACAGATCATAAAAGCATAAAACATATCAGGATAACAATCCGAAAATGGCCGGCCTTTGTGCCTTAGACCCTTGAGTATAGTGCGGATAACTCCCATTGCAACTATCAACTCGGAAGATAAGCTCAAACTCTCGGATCACCACCATAAACTCCACCACCTATATTCACCATAGAACCATAATCATAAATTTTAAACTTCTCAAAATGCGCTAGATGTCATATAGTCAACCCTTGGTAAAAGTCAAAGTCAATGATGAAGGTCAACAATCCATGCCGACCCCACTCATCGAGTGTAGTCACTGACTTGTCGAGTCCTTCCAGAAGTCTAGTAGTCATGAAATAACCCCACCGAATCATCGAGTTTCCCAGCAACTCGCCAAGGCCAAGCATGTCCAAATGTCGGGAATACCCAAGTTGACTCACCGAGTCACCCCACTGACTCGCCGAGTCCATGCAGAAGTCCTTGCACGACAAACTTCATCGGAATCGCCGAGTTGACCTTGCAGCTCGCCAGGTCCCTTCAGTCCAGTACCCATTCATATGCTTTTTAAGCCAATTTAAGGTTCCATATTTCAGATCCAACTTCGCAAGGCATGTTTATCACTTAGAGTTGCAAACTTTATGTGCATGCAAGGCTCTAAAGTCTTATAATGTCAAAACCAAGCTTTTAATGGAGTTTTTCACTCAAGGAGGGGTTCATACTTGCTAAAGCTGAGAGGTTTATGGACTTAGAGACCAAAGAGAGTTCAGAGCTTAGCTCATACCTAAGAATAACTTCTTCTTAAGATAGAAAGTCCCTAATCTTTAACCAAATGAGATCTAGAATGAAATAAGGTCAAGGTAGTGACTTGATACCTTCCAAAAGATACTAACTGAGGTAGATATTAGATCTGCATACGTTCCTTGCTTCTAGCCACTTGCTCTCCAAGCTCTTTTTACAAAGATCTACCGTCCAAAGCTTAAAACACACAAGAATTAGGGTTTCATCCTTTAAATAATGTGCAAAACCCCGAAAATTATGGTCTCATCCTCCAACTCCTACTCGTCGAGTCCTATCTTGGACTCGAAGAGTAGGTCACTTAAATGTAACAGCCCGTTATTTCAAGTCAGTAAAAATCGAGTCCTATAACCTCTTTGAGAAAGGAATTAGAATATCATCGAAAAATGAAGTACTCAAAAACTCTATTTGGAGTACACTATGTGGTAGTTATCGTCTTAAGGTTTCCAAACATATAAATAACACAAAAATCCGAGTTATAACGAAGAAATTATGATCATTCTAAGTTTTCCGACAAAAACCGGCAATACGAAGTTGCGTAAAAATGCAAAGTTTCAATAAAACACTTTCTGGCCTTAGGTGTCTAAATGGAAGTCATAGATATCGTTAAACTACAAACATGCATAAAAAGAACGCTCAAATTGGACATCGTATGAATAAGTTATGAATTTTTAAAGAAATTCCTTAATCACGTCATTTTAATAAATAAATAATAAAAATAATTCCAGAATTTGCCAATGGAATCTAAATGAAAGTTGTAGATCGTAGTCTCACCTTCATGGGGATATAAAGAACGTCAAAAACAGAGTTTGTATGAAGGAGATATGAATTTTCGAAGTTTGATAAATAATTTATATAAATTTTTTATTAAAAATTCGGTATTATCCGAAGAGGAGTCAGCGTCCTCATCCGAGGTACGCGCTGCGTACCCCTGTACGCCCTACGTACCCGAGGAGCTTGGTCTCAAACCGTCCACGTCGCCCTATGCGAGGCTACCGACCCGCCCATCCGACCCGCCGTCCCATCCGACCCGACAGACTGAGCCGTCCCATCCGAGGCCGAGGCAGTCGAGGCTTCGGTCACGCATGACGTACGTGTACGCGCTGCGTACGAGCGTACGCCCCGCGTACGAGGCTTCTCAGGCCCCCCTATAAATAGCATGCGAGGGTTCCCAGGAAAATGGCTCATTCTCTCTCCTTTTTCTTGCGTTTTACCTCGTTTTCCGTGCTCGCACTACCCCGAAGCCCTGGTCATTTTGTGCAAGTCCCGAAGGTCGATTTTACTCTCGAGGAGTCCTGAGAATCCCGGGGAAAATCCATTTCCCGAGATGAAACTCTGCCCGGTTTTCCATCTTGCTACCTTCAAACTTCCAAGTGAGTTCATACCCCTTTCAAACACACTTTAAATACATTTTAAATGCTTTTATACTTCTTTAGGGGGGGAATACAAGTAAACATACGGTTATTATCGTATATTTTATAAAGTTTCACTTCGCTTGTTTTACCGAATAAATCACTTGGAACTCATTACTATTATGCAAAACTCTTGTCATACTTTGCGTGCATTAGACTTATACAAAGTATATAATTATTTTAAAGTACCTTTCATTGTTAAGTTGTTTTATACATTCTAAAAACTTATGATCTTGCTTTGTCAAACATTGTGAAAAAGGATAAACTTTGCATACAAAACTATCACTTTAATATAGACTTAGTTGAGAATCCATGAGACGTGTATATCTTCAAACGTTACTTTTCTTTATTAGAAAGTAATGCTGCAAGTCCTGTCTATAACCAGAGTCTCCCGTTCGGAGAACGTGTCAAATGTGTATAGATCTATACGGGAAGTCATGATCCCGCGCCCTGACTGTTAGCTACGGTCCATCTTTTGGGGTGACAGTTGTCATAACGCTGCGACGCCTGAAGAACGTCGTTACAGGCATATTATGTTTAGTATGGTTATAAAACTCATCGGATATACAATTATTATGGTATTATGCTTTTATGAACGAGTAGCTATTAAAACTATTCTTCATCTAACAAATGCGATCTTCGTATAGCTTTATTATATAAAACTATGACACAACTTTTGAGAACGTCGGTTTCTTGCGATTTTCGGTCTTAGAGACTGCCATTTATGTTAGGAAAATAAGGGTTTTTCTTGGAAAACACAACAACTCGTATCTCAACCTTTAGGGAAAATATGAGATTTCCTGGATCTAATACATTCACTTTCAACACAACAAATCACAACTCTTTACATTTGAAATGCTGCGTTTTCTGGAAAACATACACCCATTTTGGAATGGCATCCAATTTTTCTAAACTACTTATGAACTCACCAACTTAATTGTTGACACTTTTTCTTGAATTAACTTGTATTCTCAGGAAACCGCTAAGCAGGTTTGGAAATCAACTTTTGGAATTAACGCGCTGGCATTAATTACTTCTTTTGAATGATGTTTATGTATTTATCTTTTGAACATGTAATGAATACAATTATGTAAACATCTTGGAAACTTTAATATATATGGTGGTGTGTACTTTCCTTTCTATGAACTGTTATGATACTGAATATGACGTCCTCTGCCCCCGAACGTTTCCGCCGTTCTGGTTTGGGGGTGTGACAGATTGGTATCAGAGCTTTGTTTATAGGGAGTTAAGTATATCAAAACCATTCCTTTTTGATATACAACTATAAACTCAACTGGGCAAAAACACTCTGAGAAAATTCATACTTTTGAAATTAAATCTAATTAGTTCTAAGGTAAGCATGCACTCATTTTATACTAATAAGAGTTTCATAGTAAATAACTTTAGAAGTATTATAAATAAGTTGTGCAGTACAGGTACGCCTTGGGACATGTAATCGGAACTGGGAAGAATATAGCCTGATCAACTATATTTGTCCAAGAGCCGACTAACGTATGCCAAGGAGTGTCTACAATGGACAACAAATTTAAAACTTACCAAAAGCATATCGTTAAAGAATACTAAGGGAGTATTCGAGTGCCGTCAACCATTAAACTTAAGGGTAAGTTTCATGTGCTCTAGCTTATAGTAAATTTTTAACTCTATTCTCGTACAGTCTAAATGGCGGGATTCCATCACCCCAATGACCCCTACTACCCCAACCAAGGTAATGGAGGGTGGATCGAAGAAGATCCTGAAGAAGACGAAGAGCCTATAGAGTTGGAGGGAGGGGATGACTCTGGTACGGATTCGGAGCCATAAATTATAAATCCACCAATCCCACAACCTCCCATCCACGTGAGGAACTTCCAAGGACCCACTCCAGTGTGGGGAAGTCACCTCCATCATTGGAGCCAACAACAAAGCTTATGCCCTCCCTACGACATGTGTCGAGACTTCTATGATGTGAGAGGCGGGGGATCAGCCGACCGAGCACTTCCGGGTCATGGTTGGCAAACTCGCCAACCAGTGCTATCAATCCGGAGTGCAAGCCAACCGAATCCGAGAGGTCAATGTGGAAGTACAAATCCACACGGCCGATATCAACCGCCTAGAGATGTTGCAGAACGACATCCACATTCGTGCCGAAGCATTTCAAGCACAAGCAAATGCGGCCTTCACAGAATTAAGAGAACAACAAGCTGCGTTTGATAGACGCCTCATGGAGTCGAAGCAGTCCGACACGGAGTCGAGCTCCAAACGCAAAGCGCGCCGCAAGTAGTACTTGCCCGACTCTCAAATTTTGTTATAAATTAGGACTTAGGATAAAAGTATTATTTTCTTTAAATTGTTATGTAATCGGAGGCCTTTAAAAAGGCCAAGAACTTTTGTCTAGACCCCGCTGTAACACAACTATATGTTTAATATATATATAAGGGTATATCCCTTTTCTTGTTGTTGTTAATCATGCGCAATTTATTCAATTCATTGGTACATCTATTCAAACTTTACTTTCAAGCTCAAAACATTGTGTCGGTCAAACCCAACTTCTTAGAACTATTAGAAGTTAACTCAATATCATTCAACTCTGAACTGCCAAAACTTATAAAATTTTCCATTTTTTTCTTCTTTTGGCAGCGCGATGCCTCCTCGTCCAAACCTAAGGCCCAGGCCGGGCACGGCACCACCACCACCTCCACCACCAACTTATGATCCAGCCATGGTCCAGGCTGCTATCACAGCAACAGTAACTGCAGCCCTCTCGCAAATAAACTCCCACGGAAATGGAGGGGTGGGAAGCAACACGAATCATCCAAATCATGGCACTGGTCATGGCCAAGTAAGAGAATGTACTTACAAGGAGTTCTCTAACGCTAAGCCAAAAACTTTTAATGGAACTAGGGGAGTCATTGCATTAATGCAATGGTTCGAGAAGACCGAAACGGTCTTCGAGATCTGCTCATGCCTGGAAGCAAGCAAAGTCAAGTTCGCTGCTTGCACTTTCGTAGATCGAGCCCTCACTTGGTGGAAAAGCCATGTGAATTCGGTGACGCTCACTGTCGCCAACGCCATGATTTGGGACGATCTAAAGGTTCTACTACTGGAAGAGTACTGCCCAAGGGGCGAAGTGCAAAAGCTTGAGCAGGAGCTCTGGAATCTGAAAATGACTGGGTCTGACCTAGTCACCTACACAGCTAGGTTCAACGACCTCGCAGCACTGTGCCTTACCATGGTCAACCCAGAATCAAAGAAGGTTGAAAGGTACATTTGGGGGTTGTCACCCCAGATTCAAGGGCATGTCCTAGCTTCCGGCCCAGTTACCTACAACAGCGCTAAACGCCTGGCTCAGCGACTCATCGACCACGGAGTAAAACACAGTATCATTTCAACAACCGCAAATCCACCTAGGGAGGCTCAGGGCCAGAGTAGGCCTTGGAACAAAAGGAGGGGACAAACCCTCCAGGAAAACCCCAAGAAACAATAGGTAATAGCGACCCACGCTATGACTGTACTTGCCAACCCTGCCCCCACAAGCTCATATAATGGGAAACTTCCTAAGTGCAACCGATGCAACTTCCACCACCACGGTCCTTGCCATGATCTTCAATGCACCACGTGTAATAAGAAGGGACATACAGCCCGCTATTGAAAAGAGCCAACCCAACCGTCCGTCCCCACTACTAATACCGGGGTAAGCCGCGCCTGCTTTGAGTGCGGAGACACGGGGCACTACCGCTGGGACTGCCCAAAGGCAAACAACCGGAATACCGGTGGAAGGGGCCGAGTTTTCGCAATGGGACAAGATGAAGCCATTGCGGAGCCTACTGTTGTTACGGGTACGTTTCTTCTCGATAACTCGTATGCATGCATTTTGTTTGATAGTGGAGCAGAAAGGAGTTTTGTGAGTCACGACTTTAAAGGCCTGGTAAAATCAATACCACAATCATTAAGTGAACCATTCATAGTAGAAATGGCCAACGGAAAAACCGAAGGCACTAAGGAGATATACGTAAACTGCACCCTAACTTTAAACGATAATCCCTTTTCAATCAACCTCATGCCAGTCTCGATTAAGAGTTTCGATGTCATCATTGGCATGGATTGGCTGAGTTCTCATCATGCGGACATTCTATGTTACGATAAGGCTGTTCACCTTAATCTGCCAACTGGCGAAACTTTCATTGTCTTGGGCGACAAACCCAGTACCACTCTTCGTATCATCTCAAGTATCCAAGCTCGGAAATGCCTACGCAAGGAGTGTCACGCATTCTTGGCACATGTTGTAGATGTGAAACGCGAAGTACAGGACATCAAGAGTGTGCCCGACGTATGCGATTTTCCCGACGTTTTCCCGAGGACCTTCCGGGAATACCTCCCGCAAGACAAGTTGAGTTCAGAATCGATCTGGTTCCCGGAGCTACCCTAGTAGCCAAAGCACCTTATCGATTAGCCCCGGAAGAGATGCAAGAGCTATCCAACCAACTGAATGAACTACTTGGAAAAGGATTCATCAGGCCGAGCTTCTCGCCATGGGGAGCACCCGTACTGTTCATGAAAAAGAAGGATGGATCATTCAGAATGTGCATCGACTACCGAGAACTTAACAAACTTACCATCAAGAACCGATACCCCCTACCCCGAATCGATGACTTATTCGACCAACTCCAAGGAGCCAACTACTTCTCCAAGATCGATCTGAGGTCGGGATATCCCCAGCTGCGAGTCCTGGAGAGTGATATTCCCAAGACGGCCTTCTGAACACAATACGGACATTACGAGTTCGTAGTGATGCCGTTCGGACTAACCAATGCCCCGGCCGTATTCATGGATCTTATGAATCGGGTATGTCGTCCATTCTTGGATAAATTCGTGATAGTATTCATAGACGACATACTCATTTATTCAAAGAATAAAGAAGAGCATGGTCAACATCTGAGGCAAGTTTTAGAGACGTTACGGACTGAGAGACTGTATGCAAAATTCTCAAAATGTGAATTTTGGATTAGAAAGGTGGACTTCCTCGGTCACATGGTCAGCAAGGAAGGAATCCACGTGGATCCATCAAAAATCAAGGCTATCAAAAACTGGTCTGCGCCAACTACACCAACAGAAATTCGCCAATTTCTAGGTCTTGCTGGTTATTACCGAAGATTCATCCAAAATTTCTCCAGCATCGCAAAGCCTCTTACCACCTTAACCCAGAAAGGTGTGACCTACAATTGGGGAGAAAAGCAAGATGCTGCATTTTAGACTTTGAAACAGGCCCTTTGCAGTGCGCCCATCCTTTCTCTCCCAGAAGGGACCAAAGATTTTGTGGTGTATTGCGACGCTTCGAAGCAAGGGCTAGGCTGTGTACTAATGCAGAGGGGAAAGGTTATTGCATATGCCTCACGACAACTGAAAATGCATGAGGTCAACTACACCACTCATGATTTAGAACTTGGGGCGGTGGTCTTCGCTCTTAAAATCTTGAGACACTACATATATGGTACCAAATGCACTATCTTTACAGACCACAAGAGCCTACAACACATCTTCGACCAGAAGGAGTTGAACATGAGATAGCGACGTTGGGTCGAATTGCTCAACGACTACGAATGTGAGATTCGCTATCATCCAGGAAAGGCTAACGTCGTGGCAGATGCCCTTAGTCGTAAGGAGTACTCTAGCCGAAGAGTGAGTCATTAGCCATGTCAATTCATTCGCACCTATCAACACAAGTCAAGGAAGCTCAAATAGAGGCCCTGAAACCCGAAAACGTGACAGGTGAGACCCTTAGGGGAATGGACAAGAATTTAGAAATCAAGAGTGATGGAGCGCACTACCTCATGAACCGAATATGGACACCCAAGTTCGGTGGACTTAGAGAGGTAGTTATGAGCGAGGCACACAAGACTCCATACTCCATACACCCCGGGTCAGACAAGATGTATCAAGATCTCAAACAACTCTACTGGTGGCCAAACATGAAAGCAGAGATCGCTACATATGTGAGCAAGTGTTTGACTTGCGCCAAGATCAAAATAGAACACCAGAAACCCTCAGGACTACTCCAACAACCTGAAATTCCTGAGTGGAAATGGGAGAAGATTTCCATTGACTTCATAACGAAACTGCCCAAAACTCAGGGTGGCCACGATACTATTTGGGTAATCGTCGATAGATTAACCAAGTCGGCTCATTTCCTACCGATCAAGGAAACGGATAAAATGGAAAAGCTATCGAGAATCTACATCCGAGAGATCGTACGACTCCATGGAGTGCCAATGTCTATCATATCGGATAGAGATAGCAGATTCACATCTAGATTCTGGCAATCATTGCAAAAATCCATGGGAACAAGATTGGACATGAGTACAGCCTATCACCCCTAAACTGACGGACAGAGCGAAAGAACGATCCAAACCTTGGAAGACATGTTACGAGCATGTGTAATCGAATTTGGTAAATCATGGGATATTCACTTACCTTTGGTTGAGTTCTCTTATAACAATAGTTATCATACTAGTATCAATACTGCTCCATTTGAAGCTCTCTACGGCCGTAAATGCAGATCACCTCTGTGCTGGACGGAAGTGGGCGACACACAACTAGCAAAGGGTCTAGTCCCTGATAGCACCCTCACTGGTCCAGAGATCATCAGAGAAACTACTGAAAAGATCGTGCAAATATGAGAACGACTGAAATCCTCGAGGGATAGGCAAAAGAGCTATGCCGACAAAAGACGTAAACCCTTGGAATTTCAGATTGGCGATCGGGTACTACTGAAGGTCTCACTCTGGAAGGGCATGATACGCTTTGGAAAACGTGGGAAGCTAAATCCTAGGTACATTGGACCCTTCGAAATCATTTCAAGGGTTGCTCCAGTAGCCTACGAACTCCGACTCCCAATCGAGCTTAACAAAGTACATCCAATATTCCACGTATCAAACCTGAAGAAGTGTTTGTCCGACGAAACACTTGTGATTCCACTCGATGAGATCGAACTAAATGAAAATCTTAACTTTGTGGAAGAACCCATCGAGATTATGGATAGGGAAGTTAAACGAACTAAACAGAGTCGCATTCCAATAGTAAAGGTCCGATGGAATGCTAAGAGGGGACCTGAGTTCACGTGGGAACGAGAAGATCAAATGCAACAGAAGTATCCACATCTCTTCCCCAGCCCCTAAGACTCTTCTTTTGTATTAAAATTTCGGGACGAAATTCCCTCTAACGGGGGGATGATGTAACAGCCCGTTATTTCAAGTTAGTAAAAATCGAGTCCTATAACCTCTTTGAGAAAGGAATTAGAATATCATCGAAAAATGAAGTATTCAAAAACTCTATTTGGAGTACACTATGTGGTAGTTATCGTCTTAAGGTTTCCAAACATATAAATAACACAAAAATCCGAGTTATAACGAAGAAATTATGATCATTCTAAGTTTTCCGACAAAAACCGACAATACGAAGTTGTGTAAAAACGCAAAGTTTCAATAAAACACTTTCTAGCCTTAGGTGTCTAAATGGAAGTCATAGATATCGTTAAACTACAAACATGCATAAAAAGAACGCTCAAATCGGACATCGTATGAATAAGTTATGAATTTTTAAAGAAATTCCTTAATCACGTCATTTTAATAAATAAATAATAAAAATAATTCCGGAATTTGCGAACGGAATCTAAATGAAACTTGTAGATCGTAGTCTCACCTTCGCGGGGATATAAAGAACGTCAAAAACGGAGTTCGTATAAAGGAGATATGAATTTTCGAAGTTTGATAAATAATTTATATAAATATTTTATTAAAAATTCGGTATTATCCGAAGAGGAGTCAGCATCCTCATCCGAGGTACGCGCTGCGTACCCCTGTACACCCTGCGTACCCGAGGAGCTTGGTCTCAAACCGTCCACGTCGCCCTATGCGTGGCTACCGATCCGCCCGTCCGACCCGCCGTCCCATCCGACCCGACAGACTGAGCCGTCCCATCCGAGGCCGAGGCAGTCGAGGCTTCGGTCACGCATGACGTATGCGTACGCGCTGCGTACGAGCGTACGCCCCGCGTACGAGCGTACGCCCCGCGTACGAGGCTTCTCAGGCCCCCTATAAATAGCATGCGAGGGTTCCCAGGAAAATGGCTCATTCTCTCTCCTTTTTCTTGCGTTTTACCTCGTTTTCTGTGCTCGCACTACCCCGAAGCCCTGGTCATTTTGTGCAAGTCCCGAAGGTCGATTTTACTGCCGAGGAATCCCGAGAATCCCGAGGAAAGTCCATTTCCCGAGACGAAACTCTGCCCGGTTTTCCATCTTGCTATCTTCAAACTTCCAAGTGAGTTCATACCCCTTTCAAACACACTTTAAATACATTTTAAATGCTTTTATACTTCTTTAGGGGGGGAATACAAGTAAACATACGGTTATTATCGTATATTTTATAAAGTTTCACTTCGCTTGTTTTACCGAATAAATCACTTGGAACTCATTACTATTATGGAAAACTCTTGTCATACTTTGCGTGCATTAGACTTATACAAAGTATATAATTATTTCAAAGTACCTTTCATTGTTAAGTTGTTTTATACATTCTAAAAACTTATGATCTTGCTTTGTCAAACATTGTGAATAAGGATAAACTTTGCATACAAAACTATCACTTTAATATAGATTTAGTTGAGAATCCATGAGACGTGTATATCTTCAAATGTTACTTTTCTTTATTAGAAAGTAATGCTGCAAGTCCTGTCTATAACCAGAGTCTCTCATTCGGAGAACGTGTCAAATGTGTATAGATCTATACGGGAAGTCATGATCCCGCGCTTTGACTGTTAGCTATAGTCCGTCTTTTGGGGTGACAGTTGTCATAACGCTGCGACGCCTGAAGAACGTCGTTACAGGCATATTATGTTTAGTATGGTTATAAAACTCATCGGATATACAGTTATTATGGTATTATGCTTTTATGAACGAGTAGCTATTAAAACTATTCTTCATCTAACAAATGCGATCTTCGTATAGCTTTATTATATAAAACTATGACACAACTTTTGAGAACGTCGGTTTCTTGCGATTTTCGGTCTTAGAGACTGCCATTTATGTTAGGAAAATAAGGGTTTTTCTTGGAAAAGAAAACAACTCGTATCTCAACCTTTATGGAAAATATGGGATTTCCTGGATCTAATACATTCACTTTCAACACAACAAATCACAACTCTTTACATTTGAAATGCTATGTTTTCTAGAAAACATACACCCATTTTGGAATGGCATCCAATTTTTCTAAACTACTTATGAACTCACCAACTTAATTGTTGACACTTTTTCTTGAATTAACTTGTATTCTCAGGGAACCGCTAAGTAGGTTTGGAAATCAACTTTTGGGATTAACGCGCTGGCGTTAATTACTTCTTTTGAATGATGTTTATGTATTTATCTTTTGAACATGTAATGAATACAATTATGTAAACATCTTGGAAACTTTAATATATATGGTGGTGTGTACTTTCCTTTCTATGAACTGTTATGATACTGAATATGACGTCCTCCGCCCCCGAACGTTTCCGCCGTTCTGGTTTAGGGGTGTGACATTAAACACCTGGCCCAAACTGTTGTTACTTGACGAGTCAGGGCATCAAAATCGTCAAGTATACCTTGAAATTATGAAAAATAAAGCCATAAAATTATCACCTGAGAGTCGGGGCGTTACATCCCGTCCTAAATGCCATCCTAAAAACTCATGTCACGCAGCTCGATTACCTATTTTTTCCGGATCAAGTAATTTGGAATACAGTCTTTTTCATGCATACTCCAAATCGAATTTGTTAGCAGCCAACACCTTCTCCCACTGAACCAACTAATATTCCTATCATTTTCTTGAGAGGCTGAAATCCGCAGAAAAATGGTGACCTCAGAGGCTCCAAGTGTCGAAATATAAAATCAAAAATTTTAAACACAAATAAAATAAATTCCTAGCGAGTCAATCATTGATTTGATTAAGGATAATCGGCCTCTAATTGACAACAATTGGATACTCCATATCGATAGTTTTTTTTTGAACCACCGCCTTTGAACTTTCAACTTTAGATATATATATATATATATATATATATATATATATATATATATATATATATATATAATAATTTGACCTTTTCATGTTTTGGTATCATGAAATTTCTTTGAAGATTATACAAATGGGTGGGTGTTTTTGTGTAAAGGCTATGTTACACTAGAGAGTTTGAAATGCATTCATGCGCTGCTAGAAAACAAAACTTTAATGATGCGAGATCTATGCCACACACTGATTTATGACCCACAAAAGTGGGTATCGTAGAAAATATCATCTCTTATAAAATTTAAAGGATTCAGAGCACACATTTTTGCATGTCCTAGGCTTAGATGTCATTTTATAATTTTTGTGCATAAAGGCGCACCTCCTCTTTAGTAGCTATGAGCAAGAAATGGAAATAATAAAAAATAGAAAATTCCACCATTGTTTTTCTCCATCACTTTTGTTTCCCTCTATTCCCTAAGCCCGAAGTGTGTTTCTGAACACCGAACCCCTCAAACATCATCGTGACTCTAGCCACATCACCCTAAATTGCAGTTCCTAAGCCTATGATCGGTTGATTTTCTTCTAAATTCCATCTAGAAGATTTGTTATTCCTATTATTCCTCATTGTTATTTCCTTCCTCTCTATTATTCCCACATTGCTGTCTAATCGGTTCACCATCGTAACTCTGTCACTCTTGTATCCAACAACCACTGACTTCCGACTCTTCTTAGTTTGAATGTACCAACTATTTTAGCCAGGTATTTTAGCTATCATCTTTAATTGGCCTTGCCCGGTCCTGTTTACGCTCTGTAGTGTTGAAATTGAGTTCACGTACATTACAAGATTAGGTTAATTTGCTTCTATAATAGTAGTTGAAGATCATAATGAAGATAAAGACACCAACCTTTACGCTCTTCATATTGAGTTAGATGCGATTCCTAGATGACTTCTGTGGTTACTTTGACAACAGGTTTAGTAGGTTATCCTTAGGTGATATGAGCTTAACTCAAATCCTAGAATATTCTACATGAATGTGGTTGAATATATATTTCTTACTATGCACTTGTGGATGTGTTTCATAATCTATATGCAAGGTATAGAGACTACAAATTTATGTTCTTCTTGTATGAATATACTTATCACATTTTTCCTTTATTGATACATACTCTCCAATAGCTAAATAAGATCGTTGTCTTGATTTATATATAAGCAATTTAATGATTGCATGTAACTTGAGAATGGCTGTTAAATTTCATCATTTTGAAAGTATTCACTGTTCTAAGTTATACCTGGTTCTTGAAAAATCCTAATCTAGAAACTTGCATATTAGTAATTCTGAATGCTCTTTGTTCAATCTTGTAGGATTTATAAATATTGGGTTACAAATGCAAGTGTCTTGGTATGTAATATATTGAAAGATCCAACTCAAATTTTGATACAAGAGCTTGCAAATGCAAGGTCTTTTGATTAGTTCATGGAACATATCATTCCTCTTAAGCTATCTTTCTTTTTTAAGCCATATCAGATTATAAATTTATGAAAAAAAAACATATTATTGTTAAGAACTACTTGAATCACTTTTAAATTTATGAAAAATATATTGAAGAGTATTCATCTAGACAATCTATTCACATCACTGCAATTATCACTATATGACAAGCTTGGTTTAAGTCTTCAATTGTACTCTCACAATTACACCAATAATTAACTAGCAACAATGAAGATTGAAGATGATAAACACTTTAATTTCTCTGTAAGGTATGTATTTTTTTACTTCTCCCATTCTACTGTTCTCCTTCTTCTCATGTATTATTGTATCATATATGCTAATAGCTTAATATTCTATTTTTCTTCTTCTCCTGTCGTTACATCAGTTACATATATGTATCAATATGTATCAATGTATATGATAACATATTATACTTTTTGTTCTAAGTCCTAATATTTAAGTAACTTTTATTGTTAAAATCGAACTTTACAATTGTATATGTATCTTAATTGTATTGTATTTGACCTGTATGTGAAAGGTCTAATATGCTCAAGAGTCATATTAAAGTGATATTGCTAATTAACATATGATATTAATGGTTCACACTAACAAAAAATTGATAAAATTGATTATTTACTATATATTGATTTTAATGAATATACAATAAAACTCTTATAACTAAATTAGAAATCATTTATTTCATGGAAATAATAATTTTCATTAGCAAGTAATATAACATATTATTTCATAATTTATGAATTAATAAGTCATGTACAACATTTTGGACTAGGTAAGCTTTTTGTCTTTTAGCAAAAGACAAAGTTTAGATTTTATAAACTTTGAGTTTATAATATATAAACTTACTTTTTTTTATCCATGATGGTCAAGATTGAGAGTGTCATAAAGGGACATGTCTTTCCAATTTTTTTAATCAAAAGTAATAAGAAGTATAGGTGGCAATTTAGCTAGTAGATGCATGGGTTCTTAATGGTTAAAGACCTCTAAGTATTATGCATCCTTAAAATGGTGGAAAAGGCATTCATTTGGTGTTGGTTGTTCTCACCAAAACCATAACCTCCTTAGAGAAGGTTACTCTCTCTCTCTCTCTATCTCTCTCTTTCTCTCTCTTTCTCTCTCTCTCTCTCTCTCTCTCTCTCTCTCTCTTTCTCTCTCTTTGTATCTCTCTCTTTCTTTCTCTCTCTCTCTCTCTCTCTCTCTCTCTCTCTATTTCTTTTGTTCATATTTTTATTGAAGTTACTTGCATCTTCATGCTATCTTTAAGTTCATATTGGTTATGAACTTTAAGCTTAAGGGTTTAAGAGTTTATGGACTAGCATCTACATCAAGTTGAGTCATTTTTGTCTCAGAGGTTCCATCTTCTTCATCAACTTTCATGGCTCCCAAGAGGATCCAAAGAACAACAAAGGTTGTTATTTCTTTATGCTTGCTATGGTTGGTGTTTAATCTTTTTATAACTTACAAGAAGATCCTTGGTGGGTATAAAATGTTTATGTTATGTTCTAAAATAAAGTCTTCCATTTGCCACATTTTTTCTAGTTTATGAAACTAATTTTGAACTAAAACTAAGCAATTGGAATCAGAGCTACCTTGCAAGTTTTGTTAAATTTTTTGATTTTTGGAATCTTTGTTTTGGAGAATATGTATAACTTGTTGTTGTATAAAAATAAGCTCATACATATTTTCTTTGACAACTTTATATTTGTTATTTTATGTGACAAAAGTTTCATGCATATTTTGTCATTTAATGTTGTGTTAGAAAAGAAAAGGTTGTTTTATGTGAATATTGATGTATATAATGTGCATAAACTAGCTAATGACCATTATGATTGTTATGTTTGTTATTTTTGTTGAAAAAAAGGTTGTAATAATTTATTTATTCATATGGTATCTAATAATTAAATATATTAGGTTTCTTGGTTATTTTTATAAAGTAATAGATTACGTTTTAGAAATAATTTATTTGTACAAAGATGTCACAAGAAATGAAGTTCAAGCCATTTTCTGAACACAAAAGGACAAAATTTCGAGTTCTACATGTTCTGGGAAGAAAGATGACACTTTTTGAAAAGTGACATGAATGCTACACATGCGCTGAACAGAAAAATGACACTTTCTGAAAAGTGTCATGATAGCTATGATTTTTCTTTTAAAGAAGCCTTTCAAATATTTTGCAAGCAATGGATATTTATTCAAGTGGGAGCTTCTACAACAATATTAAAAGATGATTTTTGGTACCATTAAATGTCCCTTTAGGAATGGACTTGGCATCTTTTTGTGTTGGTTCACAAAAATATCATTAGTTGGTTATGTTTATGCACATATCTTTTTATGCATGTTTGTGCTGTTTATTTTATACAATTATTATGTGTGGTTGATAAATTCGTTGTTCACATGCTAAAATCCTTTTGGATAAAATAAAAATCACATGAAGTTTGGTTTTTCAAAATTGGACCTAAGATGTAACAAGTTATTACTATAAAAATAATACACAATTTTATAAAATCGTTAATAACGAAAAATTTGAAAAACTCCATTATAAGTTTTAAAATAGTGATTTTTTGTAACTTATACAATTCCAAATATATAAGTAATAAAATGAAGTTTGATTAAAGATATAGAGGTTCAAATACACTCAAAATTACTACCGGTTATAAAAATTGAATTGTGTCAACTTTTATAAAAACTAGCTTTTTATATAGAACATTTAAAAGTTGTTTTCTTTTTTTTTGAAAATTGATACCATAGTTTATACACACACACACACACACACACACACACACATATATATATATATATATATATATATATATATAATAACCATGATATCATATGTTTTTAAAACTAAATTTCTAAAACATATAAAGACCTTTGTTTACAAACCTCAAATCTATTCAATCCTTTTGAAGAATACCCGCACATCCCTTGTATGCACTAGTGGGATAAAGGATACCTAACCGATTAGTGTTATCTTTTGATGGTCGGGGTGTCTTTGCGATTACTATAACCAAGTTATAGACCGATTACACATGTTTTTCAAATTGAACGATTTGATCGAAAATCTTTTATGATAATGGATACCTAAGCTAGGAAGTTCCAAGGCATACATGGGATCAAACATGTGTAATTAAATTTGTTATTAGAGATCCCATAAATGTAGGAATTATATAGTAACATATAATTGATAATTGATATCTACTGAGTTTAATTTAAATGGATTGGATAAAGGATACCTAACCATTTATTGGTTTTACAACTTGGATCTAAGATTTTGATAATTAATTTTTTTGGAAACTAAAATGGTATTAATTATAAAAGAGTAAATATTGAAAATACTAAATGAATTTTGTTAAACTTTTGTAGTTAAATAATTCATTCTCATTATCATGACTAGTCATTTTCTTTAATGACTTAATGAAGCAATAACATTCAATAGATACAAATTCAATCAATGACTTCATGTCTTAAAGGACAATCTTGTAAGAGATTAGTCCTAAACTATTTTGTTTGAGCAACAAACCTGAACATGATACCTAGTTAAGGCATCACCATGATGCTAAATATGCTTCTAACATCAATCTAGGAATAGTTGTTCATGACTTCTAGTAAGTCTTGGATAATTTAAACATATATCTAATGATGTAACAGGCCAAGCAGTATTCCAATAAATACAATGATATTTTATTTAAAGCTAGTTTAAACAATGGAATCATGCAAGGCTAATAGAATCACCATGTGTGATCCAAAAGGCCCATGTTCTATGGAATGAACACCTTTAAGCCCAAGAAATCTAATAAAGCCCACAAAGATGAATCTTGTTTCTTTTGTGAAGAAACTGGACACTAGAAGTGGAATTACTCCTCTTATTTGGAAAGAAAGTCTGAAAGAGACTAGTACTTATTGTATCTACTAGATAGAACCTATACTTTTCATATAACACTTAGGTAGGTAATACTTAAATGTTAATCTAATATTTGTAAATGACTTGCATATATTTATTAAAGTGTAACAAACTTGAGCAGAACCAAGTTGGAAATACACTCGCAGAGTTTATTTTATTATTTATTCTTAGAACATAAAGTACTTGTAATGTAAAACAATATTTGTTATGGAAGAATGTATGTTTTAATTTAGCATGTATAAATTTATGTCTCAGTTATTTTATTCAAAAGTTTGATAAGACTAGATATCTTAATAGAAATGTATAGTAAATATCAACATTTTATAAATAAAATCAAGTTCTATACACAAGCACTTATGACCTAAATTTGATTTAAATCAAACTCATCTTTGACATTGGTATCTTTATTATATAAATGGCATTCACATATTCTAACTTCAAGAAAGGGATCATTAAAGGGAAATAATGTAGTTTATTTGACATATGTGAACCTGATATATATGTAAAGGATTCGTAATGATATTTTCACTAAAGTGCAGAGAAAATAATTAAGGAAATATCATTTTGGTGTATGAATTCCTTTCTAATTAATGTCTGAGATTCAGCACAAGATACCAAATCTACTTTATTAACAACTATGATGGTTGTAATTGTATTTTACGAGGTAAAGCATAATTATGAAATCTTTTGTTGAAACTTTCAAAAGTTGAGATACAAACCGGTAAGAAACCATATAAAGCCTTAATGATAATAAATGAGGAATTAAATCTTATATGGTATGATTTACTTTCTAATCAGTAGAAATATCCTCCTTTAGTATTTTGAGTATAATAGTTCAACCACTATTAATTTTATCTTGAATACAGATACCAGCTAATAAGTAGATTAAACAATTTATAAGATTTAGTATGGAGGGGCTCCACCCTCATCTTACTTAATGATTTGAAGCCAATGTTGGACTAAAGCTTCTAAACCAAAAATCTAGTAAATACATATTTTTACATATAATACTCAAAATGTGGCTTAGCTTGATATATGCAAACCCACCAAGAATAATTCCTAATATTCTTGTGAAAGATAAGTTAATAGAAATCAAGCTTCTAATGACAAAGCAAGTGGGAGGTACATGGAAAATCCATCAAATAACAAGATGCTATGTCAAATTTAAAATTTGATAAATGACTTAGAGTCATGAACATGAGATGTAATCCATGTATGAGAATCAAGTATGGGTTTGATTAAAATTTATCCTTATAGAAACGCTAGAAGGAGTAAATGATTCTTTTAAAAAGAAGAAATTACATGGATAACCATACACGTTTAAAACAAGACTTGTAGTAAAAGAATTCTCTCACACTCATGTCATTGACTATGGTCCTCATCATACTCTTGAAATTGATTGTAACATCCCGAATCCCAGGTATTAATTTAAATTTCTTTATATTCTTTTGTTAGGGAAACTCGACGAGTAGGAGGCCCCAAGTCGTCGAGTATAGATCGATATGGCCGCGTGGGTTTTAGAGTCAACTCGACGAGTTTCTTGACCCCAACTCAACGAGTTGGAGAAAACCCTAACTTTTAGGGTTTGTACCCTATTTAAAGGACCTTAAGCCCTTTATCCCGCCTCCTTCATCACCTTATCGCCATGAGACAAACCCTAATCAATCTATTTCCTTTTTGAGAGTGTGTAAGACTAAGAGTGTGTGTTTTGGTGCATCCCTTGAAGAATCTTGAAGAGTAAAGGGGCTTGGAACAAGAAGGATTCTTTGGAGCCAACATTCATTCAGCTGTAGCAGTCATTTGTAGGTAAAAATCCATTACTTTGATCACTTGTTTTTTAGATCTCTCCATTAGATAGTTTATGACCATTTCTAGCTTCTTTTTGAGTCATGTAGTTGTTTGAGCTTGATTTGGCAATGAGACTTTAGATCTAGACACTATTAGCCCCTTTAGGTCTAAAGACTCAAGCATTATCAAGATTTAGCCAACCTTCATGTCTTAAACCCCTTGTTGAGCTTTATTTTGAAGGTAAGGTAATACATGTTTTATGGATACAATAGTTTAAACAAAAATAAAGATGTGACTTCCATATGCTCCGTCTTCTACAAAAGAAAGCGAGATACCTGTCTAAGGAGAACCTGAGAATACAAGCAGTTTTGAAAATATCAACATAAAGCTGGTGAGTTCATAAGCGGTTTGTTTCTGTAAAAGAACAAGTTTTTTTTGTTTTTATGAAAAAGTTGATATCCAAGAAAATCCCATATTTTCGTATAAGTAAAGTTTAGCTATCCATTTGTTACACAGTTTGGTTATGAACAGTTTGTTATCCGGTTATTACACAATCTTGTTAAGAACAAGTTCAGTTATCCCAGGAAAAACCCTTATTTTCCTTAGAGGTTTGTGGTTGGTTATCAAATCTGAATGAAGTGTACATGAATCTACCATACTTGTAGCGTTTGTGTGAAGTTTCTTGAAAGGGTGGTTATCCTTGAAAGGTATGTTAGTTTTCACACGTATATAAAACTATCAATTAAATAGTAAACTAATTTCTAAGGTTATTAATTTAGTAAGCTCTTTATTACTTAAAAGTAAATCTCTGTTATCTAAGTTTACGAGTTCTATAACCGTACGATAAGCTAGATATGGCAAAGGAAGGCCAGTATCATTTATGACTTTTGTCCCCCGTAGACCTGCCGGTCCCACTGTAGCTAGCAGCAAGGTGCAGGGTAGTCAACCCCGTATAGATCTATACACTCAAGTCACGCTCTCCTACTAAGAGCTTTTGGTTATAGGGGCGGTCCTCCACTCGCGTATCTCTGTGGAGTGTTACAGAGGACGTGTCTCCAACACTAAGAATAACGAATTTACAAGTATTAATGCGAAAAATCCTGTTTTAAGTTCTAGTTACAAAGGTAGTCCTCCACTCGCGTATCTTTGTGGAGTGTTATAGAGGACGTCTTAAAGTTCTAAGATTAATGATTTTAACAGTAATGAAGTGAAAAATCAATTGTGAAATATACAATATACACTATATAATAAGATTCGTAATCAGTTTGAAAACTAACTCGGCAAGTCAAACAGTTGGTTAATACAGTTTCGATTGTTAAAAGCATACGGAATATGAAACATTTCAAATGAAATAATAAGTTTTAGTACAAGATATTCTTATACTTTTGCTTGTATCCCCGCCTGAAAACATTGAAAAACACAGAAAAAGGTAGAGGTGTATGAAGTCACCAGACGAGAAATGTGTCGGCTAGGATGCTAAGTGTCAGTTCGGGGCTTGAACACGCGCGAGGTTCCTATGTAATATTAAGAGATACATAATTGTATCTAATTAGACTTTGAACTACTAATTAATTGAGATAATACATTCTGAGACGCGATAACACTTCAATTCAAGTGTTAGGAGTGATCTGTGTTCCATGTAAGGGGGTATAGGGTCTAGATAAGGAGTTTACTCTTCAAGAGTAAGCCCTTAAGGGTGTTAACGGTCCAAAGACCATATCCCCATGAGTTTACGGCCATAAACTCATGGGTGGTGTGTTCTTGGATGTTTAGAGGTCTTACATTGCTCAAGGGAAGGTTCTAGGGTTGATTCCATGGCTTAGGAAGTGATCGGAACTTGAATTGACCTTGGAAAAAGGGGTTTACAGTTCTTGAAGGACCCTAGGGGAGTTTACTACCTTAAACACATGAGTTTATGACCATAAACTCATGTTTGTCCATGAATCATGTGTTTTGGTGGTTGTAGGTTAAGCATACAAAGTTCTAGACCCAATTCTAAGTCATACAAGGTGTTAAGAGAACTTAAACACCCCTTTAAAGTTGTTTAAGGTTTTAGGAGACCTTCCCAAACCGTAATGTTTAGCTCATTTGTGTATGGTTTGGTGCATCACATGAAGGAGTACAAGGTTCTAGGAACTCATGGAAGCTTTTGGAGTTTTTTAAGGGGCAATTTAACACCTAAGAAGGTGTTTATGGTTCTTGAAGATGTGTTTACTACCCAAGTGATATGATTTTGGTGTTCAAATATCGTTTATGCAAGTTCATAAGTCATATCTAAGCACTAGAAAGGACTTGGAAGGGGTTTGGGGCTTCAAAAACCCCTTTAAGGGAGTGTACGGTTTTGGGAGGTGTTCCCAAAACGTAAACACAAGTTCTTGATGGTTTTAGATGGTTTAAACACAGATTTACATGCTTAACAAGTTAAACAACAAGGTAGGGTACATTACTTACGATTTTGGGAGCTTGAAGAGGCGTTTTTGGACCAAACTCGAGTTTTAGAGAGAGAGTAGAGAGAGAAAGTTATGAAGGTGGGTAAAAAGATTAAATGAATGTCATTCATCCTTTATATAAGGCTTGAGTTTATGGCCCTGTGGATGTCTACCCGATACCGACGTTAAACGAGGTTTATGGTCATACACGATTTAACTGTCATAACCCGACTTAGTCGTAACTAAAAATTTTCCAATTAAATAATTATGGGTTTGGATACTTATGAGGTCAAAATAAAAGTCTTAATTTAAATGACCTAATCCAAAATGTTAACGGAAAAATTCAAATACAAACGGTTTTACTGACAGAAATGGGTTACCGTGACGGATTAAATTACGGGTTGTCACATTATCTCCCCGTTAGAGGGAATCTCGTCCCGAAATTTAGAATTAAGATACAAATCATATAATTGGAAGGAGATGCGGATATGTTTGTTTCATCGAGTCTTCGCACTCCCAAGTGAACTTGGGTCCCCGCTTGGCATTCCCGCGAACCTTCACTATCGGGATACGGCTTTGTTTCGTACGTTTAATTTCTTGATCCATGATTTCGATTGATTCTTCCATGAAGTTTAGATTTTCGTTGATCTCGATCTCATCAAAAGGGATTATGAGGGTTTTATCGGATAGGTACTTCTTAAGGTTAGAGACGTGGAAGGCAGAATGGTTGTTGCTAAGCTCTTGAGGTAGTCAGAGTTTGTAGGCTACATGATCGATTCTAGCGAGGATCTCGAAAGGTCCTATGTACCTCGGGTTAAGTTTTCTGCGTTACCCAAAGCGTATCATGCCTTTCCAGGGTGAGACCTTCAACAGGACACGATCTCCAACCTGGAATTCCAAAGACTTTCATCGTTTATCAGCGTAACTCTGTTGTCTGTCTCGTGAAGCTTTCAATCGTTCTCAGATTTGGATGTGATCTTCTAGATGGTTTCGCGGATGATTTCAGGACTAGTGAGAGCACTGTCAGGGATTCGAATCTTGGCTAGTTGCGTGTCCCCTACCTCGGTCCAGCACAGAGGGGATCTGCACCTGCGACCATAGAGAGCTTCGAACAGGGTAGCCTTGATGTTGGTGTGGTAGTTGTTGTCATACGAGAACTTGATCAAGGGTAAATGGGTCTCCCATGACTTTCCGAAATCGATGACACATGCTCTCAGCATGTCTTCCAAGGTCTGGATAGTTATCTTATTATGTCCGTCTGTCTGAGGATGGTAAGATGTACTCATATTCAGCTTGGTTTTAAGAGCTTTCTGAAGGGACTGCCAAAACCTTGAGGTAAACCTAATACCTCGATCGAAGATAATGGATACAGGCACACCGTGCAGTAGGACTATTTCTTGGATGTAGGTTAGTGTAAGTCTTTCCATCTTGAGTGATTCTTTAGTCGGAAGGAAGTGAGCGTATTTTGTCAAACGATCGATAATTATCGTTCCTACTCGGAAATCTGGGTAACTTGGTGATGAAATCCATGGGAATCATCTCCCATTTCCATTCGGGTATCTCGGGTTGGTGGAGCAGACCCGAGGGCTTCTGATACTCGACTTTTACCTTGGCACAAGTCAGACACTTGCCCACGAAGGTAGCGATTTCGGCTTTCATGTTTCGCCACTAGTATTGTTTCTTGAGATCCAGGTACATTTTGTCCAAGCCTGGGTGAATAAAGTATCTGGTCTTGTGAGCTTCGTTCATAACAACTTCCCTAAAACCTCCGAACTTTGGGGTCCAGATTCGATTCATTAAACAATAGACTCCATCACCTCTGATCCCAAGTTTCTTATCCATTCCCCTCAAGGCTTCATTCAACACGTTCTTTGGTTTTAGGGCTTCTAACGGGGCCTCTAGGATCTGTACGGATAAGTGGGAATGGATGCTCATCGTCATTGTCTTCGCCTTGTGGCTTGAACTCTCCTTTCGGCTAAGAGCATCTGCTACCACATTGGCGTTACCAGGATGGTCGCAGATTTCGCACTCGTAGTCACTAAGTAAGTCTAGCCATCGCCGTTGCCTCATGTTTATGTCTTTTTGATCGAAGATATGTTGTATACTTTTATGTTCGGTGAAGATCGTGCACTTGGTTCGGTAGAGATAATGTCTCCAAATCTTCAGTGCGAAGACCACTGCTCCTAACTCCAAGTCGTGAGTTGAGTAGTTAGCTTTGTGTGTCTTTAGTTGTCTCGAGGCATAAGTGATAACTGTTGGGTTTCGAGCATTCTAACACTTCCTAAGTGTACATGCAACCCTAATAACCTTGAATCTATGTTTTCTCTATATACATGCAAATTTCTTTTTCAAGGTTATTTCCTAACTAGCACGGCATGGGGATTACATAAAATATAAAGAACTAGTAGAAATAGATACCTTGTTGTTGCTTGGATTCCTTCAAGATTTTGTGAGCCTAGCACCCCGAATGTTGTGCCTCAAATGCTTCACAGAACACCAGAAAACTTGAAATAACTTGAGAGAATATTTCTTACACTCAAAAATCGGTTATGCCCTCTCTAGTCACCCTAGTCCCAATTTTGCATGCTATAGGGTTTCTTTTATAGTGTTTCATAATTAGGAGTTACAAATGTAAACCCTAATTGTCATGACTCTTCATTTCTCATGACCCATGGTTTGTAACTCCCATGGACTATCCATGGAGCTCCATATGGTTATAACCAAACCCATAAACCATGGATCATTAATCCACCATAAAAGAATTGATGATTGTCATAATCAACCCTATATATTTAATTAGTCTCACTTTGATCACCAAATTAATACTTGATCAAATACTAATTAAATAATACTATTATTAATATATTAGAACGTATAATATATTAATAATCATAATTTCCTTATTCTCTCATTTAGTCTATCCAAGTATTGCAATTCCATTCAACCCAAATGGACCATGCCGGGTCGGGTCATGTTCGTACCAAATAAAGTTATGGACTTAGACACTATATCCAACAGTCTCCCACTTGGATAAGTCTAATAACTATATTTTCAAATATGACTTCAAAATCCGACTAGCAATCGTAGCTATTTCAAAGTCTCTCGGAACTGAGATGATGATGATACGCCATTTAAGATAAGTGATCATATAATCCTCTGTTCTCATGATATCATTCGGACAAACACATGGAACATGGTCTTACTTATTGTCCATCATTTGCTTCTCGATCTCTTATTTGTTTCGACATAGAACTAAATTGAACACATCAATTGGGTTCTGATCGGGCCCGGTACATAGGTCAAAACCAAATCATCGAGGGGCCCAAATATCGCTTCTATTTCTAGAAGGAACAGATAAACTTCGACCAATATGCTTGTACTAACTACTTGTTGAATTATTCACAAAGGCACGTTTTATAACATCGAGTTATCAATGCATTTTCGTACAATCAATGAATAACCAACTCATAGTCAACAACTCATATCTCTAGGTTTGAAGATTTATATGATATTACCGTCTCACGATAACTCGAGATAAATTCCATGAAGTGATGCAAGTGAGCGTGGGTTGAATCCAATACCCAGCCCTTATGAGCACTCATGAATGTTGTAGCAACCATTGCATTGTCTAAAGCACTTTAGACAAATCATACAAGCCAAATTCATGACAGTCTTGATTCATATCTACTTCCAACATATGATTGACTGTGGATGGTTTGAATAATATGATATATGCCATAACATAATTATTCTGGAAGTCAAAACATGCAAAGTGAAACACAAGAATAATACTAATCTTCTATGGCCCCAACACTTTGAGTGTAAATAAAAGACCTTTTATTTAAGCATCATATTGATTACTCATTATTTATGTTTCGATTAATCAACTTTATGTTTGAATTAAAACATTAGTTGTCCCATGCTCCAAGCATGTACACTATGGTTTTCCAAACAACAATTATGCCATACTCCAAGTATGCATACTATGTTTACATATGGTCCTCTCTTTGTGAAATAGATCAATTGTCAATATTCCAATGATGCTCATTTCACAATTCCAATCGTTGATGTAAATGCAAGAATACCAAACTCTTTCCATTTACTGTAATCTGTTAGATTCTAAACTTATATGCAATGATCCCCTTGTAATGACTATGCACAGAAGTCACAAAGACTTGGCAACAAACATTACAAAGCATTCCAATGGAAAACAATTCCATGGAAATAAAGTCTCAAATTCAAAGTACATTCCTTTGAACATCCTTCTTAGCATTAAGTTCTTTAATCTTACACATATTCAAAGAATAACTTCCACCTATGGAGACAATTCCATATTAACATTTTGACCATCACTTCTGAACAAGAGTTGCCTATTTTCAAAATATGTCAATATGGTCCTTACTCTATACTTCTAATTGTCCATGAGCAACCAATCTTTGGTAAACCTCAGATTGTCCTCGACAATTTTGCTTAATCATTTTAGTCATTTCCAGTTCTATTCCTTTTTCCATCTAAATTCCCTAGGCATTTGGAAAATTAGAATGGATGAATATTATAGCACATGTAATCAAACCTATATCCAAAGCATATGGGACATGATTTTTGCTATAATTTTTTTTTATTTGCCATGTTTTCATAATTCGAACTACGAAGACGGATGCCGTAATCATAATCGAATTTTGAGAACGCAACATATATAGAATTTCCTTATGTTGAACCATTCCAACATAACATTCATATATATTCTTGACTAAAGTAGATTAAAATATCAATCTAAGCTTGTAGAATTGGAGTGAAGTATAAAATCCTCTCCGTTAATTATAGCAAAACAACTTTTCAAATCAAATTGAAACTTTTGTTTTTCTATACATAACATTGCTAACTTGCAATACTTAACATAATCATCATGCGCCCACTAGCATAATGATTACCAGCATAACATTTTATGCTCCCACTAGCTTTGACATGTACTCAGAAATCAACTGGACTTCCAGAAATCAATACTTTATTGACTTTCTTACCAAAGTTCATATTTCTGATACTAAATTGGTTTGATAAGACATTATCAAAAACATACACCTTTCCTTAGATAGCTCACATGTTTGTCTAGACCTTTTGCAATTCTCACTAGTTAGTGTGCCGGTTAACCACACACACTCCACTAACTATATGAGAATGCAAATATCACAACCGCTATCTACTTAAAATCTTCTTAGTGGAAGCGTTTCCTTACCATCTTTTTCATGAATCGAAGAGAAACCTTATGACACTTCGATTTTATGGTGTATGTGTTCTTTTCCATGTGAATTTTGTCAAAACCATAATCACAGGACTAGGTTAGTGACACTTCCAAATTCATATGGACTGAACTTGTGCAATCTTAATCTCTTGCCACTCGGCAGCACAAGAGCCTACCATTGCTTCCAGGTTGTTATGCAAACAGTCGAGAACTCTCAGAACTCCAATGCAAAGCCAACCTTAACTGGGATGAGCACATAATATGTCAACACGATAGGTTACAAACCTCAAGTCGTGGGCTAGTGATTAACAAAACTCTTGATTAGTTCTTGAAACTATTTCAGAATCTTTTAGACTCCCACTGTCCTCTTGACAAATAAGACTTATCTTTGTCAAGAACCATTCCTTGACAATACAAATATTCAAGAGCCAGTGCGGATTCTTATCAAGTTAAACACTTCCCATAATTGGACTTAGATGGTCTTTGTTTTATCCAAAACATCACAACTAACCAACCTCAATTGTACAAGAGTATGACACATCTTACTCTACATTTCATAAGTGTTATAAACTTTCTACACATTATGTCACTCAATGGCTCAATCTTGGAATATGACTCTAAGATTTGATGTATGATTTATCTTTTGATTTAACCATTTTAACAACTCATGATTCCTCTCCTTATCCAAACAAATGAACTAAGGTGTCCTTAGAGGATCAATTGTGATATGGTTTCATAATCACTAAGATAATCATAAAACAAAATACACAAATACTCTCCCATCTCTTCAGATTGGAGAAGCTTTTATCTTTCTGCCTTATTTGATTCTTCTTATTCATTCTGCCATACATTGAAACTTTTCCAATGTTTCAGAATTACACTTAAACTCGTAAGCATAACCATATTTACTAAACTTTAGTAAATTATAATGAATAATCTTATCAACCTTTGTGGTGGACCTTGTTGGATAAGGTGTCTAAGTCCATAACTATTTCTGGTATGTACTTGACCCGACTCGACATGGTCCATTTGGGTTGCATGGCACCATGCAATTGGATAGACTAAATGAGAGAAATAACACTTGGAGATTATTAATATATTATAGGTTCTAATATATTAATAATATTATTTGATTAGTTTGATCAAGAATTAATTTAGAATTAATAAAGTGATCAAAAAGAGAACTAATTAAATATATGGGTTGATTATGTAAATCATCCATATCTTGTATAGTGGGCTAAGAGGCTCCATGGATTATCAAGTTGGGTTCCACCCATAGGATGCTCCATGGATGCTCCATAGGAGTTACAAACCCATGGGTCATGGAAATGAAGAGTCATGACACATTAGGGTTTACATGGTGTAACCCTATATGTGTCAACACTATATAAGAATCATATTCTCCACCAAAAATCGGTTACACACTAAGGAAACAAGAGGGCTTGGCCGATTTCAAGAAGTGTGCATTCTCTCAAAAGTCTTTCCAAGAGCATTTGGTGTTGTGTGAAGCATTTGAGGCATCACACTTGGGATGCTAGGCTCATAAGGTTTCAAGGAACATAAGCAACAACAAGGTAAGTTATTCTATCTATCATTCAAGTTAAAATTGTTCCCCATGTATGCTAGATAGGAATATAGCCTTGGAATTCGACTTTGCATGATAATTAGACAAACATAGATCCAAGGTTATTAGGGTTGCATGTACACTTAGGAAGTGTTAGAATGCTCAAAACCCAACAGTGGTATCAGAGCCTAGGCTTGTTTGTTTGTTATTTGTGCTAAAAAGTTGAAGAAAGTCAAAAAACTTGCTGTCTGATTGCTGGACTCGTCGAGTCCATGGGGGGACTCGTCGAGTTCAATTGTATCTTTAACCTACTCGTTGAGTAGGTTAATGCACTCGGGGAGTAGAGTTGATAGAGTGCAGATTTTCGACTTTAGTTGCTGGAAATGGTTTAGAAACATTACCCTAAATTGTTTTGGTACTTGAAAACTTGTTTTAGATGGTGTAATGTCTTTGCTAATTCATTTACAACAACTAGTTATCAAAATTACAAAGTTTTAAGTGTAATTTTGATTTATGAATGTGTTCATATTCATGTTCTTGTTCTTATGATGTTTTAGATGATCATAGGAATTATTTGTAACCTATGCGGTAGATTAATTCTTGATCATAATGTGTTTTAATGGAGTCCATAACTTGTCCTTAAGTTATGGAAAACCAAGAGTCACACTTGAATTAAAACCATTAAAAGAACACAAGAGTTAGGAAAATAAAGTGTCTTCATTTTATTACTCTATTAAACTCATAAGTTACAAGAAATGAAAAGTTTTGAAAGTTACAAAACTTGCCCTCAAGTTTTGGAACAAGTAAAGTCTTATTAAAACTTTAGTTCCAACCCTTAGAATTTTAAAAGTTCAAATTCAACCCTTATACTTATATTATTATAATTTAATAATTATATATATGTATAAGAACAAAGTCATCTTACCTCTAGTACGCCTCATTCACAAAGCCGGTCTATAAGGTGGGTATAAGGTTGTTGCCTATAAAATGGCAACTTAATGGGTGTCCATTCTCACCCACCGCTCGCTTGACTGGTGGAGGGTCGTTTGCCGAAAGGGTAGGACAAGGACTTATAAATTCTCATTAAAAGTATGATGAATATTGTAAACTAACTAAATGTTTTAT
This sequence comes from Lactuca saligna, assembly GCF_052625555.1. NCBI lineage: Eukaryota > Viridiplantae > Streptophyta > Magnoliopsida > Asterales > Asteraceae > Lactuca > Lactuca saligna. The sequence goes on from NC_136419.1 coordinate 111,859,849, forward strand.
TAAATTCCCAATCTTAGTTACTTTAGGAAAATGTGAATAAGGTGATAATCCATGAAATTACACTTTACACTTTGTCTAAGTCATTGGTGGAGCGTGTGTGGTTAACCGGCACACTAACTTGGACTTAACAAGGTAGGTAAAAGGTGACTTAAGGTTTATTATAGTATCGGTGGAGCGTGTGTGGTTTACCGGCACATCGATTGAGTGATAAACTTTAAGGGTACCAAGTGATTTGCATGGTTACTTCACACCTCGTTTTGTGATCCTCGGTATCCCAGTCACAAAACTTGGAGGGCACACTCGAGATTGAAACATGCCTTTGAAAAGTTCATTGAATCTCAAAGAATATAGGAATTTTTAAGAACCAATCATAAAACCTAATATCTAATATTTCGTTTTTCATTGTGGAAATTGGTGAATCGTCATTCACCTACCTTTCAAATATGTTATAGCTTGGATTACGGCATACCTCTTCTAATTTATAATATATTGTGATTGGATCCTAGCCTTAATATTACATTTGGGTGTTTTATTAAGGGATCTCTTAATATCTAAACTAATCTTGACGTCTTCCTTCAGATGTCTTCAAACAATGCTGCTTCTGGCTCTAATGCTAATGGCTCCATTACCCTTATGAACTTGTGTGGGAAAGTCACTTTTGATGGATCCAACTTCAATGAGTGGATCAGAAACATCAAGATGATTACCCGCTACGAGGACAAAGAATATGTCCTTGACAAGGAGCTTAAGGAGACTGATGAGACAACTGCAACTCCTCAGGAAATCACTGACTTTTAGGCACATGAAAAGGATGCTACGAAAGTAGCATGCATCATGATGGCCACGATGATAGCGGAACTCCAAAAGTCCTATGAGGATTTCTACCCTTATGAAATGCACCAAGATTTGATAGAAAGATACTATCAAAGTGCACGATAAGAGACGTACGAAATCATCTGCTCCATGATAACAACCATGATGAAGAACGGGGATTCCGTCACGAGCCAGATGCAGAAAATGCAAAGGTATGTGGATCGATTGCTGAAGCTTAATGTGAACTTCCCTGAGGAGCTTGCAATAGATATAATTTTGCGCTCCTTACCATCGTGCTATGATCAATTCCAGATGACATATCACACGAATAAGGAAGAGGTCACACTCAGCAAACTTCAGGGACTTCTCAAGACCGCAGAATCAGGTCTTAAGGGGAAGTCGGTTGTTAACACTCCTACTCCGAACTCCACTCCGGTTTTGGCAATCGGGAAAAGCCGAGGGAAGAAGAGAAAGAGTTCTTCGAAGGGTACCAAGGTTAGGACCCTTGATGGCTCTTCTTCAAGTGGAACCAAGAAAGGTTTCGTCACTCCTTCTTCTGACCCAAAAGAGGCTGAGTGTTTCTATTGCCATGAAAAATCACATTGGAAGTGGAACTGCCCAAAATATCAGCAAGATGTGAATGATGGGAAAGTTAAACCCAACCATGCAGGTATTTGCACTATCATTTCTAAAAACTCACCCCATTCGAGATCTTGGGTCTTTGATACCGGTTGTGGTATTCACATTTGTTGTGACTTGCAGGGACTAAGAAGAAGTGAGAATGGGAAGCAAGGAATCATAAACTTAATCATGGGGAATAGGAAAGTTACACCTGTCACCAAGATTGGAGTTTATACTTTATCGCTAAGTAGTGGGTTAAATTTAGATTTGAATAAATGTTGTTATTCGCCAGAAATGGCAAGAAATATTATTTCCTTTCATGCATTGTATAAACAAGGTTTCACCTTTTCAGTTGATAATGAAGTTGGTTCGATTAATGCTTTCATTAATAATGTTCTTTATTTTAAAGCATTACCTTGTGATGGTGTGTATGAAACTGTATCTGTTGTAGATAACTTAGGAAATAATGTTTTGTGTATTGATTCTCCTAATAATAATAACTTGGATAAAGCATCATTATGGCATTGTTGTCTTGGACATATAAGTAAGAAACGCATAGGCCAACTCCAAAAGGATGGAGTCTTGGAGTCGTTGGACCTAAAGTCAAATGATAGTTGCGACTCATGCTTACTTGGAAAAATGACGAAGTCACCCTTCACAGGCTCGTGTGAGAGGGGTGAAGGTTTGTTGGACCTTGTACACACGGATGTGTGTGGACCATTCAAACATGCCACAACGGATGCTAATCGTTATTATTTGACTTTTACTGATGATTACAGTAGATATGGATATGTCTACTTAATCAAGCATAAGTCAGAGACTTTTGAAAGGTTTAAGGAATTTAAACATGAAGTCGAGAATCAATTGGGCAGGAACATTAAGATGCTTTGATCCGATCGAGGTGGTGAGTATCTTAGTTCAGAGTTCCTCGACTATCTAAGGGAATGTGGGATTGTCTCACAATTGACACCTCCCAGGACACTGCAGTTGAACCTTGTTAGATATGGTTCGTTCCATGATGAGTCGAGCTTCGCTACCAATCTCATTCTAGGGGTATGCCTTAGAGACTGCCTCCCATATCCTTAATCTAGTCCCTACAAAGAAAGTTGCCAAAACTCCTCACGAGATGTGGACTGGTAAAGTACCCAAACTAGACCACATCAAGATTTGGGGTTGCAAGGATTTCGTGAGACGCGAGACGCATGATAAGCTTGATCCTCGAAGCGAGAGGTGTATTTTCATCGGCTACCCACAGCAATCCTTTGGTTACCTCTTCTACAGACCTAGTGATAATGTGGTCTTTGTAGCAAGAAGATGAGTCTTTTGAGAAAGAGAGTTTATAAGCCAAGGAGATAGTGGGAGGAAAATTGACCTTGAAGAACTTCAAGAGTCAAGTGGTGAAGGAACATCAAACTCTAGCCCTCAACTTGAGGAGGAAACTCCTGTTGAGCCAATTGACGATTCTGTACCTCTGAGGCGTTCCACGAGAGTTAGGAGTGCACCTGAGCATTACTATGGATTCCATATTACTGCAGAAGGTGAGACACTTATTAGTGATGGCACACTAGTAAGTCAAGATGACCCTAACAGCTACGAGGAAGCCATGGCAGGCCCCGAGTTTGCTAAATGGAAAGAGGCTATGGATAGCGAGATACAATCTATGTATGACAATCAAGTTCGGAACTTGGTTGAGAATGTACCAGGTCGTAAGACAGTAGGGTGAAAATGGATCTTCAAGAACAAGACCGCCATGGATGGTAATGTACACACTTATAAGGCTCGACTGGTCGCAAAGGGCTTCTCTCAAATTCCTGGAGTGGATTTTGATGAGACCTTCTCTCCAGTAGCCAAGATTAAATCTATTAGGGTTATGTTAGCCATAGCTGCATTTCATGACTATGAAATTTAGCAAATGGATGTCAAAACCGCTTTCCTTAATGGAAGGTTGGTTGAAGATGTTTACATGAGTCAGCCAAAAGGTTTTGTCAACAGCGAGTACCCTAATAGAGTGTGTAAGCTTGAGAAATCCATCGATGGATTAAAGCAAGCACCTCACAGATGGAATCTTTGCTTTGATGAAAAGGTCAAGGAATTTGGTTTTTCTAGGAGTAAAGATGAATCTTGTGTGTATGTCAAGGCTAGTGGGAGTATAGTAAGCTTTTTGGTATTGTATGTGGATGACATACTACTCATAGGAAACGACATTCCAACCCTGCAGGAAGTACCTTGGTGAAGCTGCCTATATTTTAGGGATAAGGATCTTGAGAGATCGGAGTAAAAGACTAATTGGACTTAGTTAGAGAACCTACATGGATAAGGTGCTGAAAAGATTCAGCATGCAGAACTCCAAGAAAGAAGAGTTACCCATCCAGAGTAACGCCAAATTCAGTAAGACACAAAGCCCTAGCACTGAGGTTGAGATAGCAGAAATGAGTTAAATACCTTATGCTTCGGCTTTAGGATCGATCATGTATGCAATGACGTGTACTCGACCTGATGTAGCCTTTGCCCTGAGCATGGTTAGCAGGTTTCAGGGGAACCCTGGCAAGGCACACTGGACTGTGGTAAAGAATATTCTCAAGTACCTACGAAGGACTAAGCACTGGGTCCTTACCCTCGGTGGGAGTGATGACTTGAGAGTTGTAGGGTATAGTGATGCTAGCTTCCAAACTGATAGGGATAATTTCTGCTCTCAGTCGGGCTAGGTCATTACTCTAAACGGAGGAGCGATTTCTTGGAAGAGTTCCAAGCAAGAGACAGTGGCTGATTCAACCTGCGAATCAGAGTATATTGCAGCGAGCGAGGCGGCAAAGGAGGCTATATGGTTAAAGAACTTCATCGGAGACCTTGGAGTTGTACCAGCTACTAAAGAGCCAATGGAAATTTTCTGTGATAGTGAAAGCGTTTTTGCCATAGCCAAGGAACCAAGGGATCACGGGAGATCCAGACACATCGACATAAAATACCATTTTATTAGACATCGAATAGAAGAAGGACTCCTCGTGGCAAGGAGGGTATCATCGGATGAGAACCCAGCAGATCCCCTCACGAAGGGACTGACTCGGGTTAAGCATCTCCAGCATGCTCGGAGCATAGGGCTGAAGGATAATATTAGATTTAGTAGTTAGATAACCTCGAAATTTGTAAAGTGTAATTGACATTAGATGATGAATAAAAGGTGTTTTATTTATGAGTAAAGTGTTGCTATCTCTTGTCAATCGTTTACTATATTTCTTTTGCATGTTTTGACTTCCAGATAATTTTTTTTGGTATAACATATTATTCAAACCTCCACAGTCGGTCATATGTCGGAAGTAGGTATGAATCAAGACTGTCATGATTGGTTGCAGAGGTCTAAGGTGTTAGACAAGGCTACAACAATCATGAGTGTTCATAAGTTCTGAGCATTGGACTCAACCCACGCTCACTGGAATCACTTCATGGAATTCTATCTCGAGTGATCGTGATACGGTAATATCATATAAGTCTTCAAACCTAGAGATATGATTTGTTACTTACAAGTTGGTTATGCATTGATTGTACGAAAACGCATTGGTAACTCGATGTTATAAATCGTGCTCTTGTGTGTAATTCAATGAGTGGTAGAACAAACATATGAGTCGAAGTTTATCTGTTCCTTCTTGGATTAGAAGCTGATATCTAGGCCCCTTGATGATTTTGTTTTGACCTATGTACCGGGCCCAGTCAGAACTAAGTTGATGTGTTCAATTAAGTTCTTTGTCAAACAAATCAGAAATCGGGAAACAAACTGTTGGAAAATAAGTAAGACATTGTTCCATGTATTTTTCCAATTGATATCTAGAACAGAGGATTATATGATCACTTATCTTAAATGGCGTACCATCATCTTCTCAGTCCCGAGAAACCTTGAAAAGAGCTACGATTGCCGATCGGTTCCTGTAGTCATACTTGCAGTAATAGTTATTAGACTTATCCAAGTGGGAGACTGTTGTATAAGGTGTCTAAGTCCATAACTATTTCTGGTATGTACTTGACCCGACTCGGCATGGTCCATTTGGGTTGCATGGCACCATGCAATTGGATAGACTAAATGAGAGAAATTACACTTGGAGATTATTAATATATTATAAGTTCTAATATATTAATAATATTATTTGATTAGTTTGATCAAGAATTAATTTAGAATTAATATAGTGATCAAAAAGAGAACTAATTAAATATATAGGTTGATTATGTAAATCATCCATATCTTGTATAGTGGGCTAAGAGGCTCCATGGATTATCAAGTTGGGTTCCACCCATAGGATGCTCCATGGATGCTCCATGGGAGTTACAAACCCATGGGTCATGAAAATGAAGAGTCATGACACATTAGGGTTTACATGGTGTAACCCTAGATGTGTCAACACTATATAAGAATCACATTCTCCACCAAAAATCGGTTACACACTAAGGAAACAAGAGGGCTTGGCCGATTTCAAGAAGTTTGCATTCTCTCAAAAGTCTTTCCAAGAGCATTTGGTGTTGTGTGAAGCATTTGAGGCATCACACTTGGGGTGCTAGGCTCATAAGGTTTCAAGGAACATAAGCAACAACAAGGTAAGTTATTCTATCTATCATTCAAGTTAAAATTGTTCCCCATGTATTCTAGATAGGAATATAGCCTGGGAATTCAACTTTGCATGATAATTAGACAAACATAGATCCAAGGTTATTAGGGTTGCATGTACACTTAGGAAGTGTTAGAATGCTCAAAACCCAACAGACCTGACCAGCACACAACTAAGTGTACCCAATCTCTTAGTCCTTTGCTTGACTCACATGCGAATGTGAACAAGGAATTAGTCTTAATCTACCAAAGATGAAAATTCTCATTCATCACGTAATACAACTTGCATGATTCCAAGTTTCTATCCAACTGAAACTTGGGTGATGAAAATCTTTCTTTATTTGGTAAATTATGATACTACCACTATTGAAAGAATCAAATCCATTTACCCATATTGCTTATCAATGGAAACATATAAGCAACAACCTTTTTCACAAATGCCGTTGTAAGGATACTTAAAATAAATAAAATCAAAACCATTTTCTTTTATTTTAAAACTTTGCGGAAAACTTATCCTTACAATCCATATGGAAAACTTGTTGTTATCCTTTCCTAAGCAATATATCTAACTCTTAAGTAACAACTCAAAATTCTGATCACCGAACCATGCAATCGAAATCCATCTTCACGATCAGAATTAGCATATACTTCCTTTAAGTTTCTTCACTCTTCTTTGATTCTTAAACATCAATATGTGACCAAGTCACAACATGCAATAAGAATCTCATAATAGAAACTTAATAGAGTTAGACAATGGACTTTACCTGAAGTAGAGTCTAACATTTGACTTTACTGTCCTTATGGACTTTTAGGTAAATTTGGCAGCTTCGCAACCAATGCTCTTCCTTTAGAAACATATGGACTCTTTGGAAACGGTAGACAAGACTATCACAGACTTAGCCTTTCTCTTTACCATTTGGTCAACCAAGTTGACTATGGCCAATCCCTTTCAATTGGGAAGAGAAAGTTTTTCTGTACTTCCAATGTTACCATTGTAAATGTCCATGGAAGTTTGGGAAGTTGATCTTCCAATCAAATTTTGCTTTACCAATGCTCCAAATCATTGCTGATTCAGCATCATCAAGCAAATATGTAAGATCATTAGGGGTCATGTCGTGATCTGTCATCAGGGAGTGACCGAGTCAACAGCCAGTTACCTTGAGACTTCGACACCCGACTCTCCCGGCTTGTCAATATGTGACTTAATCTCCAAAACCTAAGCACATATAGACTTTGTTTGCCAATAGGGATTGAATGACTTAGAACTTATCATGTCTTGAAACTTGTGGGATAGGGAGATTTATTGGAGTAGGTGAAGGAAGTGAAGTATGATTTTCAGTCCCACTAATACACAACAAAGGGATTGATCTTTTCACCTTGGTTGCCATTTGGGATATCATCTTCATTAGGAAGCTTCTTCCTAAAGATTTGGGAAGACCATAACTGTCTAAACTAAACATCTATAATGGGAAAAATTCAAGTTAGTTGATTTAAAGTCCTTAATATAATACCCAATATGAAATATTAAGGCTAGGACCCAATAACCTATTTATAACTGGAAGAGGGATGACGTAATCGAAATTATAAAATAGTTAAAGGTAGGTAAATGACGATTTACCAATTTCCACCATGAAAAATGAAATATAATTAAGTTTTAATTGGATTTGAAACTCCTATATCTTTTAAGATACATTGAAATTTTCAATGGCATGTTTGAATCTTAATTGTGCCCTCTCAAGTTTGTGACTGGGATGCCGAGGATCACAAACAAGGTGTGAATAACCATACAAATTGACTTGGTACCCTCAACAATATTACCTAATCGATGTGCCGGTTAAACACACACGCTCCACCGATCTATAATAAAGTCAAGTTACCCTTTGTCACTCTTACTAGTCCATGTTAGTGTGCCGGTTAACCACACACGCTCCACTAACGACTTGGTAAGGTACAAAGTGTAATTTTATGGGCTAGCACCAATTTCACATTTTCCTAGAGTAACTAAGATTGGGAATTTATAATGTATAGTTACTTTATAATTCGTTATACTTTTAATGAGTATTTAAAGTCGTATCCTACCCGTTCGGCTAACGATCCTCCTCCGATCAAGGAAGCGGTGGGTGAGAGTGGACACCCATTAAGTCACCATTTTATAGGCAACAACCTTATACCCCCCTTATAGACCGGCTTTGTGAATGAGGCCTCCTAGCGGTAAGAATGACATATTCTTATACATATCTATATAATTAAAATTATAATAATAGTATAAGGGTGTATTTTAAACAATTAAAATACTTGGTGCTTTAATCTATTAATTAAACTATACTCTTAATTTAATTAAACTTAAACCATGTATTTATGGAATTATTAACTCTTTTAATTAAACACTTTAATTAATTTAATGAAGTCCGTAAAGTTTGATTTTTTTTTAACTTTAAAAAAAAAATGGATTTAAAGTGTAAGACTTTACAAATTCCAAAACTTGAGGGCAAGAATTGAAACTATTCCAAGTCTCTTTACTTTGTAACTTATAAGTTTTAATGGTTCATAAACTTGAAGACTCTTCATTTTATGAAACCTACTATTTTTTAATGACAACTTTTAAAGAAGTGAGTTTTGGTTATCCATAACTTGAGGACAAGTTATGGACACCATCATTGTCATTAAGATCATGAATTAAACACACCTGGCGGTTACACATAATTCCTATGATCTTCTAAAAACTCATAAGAGCACAAATTCATGTCAAGCAATTTCAAGAGATCATATAAACATATAAATACTTGAAAATTGATAAAAGTCATGTAAAATGGGTTAACATAATCATTATCACTTTGAAAAACAGATTTTACAAGTCCAAAACAGATTGGGATAATGATTTTAATCCATTTCCAGCAACAAAATGCGAAAAACTGCCCATCACGCTCCTACTCGTCGAGTACATGATTCTACTCATCGAGTAGGATGAATTTGTTCATGGACTTGGGGAGTCCTCCCCATGAACTCGGCGAGTCCAGTCGTCAAAGTGTAGAATTTTCGATTTTTAAGCAGTTTTGCATCAAGTATACAGAAAACAATCCTAGGCTCCGATACCACTGATGGGTTTTGAGAATTCTAACACTTCTTAAGTGTACATGCAACCCTAATAACCTTGAATCTATGTTTTCTCTATATACATGCAAATTTCTTTTTCAAGGTTACTTCCTAACTAGCATGGCATGGGGATTACATAAAACATAAAGAACTAGTAGAAATACATACCTTATTGTTGCTTGGATTCGTTCAAGACTTTGTGAGCCTAGCACCCCAAATGTTGTGCCTCAAATGCTTCACACAAGACCAAAAAACTTGGAATAACTTGAGAGAATATTTCTTACACTCAAAAATCGGTTATGCCCTCTCTAGTAACCCTAGTCCCGATTTTGCATGCTATAGGGTTTCTTTTATAGTGTGTCATAATTAGGAGTTACAAATGTAAACCCTAATTGTCATGACTCTTCATTTCTCATGACCCATGGGTTTGTAACTCCCATGGACTATCCATGGAGCTCCATATGGTTATAACCAAACCCATAAACCATGGATCATTAATCCACCATAAAAGAATTGATGATTGTCATAATCAACCCTATATATTTAATTAGTCTCACTTTGATCACCAAATTAATACTAGATTAATATTTGATCAAATACTAATTAAATAATACTATTATTAATATATTAGAACTTATAATATATTAATAATCATCAGTGCCTTATTCTCTCATCTAGTCTATCCAAGTATTGCAATACCATGCAACCCAAATGGACCATGTTGGGTCGGGTCAAGTTCATACCAAGTAAAGTATTGCGATGCCATGCAACCAAAATACTTGATATAGATCCTTCCTTTGAAGTCATTTCGATCTAAAGTGATTAGGAAAAAGAGGGTGGTAAGTCCTCTACATTAAATCAAGAGATATGAAACAAAGGATATCTCTTTAAGATAGACATATAATTTTATTAAGCCAAAGAGCAGGAATGAATTATCAAGGCAGATAAACTATCGCTAAAGGAATGATCGAGGGGCAACGCTTGAATGAGAATTTTCTACAACAAAGTGGGATCTAGAAATACTCCCATAGTATTTCATAATTCTCTGTGACTACGATTCGTTGTTTGGGGTATTTGGGTAAGTTTTAGGCATGCTGAACACCACAGTTACTCCCAGGCACATGTTGGACGTGTCTCGAATGAATATAGTTGATCAGGCTATATTGACCCTAGACACGACTACATAACTGTCCAGGTTTAACCGCAACATACAACACCCATTTACTTATGTTGAGTTCTACTTGTAGTTACAGATCTCGGCGGTTCGGTATACTTGTATGTTTTTGAAAATACTTATATTTTGAAGTATATTTTTAGTTCAGAGAACTTAGGCCCCTTAATGTTTATAGTCTTATACCATGTTTTGTAAATTTCTGTTATCCAAATTGCGAGTTCCATAACCATACAATAGACTAATTAGGGCAATAAATAGTCCATCACCCTATATGACTTTCATCACCCTTGAACCTTTAGGTTCGGCTGTAGCTAGCAGCTAGGTGCGGGGTAGTCAGCCCCGTATAGATCAATACACTCAAGTCACGTTCCCTACTTAAGAGATTCATGTTATAGAGGTGGTCATCCACTCGCGTATCTTTGCGGAGTGTTTTCCGAGGACGTGTCTCCAATTTATAGGAATAACAAATCTACAAAGACGATCCTCCACTCGCGTATCTCTGTGGAGTGTTACCGAGGACAAAATGATATACTAAGCTTCTAGTTCAAAGTTCAAAGATTATATTTTTAACCATTTATAATATGGAAACCATTTGTGAAGATATAAAATATAACAATTTATAGCATTTTTCTCAAATACTATGATAATGCAATCTGCAAGTTCAAACGGTTAACTGATATGATTAACAGTGTTAAAAACATATGTAGTATGAAACACAATGTATATAAACAAGTTTTGAGGACAAATATCACTTGTACATCGCTTGTATTCCCCCCCCCCCTTAAAACAGTGAAAACAGTGAAAATGGGTAGGGGTATGAACTCACGAGACGCGAAAATGTGTCGAATGGAAGGCTAGACGTCGGATCAAGGCTTGAGAGCGTGCAAGGTTCCTATGTAATGTTAAATGATACACAAAGGTATCTAATTAGAATTTAAATCACTAATTAGATACGATTTTACACTCCAAGACGCGAAAACACTTCGAATTAAGTGTTTGGAGTGACCCGGGTAACTTTTCTGAACATGAATGGCTAGAATATGGAGTTTACTCTCCAAGAGTAAACTCTAGGGAGTGTTCACGGCCTAAAACACCTCATCCCCATGAGTTTACGGCCGTAAACTCATGGTGGGGTGTTTTATGTGCTAAATGTCCTTAAATCAATTGAGGGGTGTTGCTAGGTTTGGTTCTAAAGCATTACAAAGGAATTAACTCAACCATAAGAACCAATATATGAGTTTACGGTAGTAAACTAAGTGTTTACGGTCGTAAACTCTCACCCACACCATCAATAATTGTTTTGAAGGCCAATGATTAATCACAAATGATTCAACTCAATTTTACAGGACTTGGGGTGAGTTTAGGGCATCAAATGACACATATATAGGAGTTTACAACCCTGGAGCATATGCTATGGCCGTAAACTCTCAAATGTAAGGTTTTTGTTATGTTTAAGTCCCCCAAACTATTTTTGGTTGGTTCTATGATTTATTCCAAGGCTTTCGGTGGTGTTGGATGGCTTTCTAACATGTTTGGATTGTGTTTACACCCATGTTTGAGGGGTTTCGGCCCAAGCATAAGTCTTGGCCGTAAACTCATGTAAATCCCTCAAAATCTATGTTTAAGGTGTTCTAGGTTCATTTCATGAAGTCCTTAATCCATATCTAAAGTCTAGTTGTGGCTTCGAAGGGTTCAAGGGCATAAAACCCTCATATATATGAGTTTACGGCCCAAGTATGTTATTGGGCAGTAAACTCATGTTTACTCTTCAAAATCCATGTTAAAGGCATTCTAAGTCCAGTCCAATAAGCCATTAAGCCATATCTAAGCTCCAAAGGTCAATTGGAAGGGTTTTTGGGCTCCAAAACCCATTTTATATGAGTTCACGGCCTAGGACTATTCCAGGGCTGTAAACTCATGAATGTGGTCCTATTCCATGATTTGAACTCGAATTTGAAGGCAAGAGGGGTTGCATAACAAGCTAGGGAAGGTACCTTGGTGTTTTGAGGCTTGAAATGGATGATTTTTGGACTAAATTCTTGAGTTGAGGAGAAGGTTAGAGAGAGAGTGAAAAGGCTCCAAATAAGTCTTAATTCACTTTAAATATGGTTTGAATTGGATACACGGTTGAATTCTACCTGATACCAACGTTAACCGATGCTTTCGGTCGCACCCGATTAAGTTGTCGTTACCCGATATGGTCGAAACTAAAATTTTTCAATTTACTAGTTTGGGACGGTTTCACATGTTTCCAACATGTTTGGATACTTACAAGGTCCAAATAAAAGTTTTAACTTAATTGACCTAGCTCGAAGACGAAATCGGAACAACTCGCTTAAGACGAGTTTTATTAACGAAATGGTTACGGCGAGGGAACAAAATTTCGGGTTGTTACAATCGAAAAGGTCATCCATTCGAGGAAGAGGATAAAGGTTTTTGACTATCAACTTTTTCAACTTGAGGTAGTCTATACACATCCGAAAGGATCCATCTTTCTTCTTCACAAATAATATCGGGGCTCCCCAAGGTGAGGAACTCGGTCTGATGAACCCTTTGTCAAGCAGCTCATTGAGCTGACTGGATAACTCCTTCATTTCTACTGGAGCTAAGCAATATGGAGACTTGGCTACAGGGTTAGCTCTAGGAATTAGGTCGATACGAAACTTGACTTAACGTTCGGGAGGAATTCCCAGGAGTTCTTCAGGAAAAAAACATCAAGAAAGTTGCAGACTTCGGGGATGCTCTCGAGGTCTTTAACTTCCTATTTCTTATTGATTACATGAGCTAGGAATGCATGACACTCCTTTCGTAGAAGATTTTGAGCTTTGATGCAAGATATGATGCGAAGATTGGAACTAAATTTATCGCCATAGATCACAAAAGTTTGGCCAGATGGGAGATTAAGATGGATGGCTTTTTCATAGCAAAGGATATCTGCATAATTAGGACTCAACCAATCCATGCCAATGATAACATCAAATCTCTTTATGGAAACTGGCATTAGATCAATGGGAAAGAATGATTATTCAGGGTAAGGGTACATCCTATTAATATATCGTTAGCGTATTCCTTCTCACCGTTAGCCATCTCGATGGTAAATGTTTCAGTTACTAGATGAGGATTATGTTTGTGAAGGTATTTGAATGAATGGCTAATAAAAGCTTCTTTATCACTAGAATCGAAAAGGATGTGAGCATAAGAATTGTCGAGAAGAAATGTACCCGCGACGACGGTAGGATCAGCGACTGCCTCCTCCTGCTTGATAGTTAGAACTATCCCAACATTGTTGGTGGTTGTTGCTTTTCGGCAGTTTCAATTGAAATGACCGATTTCACCGCACTCATAGCAGGCCTGATCGACACTCATTCTGGAACCTTGATTGGTTGGTTGAGCTGGTGCTCTACAGTTTCGTGCAAGGTGGCCCTTCTTGCTACAGCTGATGCAGATCATCTCACGGCATGGGCCAGGGATACGATGGTGGTAACTACACCTGTTGCACCAAGGGAGGTTACCAGCATACATATTGGTAGGTGCTTGAGCTGTAAGTGCATCGATAGGAGTAGTAGCGGCTTGCACTGTCACAGTTTTGTGCTTCCTAGAGGGTCCTTGCGAACTATGGTTTTACAACCTGAAATTTATCTCGTCATTTTAACCTCTTCTTCCGTTAATAAAACTCTCTTTATTAAATTGTCCGTTAACCTTTTGGATTAGGTAAATTAAATTGGGACTTTTATTATGACTTCATAAGATTCGGAACAAATTAGAAACACATGAAACACACTAAATATTCCCTTGAAAAGTTTTAGTTACAACCAAGTCAAACTTTGACCATTTAATCGTGTACGACCAAAAGCCCCATTCAGCATTACTATCGGGTAGATTTCCATTGAGCCACAAACTCAAACCCTATATAAGGGTGAGTGGACTCCATTTGAAACCTTTCCACCCTCTCTCTACATTCTCTCTCCATAGAGAGTTTACTCTGAGTAAACTCCCTAACTAGGCTATACACTCCCTTATTGCAACCCAATAGCCTCCTAGCACTTGACCAAAGTGTTTTCTGCACATTAGGATGCTTATACGTGTTTAATTAGTATTATAATCACTAATTGTATGTAACTATATGTCTTCATATGTTATTAGGTCATTAAGTGTTTTCAAGTCTTTACTTGACACCGAGCACCCAACCGACACCTCCATCTGATCCACACGCAGCAGGTGAGTTCATACCCCTGAATTTACCTTTTAAATGATTTTAACTGCTTTTATATGGGGGAATACAAGTTGAACTATACAGTTATTAGAAAAATCACATGTGATTAATAACTGTATAGCAAAATAGATTTTTTCATATTAACTGTTTTGTCTAGCTTAAGATGTTCCAATCTCGCTTTCAACTCTTGTTAAAGTATGAATTTCTCTTTTAGATTATCATAAGTATTCTAAAGGTTTGTCCGAAGGTTTTTCATAGGTTTTCCAAAGGTTTTTCAAGCTTGGTTACTAAAGAGACATCAAGTCGTAATTTCAAGTTAAAGGTTTTCCAAAGCTTTTCTTCACTTAAATTGTTTTATAAAAATCATATTCAAAGCTATTCATTAAAGGTTTTTCAAAGGATTCCAAAGATTTTCAAAACTTGTTTTACAAACTGACATCAAGTCGTAAATTTCTTATGTGTAAAGGTTTTCCAAAGTTTTCATCAAAGTTTTCTTCTATGCTTTTATTTCGTTAAATGCATGCATGTATTTGTATAGTTATATAAATAATGTTTAAAAGACTTAGGAAGGCTTGTTTACCCTATTTCATTTTCCTCGTTGGGATGTGGTCTGGTGGGTATCAGTTATCCGTTTGAATGTCTTTTAAACATTAGTTATATATCATGTACACATGTATAGACATAAAGGTTTCCATCGACCGATTCATTTCCCTTGGGTAGCAAGGGCTTCCTTCCATTCATCATTCATAGACCTGAAACATTAGTAACTATTATAGGGATAGTTAGGAGATTATATTTACTCTTTCTAGTACGAGAATTCCAAAGGTGTCAGTTCATTCGTGAGTCTATATCATTATTCCAATACTTATAATAGAATTCAAAATTACGAGATGCATCATCTGGACACGGGTTTCCCATTGTCAAGTTGGTAACCAGAGTCTCCTGAAGGGAGAATTGGCATTGTGTGTATAGATCTATACGAGACTAACACTCCCACACCCTGACTGCTAGCTACATTCCCCGGCCGACCAAGCCAAGGGGTGACAAATGTCGCATTCATTCCGACGCTGCAAGGCATCAAGTACTCTATTGTCAATTAGTATGGTTACGAGTATCTCCATGTTTACCTTATAATTCATGGCCTTAAGGTAACAAGAATTATCACTGTATGTCCTTGTTTTAGACTTTGCTAGCTGTATCGTTCATTCAATGCTGTCGGGAGTCTGTATTTTCTTATTTTAGACTTTGCTAGCCGTGTCATTCATTCGATACTGTTTGGAGTCTGTATTTTCTTGTTTTAGACTTTGCTAGCTGTATCGTTCATTCGATGCTGTCTGGAGTCTGTGTTTCCTCGTGTTAGACTGAGTTATGACATCCCCAATTTCACGGCCACAAAAGACCGGTTTTGTTTATACTTTATGTCAAAATCAGAGTAAACTTTTAATAAAATAATTGTGGAATTTATCCCAAAATAATAATATGATAAAGATTTATCAAAAGCATTTCCTTAGAAATGTATTTCATTAAAAGACTTGGGATGTCATGTTCGATACAGTACATAAGTATAAACAGTACATTATAAGCCTTACAATAGTTATTTACAACTAATGACCTATAATCCAAAAGTTCCTCATCATCATCATAATTATGCTCTGAGTCCACTACCTGTAAAATAGAAAGCTGAGTGGGCCAGGCTTGGGAGCCTGGTGAGCATATAGGGTTTTCAACCCACAAATAATAATAAATTTATTAATTTCATCGATCAACAATAAGTTTATTAATTTCATCAATCAACAATAACACTGATTACCCATTCCCGTTATCCTCACTTTACGTCCCTAAACACCTATACAAAGGACCTAGTCTAAGGATTTTATCATTGGGATGGACACTACTGCTAAGGGGGTTCCTCAACAATAAATGTCCTAAATGCAACCATGAGGGGGATGGAGTACATCGGTGAACACATCGTTCACAACACCTACAGGTTGCGAGCCTGCCAGCGTTCCACTGGACTGTCTAGAAGAGTCCATGGTCGTCATCTATACTCCGCTAGATGACTGGAACAACAACAACAACAACATCGAGGCCTCTCATCATTTTAACACACATAAACTATTTTGTGTACCCATGTTTTAACCAACATATTTGTAGATAAAATACATATATACAGTTTATAACTTGTATAAAACATAGTATTCAACAATCATCTCAAATAAACAATCAATATAATTACACATAACACGTATTTTACAGAAAATACTTCATATCTATGTGTAAGATGAAAGTGACTATACACTCACTTGATTTGATGATAATCGGATAAAAATTCGTTCCTTAAAATGATCGTTTCTGATAAAAATGGGAGTTTTATTAAGAAACCGGGCTCTGTGAGAGTTGGAGCTTCAAAACCAAAAAGATAAAATTTTCCGGGTTTTCGGGCACTTCGGGACGTATTCCGAGCTTTAAAAATGATGTCAGGGCTTCGGGGGAAGTCAAAATAGTCAAAATATAAGTTTAGGGGTGAAAAATGTCAAATTTCTAAAAGTAATCGGGAAGGCTCGCAACCCCCCCCCCCCCTTTATACATGGTGCGAGACCGAGAGCTTGTGGCTAAGGAGCTTCCACGTAGTGCCTGCGAGGTTCCGACACGGAGGGAAGAGGTGGTAGCGAAGGGACGAGGCGTGTGGTAGCAGCGAGGCGAGACACGGAGGCTGACTACGAGGCTCGGACGTGGCCCTGCGAGACATGGACACGCGGCGGCTACGAGGCGGCTTCTGATTGGCCGAGACTTCAGTCCAAGGGAATAGTGACACGCGTCGGATCCGGATTCGGCCACATCTTCGGTGGCGCAGTAGCTTCGTGTGAGGTGACGTGGGCGGTTACTGTTCATGCGAAAATTTTCGAATTTTGAGCCCTGAACTTCTAATATCCATAACTTTCACATACGAGCTCCGTTTTTGACGTTCTTTATATACACGCGTAGCTAAAATTACACTCTACAACTTTCGTTTAGACTTCGTCGGCTAATTTTAAATTTAATTTTAATATTATTATTAACAGACTAGGACAGTAAAATCCGTTAAAATTTCATAACTTCTTCATCCGACGTCCATTTTCATCAATCTTTTGACCATTGTACTATTATTGACGAGACCTTCGATTCTCGTTTAGGTTGTGTCGGCTAAATATCGCTCGATCTCAAATTCGAGTATTTAGCTTTCTACTACTAAGATAAAACTTACAAAAATCATAACTTCCTCATACGAAGTCAGATTTGGACGTTCTTTTTATCAAAATTCTCGGTTTAACGAATACTATGACTTTTGTTTACATTGTTAAGGCTAAAAAGCAATTTATCGCAATATTCACTTTTTACGCTTCCCGATATCGTGCCGGTTTCGTCGTGAAACTTCGACAGGTCATAACTTCTTTGTTATAACTCGGATTTCGACGTTCTTTATATCTACGGAATCCTTGTTTCGGCCACTACAACTTTCTTAAAAGATATCGGATTTTTCTAATATTTATTTTAAATGCTTATTTTCATTATTAATTAATTAAATCATAATAATTAAGCAAATAAGCATATAATTCACATAATATTCACATAATTCCTCTTTATTACTTGAAAATGAGTTACAAAGGTTGACCTAGAGTATTACAACATTATTAATGCTTTTAGCCCAGAAACACGGGCGTTACGTGAGCCATGTGTATTATGCATACGATACTTTCCTGGAGTCTACGTTATCTTTTGTTTTAGTCAGCAGTATTACTGCTGAGGTATATATTATTTACCCCTGGTATTTCTACTTGTGATTTTCTCATTATTCCTTTAAAGTCAATAATGTATTATGATATTGATAGTATTTTTGGGGAAAATTACTCCTTAAAACGTAAATCCGTCGGGTCTTGGTAGAAGACTTCCTTTATTTACAAAATATATGATTTTCTGGAAAGAACGATAATACACTGTAGATTCAAAACTACTACTTACATAAAGTTATTTTGATTAAAAATGTGTATTTATACAAATGACACTAAATACTTATTGACTCACCAACATTACAAAATGCAGATACTTGCTTTCAAAATAACTTGTATTCTCAGGTCAGCGATAGACAGGTACAACTCGGGAGCTTTCGTGAAGTCAGCCTAGTACCAAGATGCATCTATATCAGTTCTGTATTACTTTGACGTTGCTATGAAATGTAACATATGTAAAAATTATTACTATTAATGCAATGGTTGTTGTACTTTAATTACTATACTGCATATGTTTTGATACTTGACATGACATCATCCACCTCAGAACGTTTCTGCCGTTCCGGTTTTGGGGTCTGACAGATTGGTATCAGGGTATTGTTTATAGTGAGCTCAGTATATCAATTCATAAAATATGTACAACCTATAAATACATAAGGATAAAACACTCTGACCAAGAATTATACTTTAAAATATAACCATATTTTACCAAAGTATAAGAACATCTAGAATCTAAATACCCGAACAAAGTATCACAAGAAGAACAAGAATAAAAGTCTTAGGATGTTGAGCATTACCATCAAGCTTGGGCAGTTATGTAATCGTAAGATGGAATAAATGTAACCTGATCAACTAAATTTATTCGAGATGCGATGAATGTATGCTTGGGAGTGATTGTGGTGTTGCAACTGGTCTGAAACTTACCAACTGGTCTGAACGTATCCTATGGGAGTATTTTGGAATACTAAAAGACTCACATTAATCCCAAAATCATATTCAGAATTTAAGAATCTAACAAGAAATTAAAATACCGTAGGGGTATTTTAGGATCCAGAGATAACCTTGCGCGAAAAACTAAAAACATCTTTATTGATATACCTACGATTACAGAGGGTATACTCCCAAGGTTATATTTAATAAGGATCCCATAGACTAAGAATTTGTGGTTTTGCTTTACTTCCTTTTCCTCGTTGGGATCTGGATATAGAGTAGTATCACATATTCGAAGGCCTATCGGATCTAAGCTATATATACTTTGTGTACCCTATGTAAATGTAGCAGGACTCGATATGGATCACCCAGAGAAGTGTTTTAATAATCTCTTAGTATTCTTTATACATTTCCATTCTCGCACGAACCCTGTAGAAAACCTTATCCACGTTAGTGTTCAACAAAAGAGTTGATTCAGACCTAGAAGAAGTTCATTGAGAATATTTCCAGTTCGGAAATAATTGAAATAGGATGAGACTGTTGAAACCACCAAGTGCCTATACCTTTTAGGGACATTGGTGTGAAATCCGCCTGAACTTCCGAGATTCCCAGTTATCTATCACGAAGCGATGACACTCAGGGGAAGGATCAGAAGTAAGACGCAGTAGAAATTCAATATGGCTTCACGAGAAGAGAACCCTAGGTAACTACCCAAAGAGAACCAACGCCGGTCTCAGTCAAGGATAAGAGGTAGACAGAGGGAGCCAATACATGGAACCCGAGAAGTATCTTTTCCTCGTTATTGTCGGGCTAATACACCCATAAAATAATACAATTTAGTGAGTTAGTGATTACACTACTCACACTATGTTTTAGGTAAATCGGCTTTTCCAGTTGAAAGTAATACGATTAGATCGTATCCCAAAAACTCGATTGAGAGTGTTTAGCCATAAGTATTCATGAGCCTTTCTTTCCGCAGTCTTCATTCCGAACTGTCCTCAGGTGTTTCCAGAGCCGGAGAGTGAATATCTCAAATATAAAGATAACTTAGTAGGAACGCCTCCCATCTTATGGCCTTCTGATACTCTTACTCCTACCTTGAAACCCGGACTACATCATAGGGATGTAGGTCGAAACTTAGATAACCAATATCCAAGGCACGGGAAAATTTTATGCCTATTATAGTAAGGATAGATACGTCTAGAGTTAAACATCATCTCTCATCAGTTTGTGATCCTTTCCGTGTAGGAAAACCATGCCTCTGAAGAAACGTAACCAATCCGCTGGCAAGAAACCGATTCTCATATTTGATGAAGCCACATTAGAAGCTGCAGTCTCGGCAGCCATAGCAGTTGTCATGACTCAATTGAATGCTAACAACGCTAATATTACCAAGAGCCCTATCGGGATTCCCGATCTAAGTAATGGACAACAGCAACTAACACCTGCGTACCCAGCCACCCAAGAACCTCAACCAACTTCATTGAAGAGAATGTTCAAGAACAAGGAGGGAAGTACCTCGGCACAAGGACCTTCCGAAGGGCAACGAGCTGAGACAGTCAATACCCCTGCCAACCTTTCCATCCCGACACCTGGAAGACCATACTGAGAAAACCTCCCCCATTGCAGCAAATGCAGCTACCATCATCATGGTATATGTCGGGAACTCTTTTGTGCTAGGTGCAATAGGAAGGGGCATACCTCTCGTACCTACAAAGCCCCGGTTGAGTTCATTACATAAACCACCAATGTGGGGTCTAGTCCAGTTTTCCATCTATGTGGTGAAATTAGGCACTTCAAGAGGGACTACCCAACTGAAGGAAGCGAAAAAGGCACAGGAGGAGTCTAACCCTAATACCCAGGAGAAGCATCAATGAACCCGGTAAAATTTTGATACGTCTCTCAATCTCAGATAACTAACCGAAAAAATTAAAAGGCTAATTTTAAATGTAATTACTCTCCCGTTAAGGTCAAAGTCGCAGCACTGTTGTAAGAATTCAGAATTTCATCAGGTAAAGCTATAATGGCTCGGTATATACGTTAAAGCCATGTATAATTAGGATGTTTAGACCTCGAGTGAGTCATGCTGCCTTATTTCATGTTCCTTATTTGGTTGTGGATTTAGGGCGGAGTCACTCAGTCAACAATCCTTTTCACCTTAAGTATACATGACTAGTGTATTCTAAGAGATTATAGCATGACCTCGTGAAAATACATCCATGAAAAGTACATTATTCCATAACCTCATGACCCTCTATAGTTTCCACGTCGACTCTATCAGTCCAAGTATCTGCGACAGTGATACACGGGACGAAATCTGAGACACCAAGAACTTGTGTGCCCGTTCAGCACATGGCCCTATCGACCCTCATTTTGTATCATGTCGATGTATGACAACTTCGACGACTCTATTAATCATGGTTCGACTTAGTGGAATCATGTGCAAATTCCTAGTGCTATGTAAAAAGAACTTTCATCGTAGCCATTTCAGCAAATAAAAGTTCTTCCGAACTTAATAACAAAACCTAATGCAATCCGCCAGTCGTCTCCCTCATCTAAAACCTTCCGAAATACCCCTGAGTCGGGTATCGCACGTTGTTAATCAACCCTTCCTTAGACAAATAGAACCGAAAGCGAAAGACGCTGCAAGCATTCCAGAAGACGATAACCACCCGAAACCCACTCTGTATATTCCCTAGACATACCCTTAGCACCTCACAATCAGGTTTGTGAATCAAGAGGAAACAACTAATGGGATTGAGTATTATTAACTGGGTATATGCATAAGAGTGGTATATAATTTTGATCAAAAAGATTTACGATGTGTGCTTCCTCCCTACTCCCTGTTCCTCATTTGGTTGTGGGTCTGAGGTGGAGTCGCACAACTGAACATCCTGCTGACCTCAATTATATACGGCTTGTATACACCAAGTATTAGTGGTTAAGCCAAGTATGAGCTCTACCACGAACCTCATAGTAAAACCCTTTATCCTATCCCATAGAATAGGAACTAGAGTCAAGAGAAGCACTACGGGTTGAGCTACTAAAATGACCACAAATCCAAAATTTGTTGTCATCCCGGTTAAACCAATATAGTAGCTAACACCATCAGTTGATAAAGAAATATGAGTCGTAAGAGTCAAGGACATTGACTACGGCCATCCATGCACGCTTAATTCCATGAATTAAGCATCTTAGCAGATATCCGGAAACTTGGAAGCTGCGATAAGTAAAATGCTGAGAAGAGTGGATGAGGAAATTAGAAGTTCCGAGTGATGAAACTCTATACTTCTAGACTTAATCTAAATCAAGGAAACTTAGAACCACCGGAAGAGTATTTGTAGAAGATGCTCGCACTACTCAGGCACTTTGTCCACCCTGCTGCTGACGAGTAGTGCCTAGGACACTCCACCTCCTCACAAGGAAGAAGTCACCGTTGCCCTGTAGACGATAAACTGCATTCTCAGAAGTGAATACTAGAATGCCAAGAACCACAGGATAACCTTCTTAGCCAATAATACTTGAATAAAGTCCGAAAGTAAGTTGTGTTAAGCCTCGTAACCCAGATCCCGAAGACACTTTAGACTTAACACCAGTCTAGGCGTTAGTCGATGGGTTATACAAGAAAACGCGCTTTCTGGAACTGGAATAAACAAACACCTTGGAGAATAGGGCATGTCTTAGAGATTTATTGGACTACTAGGTGTTCCAAGAATACTATCTCACACAGAAATAGTAAAACCACCTCACGAGATAGTCCAACACTTTCAGAAAACCTCTAAGTACTGATTTAGCCCTGAGTAGAGATTGTTGTTCATGAAACAACAAAGCAACTAAGAACATGATTCTTTCCTGTTAGGAAACTTTCTAAACAATCATTTGGTAAACCTTATCTCACCGAACCCTGAGAGTTTCCGTTAGAAACCTCCCAATAACTGGAAGTGCAGGTTCATTTTGCACAAAGTTGAGATAGACCCCCTGCAGCAAACAGATACCCGTAGACATCCAATTCATCCGATGATCCAAAAAACCTCTGAAAGCCAATCAACAGGCAACACGAATCCTTGGATAGCCTGAGCCTTCTAAGAACCAACCTGAACAACTACACTCCCAGTATGAGAGAACGTTTGGAACTTCAGAATTGCGATCGCGCTAGTGATGATCTCACCATAGAAGTACACTATGTTCTAAAACTGAAAAGCTCTACCTTTCCGAGAGCTTAGGACCATCCGAGGTTCTTTAGAAAATTGGTCAAAATCTTGTCAGACCATGAATACTTTCGGAAATTCGATAAGTTTCACCCCTAATCAATCCACTTCTTAGACTTGAAAAGTGTTTTCCCGACGTCACTCTCTATATCCCACTCATCTTGATAGAAATCATTGGGAACCCTAACTTTCGTAGATGAACCTGTAGGAATCGCTAACGGAAAGAAACGAAATACGCATCCCATTAAGTGAAGGTTGCTGGAACGCCAAGCAAAGGCCAGAGTTCACTTGGGAGTGCGAGGACCAACCAAATAGGAAGCACCCTCATCTCTCTACCCTATTGTGTATGCCACTTCCTTTCCTAAACCTATATTTCGGGACAAAATTCCCTCTAACGAGGGGATCATGTTACAATCCAAAATTTATCCTGTCATTTTAACCTCTTCTTCCGTTAATAAAACTCGCTTTATTAAATTGTCCGTTAACCTTTTAGATTAGGTTAATTAAATTGGAACTTTTATTATGACTTCATAAGAGTCGGAATAAATTAGAAACACGTGAAACACCATCAATATTCCCTTGAAAAGTTTTAGTTACAACCAAGTCAAATTTTGACCATTTAATTGGGTACGACCAAAATCCCCGTTCAGCGTCAGTATCTGGTAGATTTCCACTGAGCCACAAACTCAAACCCTATATAAGGGTGAGTGGACTCCATTTGAAACCTTTCCACCCTCTCTCTACTCTCTCTCTCTCTCTACAAGTTGCATTCGATCAAAAAACGCCTCTTTGAGCTCCATAATCGTAAGTAATCTATCCTACCTTGTTGTTTAGCTTGATATACCAGAAAAATCGTGTTAAAATCACCCAAAACCCTTATAATCATGTGTTTACGACCCAAGAACCCTCTTGGACCGCAAACACTCAGGAATGGGGTTTTGAAACCCCAAAACCCTTCAAAATCACACCTAGGGCTTAGGTATGACTTGTGGACTTGCACATATGAGCTTAGAACACCAAAGCCATGTCTTTTGAGGAGTAAACATGAGTTTATGGCCTAAGAACACTCTTGGACCGTAAACCCCTCTTCATGGGCCGTGAACACCATTTAAGGTGTTAAATTTTCCCTTAAACACCACCTATGGCTTGGGTAAACGTCTAGAATCAACCACCAATGAACTAGGGGCATTAAACATCAAGGGAACTATGGAATTAGGAGTTTATGGTCGTAACCCCCCGCTCCCCCCCTAAAGGATTGGTCCATGGGTCGTACACTGCCTTAAGAAGGCCAAATGATGCCCTAACTTCCCCCTTTGCCTAGGAATAATGCATATAACCTTATACTCTTTCATTTGGGACCTTAAATCCTGAATTGAAAGACCAAATGAGAGTTTACGACCATAAAATCTATGTTTACAGCCGTGAACTCCCTTAAATGGCTCATTTGGAGCCTTAACACCTTCCTATGCCCTATATTTGAACCTAGCCTAATTCTACAAGTGATATAAGACCTTTAAACATTCAAGAACAAACCACCCATGAGTTTACGGCCATAAACTCATCGAGAGATGCTCTTAGGGCCGAAATCTCCATAGAGAGTTTACTCTTGAAGAGTAAACTCCCTAACTAGGCCATACACTCCCTTATTGCAACCCAATAGCCTCCTAGCACTTGACCAAAGTGTTTTCCGCACATTAGGATGCTTATAAGTGTTTAATTAGTATTATAATCACTAATTGTATGTAAATATATGTCTTTATATGTTATTAGGTCATTAAGTGTGTTCAAGTCATTACTTGACACCGAGCACCCAACCAACACCTCCATCTGATCCACTCGGAGCAGGTGAGTTCATACCCCTGAATTAACCTTTTAAATGATTTTAACTGCTTTTATAGGGGGGAATACAATTTGAACTGTACAGTTATTAGAAAAATCACATGTGATTAATAACTGTATAGCAAAACAGATTTTTTCATATTAACTATTTTATCCAGCTTAAGATGTTCAAATCTCGCTTTCAACTCTTGTTAAAGTATGAATTTCTCCTTAGATTATCATAAGTATTTGAAATATTTTTCTGAAGGTTTTTCAAAGGTTTTCCAAATGTTTTTCAAGCTTGGTTACTAAAGAGACATCAAGTTGTAATTTCTTGTTAAAGGTTTTCCAAAGGTTTTCTTCACTTAAACTGTTTTATAAAAATCATTTTCAAAGCTGTTCATCAAAGGTTTTTCAAAGGATTCCAAAGATTTTCAAAACTTGTTTTACAAAGTAACATCAAGTCGTAAATTTCTTATGTGTAAAGGTTTTCCAAAGTTTTCATCAAAGTTTTCTTCTATGCTTTTATTTCGTTAAATGCATGCCTGTCTTTGTATAGTTATATAAATAATGTTTAAAAGACTTAGGAAGGCTTGTTCGCCCTATTTCGTTTTCCTCGTTGGGATGTGGTCTGGTGGGTATCGGTTATCCGTCTGAAGGTCGTTTAAACATTAGTTATACATCATGTATACATTTATAGACATAAAGGTTTCCATCGAGCAGTTCATTTCCCTCGGGTAGCAAGGGCATCTTTCCATTTATCATTCATAGACCTGAAACATTAGTAACTATTATAGGAATAGTTAGGAGATTATATTTACTCTTTCTAGTATGAGAATTCCAAAGGTGTCAGTTCATTCGTGAGTCTATATCATTATTCCAATACTTATAATAGAATTCAAAATTACGAGATGCATCATCTCGACACGGATTTCCCATTATCAAGTTGGTAACCAGAGTCTCCTCGAGGGAGAGCGGGCATTGTGTGTATGGATCTATACGGGACTAACACTCCCACACCCTGACTGCTAGCTACAGTCCCCGGCCGACCAAGCCAAGGGGTAACAAATGTCACATTTATTCCGACGGTTGTAGGGCGTCAAGTACTCTATTGTCAATCAGTATGGTTACGAGTATCTCCATGTTTACCTTATAATTCATGGCCTTAAGGTAACAAGTATTATCACTGTATTA
Organism: Lactuca saligna; assembly: GCF_052625555.1. Classification (NCBI taxonomy): domain Eukaryota; kingdom Viridiplantae; phylum Streptophyta; class Magnoliopsida; order Asterales; family Asteraceae; genus Lactuca; species Lactuca saligna. The sequence goes on from NC_136419.1 coordinate 111,886,271, forward strand.
CTTGTTTTAGACTTTGCTAGCTGTATCGTTCATTCGATACTGTCTGGAGTCTTTATTTTCTTATTTTAGACTTTGCTAGCTGTGTCATTCATTCGATACTGTCTGGAGTCTGTATTTTCGTGTTTTAGACTTTGCTAGCTGTATCGTTCATTCGATATTGTCTAGAGTCTGTGTTTCCTCGTGTTAGACTGAGGCATGCGTATTATGCATACGATACTTTCCTGGAGTCTACGTTATCTTTTGTTTTAGTCAGCAGTATTAATGCTGAGGTATATATTATTTTCCCCTGGTATTTTTACTTGTGATTTTCTAATTATTCCTTTAAAGTCAATACTGTATTGTGATAATGATAATATTTTTGGGGAAAATTACTCCTTAAAACGTAAATCCATCGGGTCTTGGTAGAAGACTTCTTTTATTTAGAAAATATAGTATTTTCTGGAAAGAACGATAATACACCGTAGATTCTAAACTACTATCTTACATAAAGTTATTTTGATTAAAAATGTGTATTTATACAAATGACACTAAATACTTATTAACTCACCAACATTACAAAATGTTGATACTCGCTTTCAAAATAACTTGTATTCTCAGGTCAGCGATAGACAGGATATCCCGGGAGCTTTCGTGAAGTCAGCCTAGTACCAAGCTGCATCTATATAAGTTTTTGTATTACTTTGACGTTTCTATGAAATGTAAATTATGTAAAAATTATTACTATTAATGCAATGGTTGTTGTACTTTGATTAATATACTGCATATGTTGTGATACTTGACATGACGTCATCCACCCAGAAGATTTCCGCCGTTCCGGTTTTGGGGTGTGACATCTGACCATTTTGCTTTTCCATAATATCTTCTTACTCTCACTACACTCATTCTGGTGCCCCTGATTAGCTTCATGATTTTTGGGATTGGTGTTACTTCCTGGTCCACTAGACCTGTCGGGGTTCAAGTGCGCCATTGCAACTGTCACTGCGACAGTAACAGCTGCTTGAAATAAGACATGGTTGAATTGAGAAGGATACGGTGGTGGAGGGTTGTTGTTCCTTGAGTTGGGTCCTTTCTTTGGAGGCATATTGATCTAAAATAGCCAGGAAAGAGAGGATCATAAGTCCTCTGAATTGAATCATGAGATATGAAACAAGAGATATCTCATTATGACAGATATAGAGTTCCATTAAGCGATAAATCAGGAAAGAGTTATCAAAGTAGATAAACTATCGCTAAGGAAGGAGTGAGTAGCAACAGTCGGAATGAATTTCTACAACGTAGTCGGCTGTGGCTAAAATACTCCCATAGTATTTTATGTTTCGCTTCAACGATGAATCATTGTTTGGATATTAGGTAAGTTTTAGGCATGCTGCACACCGCAGTCACTCTCAAGCACATGTTGGCCGTGTCTCGAATGAATATAGTTGATCAGGCTATATTGACCCTAGACACGACTACATAACTGTCCAGGTTTAAGCGCAGCGCACAACACACAATTACTTATGTTTTTTTTTCTACTCGTAGTTACGGTTTCTGGCGTTTAGGTATTCTTGTATACTTTTGAAAAATACTTATATTTTAAAGTATACTTTTAGTTTAGAGCATTTCGGCCCCTTAGTGTTTATAGTCTTATACCATGTAAGGCTCGATATACTTAGTTCACTATAAACAAGGCCTCTGATACCAACTTTTCACACCCCGAAACCGATGGCAGAAATGTTTCGGGGCGAAGGACGTCATGTAAAGGATCACAACCAATGTACATAGTAAGCATAGTAAACACAAAACATTACATTACATAAAATAATTACATTTGTTTGAAAGTAAGGTAATACATGTTTTATGGATACATTAGTTTAACCAAAAGTAAAGACGTGACTTCCATATGCTCCGTCTTCTGCAAAAGAACGTGGGATACCTGTCTAAGGAGAACCTGAAAATACAAGCAGTTTTGAAAATATCAGCATAAAGCTGGTGAGTTCATAAGCGGTTTGTTTCTGTAAAAGAACAAGTTGACTTTGGTTTTCTGAAAAAGATGATATCCAAGAAAATCACATATTTTCTTATAAGTAAAGTTTAGTTATCCATTTGTTACATAGTTTGGTTAAGAACAGTTTTTTATCCGGCTATTATACAATCTGGTTAACAACAAGTTCAGTTATCCCAGGAAAAACCCTCATTTTCCTTAAAAGTTTGTGGTTGGTTATCGAATCTGAATGAAGTGTACATGAATCCACCATACTTTTAGTGTTTGTGTGAAGTTTCTTGAAAGCCTGTTTATCCTTGAAAGGTATGTTAGTTTTAACACGTATATAAAACTATCAATTAAATAGTAAATAATTTTTAAGGTTATTAATTTACTAAGTTCTTTATTACTTAAAAGTAAATATCCGTTATCTAATTTTGTGAGTTCTATAACCATACGATAAACTAGATATGTCAAAGGAAGGCCAGTATCATTTATGACTTTTGTCACCCATTGTCACACCCCGAAACCGATGGCGGAAACATTCCGGAGCGGAGGACGTCATCTAAAGTATCACAACCAATGTACATAGTAAGCATAGTAATCACGAAACATTACATTACATAGAATTATTACATTTGTTTGAAAGTAGAAAAGCAAAGTAATACATATTTGTAGATACATAAGTTTTAAACAAAAGTTAGACGTGACTTCCATCTGCTTCGTCTTCTGCAAAAGGACACGGGATACCTGTCTAAGGAGAACCTGAGAATACAAGCAGTTTAAAAATCGGCATAAAGCTGGTGAGTTCATAAGTTGTTTGTTTATGTCAAAAGATCATGTTTCTTTTGGTTTTCTAAAAAGTTGTTATCCAAGAAAATCCCATATTTTCTTATAAAGACAGTTTAGTTAAAGTTCTGAATTTCCATTCGATACAACAGTAGATAGTTTAATACGTAAGACTATATATTGAAAAATCCACTAGGAATACCATACATTACAACAGTAGGTAGTTTTAATATATATAAAACTATAGATTTAAAGACCACTGGGAATACCATCCAATAAAACTATATATTAGAGAAGATATAGATTTAAAACCACATGGGAATACCATCCAGTAAAACTATAGATTAGAGAAGATATAGATTCAAAACCATTGGGAATACCATCCATTAAAACTATAGATTAGAGAAGATATAGATTCAAAACCACTGGGAATACCATCCAGTAAAACTATAGATTAGAGAAGATATAGATTCAAAACCACTGGGAATACCATCGAGTAAAACTATAGATTAGAGAAGATATAGATTCAAAACCACTGGGAATACCATCCAGTAAAACTATAGATCAGAGAAGATATAGATTCAAAACCACTAGGAATACCATCTAGTAAAACTATAGATTAGAGAAGATATATATTCAAAACCACTGGGAATACCATCCAGTAAAACTACAAATTAAAGAAGATATAGATTCCGTGAATAAACTTATATTTTTATATTAATACGTATTGTGAGTCGGATAACCATGCTAATATGACAACGAGACCTCCTTGACATTCTTCAAGCATCGGACGATATCCATAATCTATCACCCCAGGCGTGCCCGCCTAACTGTAGCTAGCAGTTTAGGTGTGGGATTACCAGTCCCGAATAGATCTATTCACAAATTCCATGCTCTCCGTCCAGGAGGCTCTGGTTACACTTTCGGGGAGGATTTACTGATGACCTGAAGGGTTTAATGAAGACAAATATCACAAGCTAGTATTAAATTATTCACGGTGTACTCGTTCGTTATCAAAAATCATAATCGTTTTAGAACATAATACAATAAACACAATTTAATACAACGAAATTATCTGGCATGATACTTTAAATTAAACAGAGATAAACTGAATCAGACATAGTTTATCTATTAACTTTGCATAAAATCTGTGTCCGTAAAACATGAACTAAAGATCCCAAATTATTCCCATAATAATTTAATTGGTTTGATTGTTTCCTTTACTGTAATTGAAATCTACTTAGTTATATTCAGTAGAACATCACTTATGCTCTGCATGACACAAAAGGGGTAATGATATCTAAAATTTTGCCAGATATTTATAGAATTACATTAGTTTAAGGTTTTGAAAACATTTATAGTTTGCTTGTATTCCCCCCTGAAAACATTGAAAAACACGGAAAAAGGCATCGGGGTATGAACTCACCAGTCGAGAAGTGTGTCGGTTTGATGCTAATTGTCCATTCGGGGATTGAAAACACGCGATGTTCTTATGTAATATGAATACATACATAAATTGTATCTAATTAGACTTTGATCTATTAGTTAGATAAGAGTAAACATTTCTAGACACGAAAACACTTCAATTCAAGTGTTTGGAGTGACCCGGGTGGCATCTATGGATGTGTATCGCTTGGATATGGAGTTTACTCTTCAAGAGTAAACTCCCAATGGAGTTTTCGGCCCAATGAACAACTCCCCATGATTTTACGGGTGTAAACTCATGGTGGGGGTGTTTTTAGTTGCCTAATGGTCTTATAACTTATGAGGGGTGATGCTAGGCTTGGTTTCAATGCATTGGAAAGGGATTTGAACATCCTAAGGACCATTTGAGGAGTTTAAGGCAGTAAACTATGAGTTTATGGCCGTAAACTCTTATGTGCCATGACTTAATGTGTTTTGGTGGCCCTAGGCTAATTACAATGCACAAAGGAAGGTTCTAGGGTTGATTACATGGCTTAGGAAGTGATTGGGACTTGAATTGACCTTGGAAAAGAATTTAATGGTCTATGAAGGTGTTCTTGGTGAGTTTACTACCATAAACACATGATTTTATGGCAGTAAACTCATGTTTGTCCATGATTCATGTGATTTGGTGGTTGAAGGTTAAGCATGCTAAGTTCTAGACCCATTTCTAAGCCATACAAGGTGTTAAGGGCACTTTAACACCCATTGGAGGAGTTTAAGGTCTAAGAAGAGGTGTTTATGGTCCAAGAATGTTGTTGGGCTGTACACTCAAGTTTGATCCATTTGTGTATGTTTTGGTGCATTTCTTGAAGGATTATAAGGTTCTATACTCTCATGGAAGCTTTTTGGAGGTGTTTAGGGGCAAACTAACACCTTAAATGGTGTTTATCGTCCATGAATGAGGGTTTACTGTCCAAGCATGTTCTTGGGCCGTAAACTCATGTTTACCCCTCAAATGGTAAGATTTTGGCTTCTCTAAGTCCATTCCTGCAAGTCCAAAGGTCTTAACTAAGCACTAGAAAGTAAAGACTGGTGAATTCATAAGTATTAATATGTCTTTGAATTGTAAAACTGGAAACTAAAGACTTGTAAACATTTGGAAAAAAAGTATGTATATGTATGAACTATTTGAAAGTAGGTGAAAACGATTGAACACCCTAGCAAATCCCTATGATTTCTATTAGTATAAAGAGTAGTCTTCTACCAACACCTAACTGTTTTGAAAGTACGCATCACTGTAAATGTGATGGCTTTTCCCTATTTCACTATTGCTATAAAACTATAGTCTACCTCATCGATTATGTAAATGTGTCACAAAATAATGGTAGTAATATAATTATATAAGTATTAGTCTACCTCGTCGTTTGTGCGAATGTATCACAAAGTAAAGGAAATGAACTAATAACAAAAATATTATCCTTTGGTACTAAGATAAACACGTCATAGGAATTACCAAATGGTATTAACTGTAGTCATCCGAAGATGTACATTTACCTCTATTGCTAACAGTTGGGTGTAGGAATACTTAGTCCCTTAAAGTATACCTATAATGGTATCAACCGTAGACATCCGTAGATGTGCATTTACCTCTGTAGCTAACAAATGTTATAGGAATGGTTAGCCCCGAAAAGTATTTGTATGTACTAGGATAGATAGATCTAATCTAGATGTATAATATGTAATAGTATCTCATCATATAGTATCTAGGTAAACGTATCCATGTAAGAGGATTCATATAAGTGTATCTATGTAAACGTATTCATGTAAGCACATCTATGTAAACGTATTCATGTAGCATGTAATGTACTTTATAGACTCATGAATGAACTGACTCTTGTGTGATTCCTTGTACTTGGAATGGTAAATAGTATCTCCTAACTATACCTATTATAGTTACTAGTAATGTACGTGTATAACCTGAAGTATGCCTTTGCTACCCAAAAGTACTGAACTGACTGAGGAAAACTTTTATGTTAACATATGTACACATGATATATAACTAATATTTAGATGACATTCTGACGGATAACCGATATCCCATAGCCATATCCCAACGAGGAAATAGAAATAGAGTGAGTTAGCCTCCCTAAGTCCTTTAAACATTAATTATATAACTATACATATATGGGCATGCATTTGATAATATAAAAGCATAAAAGAAGTTTTGTAAAACTTTTGAAAAAGATTAATATCTAAGAAAAGATCGACTTGATGTCAGTTTATAAAACGATTGAAAGTATTTTGTTTGATAAGATAGTTTAAGTATAAGGAAAACATTTGTTTAAAAACACCTTTGTAACAGAGTTTGAAAGGAACTTACAGTGTGTAAGACAGTTTGATAAAGAGTTTTAAACGTGTGGAAACATTTAAGAAGGTCATTTGAAGTAATATGTTTGTAAAACAGCTAAACGTGTAGTAAAGCCATTTGTATACTAGTTATAAATGCCATATGATTGATTAATTAACAACAACTATAGCAAAAGATTGATGTTTTTCGTACGAGGTTAATCGTATGTTTACTTGTATTCCCCCCCCCCCTCCCCTCTTAAAAGTGTATAAAAGCATTTATAAATTATTTTAAAAATATAATTGTAGGGGTATGAACTCACTTGATAGATTGAAGAAAGCGAGATGAAAACCGAGCAGAACTTCTACTCAAGAAAGCGGATTTCTCGGGATTCTTGGGAATCTCGGGAGCGTAAAACTTCCTTCCAAATTTAGATATGACAATCGGGAGTTTAGGTTGGCTCCGAGGGTTTAAACGCAGAGCTTCGACACGAGAAAGAGAGGAAATGAGCAAATACCCTCGGAACCCTTGCAGCCTTTATATAGGGTCTGAATCCTCAGATTACGATGGGTGTACCAAGGTATTATGCTGGGCGTAATCCGGATCAAACCAGTGACTCCTCCTCCTACGGATAATATCGGGTATTTATAATTAAATTAAATATTTTATTTATTTAATAAACTTCGAAAATTCATAACTACCTCATACAAACTCCATTTTTGACGTTCTTTATATCCACGCTTAGGTGAGACTACGGTCTACAACTTTTGTTTACACTTCGTCGGCTAATTTTGAATTTATTTTTAATATTATATTTCTAATAGGCCGGGACAAGAAAAGTTCGTTAAAATTCCATAACTCCTTCATCCGATGTTTGTTTTTGCCAGAATTTTTACGGTTGTAATACCATTGATGAGATCTTCGATTCTCGTTTAGGTCATGTTGGCAAAAGCCACTCGATCTCGATTTCGAGTTTTTAATTGTCTACTACTATGTCTGAGTCATCGAAAAATCATAACTTCCTCATATGAGGTCAGATTTGGGCATTCTTTTTATGTATGATTATGGTTTTGGGATATCTAAAACTTTCATTTAGATACCTAAGGCTAAAAATTATTGTGTTGAAACTTCGCGTTTTACATCTATCAGTGTTGCCGATTTTTGCTGTGAATCTTAGATTGGTCATAACTTCTTCGTTATAACTCCGATTTTAGTGTTCTTTATATGCACGAAGACCTTAATACGACTACTACCACTTTATTTAACCCAAATAAGATTTTAGGAAAGTTAAACTTTTACCTATATTTGACTGGTGTTACATTTCATTGTCACGAAATATCGGGTTGTCACATCATCCCCCCGTTAGAGGAAACTTAATCCCGAAATTAGTGTTTAAGTAGAATTGATACTACGCTACAGATAGAAGTTTTATTTGATCATCACGTTCCCAAGTGAATTCAGATCCTCGCATGGCCTTCCAGCGAACCTTTCACTATCGGGGTAACAGCTTTGTTTCTTTCGTTTGCCTTCACTGGGGTGATAACTCTTCCTGGTCAGATGTGCGTTGCATGTTCTCGTGCCTGTGAATATTGTACTCCTTGTAGGTGTTGACTCTGCTCCTCCTTACTTTGGGATTAGATAAGGATGTCATTGATGATCCGTATTTACTCTTCACGAACTAGTCTGATGCTTCCCATGGTGGGAAGGTTGGCCTAATGAATCCCTTCTTGAAAAGTTCGTTAAGCTGACTAGAAAAAGCTATGCATCACCGGTGAAGCTAGACGATAAGGCGATTTGGCTACAGGGGTAGTCCTTGGAACTAATTTGATTCTGAAACTCGACTTGTCGCTGTGGTGGAAGAGTTGTGTACTTCTAGGATGTTCTGAAATGTTTTTCACCTCTTGGCTCGTATCGACGATGTGTGCAAGGAATGTATGGCATTCCTTTCGTAAGCACTTCTAAGCTTGAATACACAAAATGATGAGAAGGTTCGTACTTGATTCATTGCAACAAATAACTAGAACTTCGTTGTTTAGGGAGGTTAGGACGAGCTGCTCTATCAAAGCACATGATGTCGGTTCAACATAGACTTAACCAACTCATATTGTCTATGACATCAAAATTCTTAGGGTGAGTTATATGTCGTGAAGATCTAAAAGAAAGTATGATTACTTATGAATTAAGGAAGAAAAGATAGATTCTTCTATGTTTATTCTCAAGGAAGCACGATTTCTCGTAGTCTTGGGCAGTCTCCATCCTAAAGTTCATATTAGAAGTCATACATTGTTCGTCAATCACAGTCTCATGTATACAAATCGTATATAATTAAGATTAAAAAGGTAGTCAAATAAATGATTCTTCTTTAAGCTCGCATCCAAATGAGGAAAATAAGTTAAAGTGGAATCATCAAATCTAAACCTGTAGCACCTTGATCATATACCACCCTTGTGTATACATTCTTCAGCGATAGATCAACCGTAAGGGTCCTTGGTTTGAACTTTATGTACTGTACGAGTGGTACTTCAGGGAGGTTTGCTGAGTTTTCTTCGGAAATGATAAGAAACATGAGGGACGCTATGCATGAGTACCTCGGAGTTATGGAATGGCGGCTTCGCTTAGAAAGGCGATTTAAGAGTAAGAGATGTGCGCACAGAACTAGTTTTGTGAGGATCGAATTGAGTCAAGTTGTATGATGATATCGAACTTACTTGGAAATAAAGCCATTAGATTTGATCATAAGGGTGTTACAGACAAAACACAACAATGCAACTTTTAACATAGTTAAAGTACTTTAGTTTTACTACAAGACTATTGCTGCGAACAAGGTATACTACAAAAGGCATGTATACGCAGCACGAGGGTCCCCTATATTGACGGGATCTCACAAAAGATAAGACTCGAGTTGCACTAGTTTTAAACATGTTTATCATCATACTTAATACTGACGATTGGAAGTGAACCCCTATTATAGTGGGGTTCTTCATTGCCTTTTTCCATTCTGAGGTCAAACTCCTCCTGTTCCACTTTCATTCTTCTCTGTTGGGCAGTCCCTCTTGAAGTGTCCCATTATGCCACATAGATGGCATATCGGAGAAATTTCGACATTGGTGGTTGAAGTAATGTGTTGGATCTGAGTCTTGCAGAAGCGAGTAGTGTGTATGTTCTTGTTGCATGTCTTGCAGTGTAACAGACGACAACTACCTAGGTGATAGAAGCTACACTTATTGCAGTTTGGTAGGTTTCCAGCATACTGTCTGGCTAGGTTAGGGGCAATTGGGATACCAGAAGGGATGGTAGTAGGAGGTACAAATGTCGTGGCTGTGAAGGTTGCCACAGGTTGTTGTCTTTTATTCGCCCCTTGGGGTGATTTTCCTTCGAATTTATCCCAGAACTTTCGTTTCCTATTCTTGGGCTTGAGATTCGGGGTGTTGTTGTATTTTGTTACTCGTTGAGGTACTTTATTGTTACTTGGATTGAAATTTTTGCTAACAATCCTGCTAACATTTGCGTTGTTAGCATTAAGGTGAGTCAGAACAGCTGTCACGGTAGTTGAGACTACAGCTTGAAAGGTAGTTGCATCAATCTGAAGGGTTGGTGTTTGGTTGATGGGTTGATCACTTTTCTTCAGCGACATGATTCTGTTACACGGAAAGAAAATGAATTCGTGAGCGGATATGGTGGAACCTAGATGTAGTTTGATCGTTCATGTCAAGAATAGAAATATGTTCTCGTGATTTTTACCTACATTCCTATGATGCAGTCTTAGTAAAGAGTAGAAATAAGTTCCTAGAATGGTCTTAAGACGTTTGTCGTATAAGCCCGGGTATTATTGGTTGGTGAATAATATGATCCAACCATTTAAAGAGGCTTGAAAATGATTCCGGAGTTAAATTATCATATTCCAATAACTTGACCAGAGTGGGTTTTAGATAGATTCCAACGAGAGTATAATGAAAGTATTTGAACAAAGAGTGAGACGGAAGTTAGCCGACTGTCCATATAATCGATGTTTAAGATGTAGTAGGTTCGGGAAAAGTAACTTTGCATAAGGTATTACATCATATTCGGAGTAGAAAAGTCTTTGACAACATAAAGTCCTAACTAAAAGTACTTACAGTACAAGGTAGTAACATGGAAAAGTGCTACACAAAACTTAGATAGGAACACGGTTCTTTTTAAAACAGATATGTAAAGTAAAGTATCCCCTACTGGTGACGGTCACCCCTATGGTGAACCCGTAGTTCAGCTAGTTGACGTTCCATATCAAGCAGGTATCTTTTGTACACACTCTGGTGTACTCAGAGCTCTATGACTTTAGCTCAAGTTTCGGTTAGTTCTTGCAGCAGGGTCTGATGGTCTCTCTCAGATCTCTTACGAGTGTTTTCAAGATGATTGGTGCGGATGGTATGAATTCTAGCATTGGCATTAACCTCTTCGATACTATGGAGAGTCGTCCTCCCTTGAATTTTGTTTCGGGCAACTCTATGGACTAGGATTGGTAGAAATCTGTTTGATGAGCTCCCTTCGTTTATGATGTAGATGATTCGGTCTCCATTAAACGACATAGGTTGATCTTTCTCTTCGCTCCATGTTTCCAAGCATTCTGCCCAAGGAGGCGTCGGGCCATGAAAAGTTGGGACGAGGGTTAGGATTTAGAATGGGAGTTACCGGAGGTAGCTTCTTAACCTAGGGTTCGGAGTTATCAACATCTGAAAGGTCTTCAGCATGGTGATCATTCAAAGGGATTTGATGATCATTCTCGGGTTCTTCTCCAAACCATCCAACATTGTCTTCGTTCGGAAGGTACGGGTTGTCGTGGGGATGGAGTCCATCCATGTTATCTACGCGAGAATTAGGGTAAGAAAATAATTATTATACGAACTATCTAGATAATTATAAGATAAACTTCAATAGTTACATCATTATTTGTAAAGTGCATACCAGTTAAATGTAATCAAAACAGGATAGGCCTTCGAATAAGTGACCTCAACTCCAAATTCACAAGGAACCGGGGTAAAGCAGAATTTCACAGATTCTAAGTCTATGACATCCTAGTTACATATAACCGTAGTATAACCACTTATCAAAATAAACATAGTAATGAAGATCCTTTTTAGTTCCCAAGTAAGTAATTATAGTAACACAAAATACTCCTATAGTATTTTAGACTTAGGTATCGTTATAATGTTCTCACTGTGGTAGTGTTGGTAAGTTTTTAGACTTGTTGACACATCACAACCATTCTTGGGCATGTACTAATCACTCCTCAGACCAGCATAGTTGATCAAGCTATGCCATTCCCAGGACTGGCCATACATACCCGAGCTTACCTATGATATTCAACAATTGTAATACTTTTGTTCTTGTCATTGTGACACGGATTTTAGTATGAATGCAGGCACGTATACTCAATCAAGTATTTTATTATTTAAAAGTACAAACTCTTGGTCAGAGTATTTTTAATCCTATTGTATTTATAGTTACTATATCTTTTATGGGTTGATATACTTAATTCGCTATAAACAATGCTCTGATACCAATCTATCACACCCCAAAACTGAGAACAGCGGAAACGTTCTGGGGCGGAGGACATCATGTAATGTATCACAACAATTCAAAGTAGTAAACAAGCAACAACAACATCCATTGCATTAATAGTATAATTTTAATTACAAGTGTGTTCTTTCATAGTATAGGACAACATAATGAACAATCAAAATAAAAGAGGAGTCTTGATTTCTCCGCCTTCACAAAACCTGGTCGTCGTACTTGTCTAGTCGTGACCTGAGAATACAAGTATTTTGAAAGCAAGTATCAGCAATAAAGCTGGTGAACTCATAAATATTAATGTGTCTTTGATATGTAAACGTTTGAACACCCTAGCAAATCCCTATGATTTCTATTAGTATAAACAGTAGTCTCCTACCAAGACCTAACTGTTTTGAAAGTATGCATCACTGTAAATGTGACGGTTTTTCCCTGTTTAACTATTGTTATAAAACTATAGTCTACCTCATCGATTATGTAAATGTGTCACAAAATAATGGTAGTAATATAGTTATATAAGTATTAGTCTACCTCATCGTTTGTGCGAATGTATCACAAAGTAAAGGAAATGAACTAATAACTTAAATGTTATCCTTTTGTACTAGGATAAACACGGCATAGGAATTACTGAATAGTATTAACTGTAGTCATCCGAAGATGTACATTTACCTCTGTTGCTAACAGCTGGGTGTAGGAATAGTTAATCCCTTAAAGTTTACCTATAATGGTATCAACCGTAGACATCCGTAGATGTGCATTTACCTTTGTAGCTTACAAATGTTATAGGAATGGTTAGCCCCGCAAAGTATCTGTCTGTACTAGGATAGATAGATCTAATCTACATGTATAATATGTAATAGTATCTCATCATATAGTATCTAGGTAAAAGTACCCATGTAAGAGGATTCATGTAAGCGTATCTATGTAAATGTATTCATGTAAGTGAATCTATATAAACATATTTATGTAGCATCTAATGTATTGTATAGACTCATGAATGAACTGACTCTTGTGTGATTCCTTGTACTTGGAATGGTAAATAGTATCTCCTAACTATACCTATTATAGTTACTAGTAATGTACGTGTATAACCTGAAGTATGCCTTTCCTACCGAAAAGTACTGAACTGACTGAGGAAAATTTTTATGTTTACATATGTACACATGATATATAACTAATATTTAGACGACATGCTGACGGATAACCGATATCCCATAACCACATCCCAACGAGGAAATAGAAATATAGTGAGTTAGCCTCCCTAAGTCCTTTAAACATTAATTATATAACTATACATATATGGGCATGCATTTGATAATATAAAAGCGTAAAAGAAGTTTTGTAAAACCTTTGAAACAGATTAATATCTAAGAAAAGATCGACTTGATGTCAGTTTATAAAACGATTGAAAGTATTTTGTTTGAGAAGATAGTTTAAGTATAAGGAAAACCTTTTTTTTGAAAACACCATTGTAACAGAGTTTGAAAGGAACTTACAGTGTGTAAGACAGTTTGATAAAGAGTTTTAAACATGTGGAAACATTTAAGAAGGTCATGTGAAGTAATATGTTTGGTAAAACTGCTAAACGTGTAGTAAATCCATTTGTATACTAGTTATAAATCCGATATGATTGATTAATTAACAGCAACTATAGCAAAAGATTGATGTTTTTCGTACGAGTTTAATCGTATGATTACTTGTATTCCCCCCTTTAAAAGTGTATAAAAGCATTTATAAAGTATTTTCAAAATATAATTGTAGCGGTATGAACTCACTTGATAGATTGAAGAAAGCGAGATGAAAACCGAGCAGAACTTTTAATCGAGAAAGCGGATTTCTTGGGATTCTCGGGAATCTCGGGAGCGTAAAACTTCCTTCCAAACTTGGATATGACAACCGGGAAATAAACCAATTAAACATCATTTCTATGTATAGTATGTTTTTTCTAAACAATAGTTTTGCCATACACTAAGTATGCACTCTATGTTTGTCTATGATCCTTACTTTGTGAAACAAACCAATTGAACATAATTTCAATGATTCTAATTTCACACTCCCAAATCCTTATCGAAAATGTAAGAATTTCAAATTCCTATCATTTATCGAAATCTGTTAGATTTTAAAGTTATATGCACAGACCCTCTTGTAATGAATATGAAGAAAGTCACAAAGACTTGTCAATAGTCATTACAGGGTATTTCAGTGAAGATCAACTTCATGGAAATTAAGTCTCATATTCAAAGTAAATTGTTTTGAACATGCTTCTTGCATTAAGGTTTTCTAATCTTACACATATAACTTCAACTTATGGAGAAAACTCCATATTCCCACTTTGACTATCACTTCTGAACAAGAGTTACCTCTTTTTAGAATATCTCAATATGGTCCTTCCGATACTAACAATATACTTCCAACTGTCCATGAACAACCAATCTTTGGTAAACCGTAGATTATCCTTGACAATTACTTATGCCTTTTAATAAAATCCAATTCTAGACCTTTTCCCTTCTTAATGCCCCAAGCATTTGGAAAGTTTTAGAAAGGATGAATATTATAGCACATGTAATCGATCTTGTACCTAAAGTAAATGGGACACGATTCATGATGTTTCTCATAAAGACATGGTTCTATACCAGTCTATTGCCATAATATTTTTTTTGTTTGCCATATTCTCAAAATTTAACTATGAAAAGGGATGTTGTAATCATAATCGTATTTTGAGAACGCAATGTATAGAATTTTCTTAAGTTGAACCAATCCAACATGATATTCATATATATATATATATATATATATATATATATATATATATATATATTCTTGACTAAAGGTGATTAAAATCTCAATATAAGCTCTTTAGAATGATTATAAACTTAATCTAAGCTTTTTAGAATTGAAATGAAGTATAATTTCCTCTCCCTTAATTATAGTGAAACAACTTTTTCAACCCCTACAGCCTCACGAATTAAAACTTTTGTTTTCTATAATTAACATTTCTAACTTGCAATTCTTATGATAATTATCATGCTCCAACTAACATGATGATTATTAGCATAACACTTATGCTCCCACTAGCTTTGACATGTATCCAGAAAACAGTTGGACCTCTAGAACTCAATAATTTATTGACATTCTTACAAAAGTTCAGATTTCTTATACTATATTGCTTTGATAAGGCTTTATAAAAATTGTACACCTTATCTTAGATAGCTCACAGGTGTGTCTAAATAATTCCAGAACTATGAAAAGGGATGCCGTAATCATAGTCTCAATTGTTTAGACCATTTGTTATTTCTCGTAAGTCAATTTTAGTGTGCCGGTTAACCACATATGCTCCACTAACAACTTTGAGAACTGCAAATATCACAATTGCTATCTATTTAAAATCTACTTAGTGAAAGAATTTCCTCACCATCATTTTCATGAATCGGAGTGAAACCTTATGACACTTAGATTTTATGGTGTATGTGTTCTTATCCATGTGAATTTGTCAAAGCATAATCACAAGACTAGGTTAGTGACAAATCCTAACTCATATGGATTGAACTTATGCAATCTTAACTTCTTGCCACAAGGCAGCTCAAGGGCCTACCATTGCTTCTAAGTAGCTATGCAAACAATTAAGAACATGTAGAACTGAAATGTATAGCCAACTTAACTGGAATGGGCACAGAAATGTCAACACGATAGGTTATAAACCTCTAGTTGTGTGCTAGTGATAAAATACATGTTTTTATTCTTGACTAGTTCTAGAAACTATATCAGGATCTTTTAGACTCCCACTGTCTTCTTGACCTATAAGACTTTCTTGCCAAATATTCAAGAAGTAGTGCGGATTCTTAATCATGACAAACACATCACACAATTGGCCTTAGTTGGTCTTTCTTTTATACAAAACATCACAACTTACCAATTTCAAATGTAAGAGTATTACATTTGACATGTGTTTTAAACCTTCTTTAAGACATCTCATGTGACAACTATCAATTCAGGTCATTCTAGGACTCATGCATCTTTATAAAAACCATTCATGCACAACATGCCATGGGCTAGTAGTATAAATTAGGTCAAAATCTTGCATAAACTAGGATCCAACTAAGACCTAGGACTAATATACTTGACACTTACGATTCTAGTATGTTGCTTAACTACAATAGGAAATGCCAATCCTATAATTAGAATGAAACTTCAAGCTTTGTTATAATTGAAAAAGGGTATAAAAACCTAAAAATAAATTAAAATATTCTAATTATACTTTAGTATGATGATGAATATCAAACAATATTCCAAAAACCCTAAAGAGCCAAAAATCGAAATTTATAAATCATAAAGCTTAAAAAGTTTATAAAATTCGGCTATAAACTTCCTAATATCAAATTTTTATTAATCAAATTATGGATTATACCAATGAAATAGAAATATACATTATCATGCATTAATCATAATTTATTAGTTAAAAACAAGATTTTTAAATAAATCAAAAAAATGCTTAAAGAATCACTTTTAGAAAAATTAGATTTTTATAAAAATTAAGGCGGGATTTTTATATAAAATTTGAATTAAGGAGAAAGGAGGCTTTAATGCCTCAAAAATCTGCATCTCCCCTCTCCCCATGCTCTCTCTTCCCAAAACTCAATCATTAAGTCCTATTCTTCACTCTTCCTCTTCTCTCTTCACTCTCTTACACTCCACCCTCCTAACACACAAACTCTCTTCCACTCTCTCTCTCTAACTCACGAAAATCCTCCCTTCTCTGCCAAAATTTTGAGATTAAGGAGGCCTTGAAGTGTTCTTGCTTCTCTCAAGATCAAAACCAAGGTAAACATCACAATCCTCCCTCATGGTTTCATGATTTTACTTCCTCTTCTTCATAGTTTTCTCTTCTTTTCGGATTCTATGCCTTTCCATGGCTAGAAATCCTTATTTTTCCCTTGTGGTTTGTAGATTCTGACCATAGCACAATGCATGTGTTTGAGATGGTGAAAATACGGGATCAAACCCATGCAAGGAGTGAAAAAGATGCACATATGTTCATGTGACTTCAAAACCGAGTATTACATCTTCTTCTCCATTTCTTTTGTGTTCTTGAATGATCAAAAGCATTTAAACCATTTCTAGTACATCTTGGATGCTCATTCACTCCATGCATGTGCTAGAAATCGGACCTTAACAAAGGCATGCATGATGTTCTTGTCAAAATATCCTAACAATGCACTCAAAGCAAACATGCAATCTGTCAGATTACTTTGTTCAACTTTGAACTACCATAACTCGGTCATTACTTAACCAAATCATGATATTCTTTTTGTATTGGATAGTTCCAAGAGTTAACGTTCAATCCCAACTGGTCTCACTGTAAAATATTAAATATCTGATTTTTGGCAATTTTTACCAAATGGTTGCGCAAACAGCTCTTTTTCTGTGATCACCATTTTTTCCTTGCATGATCAATGGCCTTAAACCCAACCATAAATCTGGGGAAAAATACTTTAGAAACTTAACATATCGAGTGAATGATGGCTGAAATTTCGTGCGTTAAAACCCCACTGAATGGACTACACAAATTCATGAACTTCAGCCACATTTATATCTCATGCACCATTGCATGCAACATTTCTTAACTTGTTTGGGTTCAATACCTCTATTTCCCTTTTGAATAAATTTTGAACATTTATCCTTTTGAAAGCCCTCACATGCATGTGATAATCTGTAAAATACCAAAAGCTTTTATTATTTCTTTGATTTATTAAAATTATTGTTAGCAACCAAGTGCATAAATCACATAAAATACTTTCAGAGGTCAATAAATCCGGAATAAATTCATGGATGACCCTTATGGTGAAGAATGACCCCTCACTAAATTTCATCAATTTTTGTTGCTGTTTGGTATGATTTCCGATTTTCTTTTTTTAGGATATAATAAATCACAAAACCACTTTAGAGAGTGTGAAAATTGTATCTAACAATTTTCTCATACTTTACCTGTGATGGGTAACTAAGAAAAATAGTTTCAACATTTTTCATGATGCGTTACTATTTTTCCCAATTTTTGGTAATTATAATGGTCTAAAAATAGGATAAATAGTTCTAGTTATCTAAAATTCATGAACATTTACCAGAACACCATGTTGTACAGTAGGAGGTTACATAAAAATTTCTCCACTGTAAACTAATTTTATCTTAATTTCTAACGTTAATTACACTTAAATACACTTAAATACACATAAATAGCCAAAACTGGATTATACAATATGAAAACCACTTTTGGTATTTTTCCCAGGTTATTTATACTGTAAATTATGTTACAAAAATTTTTGGTAATTTATTTTAACTGTTTAATATTATTTCTTCAATTAATGATTATTTAAAAGAATAAAACAAGGAAAAATAGAAATAGCCACTGAAAAATATTTTTTATATTTTTCTCAGCCAAGTTATATATAATAACAGTTAAATAAAGAGTTTGGGTAATTTTGGAAACTGTTTTCTATTTATTTCAATTTTTATTGGAATAAATGCTCAAAAATCATAAAATATAATTAAACAGCTTGGAAATCTATTTTTATATTTTTCCTAGCTTAGTATTGTGTAATAACAGTTAAATAAAAAATTTGAGAATTTTTATCCTTTGAATGCTATTTTTCGTGAATATATGGTTTTATAAAGACTTAAAAATTTGGAAAATTTATATTCCAAAGCTGTAATTAATCGCACAACTTGTAGAATTTCATTATTTCAGAAAAAGTGTAACCAATTAATATAAAATCCAATACTAAAACATAAATTGGCATTTCACTATATGTAGAGTTTAGTATATTAGCATTAGATTTCGACATGGAAACTCACTAGTGTGTGTTTGATGTCGTAGGATCCCGGTAGTAAGACGTTTATGCATTCCGAAGTACTACTTGTACCTACACGAAACATTGTGAGTATTCACACACTCCCGTATTTTCAGTTTTTATGTTTTGGGGTGGAAAAGCATGTCAAGAAAAACTACTATTTGCATGTTGTATTTAAATTGAATTGTATCTAACATGATTGCTATTGTATTGCTATGTTTCTCTATGTATGTCTATGCAACACGGAATATGAGAACTTATCGTACTAAGGCCCTTCCCTTATCTCTAACCATTAACTCTTTGAGCCAATGATCATTATGGATAACTCTATTAGGAGTTGAAAACTCCTCACTCGCCCTATTGTTAGAGTGTGTGATACCATATTCATCTATGGAACAATAAGCATAGATCTCGACAGGGCTTCAGTCATAGGTTTGGTTGAGACTCATTGTTTGCTCATACACATACAAACTCGTTTCTCATTATAGCGATAAACTTCATTAATAGCAATCAACTTTGTTTATCATTAAAGCTATGCACTGGTAAATACGAAAAGCCGTATTTCAAGTTCGATTTTATAAACTTGTGAACTCAGCAACTATTTTCATAGTTGACGCTCGTTTTACATGCTTTTTCAGGAAATAATTAGTAAGTGGATGTAAAAATTCATCATCATATAGCATGCTGCATCGTGTTGAAGTTATTATGAAGTTATATTTTGAACAATGTTATTTTGGAAAAACTTGTACTTTGTTTCTTTTTAAGCTATGGGTTGTAAACTTTTAAATACTGCTATAGTGATGTATCTTTATCTTTTGCAATGAAACCGTTATCGCTGTCATATCTTGCGTTTCCGCTTTAGCGGGGTGTGATAGAAGTGGTATTAGAGCTAAAGTTATAGAGAACATCGTTTTTTCTTTAAGAAAACACAACCTATAACTAAAACTTAGAAAGAAATTCTTTTTACATCAAACATATTACTAGTATAATTAGGTCGGGAGTTGTATCGTTGGACCTCAATTAAACATAACATGATCACCCATGTTTAATTAAGGAAAGGTTTACACAAAGCCTAAGCTAATTATAATGGGAACATGTTCAACAAAAAAAAAATATTTGAGAAAACTTTATTTCAAAAATTCAAAACAGTTAATTTTGGTGTGTGTAAGCATTGCATATTATAGGCATGCATTGTCATTTATTTCATATCTCATTGAAACTATGCCACAGTCCACTATGTCAACATCGTCATCTTCCCGCGCTACCGCCTCAGCCGATGAGTCCAGCTACGTCACTATTATCCCTCGTCGTAACCCCCCCCCCCCCCCCGCCTCGATAGAAGAAGACCCATCAGAGGACACGGAAGATACACGGAACTCAGTGGAGATCAACAATGACAACGCCCCGAGTCAACGACGCGAGGCATAGCCTTCATCGGTGTTGCCACAGCCACCGCTTTATGGGCTTCGCATTCGGAGGACGGCGAGGAAGAGTGTTCCCATTTCAGGAAGGATAGCCACCATCTCAGCACGATTTGGCGCAGTAGGACCTAGAGGAGCAGGACCCAGCTTTGCAGGACTGAGAGTAGCGCCACCGCAGCAAGTTATAGGGATACCTGTCGGGCAGCCAGGTATGACCCCGGAGGAGTCCCAGAGGATGCATTCGATGGCAGCGGATCTGTGCCACAACCTCGCTATAATAGTCGGGCATCAGGAGGTGTTGAACGAGGTGATGACAGGGATGGAAATCCTGTTTCAGCATTCAATGGAGGCTACTGACACTGCTAGTGCTGCTAGACGAGAGGCAGGTCATGCGATGACAGCAATTTATGTGCTTGGTGGGCTATTACTGATTGGGGTGTTGATGTTTCTTGTTGGGATAGGGATTGGCTTTTGGTTCTGATTTTAGTATTTTATCTTATTTTGACATGAAATGAAAACCCATGTTGGGTGTCTTTTGGGAAAAACATTTAAAAATTTATTTTGGATTGATGTATTGGTTTGGTTTTAAGGTTATTTCAAATGGTAATGAAAATTTTCATTTTATGTTTGAAAACTTTTACTATGAGGTCAAACCCTAGAATTTATTTAGTAAATGGTTGAATAAAAAGATTTTTCTTTTCCTTTCTTTCTAAAATCTATATGCCTAGTATTAATGCAAACCAATGATTTGAAAACACTTACGGTTTTCAAAATAGTAGTGAACTACATATTATGCATTATTTTATGTATTTATACGTATTTCTTCTCCTATGTCATAGAACCATGGCAGGAAGGCCTAATCGCGGGCGCCCACAAAATGAAACACCCGATGTTGCTCAAGTTGTAACACAACAACTCATGCAAGCAATCCCAAACATTGTTACTCAAGTAACTGCAGGACCTAATGCTAACCAAGGAAGTAGTGGAGGAAACCGGGGAAACAATGAAAGAGAATGCAACTACAAGTCCTTTATGGCCTGTAAACCTAAGGAGTTCCATGGAAAGGAAGGTGCGGTCGGGTTGCTGAAATGGATTGACAACATGGAGTCGGTCCTTCACATTAGCAAATGCCTCGAGCGCAACAAAGTTGAGTATGCAACTTGCCTACTCCAAGATAGGGCATTAACCTGGTGGAATACTCTAGTGCAAACCCGAGGCCGTACAGCTGCATTTCAGCTAACTTGGGAAGACCTAAAGAAGCTGCTGATAGAGAAGTATTGTCCCAAGGATGAACTTCAGAAGCTTGAATCTGAATTTTGGAAACATTCTATGGTTGGAACACAAATAGAGAAGTACACAGTTCGATTTCATGAACTAGCAAAACTGGTACTTCACATGGTTACTCCTGAGGAGAAATGGATAGATCGTTACATCTGGGGTCTGGCACCAAAGATTCGGGAATGGTTACCTCAGCAAACCCAACTACTATTCAAAGTGCAGTAAGTCTAGCAAATCGACTAACCAATGATGTGATAAGGATGGGAGCATCAACAAAGGAAAGCTCTAGTAGCAAGAGGAAGCTAGCAGATCAGGGAGAGAAGAAGTATGGAGGCAAGTCAGGGAGGAAGCAGAAAGTCTCAAGAAACTTTACGGTAAGAGCCCAGGAGCAAGAACCAGTGAAAACTCAGGAACAGGGAGTCATGGAAGTGTAGGAGAGAAAGCAGTACTCAAGACCGCTTCCGAAGTGCAATAAGTGTAACTTTCATCACAAGGGAGCTTGCCCAGTGTGCCAAAAGTGTAAGCAAACAGGCCATTACTCAAAGTATTGTAAGCTGAATAAGGAGGAAAAAAGGGCATGTTACGAGTGCAGGAGTACTGATCATCTCCGTAGTACATGTCCCAAACTAAATAAAGGGCCTAGTAACAATGGACAAGGCCAAGCCAGGCAAAACTTCCAAGGAAATCAAGTTGGATGCACAAGAGGTGTAGCCTTTGTGATTGGTGCAGAAGAAGCTCGCAGAACCCTGAAGTGATAACAGGTACGTTTCTCCTGAACAACCATTTTACATCAATAATATTTGATGCGGGAGCAGATAGGAGTTTTGTTTCTTTAGCATTTAGACCGTTAATTGGCTTGAAATCGAGAAAGATGAGGAATGCTTATGCTATTGAACTTGCTAATGGGTATGAAATTAGGGCTAAAGATATAATTCCTGGTTGTACTCTGAATTTAGCCGATAAACTCTTTAGCATTGACCTAATTCCTATAGAGCTAGGTAGTTTTGATGTGATAGTAAGAATGGATTGGTTATCCAAAAATAGAGCGGACATTGGTTGTTACGAGAAAGTCATTAGAGTGCCTCTCCCTAATGGAGAAACCCTTATCATACACAGTGAGAAGCCATGAAGAAGTTTAAACATAGTATCAAGCATGAAGATTCACAAATACCTGAACAAGAATTGTATTGCATTCATGGCCCACGTGCTAGAAATAGAAACTGAAGCTAAGCAACTCAAGGAGATTCCAGTGGTTCAAAATTATCCCGAAGTATTTCCGGAGGAATTTCCCGGTCTACCCCCTTACAGACAGGTCGAATTTCGGATAGACTTAATTCCCGGAGCGACACCGGTAGCAAAAGCAGCATATCGCCTTGCACCATCCGAGATGCAAGAACTATCCGGACAACTTCAAGAACTTCTAGACAAAGGGTTTATTCAACCAAGTTCTTCACCTTGGGGAGCCCCAATGTTATTCGTCAAAAAGAAAGATGGTTCATTCCGAATGTGCATTGATTATAGAGAACTGGACAAGTTGACAATCAAGAATCGATATCCCCTCCCTCGAATAAATGACTTGTTCGATCAGTTGCAGGGCGCTTCCTACTTCTCAAAAACCGACCTTCGTTCAAGGTATCATCAACTAAGAATCCACGAAGGGGACATTCACAAAACAGCATTTAGAACCCGTTATGGACATCATGAGTTCTTAGTCATGCCTTTTGGACTAACGAACGCACCCGCTGTTTTCATGGATTTGATGAATAGGGTCTGTACACCATACCTAGACAAGTTTGTAATTGTATTTATCAATGACATACTTGTTTACTCACCAAAGAAGATCACAATAGACATCTAAAGCTAGTGTTGGAGTTGTTAAAGGAGCAGAAATTGTATGCCAAGTTCACTAAGTGTGAATTTTGGATTCGGGAAGTACATTTTCTTGGTCATTTGATCGGCAAAAGAGGAATTCATGTAGATCCAGCTAAGATCGAAGCAATCAAGAAATGGGAAGCCCCCAAAACCCCGAAGAAAATATGACAGTTCCTAGGATTAGTTGGGTACTATAGATGCTTCATTGGGAATTTCTCTAGGATTGCTCAACCATTAACATCTTTGACCCAAAAGGATAGAAAATTTCTTTGGGAAGAGAAACACGAAGAGGCCTTTCAAATCCTCAAAAACAAGCTGTGCAATGCACCAATTCTGGCTTTACCAGAAGGATCAGAGTACTTTGTGGTGTATTGTGATGCATCTCATCAAGGGTTAGGATGTGTGTTAATGCAAAAAGAGAAGGTCATTGTGTATGGTTCCAGACAACTCAAACCGCATGAGAAGAATTACACCACCCATGATCTAGAACTAGGAGCAATAGTTTTCGCTCTTAAGATATGGAGGCATTATTTGTACGAAACCAAGTGCACCATTTATACCGATCACAAAAGCCTTCAGCATATCCTAGATCAGAAAATGTTAAACATGCGGCAGAGAAGATGGGTAGAGTTGTTTAGTGATTATGATTGTGAGATTCGATATCACCCAGGAAAGGCTAACGTAGTAGCCGACGCTCTTAGTAGGAAAGAAAGAGTGAAACCTTCCCGTGTGAGAGCTTTGGGAATGGTAATTCAGACAAGATTGAAATCTCAAATCATTGATGCCCAGGAGAAAGCGTTAATCAAGGAAAATCTTCCAGGCGAGACCTTACATGGTTTGGAAGAGAGATTTGAAACCAAGCCTGATGGAGTTCGTTATTTTAAGGACAAAGTCTGGATTCCAATGGTTAACAATCTGAGAGACATGGTACTAGAGGACTCTCATCGATCTAAATACTCAATCCACCCTGGAGCGGATAAGATGTAGAAGGATCTTAAAGAGTACTATTGGTGGCCAGGAATGAAAAAGGATATTGCCTTGTATGTTGGGAAGTGTTTGACATGCTTAATAGTCAAAGCTGAACATCAAAAACCATCCGGGCTATTGCAACAGCCTGAAATTCCCCAATGGAAAAGGGAGAAAATACCTATGGATTTCGTTACCAAACTTCCTAGAACTGCTAAAGGTCACGACTCAATTTGGGTCATAGTGGATCGACTGACGAAATCTGCTCACTTTCTCCCCATTCGGGAAGATTTCAAGATGGAAAAATTGGCCCAAATCTACATTGACAAAATTGCTTCTCTGCATGGTGTACCCTATCTATCATTTCTGATAGAGATAATCGTTTTACATCACCATTTTGGTGGATGTTACAGAAGGCACTAAGAACTAAGATAGACTTGAGCACAACGTACCACCCTCAGACAGATGGGCAAACAGAGAGAACAATACAAACATTGGAAGACATGCTACGAGTGTGTGTCATTGAGTTCAAAGGAAATTGGGATACTCATTTGCCTCTAGTTGAGTTCTCCTATAATAACAGTTATCACACGAGTATCCAATGTGATCCATATGAAGCATTGTATGGACGCAAGTGTCGTTCGCCCTTATGTTGGACACAAATTGGAGACAGACAGTTGACTAGACTCGAACTTATCCAAGAAACATCTGACAAGATTAATATCATCAAGGATAGGCTTAAAGCTTCCAGAGATCGTCAGAAAAGTTATGCGGAAAGGGCTTGTACGTTTTGGTAAGAAAGGAAAACTAAGCCCGAGATATGTTGGACCCTTTGAAGTCATTGAAAGGATTGGTCCGGTAGCTTATAAACTCCAGTTGCCGCAAGAGTTAAGCACCATTCACGACACATTCCACGTCTCCAACCTTAAGAAATGTCTAGCCGACGAAGCATTGATAGTACCCTTGGAGGAAATTAAGATCAATGATAAGCTAAAATTCGTTGAGGAACCGATAGAAATCCTTGACAGGGAGGTAAAACAACTTAAGTGGAGTAAGATCCCGATTGTGAAAGTTCGATGGAACTCAAAACGCGAGCCGGAGTACACCTGGGAGCGCGAGGACTTCATACTGGAAATGTATCCACAACTTTTCCCTTGCAACAACAAACGATGACATATAATGAATTTCGAGAAGAAATTCTTTTTAAGTGGGGGATACTGTGATAACTGTCAATTCAGGTCATTCTCGGACTCATGCATCTTTATAAAAACCATTCATGCACAACATGCCACGGCCTAGTAGTATAAATCAGGTCAAAATCTTGCATAAACTAGGATCCATCTAACACCTAGGACTAATATACTTGACACTTACGATTCTAGTAAGTTGCTTAACTACAATAGGAAATGTCAATGCTATAATTAGAATGAAACTTCAAGCTTTGTTATAATTCAAAAAGGGTATAATACCCTAAAAATAAATTAAAATATTCTAATTATACTTCATTATGATGATGAATATCAAACAATATTCCAAAAACCCTAAAGAGCCAAAAATCCAAATTTATAAATCATAAAGCTTAAAAACTTTATAAAATTCGACTATAAACTTCATAATATCAAATTTTTGTTAATCAAATTATGGATTATACCAATGAAATAGAAATATAAATTATCATGCATTAATCATAATTTATTAGTTAAAAACAAGATTTTTAAATAAATCAAAAAATTGCTTAAAGAATCACTTTTATAAAAATTAGATTTTTATAAAAATTAAGGAGGGATTTTTTATAAAATTTGAATTGAGGAGAGAGGAGGCTTTAATGCCTCAAAAATCTGGCCATCTCCCCTCTCCCCATGCTCAATCTTCCCAAAACTCAATCATTAAGTCCTATTCTTCACTCTTCCTCTTCTTTCTTCACTCTCTTACACTCCATCCTCCTAACACACAAACTCTCTTCCTCTCTCTCTCTCTCTAACTCACGAAAATCCTCCCTTCTCTGCCAAAATTTCGAGATTAAGGAGGCCTTGAAGTGTTCTTGCTTCTCTCAAGATCAAAACCAAGGTAAACAACACAATCCTCCCTCATGGTTTCATGATTTTACTTCCTCTTCTTCATAGTTTTCTCTTCTTTTCGGATTCTATGCCTTTCCATGGCTAGAAATCCTTATTTTTCCCTTGTGGTTTGTAGATTCTGACCATAACACAATGCATGTGTTTGAGATGGTGAAAATCCAGGATCAAACCCATGCAAGGAGTGAAAAAGATGCACATATGTTCATGTGACTTCAAAACCGAGTATTACATCTTCTTCTCCATTTATTTTGTGTTCTTGCATGATCAAAAGCATTTAAACCATTTCTAGTACATCTTGGATGCTCATTAACTCCATGCATGTGCTAGAAATCGGACCTTAACAAAGGCATGCATGATGTTGTCAAAATATCCTAGGAATGCACTCAAAGCAAACATGCAATCTGTCAGATTACTTTGTTCAACTTTGAACTACCATAACTCGGTCATTACTTAACCAAATCATGATATTCTTTTTGTATTGGATAGTTCCAAGAGCTAACTTTCAATCCCAACTGGTCTCACTATAAAATATTAAATATCCGATTTTTGGCAATTTTTACCAAATGGTTGCGCAAACAGCTCTTTTTCTGTGATCACCATTTTTTCCTTACATGATCAATGGCCTTAAACCCAACCATAAATCTGGGGAAAAATACTTTAGAAACTTAACATATCGAGTGAATGATGGCTGACATTTCGTGCGTTAAAACCCCACTGAATGGGCTACACAAATTCATGAACTTCAACCACATTTAGATCTCATGCAACATTTCTTAACTTGTTTGGGTTCAATACCCCTATTTCCCTTTTGAATAAATTTTGAACATTTATCCTTTTGAAACCCTCACATGCATGTGATAATCTGTAAAATACCAAAAGCTTTTATTATTTCTTTGATTTATTAAAATTATTGTTAGAAACCAAGGGCATAAATCACATAAAATACTTTCAGAGGTCAATAAATCCGGAATAAATTCATGGACGACCCTTAAGGTGAAGAAAGACCCCTTACTAAATTTCATCAATTTTGTTGCTGTTTGGTATGATTTCCGATTTTCTTTTGTAAGGATATAATAAATCATAAAACCACTTTTGAGAGTGTGAAAATTGTATCTAACAATTTTCTCATACCTTACCTGTGATGGATAACTATGAAAAATAATTTCAACATTTTTCATCATGCCTTACTTTTTTTCTTAGTTTTTGGTGATTTTAATGGTCTAAAAATAGGAAAAGTAATTCTGATTATCCAAAATTCATGAAAATTTACCAGAACATCATGTTGTACAGTAGGAGGTCACATAAAAATGTTAAAGATTTTTCTCCACTGTAAACTAATTTTCTCTTAATTTCTAAAGTCAATTACACTTAAATACACTTAAATACACATAAATACCCAAAACCGGATTATACAATATGAAAACCACTTTTGGTATTTTTCCCAGGTTATTTATACTGTAAACGATGTTACAAAAAATTTTGGTAATTTATTTTAACTGTTTAATATTATTTCTTCAGTTAATGATTATTTAAAGAAATAAACAAGGAAAAATAGAAATACCCACTAAAAAATATCTTTTATATTTTTCCCAGCCTAGTTATGTATAATAACAGTTAAATAAAGAGTTTGGGTAATTTTGGTAACTGTTTTCTATTTATTTCAATTTTTATTGGATGAAATACTCAAAAATCATAAAATATAATTAAACAGCTTGGAAATCTATTTTTATATTTTTCTCAGCTTAGTATTGTGTAATAACAGTTAAATAAAAAGTTTGAGAATTTTTAACCTTTGAATGCTATTTTTCGTCAATTTATGTTGTTATAAAGACTTAAAAATTTGGAAAATTTATATTCCAAAGTTGTAATTAATCGCACGACTTGTAGAATTTCACTATTTCACAAAAAGTGAAACCAATTAATATAAAATCCAATACTAAAACATAAATTGGCATTTCACTATATGTAGAGTTTAGTATATTAGCATTAGATTTCGACATGGAAACTCACTAGTGTGTGTTTGATGTCGTAGGATCCCGATAGTAAGACGCTGGTGCATTCCTAAGTACTACTTGTACCTACACGAAACATTGTGAGTATTCACGCACTCCCCTATTTTCAGTTTTTATGTTTTGGGGTGGAAAAGCATGTCTAGAAAAACTAGTATTTGCATGTTGTATTTAAATTGAATTGTATCTAACATGATTGCTATTGTATTGCTATTTTCTCTATGTATATCTATGCAACACGGAACATGAGAACTTATCGTACTAAGGCCCTTCCCTTATCTTTAACCGTTAACTCTTTGAGTCAATGGTCATTATGGATAACTCTATTAGGAATTGACAACTCCTCACTCGCCCTATTGCTGAAGTGCATGATACCATATTTATCTATGGAACGATAAGCATAGATCTCGATAGGGCTTCAGTTATAGGTTTGGTTGAGACTCATTGTTTGCTCATACACATACAAACTCGTTTCTCGTTATAGCAATAAACTTCATTAATAGCAATCAACTTTGTTTATCATTAAAGCTATGCACTGGTAATTACGAACAACCTTATTTCAAGCTCAATTTTATAAACTTGTGAACTCACCAACTATTTTCATAGTTAACGCTCGTTTTACATGATTTTTCAGGAAATAATTAGTAAGTGGATGTAAAGATTGATCATCATAGAGCATGTTGCATCGTGTTGAAGCTATTATGAAGTTATGTTTTGAACAATGTTATTTTGGAAAAACTTGTACTTTGTTTCTTTTTAAGCAATGGGTTGTAAACTTTTAAATACTGCTATGGTGATGTATCTTTATCATTTGCAATGAAACCGTTATCGCTGTCATATCTTGCGTTTCCGCTTTAGCGGGGTGTGACATCTCACTCATGTTACAATCTTGGAGTATAACTTTAAGAATTGTTTTTGGAACGAAGTATGAATCATCTTCTTGAATTAACCACTTCTATAATTCATAACTTCCCTTCTTAACTATCGGAATGCACTTAGAGGATGAATTGTAATAAGGTCTCAAAATCATTAAGATGATCTTAAAACATGATACTAAAGTACTCTCCCATCTTTTCACATTTGAGAAACTTTTATCCTTGTGCCTAATTTGATTTTTCTTATTCGTTCTGTCATACATTGAAACTTTTCCAATGTCTCAGAATTATACTTAAGCTTGTAAGTATAACCATATTTACTAAACCTTAGTAAATCATGACAAATAGTCTTAACGATCATTTGTGGTGGGCTTGATCAGTGCACAAGAGTTTGTACTTGATCCCTTTGTCCCTTACTTGACTCCCACATGCATGTGAACAAGTAATTAGTCTTAATTTTCCAATGATTGAAACTTCTCATTCATCATACTATACAACTTGCATGATTCCAAGTTTCTATCCAACTGAAACTTGAGTGATGTGAATCTTTCCTTTTTTGGTAAATTTAGACAGTACCACAAATGAAAGAATCATATCCACTTTCCAATATTGCTATGAATGGAATCATATAAACAACAAACTTTCACAATTCCCATTGTAAGGATACTCAGAATAAATAAAACCAAAAATTTTATTTTAAAACTTTGAAGAAAACTTATCTTTACAATGTAAAAGCATATTAAAAACTTGTTGTTATGTATTCTAAACAATATTACATAACTCCTAAGTAACAGATCAAAACTCTGATCACTGAACCATGCGATCAAAATACATATTCGCGATCAGAATCAACATATACTTCCTTCTTCACTTTTTCTTTGATTCTTAAAACATCAATATGTGACCTAGCCACATCATGTAATAAGAATCTCATAATAGAAACTTAACAGAGTTTGATAGTGGACTTTACCTGAAGTAGATTCAAACTTATTCACTTTACCAACCTTCTGATCCTTCAGATAAATTTGGCAGCTTCGCAACCAATGCCCTATCCTTTTGGCATTTTAACATACGAACCCTTTGGTAATCATACATGGGACTATCACAGACTTAGTCTTTCTCTTTCAATGTTCATAAAGTTTTGGGAAGTCGATCTTCTAATCAAATTTGCTTTACTAGCCTTCCAAATCATTGTTGATTCAGCAACACCAAGAAAATAGATAAGATCATTAAGTGTCTTGACATAGTTTGTTTCATAGGAGTCCCAAAGGAACTCACTATGTGACTTAGAAAGTGATAGAACCACCAACTTTATCAAGACTTAGACACCCAACTCTCCCGACTTTTCAATATGTGACTTCATCTCCAAGATGCGACCACACATAGACCTTGCTTACCAATACGGCTTGAGTGACCTTGAACTTGTGGGTACAGGAGAATAATTGGAGGATGTGGAGGAGGTGAAGTTTCAAGAGTCTTGAGAAGATCATAGATGTCTGAACCAGACATCTTTTTGGGAGATATTCAAGATAGTTGATTTAAAGTCCTTAATATAACACCCAATATGAAATATCAAGTCTAGAACCCAACAAACTATTTTATAACTTGGAAGAGCGATGCCGTAATCCAAGCTATAAAATATTTGAAGGTAGGTAAATGACGATTCAACAATTTCCACCAAGATAAACGAAATGTATTATTAAGTTTTAATTGGTTTTTAAAATTCCTAGATTCTTTTGAGATTCATTGAACTTTTCAATGGTATGTTTCAATATCGAGTGTGCCCTTCAGGTTATATGACTGGGATGCCGAGGATCACAAAACAAGGTGTGAAGTAACGATGCAAATTACTTGGTACCCTTAAGTGTTTACCCTTCAATCGATGTGCCGGTTAACCATACATGCTCCATCGATACAATGATAAACATTAAGTTACCGTTTGCCTTCCTTTTTAAATACAAGTTAGTATGTCGGTTAACCACACACGCTCCACTAACCAACTTAAACAAAGTGCAAAGTGTAATTTCATGGATTAGCACCTTATTCACATTTTCCTAAGTAACTAAGATTGGGTATTTATTAAAGGTTTAGTTACTTAGTATTTATCATTAATACTTTTAATGAAGGGAGAATTTATAGTCTTTGTCCTACCCGTACAGCTAACGACCCTCCACCAGTCAAGGAAGCGGTGGGTGAGAGTGGACACCCATTAGTGCATGAACAAAGTCGACAAGTTGAATACTTTTTGCCTTAGACTCGGCGAGTCCATTAGTGGACTCGGCGAGTCTGCTTTGCAGAAAACACCAAAATTTGATTTTTAAGCAGTTTAAGCAAGTATAGGAATAAAACAAGCCTAGGCTCTGATACCACTAATGGGTTTTGAGAATTCTAACACTCCTATGGGGTACATTCAACCCTATAAACCTTGGATCTATGTTTTCTCTATTATACATGCAAATATTAAATATACCAAGCTTTCATCCTAACTAACATATTATGGAACACCTATACTACAAAGTTCTAGTTAGATTACATACCTTTTGATGCAGCTTGATGTCTTCAAGCTTGAAGAGCTTAGCCCTCATAGTGTCGAAGCCTCAAGGTAAATCACAAATCACCAAAAGACCTTGGAAGAACTTGACAGAATATGTATGCACACTAAAATCGGACCACTCTTATGTCCTCAGACACTATTGCCATTTGTTGTGCAAAAGGCCTCTTTATATAGTATGGAGGATTAGGGTTACATCAATATAAACCCTAATATCCATGACCTTTCATTTCATAGGATCCATGGGTTAAAACTCCATCGACTATCCATGATAGCTTAGCCCAACCTAAATGAACTTGGCCCATTCCATATATATATATATATATATATATATATATATATATATATATATATATATATATATATATATATACACTAGAGTCCATATTTAATTACTTCCTTTTGATCACTTAATTAATTCTAAATGAATTCTTGATCAATACTAATTAAATAATATGATTCCTTATTAATATATTAGAACTTATAATATGTTAATGTAAATCATAAATATACTATTCACTAAACACTATCCATATAAATTGTGTCGGTGAAGTGCAACCCAAATGGACCATGCTGGGTCGAGTCAAGTACATACCAAATATAGTTATGGACTTAGACATTAATCCAACACTAGTAAGAGTGGAAAAGGGCAACTTGGCTTTATTATAGATCGGTGGAGCGTGTGTGGTTAACCAGCACATCGATTAGGTGATAAAGTTAAGTGTACCAAGTCAATTTGCATGCTTATTCACACCTTGTTTGTGATCCTCAGCATCCCAGTCACAAACTTGAGAGGGCACAATCGAGATTCAAACATGTTATTGAAAGTTCAATGTATCTCAAATGATCTAGGAGTTTCAAATCCAATTAAAACTTAATTATATTTCGTTTTTCATGGTGGAAATTGGTAAATCTTCGTTTACATACCTTCAACTATTTTATAATTTGGATTACGGAATCCCTCTTCCAGTTATAAATAGGTCGTTGGATCCTATCCTTAGTATTTCATATTGGGTGTTATGTTAAGGACTTTAAATAAGCTAACTTGAATTTCTCCCATTATAGATGTCTTGATAAGACATCTATGGTCTTCCCAAATCCTTAGGGACAAGCTTCCTAATGGAGATGATATCCCAAATGGCAATCAAGGTGAAAGATCAATCCCTTAGTAGTGCATGAATAGGACTGGAAATCATGCTTCACTTCCTCCACCTCCTCCAATAAATCTCCCTATCCCATAAGTTTCACAACTTGATAAATTCTAAGTCACTCAATCCCTATTAGCAAGCAAAGTCTTTCTATGCTTACATCTTAGAGGTTAAGCCACATATTGACAAGCCAAGAGAGTTGGGTGTCAATGTCTTGAGGAAAGTTGGCTGTTGACTGGGTTATTTAGTCACTTCCGGATAACAGACTATGACATGATCCTTAATGATCTTACATGTTTGCTTGACGATGCTAAATCAGAAATGATTTGGAGCATTGCTAAAGAAAATTATATTGGAAGATCTACTTCAAAAACTTTCATGGACATTAACAATGATAACACTAGAAGTCCAGAAAAACTTTTTCTTCCCAGTGGAAGGGGATCGGCCATGGTCAAGTGGTTTGACCCAATAGTAAAGAGAAAGACTAAGTCTGTGATAGTCTCGTGTACCATTTCCAAAGAGTCCATATTTTTCTTTTGCCAAAGGAAGGGGCATTAGTTGTAAAGCTTTCGAATTTACCTAAAAGTCCATAATGTGTAATGACATTATTATAAAAAGTTTGGGGTATTTTCTTAACTGATTTCTATTTTTCGTGAATTTGTATCTATTTAGAGAATTAAATATATGAAAAATGCTTATACATATCCATAATCCATGAAAATTTATCTAGAAGTCTTTTAATACATTTAGAACCAAAATCTGAATTTTAGTATTTTTTTATTACCTGTTTAGTATTTTGTTATGATTTTATGGTTATTCAAGAAACTGAAATCGTGAAAAATACTCCGACAAACCAAAAATCCAAGATAATTTATCTTGAGGTCCTTGACATCAATTAAAACTGAAATGCAAACTTTGGGAAATTTTAGAACTAAATTGATTTAGTTCTTGAATATTTAATCCTTGTAATACCTCTTAAAATGTTAAATATTAACATTTCAATAATGGTAAATTTCCACTTAAATTGTTATATAACAATTGATTTATTGAAATTTAATTGTCACAGAAAAATGTTTATAACTTATCAATATTAAATTTTGACACATTATTGACATAATTCTATTGTAGTAGTAAGTATACTAGTGTTACATTTCGATTAGAGACTCACTAGTAAATACCATTATTGTAGGAATCGATAGTGGTACGAGTGGAGCGTAGTCAAGGCACCATTTGCATCATCTCAATGAATTGTAAGTATTCACGCACTCCCCTATTTTCCATTTTTATGTTTTCGGGAGGAAAATCATGTTCGAAATACTATTATTTGTTCGTTGTATTTAAATTGATTTGTGTCAAAAATGATTGCTATTTTATTGCTATATATATCTCTCTCTATATATATGGCTATGCAACACGGAACATGAGAACTTATCGCCTTTAGGCCCTTCCCTTACACTTTCTTCTAACCATTAACTCTTTGAGCCAATGTTCATTGTGGATAGCGCTATTAGGAATTGACAACTCCTCACTTGCCCAATTGTTGGAGTGCATGATACCATATAATCTATGGAACGATAATCATAGATCTTGATAGGGCTTCAGTCATAGGCTTCGTTGAGAACTCATTGTTTTCTCATACACATACAAACTCATTACTTATTATAGCTATAAACTATGTATCTCATTATAATAACGAACTCTCATTACTGGAAAGTTATATACATGTTTTAGCAGTCAAATTGTTTGCTCCTTGTAGCAATGAAATTGAATGCTTATTTTAGCAATGAAACTTGTTTACTCGTTTGAGTAACGAACTTTATCTTCCATGAGAATATGAACGTTGCATCTCATTTAGGCAACATACTTTATCTCTCATGATGACAAAGAACTTTGTTTTTTTTCAAACTTATTTACTCATTTTAACAATGTACTTTTATTATTGGATGCTTTTATCAAAACTTTGATTTCAATTCATGGAACCAATATTATTTTGTTTATCTGTGAGTACTCACCAACTATTTTTATAGTTGACGCTCGTCTTACATGCTTTTTAAGGAATCATCGAGTAAGTGGCACTTACGAACACTTCACTTTTAGGTGCATTCGCATGTGTTGTATTTCAATGAACATTGTAATTTCTTTTAAAAGTTGTTCAAACCCATTGTAAATTTGTAATGATTTTTAATACTATGATTGGTGTTGTCTTTTAACTGATATGCTTATTGTGCTAGGATGTTATGAGATATGTGTTAGTAGTAGTAGGGGTGCAATAGTCATTAGTTACCGGTTAAAAAATACCGAAGATGGTTACCGGTTGAAATATACCGAAGGGGTGGACAAAACCCATGCATGACTAGCAGCATGTTTATGATATGTTATTATGTGACCTGTATGGTTATGATATGCGATTATGTGAGTAGTATGTTTATGATATGGTATTATGTGACCAGTATGGTTTTGATATGCCATTATGTTATTCAGTATGTTTATGTTATGTTATCATGGAACCAATATGTATATGACCTGTTCTTATGTGATAATTATAGGGGGTGAAATAGTCCTCAGATACCGGTTGAAAGACCCCGAAGGGGAGGTTAGTTTCTGGTTACCGGTTGAAAGATATCAAGGGATAGGCATTATGTGGTATGTGATATGATGGGGGAACTCACTAATCTTCATGCTTACGGTTTACAGTTTTGGTTTTAGGTACTCATTTTCAAAGGAAGGGACCAGTTTGATCGCATCGCATCACACTATGTTTTTCCGCACATGAGATCATTGGGATTACACTTTCATATGGTTTTATGATAATATGTTTTGATTATTGACACTGTGGTTTTGACACAAGATATTAATATGAATGTTTTTATATTGTTGGTTTTTTTCAAATAACGTAATTTAAAAATGAAAACTTTGGCCTGTATTTTTGGGATGTTACATTCCCATTAGCCTTGAAATAGACACAAGATTCATCTTTACTCCTGGAAAAGCCAAATTCTTTGACATTATCATCAAAGCAAAGATTCCATCTGCGAGGTGCCTGTTTCAATCCATAAATGGATTTCTCGAGTTTACACACTCTATTAGGGTAATCTGTACTGACAAAACCCTCTAGCTGACTCAAGTAAACATCTTCAGCCAAAATTCCATTAAGGAAGGCAGTTTTGACATCAATTTTTCATATTTCATAATCATGAAATGCAGCAATGGCTAACAGAACCCAAATGGGCTTAATCTTTGCAACTGGTGAAAAGGTATCATCATAATCAACTCCCGGAGTTTGAGAAAAGCCCTTTGCAACCAGTTGCACCTTATATGTGTGTACATTACCATCAATGTCGGTCTTTTTCTTGAAGATCCATTTGCATCCAACTGTCTTACGACTTGGTACATTGTCAATCAAGCTCCAAAATTGATTATCATAGATGGACTGTATCTCGTTGTCCAATGCCGCTTTCCATTTGGAAGACTCGGGGCCTGCCACGTCTTCTGCGTAACTGTTAGGTTCATCCAGACTTACCAATGTCTCATCACTGATAAGTGTCTCACCTTCCGCAGTAATATGGAAACCATAATAATGCTCATGTGCATTCCTAACCCTCATGGAACGCTTCAGAGGTTCAGACTTGTCAATTGGCTTAACAAGAATTTCCACCTTAGGTTGAGTGCTAGGTTTTGAAGTTCCTCCACCACTTGACTCTTGAATTTCGTCAAGGTCAATTTTCCTCCCACTGTTTCCTTGGCTTATGAACTCTCTCTCTCTCTCTTGAAAGACACCCCTCCTTGCTACAAATACTACATTGTCACTAGGTCTGTAGAAGAGGTAACCAAAGGATTTAAGTGGGTAGCCAATTAAAATACACCTCTCACTTCGAGGTTCGAGCTTATCATGAGTCTCACATCTCACAAAATCCTCGCAACCCTAATTCTTAATGTAGTCTAGTTTGGGAACTTTACCAGTCCACATCTCATGAGGAGTTTTAGAAGCTTTCTGTCACACCCCCGAACCATCAGAAAAATAACGGCAGAAACGTCCAGGGGCAGGTGACGTCATACATAGTATCACAATAATCGTATGATATCAATATGAACAAAAGATAAAGATGAGACTCTAAAAATGCTCTATCTTCTATAAAAGTTGTCAAGGTACCTGTCTATCGTTGCCCTGAGAATACAAGCGACTTTGAAAACGTATCAGCGTAAAGCTGGTGAGTTTGTAAGCATGTTTTTGTATTGAAAACTAGTCACTAACTTTGTACAAATGGTTTATTTTCAATATAAGTAAAATGTTGTTTGTATCGAAAACCATTGCTAACAAGTTCTGAAGTATGTATGCATGCTCTCCAAGAAAATCCAATATTTTCAACATGTTTGTTGGTTTCTGTATGAAAGGTATGTTTCGTTTGAAAACCCTGGCTACCACCAGTGTGTAGTGTATGACCTGTTTGAAAACCCTAGTTACCTCCAGTATGTAGTGTATGACCCGTTTGAAAACCCTGGTTACCACAAGTATGTATAGTAGTTTTATTACTTAAAACAAAACCAAAGGTTGTTGTGACAACCCAAAATTTCTTTCTTGTGCAAGAGACCAATTGAATCCAAGTTAGACTCACTTTGTAAGCTTTCAACAATGTTTAGGGTCTATTGGAGCCTTCTAAACGTAATACAAATGAGGCAGGAACCTAGAAACAGGATAACATAATGCATATCAAGCAAAATCGGGCCAA
Source organism: Lactuca saligna (assembly GCF_052625555.1). NCBI lineage: Eukaryota > Viridiplantae > Streptophyta > Magnoliopsida > Asterales > Asteraceae > Lactuca > Lactuca saligna. The sequence continues at coordinate 111,924,091 of NC_136419.1, forward strand.
GCACTCTAAAACATGGAGTGTGCGGCCACACACTAGAGTGTACGGCCACACACAGGTGTGTGCGGCCGCACACCCATTTCCAGTCACACACTCACCTCTATATATACAGGGGAGGACTCCCCCTTCATTCATTCTTTCCTTCTTTGGTTGCACTCTACTTCTCTCTCTACTTTCTCTCTCTAAAAATCTCATTCAAAGAACACTCTAAGGGCCTCAAGAACGTGAATTACCCCATCAATCAGTGTGTTACTCGTAAAACAACTGAATCCAAGCTTAAAACTCATATTGTTCTTCATGTGTTCTTAATCCTTTGAAGGAGTGCGGCAGCACACCTTCATATGGTGGCCGCACACACCTTAAAAACTATCCAAAGTGAAGAGTTTGGCCTTCATTTACTCATAAGACTTAAGAACACCTCAAAAATCAACAATTTGGGTACAAATTAGGAGTGTACGACCGCACACTCTTGTGTACGGCCACACACACACACTGTACGGCCGCACACTCATGTCTGCAACCACACACACACATTTGTTGTGTATTTTGACCATACACTCCCTTATGTGGTCATATACCACTCATATACAACCTTATATGGTTGTAACATTTCATAATAAGTGTTTACTAGTCCCTAAAGAGGCCCAATACAATAAATAGTTATTCCAAACACTAGTTGCACACACACACACACACACACACACACATATATATATATATATATATATATATATATATATGTCATTATATGGTTAATATGATCCGTTTCTGCTCAAGTCCACAATTGACACTCAACCTCCTAAACTGATCCTACCATCGCATCACTCATTACAGGTGAGTTCATACCCCTAAATCAACCTTTCAAATGTTTTTATATGCTTTATGGGGGGGGGGGATACAAGTTGAACCAAACAAGTTATAGTACTAATTATATGTGATTTACAACTTGTTATCAAAGGATTTTCTATATTCTCAAATTACCATGCCAGTAAAGTTGTTTTAAACGTTTATCAAACTTATTTACATGTTTAATTGTTCTAAAAACTATTTTCCAATACTTTCAAAATTGTTTTTGTTTTCAAATCATATCTACACCATTATATTTATATATGTAAGGATTGAAGGACTTAGACATGATAGCTCACCTTATTTCCTGTTCTTGTTTGATTGTGGACTTAGGGTATTATGTTATCTGTCCGACTGTCGTTGAATTCGTAGTTATATATCATATATATTTGTGTTGGATATAAAAGCCTTCGCTTCATTTCAACACCTTTGTGTATCAAAGGCATTCAACTGTCATACCCCGAAACCGACGGCGGAAACGTTCCGGGGTGGAGGACATCATGCGTAGTATCACAACCAATGTACATAGTAAGCATAGTAAACACAAACATTAGATTATATATGAATATTCACATTTGTTTGAAAGCGGAGAAATACATAGTTTATATACATCAGTATAAACAAAAGTATAGACGAGACTTCTATATGCACCTTCTTCTCCAAAAGTAAGCGAGATACCTGTCTAACGTGAACCTGGGAATACAAGCAGTTTTAGAAATATCAACATAAAGCTGGTGAGTTCATATGTAGTTGATTTATGGTAAAAGAAAATATTCCTTTGATTTCATGAAAAGTTGTTACCCAAGAAAATCCCATATTTTCTTATAAACGAAGTTTGGTTATCCATTTGTTAAACATCCTATTTATGAAAAGTTAAGTTATCCCAGGAAAAACTCATATTTTCCTAAAAAGTCAATGGTCGGTTATCGATCCGGAAATGAGGTGTACAAGTATCTACCATACTTCTATCGTTAGGTGCAGTTTCATTGAAAGCTCGGTTACCCTCGATGAAATACACTAGTTTTAATTCACACATAAAACAAATAAGTATGTAGTAAACTAATTCCTATGGGTATTGTTGATACCATCTAGTAATCAAAATAGTTATTACTTTGAGTTAGTTCACTAGGTTCATTATTACTAAAAGTAAATCTCCATTATCTAAGTTTGCGAGTTCCATAACCAGACAATAAACTGGATATGGCGCATAACGGGGCCAGTATCATTTTATGACTTTGTCACCCGTAGACATGCCGGTCCCACTGTAGCTAGCAGCAAGGTGCGGGGTAGTCAGCCCTGTATAGATCTATACACAAAAGTCACGTTTTGATTCCGAGAGATTTTGTTTACAGGGTCAGTCCTCCAATCGCGTATCTCTGTGGAGTGTTACCAAGGACGTGTCTCCAATCTTAAGAATAACAAATTTACAACTAATAGTACAGAAAATCCTGTTTATGAATGCAAAATGGTCCATAGTGGCATTTTTATAGTTCTGGCCTGAGGTTATGTATGTGAGGCGTACATAGCGTACACAGGGCGTACATGTGAGATCTTCAAACCCTAACTTTTAGGGTTTGGACCCTATATAAACATCATTAACTCTCAAATTATCACTCCCTCACTAGCCTCCAACCGTCATTTCTTCCATTGCAACCCTAATCTTTTGTGTGTGTTTATGGTGCCTTTGAAGCACAGAGATGATAGAAGCATCAACTTGGATATAAGATTCAATGTGGGTCGAGTGAGAAGAGTTGAGTCGTATCCCTCAAGATGGGCTCTATTGAAGAAGATGTGGCAAATCCTTTGAAGGATTTCTTATTCAGTGGAGATTTTGTGGAATTGGATTCCATTGATGAGTTTGAGAGCTTGATGAAAAACATAAAGCATAAAGAGAAAGTACAAAGGGAAACAGAGATAAATAGAGTAAATAGGAAACATGTTGGCTCAAAATCTTTTCATAGCTATGTTTGTTTCCATTCGGGTAAAAATGACAATAATAACACTAAAAGAAGAAATGGTTTGCATTAAATGTTAGGTACTCAATTCCCTCCTAGTGTGACAGTAAAACCCATAATGAAAGGACATTTTTTATGCAAAAAGGGTAACCATCGATTCATTTTAAATATAACTAGTCATTTAATTTATTATTTCACTGGCCAAAGCATGTTTATTGTAATTCAAATTTAATTATATAACTGTTAGTTAAAATTCGTGATGTTTCATTAAACAAAATAAAATAAAAACCTCAAAATTGAGAATTATTCATTACTATGATCGAAATAGTAAAATTCCAAAAGACATCAAACATTACATTCTTCCAAGAAATGAAAATCCATTACTAATGTTTGATAATAATCTGAGAAGAGGCACAAATTATGGATGGATATTAGTGATAAAAGTTATATGAAAGATTTAGCGGTCTTAGAGATTGAAAGATATTTCAAATTTCCATAAATAGCTTCTCAACATCACTGACAAAGAGATTTCAGAATGGATTCGCTTTCTTAGACCGTAATATCCTAAAAAGGGTTAAAAAAATTAGATGAAAGGTTAGAAAAAAAAGACATATAATGGTTCTTTATTTTCAAAGAAAAAATATTTTCGAAAAGAAACGTATTTAGCTCAGAATTATTTGACTTTTTGATTTGTCCATCACAGAGTGAAAATTTCATTAAAAAAAAAGAGGATCAAGCATCATCATTACCATTTTGTTAATAAAACTATTGAATTTGGTCTCGTCCAATGCCTTGGTGAAGACATCAGTGATCTCATCATCAATTGGAAGAAAATGAGTACAACATTACCATTTAAAATTTGATCTTAAATAAAATGGTACCACATATCGATGTGTTTATTCATGGAGTATTGAATCGGATAATGAGAAATTGCGATGGAACTTGGAGAATTTTAATAGATTGTAATCTATTGAAACCGGAAACAATATTCTAACAGCTGAGATTTCATCCACAGAACTTCAAATGTGCACCTTGCAGCAACGATGTATTACGCTTCATCCATACATAGTGTGATACAATTCTACTGTTCTGATCAAGTTGCAGGTCACCATAGTTGTAAGCTGAATAAGCTTGAAATAAAAAGATTTCATTGGCACGATACCAAATTTAAAGGCCCTTTGTACCTTTGAGATACCAAAAATTTGTTTTATAGCAAAGAGGTGAGACATTTGGAATTATCCTAGAATGTAGCACACAATCATGTTTAGCAGTGAGATATAGCAACGATTCGATCATTCCCCCTATACTTCTTCTTGTCAATGGATTCAATAGATGGGTCGGAAAAGAACTTGTGACCAAAACCCTTTGGTACTTTTGCAGATGAAAATGTGTTCATTGAATACTTCTTTAGAAGTTCTTAAATGTATTTCTCTTGGTGGATGAACATTCCCCGATTTGTTAATTTGATTTGTAATTTGAGGAAGAAACTTAACCCGCGATCCAGGCTCATTCGGAATCGGCTAACCATCAGCTTAAGCAAGTGGGAAACCTTCGACCAGTTGATCCAAAGATGATGTCATTAACATATCTATTTAGAGTAACATGAGATGCTTCTCATTGGCTCTTTGGAACATAGTAGGAAAATAACTCCTTGTTAAATACCATATTGCTTTAGAAAACAAGTAAGCATCTTGTACCAAAGATTTATTAAGGCCATACACAACATTCTGGAGTTTCTAACAATAGTTTGGATAAAATATATTGACAAAACCAGGAGTATGCTAAATGTATACTTCACTGCCGAGTTCACCATTGAGGAAGGAACTTTTTAAATTCATCTGGTAACCCTTGAAGGCCTTGTCAGTTTCATATGCAATAATCATATGATTAGCTTCAAGATGAACAAGATGTGTAAAGATCTTGTCAGAATCCAGAGATTTATTCTACATAAATCCTTTTCCCACTAATCTTAGTGTGTTTTGGATGATAACTCCTATGTGGTCAACCTTGTTTTGAAAACCAAGTGAGTTTTGACAATTGGATGATCCTGTGGAGGAGTGACAAGAGTCCATAGTTGATTTCTTTCAAACTTAACAAGCTCTTGTTGGATGGTTGTAATCCAATTAGAATGTGATAAAGCTTCTTTGTTCGATTTGGGTTCAACCATTGAAAGAAATTCAGATAAGTGACATTCATTTTTAATATCAATACTAGAGTGAGTTTAAATTCCGATATTCTTGTGCATAAGATGATCCAACGTCAAGGATGGGATTGTGTTCCTCCTCCTGAACAATTTGAATTTGAGGATGACACTCCCTTTGAACTTTTGAATGAGTAATATATGCATCATCGTTCATAAAGTCAAAGAAGTTCACATCATCATCGTTGTTCATAATAGTATTAATTTCAAGAAATTGATTACTTCCCTACCCTTGAGGCATTGAAGTGGAGGTATTCTCCCCTTTAATATGAGATAGGAATACTTTGGAATCAAACGGAGGAAAAGATTTACTTGGACCATAAAATTTTGAGAAATAGGTGGATTTAGAGTATTTGCGAGTCTTGATCAAGAGTCTCATTTAAGAGATGTCTCTATGGTTCCGAAGAAACTTTCAAAATCAACTTCATAAATGACTTGAGGAATAGAGAACCAAGAGGTAGAGCATCAGACTACATGATGTGGGTTGTAACATGGGTTGGTTATGAGTTTTGAATGAAGTTTCCATCAAAAGGTATATAAAATATTTCTACAATTACATGAGTATGATGATTAAGAACCAAGTAAGCATTTGATTTAGCAGAATATCCCGAATAGATACCTTTATCAGATTTTAGTTTAAACTTGGTGATTTTATCATGATTTTTATTAATGAAACATCTACATTTGAAGATACATAGAAATGAGATACTTTGTTCCCAATCATTCATAGCTTTATATGGTTTAATGTTGAGTCGTTGATTGATGATGCTTCAATTTTGAGTAAAGAAAGCAATGGAAAATGCTTCAGCCCAAAGACAAAGAGGCAGATTAGTCAATTTTAGCATCGATCGACAATATTCAAAAAGAGTTCAATTTATTCTTTCAATGACACCATTTGTTGTGGAGTGTAGGGAACAGAAAAGTAGTGTTTAATGCCTATTTCAATCAGGAAATTTTCAAGTGTGGCATCGGTGATCTCTGTTTTGTTGTCTCTGTGAACTCTTCGGACGGTAATTTTTTCAGAACTTCAATTCCTTTGATAAAGTTGATGAGTTTGAAAGTTGTTTCAGACTTTAATTTTAAAAAGAAAACCCAAGTGAATCTTGTGTAGTCATCAACAATGACAAGAATGTATTTCTTGTGATCTTCACTATCAATGGAAAATAGACTGCGTAGATCATATTGAAGAAGTTCAAGTGGCTTGGAAATTGACTTTTTTTATTAAGATTGGATGACCTTTCTTGGTTTGCTTCCCATATTCACCCAAAACACATAGATGATCGCTACCAAACCTTAGAAGTTGCAATCCTCGAACCATTTATCTAGAAAACAAATCATTCATGTATCATAAATTTAGATGGGCAAGTCTCCGATGCCACAACCAACTAACATCACTCATGAAATTAGTTAGAAAGCACATCTGAGGCCTTCTAAAAATTATATTGATATCTAGGGGATACATGTTTTTATTATGATCTAATTTGATGAGATATTTTTTCTGATCTTCTGTCATGATGTAGTTGCGCTTCTTGCAGAACTCAACTATCTGATTTGCATTACTAATTTAGGTTACACTTATCAAATTATGCTTGAGATTAGCCACATATGCTACATTTGAGACATAAAATTTGGCATTGGTCAGGACACCTTAACCTCGAATCTAAGAAATTATATTGTTTCTATATGTAACATAACCACCTTTTGGAGTTAACTTGAGATATCACATAAAGCCTTTATGTCCAGTCATGTGCATGGAACAAGAAGTATCCATATACAATAGTGTATCTTATTCTGAAGCAGAAAAGCCTACAAAATCAATGTGTTTTGGAGTTTTTAGGCTCCGAATTAGAACAAGGGGCTTTAGCATGGGCTTTGGATTAGGCTTTGGATTTTTGAGCAAAGGATATCTCGAATTGCTCTTTCTAAGATTCTTTTTGGAAAATGCAGAATTTCAGGTTCCTATCATTAATCCAAAAATCATATTAAACTTTTAGTGACTTAGGCAGGATGTTTTAGAAATGATAGCTTTCCGGGAAGGTTTTGTAAGGACAGTTTTCTAAGATTCATTTGGAATGACAATCCCTTTGATTTTCCATTCATATTTTTCAAATAAAACCTTTTGAAGATTTTTTTACGTAAGAGTTCTAAATATCCTTACCCTTATTCACTTTTCTTGTAGGCATATTTGATTTTGTTATCTTTTATTGTTCATATTTCTTGCCTTCCGATGTAGCAGTGAGTGTTGAAGAGGTTACTTTTCGGGGAGACTTACTTTTGTTTGGTGAGGTCACAACGTTAACAGATCTTACACATTTTTAGATGAAGTTTCATGAGTTCCCTAGCTAACAGGAATGGATGGTTGTTACCAATTCTAATAGGAGAAAACGTATTGTGAATCCTAGCTGTCGAATTAACAGTTTTTTGTAATACACACTGATTGGACTTTTCAAGGAACTTATAGCAATGTCTAGACCAAGTCTCTATATCTAATGTTTTTCTAGCTTCTACCCTCTAATGAACAATGTCCGTCTTGTTCAACCATAGTTTTTTCTTAGAGTCAGACGTTGACTTAGGAAATTTTACGAAAGGTGGATTGTTGATACAAGGTTTGATGAGAACTAAGGTAGACTTTGAAAAAACTTTGGAAATTAGATCACAGGAATCGGACGATGAGTCATCATCACACCTATATTCTTCATCAACATCACTTTCTAATGATCCCCATAATGAACTATCATTTCCATTTGGTCTGTCGGAGTCATGTCTACATATATTAGGAATGATTTCCTCATTTACACAATTGTTTGGAGGTCTAGAGTTCAAAAAATAAACTCCAGTGCCCCTGTTCAATGTGGAATTTCTAGATATTGATTCAAGTCGAATGATATCATACGCGGAAGTCGTTTGGAATCAGGATATGTGATAGTGATTGGTTTGAACTTAGGAATCAGGGATTGATATCCTCTTGTGGGCTCTGGAAGGGACGATAATGGAGAGACATGAGTATCTAAATACGTATGGTTTGGAATGTCACCCATATAAGTCAGGTTTTGAAGTTCCTTCAAGGGAATGGCAATTGGTTTTGTAAAATCACCTCCAAGACTAGGACTTTGGACCGTGGATAACAAAATTTATGAGTCATCCTTTCATTTGATTCAAGAATATCAATGGAATTATGCAACCAATCAATCTCGTCATTAAGATGCATATTATCATAACCAAAAGATTTCTTTCACTAACAATAATAACATATTTTTCATTTTAGATAATAGATCCATCATTAGCTATTATAAGTTCTCTTTTTAAGGACTAAGTCTTAAGTTTGCAATCTTCAAAACTTAATCTATGTCTGGTTAATTAACTATCCAACTTCCCACTCACATCTATGGCATACTCATATGCTTTTAGAATAAATGTCATATATGATTTGATTTGAGCTATGTAAGGTTCAAAAATAGATAAACTCATAATTGTTCTCAGAGATCATAGATTTACTACATGAAAGATGCTTCTGCCTGATGGAAGATGCTTCTGCCTCGTCTTCATTTTCTGAACTAGATAATCAATATCCTTCATCACACTTAACAATTTTCCTATCTATAAGGCATATATTTTTCCGATATTTTCCATCATTCTCATCTTCGGATGACAAGTAACCATCCATATTTTGTGAACAGTAGTAACAAATTCCTTTTTACACTCTACTAGCTCTTGTGTACGACGATCATAGTAAGCAGAGTCCTTTACCTTCGTTTTTTGAGCTATTTCAGCCTGACAAGCTCTTGCATAGTGGTTACTAAGACCACATTTATGATAGGTAATTCTACGTTTCACCGAAGTTGGAATGTTTTGAGGTTTTAAAGTTTGATTTTGAATATTAAGTTGGTACAAGGGTGGGTTGTTAGTAGGTTGTTGAGGATTATTTTGGCGAGGATCTTAGTATGGAGTTTTGAATATGTTTGGAGGTGGTGTTTGATTATTGTTCCATGGTCTCCTATATATCATAAACAACATGGAAAACTCCTATTAGAAACAAAGTTTGACATATGTAGCTTATGGATTGAAATTTTCTTCAAAACAACAAGTTTTGTAAGAGGTGGGTTAATCGAACTAATAAGAGTAAGAGGACTGCCATAGAGTTCTCTTTGGTTTTAAGAAACATTGGACTTGCAGCCTTGTAGTTTGTTAATTAATTGATAGAGCTTTAGTTTTTTCAGAGATCCATTACTCTAAAGAAACGACTTGACGCTGCCCCATCCTTTCCTGATACTATTGATGGACATTAGGTTGTACCCAAGAGGAGTTCGAACCACACCATGTGCAGTCATATTATTCACCACCATTTTGTACCAATTTGAATTCGTGGCTATGAATACTCTAAGAGTTAGATGTTTGTCTTTCATATTTTCTAAGCCTTCAAACAAATCTTGTAACAGCCTGGAATTTCCAGGTATTTATTATTGGCATATTTTTGGAGAATTGTGAGTGGAATCGGTGATTTGGAGCTCAAACTCGTCGAGTAGGATTGTGATTTTGGACGCGGGTTCGCATCTGGACTCGGCGAGTCCCAGAGTGGACTCTACGAGTCCACGCTGTGTAATGAAACCCCAATTCCCAGGGTTTGATACCTATTTAAAGGGCCTTATGGCCGTCATTTGTGCTCACCAATCCATAGAGAGAAACCCTAGAGTGCTTGAGCGTTTTGAGAGAGAAAGGAAGCCATTCTTGACCTTTGTGGTGTTGTTTAGCAAGAAGAAGGAGGGCCTAACCAAGAGGAAGCAAAGGAGGTTGCTATACTGTGGATTTGAAGCTTAGATCATCGCACTTGAGGTATTATTTCAGCTTATTTTCTGTTTTATGAAGTGTATTTGGATTTAGGGTTTCTTGTGGCCTTTGTTGGGTTGATTTTATGCCCAAATAGTCCCTTTCTAGTGATGAGGCTTTGGATCTGGATCCATAGAGGTCCAAAGAGCCTCACTCATCAAGCTTTATGAAGAGCAATGAAGGTTATGACCTTGAGTTGTGGTATTTGGGGATAAATCATCATATATGCTCATATAGATGTTGCATGTACATCAAGATAGCGACTTTATGTGATAAATAAGCTTGGAAGGATTGGATCTATCAGTTAGTGGAACAGATCTGACCTTAGGAGTGAGTTTGAGTCGTTGCATGGCGTGGACTCACCAAGTCCGAAGAACAGACTCGGCGAGTAGCATGAAGATTGCCCAACACCACTCAGTGAGTGGTCTTGCCGAGTTGAGGGATTGACTCAGCGAGTCAGGGAGAGTCAGAGTGCATTGATAGGTGGACTGAGTCAATCTGGGACTCGCCGAGTTGTTCTTGAGACTCGGCGAGTTGAGTCGTGGAGGCCCCACAACTCATGCTAGGTGGAACTCGTCGAGTTAGGAGAATACTCGATGTGTCAAGTGAGGATCACAGGGAAATCAGTGTATGCGCTTAGACTCGCCGAGTCGCTATAGTGCACTCGCCGAGTCTGGTCAAAGTTGACTGTTAACCATTGACTAGTGTTGAACGATGTTGACTTGTTAAGGGATAGTCAAACTTACTTGGGAAAGTGTTAATTAGAGATGTATTGTGTTATAGGAGGACTATAGCTTGGGAGATCGAGCACTAGTGATTTCAGGGATTTACGAATTACCGAGATACGCGAGGTGAGTCTTCTAACTATACTTTACCTTGAGTAGGTAAATAGAGTTATGTGATACAGTGCTTGTATGCTATATTTATATGTTATATGTTGCGCTGGATTATTCTTTTTGATTTATGTTGTGCATGTTTACAGAGTTAGAACCTGAGGGTTCACAAAGTTTGGCTGCACCGACCCACATAGTTATAGCCTCGAGTGGCTAATATGTGTTATATGTGGTATTTTGGGGAACTCACTAAGCTTTGTGCTTACAGTGTTTGGTGTTATTTGTTTCAGGTACTAGTGACGACTGTGGAAGGCGCCGGCTTGCTCAGTACACACGCATGGGATTTATGATTTTGAGATCTTGGGATTTTTGTATTACTTGGATTGAATGTTCAAATATGGTTGTTTTATGAATATTAAGTGAATTATGTTTTATAAAATTTGAAAATTTTGTTTTGAAATTTACGGTGTTACAAGTTGGTATCAGAGCCTTGGTTTGAGGGATTCGGGTACACCTTTGGGAGTATTTGAACTCAAATTGAGGATTTGGAAAATATTTTCAAAAAGAAAAACCAAATTTTCTAAAAGTAAAAGATTTCTAGAGGAATTCAGAGGAGGAACGTGTGTACGATCAGTCAGCGCCCGAACGGTGATTTCCCAAAATACCCTTATATTATATGTTTATGAGATTGTGATGATGTATTCTCTTGCTAAAATAGGCTAGGTATTCCTATTAGGACTAGAGTGCCCTGATTTGTGATGCCTTAGCCTAGGGAAAGGTGAGCTGCTATGAGATGCTTGAGAGAGAATAGCTAGTAGCGAGGAGCTTATGAGAGATCTGTTAGAAAGTGAGAGAGTACTTGAAAATTGGGATTCGAAGAGGAGGATTTGGGTGTATACCGAAACGATTTGGACAGTAGTATTGGGTCCGTACTACTGAAAGCACCGGGGCAGTGTACAGTCTGAGTAAGAATCTTCAGAATGCCAAGGATCAAGGAGCGATGAGTTATCGAGTGTGAGTATGCTCGAGCAGATTCTAATTTATCATATGTTGTATTTCAGAGGTTTATCATGGTGAGGACACGTCATATGCCAAAGGGTGTCGGGGCTAGTGATGAGGAGATCCGGCAGATCACTCACAAGGAGGTGGTTGCGGTCATCAGGGCAGAGATACCAGAGATGTTCAGGTCTATTAAGACCGCGCTGATTGAGACTTTCAACGAGCGTTATGTTGCTCTTTCTAAGGCTGCTGTTGCGGCGGCCACCGCAGCTGTTGCTGCTGCGAGGTCGCAAGGTGGTGATGCATTGCTGTTCCGGGAATTCAGCAACACGAAACCACCAGAGTTTGATGGGACCCAGGACCCAGTGGCGGCTATGAGATGGATTTCTAACATAGAGGGGTGTTTCTTCACTTGCTCATCTCCTGAGCACTTGAGAGTACGGTTCGTGCTAAACCAGCTTCGCTTGGGAGCGAAGGACTGGTGGAAGTTTGTGACAGCACACTTTTCGCCTGCTGAGCTTGCGGCAGTGACCTGGGAGAGGTTCACTGCCATGTTTCGAGATGAGTATGTTCCCCAGGTGGAGAGGGAGCGTTTGGGCTAGGAGTTTCTGACCCTCAAGCAGGGCACTGAGTCCGTTACGATGATTACCAGGATGTTTCACGAGAGGGCGATGTTCTGCCCTGAGCACGTGTCCACTAAGCAGGCACGTACGAGCCGGTATTTGAGTATCTTGAGGTGAGACATTCGGGAGTTCGTGGCGAACTCCTCATACCGAACATTTGTTGAGCTTCAGGAAAATTCCCGGAAGAGGGAGATCGAGTTGGAGACTCAGGCTAGGGAGGAGGCTGACTCTCAGGGGAGGGATCGGCGACCGGCACAATTCCAGCCGGCAGCCAAGCGGGCCAAGCCTGCTGATCCCAAATCGTGGAGCCAAAAGGGCCGCACTTTCCAAGGGTCATGATGGAGTATGTAGAGCTGGATCTTGCTACAAATGTGGCAAGGAGGGGCATATGGCCAAGGACTGATGCAAGGGGTTTGCAGTATGTTTTCACTACAACCAGACCGGACACCGGAAGGTGGAATGTCCGCAGTTGCGAGGATCAGCTCAGGGAGAACTTCAAGGATCTTGCCCTGCCACCATCAGAGCTACCGAGAGTCGGTTAGTGAAGGCCGAGGCGCCGAGGGCACATGGGAGAGCATTTTAGTTAACCGCGGAGGAGGTCCGCGCAGCTCCTGATGTCGTGGCTGGTATGTATTCTTTCGTGTATTTATTGTAATGCTGAGATATTATGCTTATATTATGTTATGCGTAGGTACTTTTCTTGTGAATTCTGTACCAGCCTTGGTATTATTCGACTCGGGTGTGAGTCGGTCTTTTGTATCTTTGGCTTTTAGTCAGCACATCAGTGTTAGTCGCGAGGCGCTGAGTCGGCCTCTGAGAGTTTCAATAGCTGACGAGAAAGTGATATATGCCATGGAGATGATCCGTACGTGCGTACTCGAGATTTTCAGTGTTGAGTTCCCGATTGATTTGGTTCCTATTTCCATGGGGGATGTCTGTGTCATTGTGAGCATGGACTGCTTGAGCATGTTCGGTGCGGTTATCGATTGCGAGCGACAGCTAGTGACCATACGAGACCCTAGTGGGGGAGTTCTTACAGTGTACGACGAGCATACCCATTCTGGAACAGCGTTTTGTTCGGCTGCTAGGGTAAGGGAGTGTCTACAGCAGGGTTGTAAGGGTTTTGTGGCGTACGTGTCGGATACTCGGGTTGATTCTAAGAGGCCGAGGTCAGTGGAGGAGGTTCCTATAGTGCGTGAGTTCTCGGATGTCTTTCCAGAGGAGTTGCCGAGTGTGCCTCCCGTGAGGCAAGTAGAGTTCGGTATTGATTTGGTCCCGGGGGCCGCGCTTATCGCTAAGGTGCCTTATCGTCTTGCACCTCCATAGATGCAAGAGTTATCCTCGCAGCTTCAGGAGCTGCTGGGGAAAGGGTTCATTTGGCCGAGCAGCTCGCCGTGGGGAGCGCCTATTCTGTTTGTTAAGAAGAAGGATGGTTCACAACGGATGTGCATTGATTACTGGGAGTTGAACAAGCTGACGATTAAGAACCGTTACTCGTTACCGAGGATCGACGATTTGTTCGACCAGTTGCAGGGAGCATCTTGGTTCTCCAAGATTGATTTGAGGTTTGGATACCATCAGGTGAGGGTGCGAGATGAGGATGTCCAGAAGACAGCATTAAGGACGCGTTATGGGCATTATGAGTTTGTGGTGATGCCTTTCAGACTCACCAATGCCCCGACAATGTTCATGGATCTCATGAACCGAGTGTGCAGGCTGATGTTTGATCGGTCGGTGATTGTTTTCATTGATGACATTTTGGTATATTCGAGATCTCGAGAGCAGCATGAGGAGCATTTGAGGGAGATCTTCGGAGTTCTGAGATCAGAGAGGCTTTATGCCAAATTCTCCAAGTGTGATTTCTGGTTGCGAGAGGTCCAATTCCTAGGACATCTTGTTAACCATAAAGGGATATTGGTCGATCCGGCCAAAGTTGAGGCGGTGATGAGTTGGGAGGTGCCGAGGTCACCCTCCAAGATCACGAGTTTTCTAGGGCTGGCCGGTTATTATTGGATATTTATCAGGGATTTCTCTAAGATCACAGTGCCACTCACCAGGTTGACCCGGAAGGGTGTCGCTTTTTCATAGGGCACCGAGCAGCAGGCCTCCTTAGAGACGCTTCGCCAAAGGTTATGCGAGGCCCCGGTGTTAGCCCTCCCGGAGGGAATAAAGGACTTTGTTATATACTGTGATGCATCGATCTTGGGGTTGGGAGTGGTGCTGATGCAGAGAGGGCATGTGATTGCATATGCATCGAGGCAGTTGAAGCCTCATGTGATGAGGTATCCCACCCATGACCTAGAGTTGGGGGCAGTGGTGTTCGCCCTCAATATTTGGCACCACTATTTGTATGGGGTTCGGTGTACGATATACACGGACCATAAGAGTCTGAAGTATTTAATGGATCAGCCCAACCTAAATATGCGGCAGAGGAGGTGGTTGGATATGGTTAAGGATTATGATTGTGAGATCATGTACCATCCAGGCAAGACTAATGTGGTAGCCGACGCCCTGAGTCGCAGGGCGGAGAGCGCCCCCTTGCGAGATGTATGTTTGCGATTGACCGTGATCACTCCGGTATTGGACACCATTCGAGGAGCACAGGCTGAGGTAGTGACGTCGGAAAACCAGAAGAGAGAGCGAGTTGTTGGGTTGGTATCGGAGTTCGTTACCGATGGTCGGGGGCTTATGTGACAACCCAAAATTTCCATTCTATACAAACAGTATTACTTCAGTAGAAGTTATAACAGTCATAGTCGATTTTCAGACTTTTCGTATAAGTTGGAGTAATTTAGGGTTTACACTTCGGTAAATATCAGGAGAGTGGATGCACTACAGCTTTGTGCAACACTGTCATTCCCACACCCTATTATACTAGAAATCAATTCAAGAATAAAAATATTTTCTGTCGAAAATATCTCATGACTATAAATAGATTTCTGAACCAAATTCATTCATTATTCACATTTCCAACTAGAGAAAAGCCATTTTCTCTCTCACGGATCTTCGGGTTTTCATCCCAAATCGTGAGTACACTTCTCTAGTTGTTATTTAATGCTTGTTATATGCTTAATAATAGACATTACATGTCAAATATGTGAGATTCGGGAGTTTACCGCCCAAGAACGTTCTTGAGGAGTAAACTCCAAAATGAAGCTTAAAGGCTATCTAGTTCCATTTCCTTGTTAGGTAACTAGCTTAGGATAATATGTATGTACATTAGACTCTAGAAAGCAATCGAAAAAACCCAAGTTTGGGAGTTCACAGCCCAAGAATGTCATAGGCCGTAAACACCAAATTCAAGAGTCATAATGTGCCCTAATCACTCCTAAGGCTTTAGACATTAACCCTCAATTACTTCTAGCTAATTTGTGGACTTTAAGACATCAAAAACACCCCCTTAAAGGGATTTTATGGCCAAGGAATACCCTTAGGCCGTAAACACCAAATAAGAGCATCAAAGTGTGCCTAGGGTCCTCTTTAGCCTCAAACAAATAACTAGAACTTATCCTACTTGTGCTTGGGACTTGAAAGAATAAAAACACCCATCCCATGAGATTTTACGGCCGTAAACTCTAAGGGATTTGGCCTTGGGGCCGTAAACTCCTCAAAGGAGTATTTCTAAGCCCTAAACTACCCAAAGGGTTAAACAATCAAGCAAGGCTTATTCTAGGAATCAAATAACACTTCAAAACATCAATTACCACCAAGATTGGAGTTCACGGCCATAAACTCAAGGGTTTACGACCGTAAACTCCTTGTGTGGGGTTTATTGAGGAGTAAACACTTATATAAGGCCCTTTGATACATTAAACCCCTTTAGCCTTGTCCCACAACAACTTAGATGCAACCATTAGGACTTATAACACTTATACAAAGTGTTTACATGTTCCTGAGTGCCCCAAATTATTTCATTAAGTTATTAATTGGCTAATTAGTTATATATATGCTCATTATATGATACCTAGGCTCGCGCGTGTGAACAAGTCTCTGTTTGCCACCTAGCATAGTATCTGACACTTCAATCCAATCCACTCACCACAATTGAGTTCGTACCCCTGTTAATTAACCTTTGAAATACTTTTAAATGTTTTAAATACTTTTATGGGGGAATACTAGTTAAATACTTATAGTTATTACATCAATCACATGTGATTAATAACTATAAACCTAATGATTTTATCACTGTTCAAACTGTTTAATAAAACTGCTTTACTTCAAAATGTTTTACAAACCCCTTTCTTACCAAATACTTTTATTTAAACTCTATTATAGTTCTTATAAATTACATGTCCATATATGTATCGATATATAAGAAATGTTTAAAGGGCTTAGGAAGGCCATCCACCCTATTTCCTTTTCGTGCTTGAGATGTGGTCTGGTGGGATGTCGGGTAGCCGTCCGAGGGTCGTTTCAATATTTATTATATATCATATATGCATATATAGACATAAAAGTACCTCCATATTCATGCATATTAGTTACATCATTAATAAGATACCATCGGGGTAACACAGGATCATACTACTACAATTTCTGGTTCAATGAGTCAGTTCATTAATGAGTTAATACTTATTACTATGAGAATATATACATTACATTAGTATGAGTACATATCCAACTATACTAGAAAGAGAACATATACAACTATACTAGAAAGAGAACATATACAAGTATACTAGAAAGAGAACATATACAACTATACTAGAGAAGAACATATACAATTATACTAGGAAGAGAACATATACAACGATACTAGAACAAGTAACATTACATTACATATACATGAATATGTTAACAATTGTGATCCACTATATCAGAGCATGCCCTAAATGTTATGGCCCGAGTTGTAGCCAGAATTCTCTTGGAGGGAGAGCGTGAGTTTGCGTATAGATCTATACTGGATTGACTATCCTACACCTTAGTGCTAGCTATAGCCGGACCTGCTGGTATGCGGGTGCCAAACGTCATTCCGTTGTACAAACATTCACATGTCGTTGTTACCAGTCAATAGTATGGTGCAATTAATCACATGATGCCTTAATATATATCCGGTTTAAGGTAGATAGTACAGCAGTAGTTCATATAATACAACACTACAGTACTACAATAATTTACCCATTACATATATTTAGTGATTATTTCACTTAAACGTTAATGTACAAACTATATTTTCATAATGATAGTTACACTTGGGGAAATTACACACTTTTACAACAAACGATCATACAAAACAGTTAAGCCTTGGTAGAAGGCTACTTTTATAGAAAATATAGGTTTTTCTGAGAGATTCAAACTTTTACAAACACTTCCAAACATTTATATACATCTTACAAACTTACACTTGTGACATGTTCAAACGTTTTGATAACAACCACCGACCCTAAAATACTTATGAACTCACCAGCTTTATGCTGATAAACTCTTTCAAAATAACTTGTATTCTCAGGTCATCAGTAGACAGGTACCGAGGCCAGATTTTGAGAAGATGGAGAGCATCCAAGACTCATCTTATTATTTTGATTTACATTATTTTTGGTGTCTATAACTGTACAGAACACGCTTGTATTAAAATTATATATTTAATGCAATGGATGATGTTGTTTGCTTATTTACTGTTATACTGTGTTGTGATACTTTACATGACGTCCTCCACCCCAGAATGTTTCCGCCATTCTCGGTTTTGGGGTGTGACAGATTGGTATCAGAGCATTGTTTATAGTGAATCAAGTATATCCACCCATAAAAGATATACTAAACTATAAACCCATTTGGGATTAAAACACTCTCACCAAGTATTCTAGTCTACATTCATACTAAAATCAGTGTCACAATGACAAGAACAAAAGTATTAGGATTGTTAAATATCACAGGTAAGGTCGGGGATGTATGGTCAGTCTTGGGAATGGCATAGCCTGATCAACTATGCTGGTCCGAGGAGTGAATAGCATATGCCCTAGAATGGTTGTGATATGTTAACAAGTCTAAAAACTTACCAACAATACCACAAGAAGATCAGTAGAACCTAAACTTAAAATACTATAGGTATATTTTGTACTACTAGCTACATATGTACTATATCCTTATACCTCTCTTCTCGCGTACATTTAAATGGCTGGATTCCATCACGGCGACCCGTACTTTGCAAATGAAGGCAACGCAGGATGGCTCAAAATAGAATCCGATGATGAACACCAAATGCCATTGGATGATCATCAAGCTGGAGGCTTCTCGGATTGATCGGACTTTGAGCACGAAGTCAACAACCTACCTCCAGTAGGTCAAGCCCCGAACAACAACCCTCGACCAGCTTTTCTAGGTCCCACTCCCTTGTGGGTAAGTAACTTGAATCGTTGGAGTGACGAACATGGTCAACCCTTACCATACATTGTGAACCGAAGCTTTTACAACGTCAGCGAAGGAGGTTCTGCTGACCGAGCTCTGCCCGTCGTTAACCGCAGAATAGCTCGTAATGTTGAGCAGGTTCGAGCAGCCATCGACCGGGTCATGGAGATTGATGCCAACTCTGGTGTTAACACAGTCCGCATCCGCTGTCTCGAAGAAGACATGGAACGCACCCGGAGAACCAATGAAACCCTGCAGCAACATCTGGTTGCCTCTCAAGCAGAAGTCATGGAACTTCGAGCTCATCAAAGGGCTCATGAACGTCACCTTCAAGGGGTGATCCGTCAAATGAGAGACCTCAGGGTTCTCTTGAGGAATACTCATCGCCATTAGAAGATGTCAAGTACATCTTTATCTTTTGGGTTAAGGATTAGCCTTTAACATCTGTGCTCCAAGTAGCAATTGTCTGTAAAATATTCCTAACTTTTAGTACTCTAATTAGGAATCTAAGGATTGTCAAACTTTTCCGTCGGGTATGATGTAAGACCTACTGTTAGGTCGATTTTCCTTGAAATTATTACATCGGTAATACCAGTATTATTGACATCGATCTAATCTGTGGGAAAAATCTTTATACTCTTGTTTTCCTACAAATCTTCCTTGTTGTGATCTCAAACACTCATTCAACTATTGGGCTATGGTTAGTTAGTCCATTTGTCACTCTCACCTTACTTACAAATTGATTCTTACCACTTTTCTTATCTTTATAAACTTATAGCTGAAAGATGCCTCCTCGCAAATCTCCCCGGAATAACCCTACACCTCCACCGCCTCCTCCACCTCCGGTCATCGATACAGCAGCCCTAAATGTTGCCGTAGCTGCAGCAGTGGCAACTGCTATGGCACAATATCACTCTACTGATGCCAGCAGAGGTGGGACCCCTGCTAACTCTATTCTGGTGGAAACTCCTGTGCGCTTGAGTAAGTGCTCCTACAAGGATTTCACCAACTGCAAGCCAAAGTCCTTTCATGGGACCGGCAGAGTCATTGCTCAGTCTTCGAAAGTTGTTCATGCCCTGCTACGAGCAAAGTCAAATATGCCGCATGCACCTTTGAAGGAAAGGCCCTGACGTGGTGGAACGACCACGTTAAAGCTCTAACCCTCGTCATAGCCAACGACATAGGCTGGGAAACGATGAAAGACCTCATGATTGAGGAATACTGCCCAAGGGGCGAAATCCAGAAACTAGAGCATGAGCTTTGGAGCCTGACCATGAAGGGCACCAACATTGTCGCTTATACTGCCAGATTCAGCAAACTGGTGGCCCTCTGCCCCAATATGGTTCCCACTAAAGGGAAAAAGATCGAAAGGTACATATGGGGGCTAGTGCCTCCGTATCAGAAGAATGTACTATCATCAAACCCCGCTACCTTCGACAGTGCCAAGCGACTGGCACAGCGACTCATTGACCATGGAGTCAAAACCCCTGCAACAACAACAACCCTAGCCATCCCGGAACCCTCCAAACCCGCTGACACTAAGCGGAAGTTTTGGGAAGACAAGAAGAAACAGCGAGCTGCTAAAAAGCAGCAAGTTGTGGCTGTTCATGCCGCGATAACCCCTGTTGCTGATACTGCTCCGGTGAGACAATATGCTGGAAGTTTCCCTAAGTGCAACAAATGCAACTTCCACCACAACGACCCCTGCCGTGAAATGCAGTGCTCTAACTGCAACAGGAAAGGACACACCGTCCGTTTATGTAAATCACCGGCAAGGCCGATCACCCAAGTTCCGGCTCTGGCACGAGCCCGACCTGCTATGGATGTGGTGAAGCAGGCCGCTATAAGAGGGACTGCCCCAAAGCGAAGAATGCTGGCGGAGCAGGGAGGGTACTGGAAATAGGCCATGGGGAAGCAGTTGCTGACCCAACGGTGGTAACTGGTATGTTCCTCCTTGATAACTCCTATGCATCCATTCAGTTCGATAGTGGAGCGGAGCGAAGCTTCATGAACCATAAATTTGCTCGTATGCTTAAACAACAACCACACGCACTTAAAGAACAATTCATAGTAGAAATGGCTAATGGAAAAACCGAAAACACCAATAGCATATACTTAGGATGTACCCTAACTCTAGATAACCATTCATTCACAATCGACCTTATGCCGGTATCGATTAAAAGCTTCGACATTATCATCGACATGGATTGGTTGAGTCTTCAACGCACCGACATCATGTGCTTCGAGAAAGCAGTCCGACTAAACCTCCCGTCTAACGAAATTCCTATCATCTACAGCGACAAACCCGGTGCAAGTCTTCGTATTATATCAAGTATTCAAGCATAGAACTATCTGCGCAAAGAATACCATGCATTCCTTGCTCACATCGTCGACACGAACCTCGAAATAAAAGAACTAAAGAACATTCCAGTAGTGAGCGACTTCCCCGAAATTTTCCCAGAAGAGCTACCAGGATTACCTCCGCAACGACATGTCGAGTTCAGAATCGACTTAGTTCCAGGAGCTACCCCAGTAGCCAAGTCGCCCTACCGATTAGCAGCAACAGAGATGCAGGAACTATCTGGTCAACTTAACAAACTGCTTAGCAAGGGCTTCATAAGACCAAGCTTCTGACCTTGGGGAGCACCAGTCTTGTTTGTTAAGAAGAAAGACAGATCATTTTGTATGTGTATCGACTACAGGGAACTCAACAAACTGACGGTCAAGAATCGATACCCTCTGCATTCATAGATGATCTATTTGACCAACTGCAAGGGGCGAGTTACTTCTCCAATATTGATCTGAGATCCGGATATCACCAGTTACGAGTGCTACAGGAGGATGTTCCGAAGACAGCCTTCCGAACTCGTTACGGACACTACGAGTTCGTGGTGATGCCATTCGGATTGACCAATGCACCCGCAGCTTTCATGGACCTGATGAACAAAGTATGCCGACCTTACTTGGATCAGTTTGTCATAGTTTTCATTGATGACATCCTGATCTACTCCCGAAGTAAGGAAGATCATGGCAATCACGTGCGACAAGTTCTAGGAACTTTACGAACGGAGAAACTCTATGCGAAGTTCTCTAAATATGAATTTTGGATCCGAAGAGTCGAATTCTTAGGACACGTGGTAAGCAAAGAGGGAATCCACGTGGACCCATCCAAAATTAAAGCCATTGAGAACTGGTCAGCACCGAAGACGCATACTGAAATTCGTCAATTTCTAGGCCTCGCTGGCTACTACCGCAGATTCATACAGAACTTCTCCTGAATAGCGAAACCTCTTAAAACCCTGAACCAGAAAGGTGTGGCCTTTGACTGAGAAGAGAAACAAGAAAGAGCGTTCCAAACGCTCAAGCGATCCTTGTGCACCGCACCTATACTATCTCTCCCCGAAGGGATAGAAGACTTCGTAGTCTATTGTGATGCATCGAATCAACGGCTCGGGTGTGTTCTGATGCAGCGAGGTAAGGTCATCGCCTAGGCTTCCAAACAGTTGAAGACACACAAAGTCAACTACACAACCCACGATCTTGAACTCGGAGCCATGGTGTTTGCTCTGAAGATCTGGAGACATTACTTGTATGGGACGAAAAGCACTATCTTTACCGACCACAAGAGTTTACAACACATATTCGATCAGAAGGAGCTCAACATGAGACAATGACGGTGGGTCGAGCTACTCAATGACTATGAATGCGATATTCGTTATCATCCGGGTAAAGCCAACGTAGTAGCAGATGCCATAAGTCGGAAGGAATATTATGGTCGTAGGGTCA
Source organism: Lactuca saligna (assembly GCF_052625555.1). Lineage (NCBI taxonomy): Eukaryota > Viridiplantae > Streptophyta > Magnoliopsida > Asterales > Asteraceae > Lactuca > Lactuca saligna. The sequence continues at coordinate 111,946,499 of NC_136419.1, forward strand.
AGTCATTGTCAATAACCATCCATTCACACTTGTCTAAATAAATTCAGGAGGCCCTCAGAGGAATGGACAAGTGAACTCCCAAATTGAAGCCATGAAACCTGAAAATGTGACGAGTGAATCCCTCAGAGGAATGGACAAAGAATTTAGAAGCCAAGGGTGACGTAGCCTTATATTTCATGAACCGGATCTGGACACCGAAACACGATGGTTTCCGAGACTTGGTCATGACCGAGGCGCACAACACTCGGTATTCCGTCCACCCAGGTTCAGATAAGATGTATCTGGATCTTAAAAAGGTATACTGGTGGCCTAATATGAAAGCATAGATTGCTACCTTCGTAAGTAAATGCCTTACTTGCGCAAAGGTTAAGGTCGAGTACCAGAAGCCCTCCGGTTTACTGCAACAACCAGAGATTCCAGAATGGAAGTGGGAGCGGATCAATATGGATTTCATAAACAAGTTACCCAAGACAACGGGTGGACTTGATACCATATGGGTCATCGTCGATAGATTGACCAAGTCTGCACACTTCCTGCCTATCAAAGAAACTGACAAGATGGAGAAACTTACCAGAACATACATTAGGGAAATCGTACGGCTACATGGTGTACCTATATCCATTATCTCCGATAGCGATAGTAGGTTCACCTCAAGATTCTGGAAATCACTACAACATTCCCTGGGAACAAGGCTGGACATGAGCACAGCCTACCATCCACAGACTGACGGACAAAGTGAGAGGACCATCCAAACACTAGAAGATATGTTGAGAGCCTATGTGATTGACTTTGGGAAGGAATTGGATACTCATTTACCCCTTGTCGAGTTTTATTATAATAACAGTTATCACACGAGCATCAAGGCTGCTCCATTTGAAGCCCTCTACGGCCGAAAGTGTAGATCCCTTCAGTGCTGGGCTGAGGTGGGTGATACCCAATTAGCCAGGGGCAGGCTTCTAACAGTACTCTCACCGGTCCAGAGATCATTCAGGAAACGACAGAGAAAATTGTTCAGATCCGTGAACGATTGAAAGCCTCTAGAGACCGATAGAAGAGCTATGCTGATAAGCAAAGGAAACCTTTGGAATTTCAGGTGGGAGACCGAGTCCTTCTCAAAGTCTCACCTTGGAAAGGCTTGATACGCTTCGGTAAGCGTAGGAAGCTTAATCCAAGGTACATAGGGCCTTTCTAGATTCTCGCAAAAGTCGGCCCTGTAGCTTACAAACTCGACCTACCCAACACACTTTGTAACGTACATTCTACATTCCACGTATCTAACTTGAAAAAGTGTTTGTCCGACGAGACTCTTGTAATCCCACTCGAGGAGATCGAGATCAACGAGAGCCTCAACTTAGTGGAAGAACTAGTAGAGATCATGGACCGTGAGGTCAAGCAGACGAAACAAAGCCGTATCCCGATTGTGAAGGTTCGCTGGAACGCCAAGCAAGGACCGGAATTCACTTAGGAACGCGAGGATCAGATGAAACTGAAATACCCTCATCTTTTCGCTTAGTTATTTGTAACTTCTTATTTGTCTAAGTTCTATTTTTGCGACGAAATTCCTCCTAACGGGGGGATGATGTGACAACCTGAAATTTCCTTTCTATACAAACAATATCACTTCAATAGAAGTTATAACAGTCATAGTCGATTTTCAGACTTTTCGTATAAGTTGGAGTAATTTAGGGTTTACACTTTTGTAAATATCAGGAGAGTGGATGCAATACGGTTTTGTGCAACACTGTTATTCCCACACCCTTTTATACTAGAAATCAATTCAGGAATAAAAATATTTTCTGTCGAAAATATCTCAGGACTATAAATAGATTTCTGAACCAAATTCATTCATTATTCACATTTCCAACTAGAGAAAATCCATTTTCTCTCTCACGGATCTTCGGGTTTTCATCCCAAATCGTGAGTACACTTCTCTAGTTGTTATTTAATGCTTGTTATATGCTTAATAACACAGATTACATATCAAATATGTGAGATCCGGGAGTTTACCGCCCAAGAACGTTCTTGAGGAGTAAACTCCAAAACGAAGCTTAAAGGCTATCTAGTCCCATTTCCTTGTTAGGTAACTAGCTTAGGATAATATGTATGTACATTAGAAACTAGAAAGCAATCAAAAACAAGCCAAGTTTGGGAGTTCACGGCCCAAGAATGTCTTAGGCCGTAAACACCAAATTCAAGGGCCATAATGTGCCCTAATCACTCCTAAGGCTTTAGAACTTAACCCTCAATTACGGCTAAGGAATACCATTAGTTCGTAAACACCAAATAAGGGCACCAAAGTGTGCCTAGGGTCCTCTTTAGCCTCAAACAAATTACTAGAACTTATCCTACTTGTGCTTGGGACTTGAAAGAGTAAAAAACCCATCCCATGAGTGTTTACGGCCGAAAACTCTAAGGGATTTGTCCTTGGGGCCGTAAACTCCTCAAAGAAGTATTTCTATGCTCTAAACTACCCAAAGGATTAAACAATCAAGCAAGGCTTATTCTAGGAATCAAATAACACTTCAAAACATCAATTACCACCAAGATTGGAGTTCACGGCCGTAAAATCAATGGTTTATGACCGTAAACTCCTTGTGTGGGGTTTATTGAGGAGTAAACACTTATCTAAGGCCCTTTGATACATTAAACCCCTTTATCCTTGTACCACAACAACTTAGATGCAACCATTAGGACTTATAACAATTATACAAAGTGTTTACATGTTCCTGAGTGTCCCAACTTATTTCATTAAGTTATTAATTGGTTATTTAGTTATATATATGCTCATTATATGATAACTAGGCTCGTGCGTGTGAACAAGTCTCCGTTTGCCACCTAGCACAGTATCCGACACTTCAATCCAATCCACTCACCACAAGTGAGTTCATACCCCTGTTAATTAACCTTTGAAATACTTTTAAATGTTTTAAATACTTTTATGGGGCGGGGGAATACAAGTTAAATACTTATAGTTATTACATGAATCACATGTGATTAATAACTATAAACCCAATGATTTTATCACTGTTCAAACTGTTTATCAAACTGCTCTACTTCAAAATGTTTTACAAACCCTTTTCTTACCAAATAATTTTATTTAAACTCTGTTATACTTCTTGTAAATTACATGTCCATATATGTATAGATATATAAGAAATGTTTAAAGGTCTTAGGAAGGCCATCCACCCTATTTCCTTTTCGTGCTTGAGATGTGGTCTGGTGGGATGTCGGGTAGCCGTCCGAGGGTTGTTTCAATATTAATTATATATCATATATGCATATATAGACATAAAAGTACTTACATATTCATGCGTATTAGTTACATCATTAATAAGTTACCATCGGGGTAACACAGGATCATACTACTACAATTTCTAGTTCAATGAGTCAGTTTATTCATGAGTCAATACTTATTACTATGAGAACATATACATTACATTACTATGAGTACATATACAATTATACCAGAAAGAGAAGATATACAACTATACTAGAAAGAGAACATATACAACTATACTAGAAAGAGAACATATACAACTATACTAGAAAGAGAACATATACAACTATACTAGAGAAGAACATATACAACTATACTAGGAAGAGAACATATACAACAATACTAGAACAAGTAACATTACATTACATATACATGAATACGTTAACAATTGTGATCCACTATATCGGAGCATGCCTTAAATGTCATGGACCGAGTTGTAGACAGAATTCTCTTGGAGGGAGAGCGTGAGTTTGTGTATAGATCTATACTGGATTGACTATCCTACACCTTGCTGCTAGCTACAGCCGAACCTGCAGGTCTACGGGTGCCAAACGTCATTCCGTTTTACGACCATTCATATGTCGTTGTTACCAGTCAATAGTATGGTGCAATTAATCACATGATGCCTTAATATAAATCCGGTTTAAGGTAGATAGTACAGCAGTAGTTCCTATAATACAACACTACAGTACTACAATAATTTACCCATTACATATATTTAGTGATTATTTCACTTAAAAGTTAATGTACAAACTATATTTTGATAACGATAGTTACACTATGGTAAATTACACACTTTTACAACAAACGATCATACAAAACAATTAAGCCTTGGTACGAGGCTACTTTTATAGAAAATATAGGGTTTCCTGAGAGATTCAAACTTTTACAACCACTTCCAAACATTTACATACATTTTACAAACTTACACTTGTGACATGTTCAAACGTTTTGATAACAAACACCGACACTAAAATACTTATGAACTCACCAACTTTATGCTGATAAACACTTTCAAAATAACTTGTATTCTCAAGTCATCAGTAGACAGGTACTGAGGCCATCTTTTGAGAAGATCAGGTACCGAGGCCATCTTTTGAGAAGATGGTGCACAATCAAGACTCATCTTATTATTTTGATTTACATTATTTTTGGTGTCTATAACTATACAGAACACGCTTGTATTAAAATTATATATTTAATGCAATGGATGATGTTGTTTGCTTATTTACTGTTATGCTGTGTTGAAATACTTTACATGACGTCCTCCACCCAAAAACGTTTCCGCCATTCTCGGTTTTGGGGTGTGACAACTTATGACTTTTCAGGGGCGTATTTGGGTACCGTTTGTGGGAGGAACACGTACCATTTTGATGGAAGAGACTCATCGATCAAAATTCTCGATCCATCCTGGGGCCACTAAGATGTATTTGGATTTGAGGAGGGAGTATTGGTGGCCCTGTATGAAGAGGGATGTTGCGTGGTTTGTTGATAGGTGCTTAACCTACCGTAGGGTTAAGGCCAAACACCAGAGACTGCATGGTAAGTTGCAGCCATTGGAGGTTCCTGAATGGAAGTGGGAACAGATCACCATGGATTTCATCACCAAATTGCCAATGATTGCTCGAGGAGTTGATGCAATTTGGGTGATTGTGGACAGGTTGACGAAGAGCGCTCACTTCCTTGCTATCAGCGAGAGTTCTTCCGCAGAGAAGTTAGCAGAGATGTTTGTGAGGGAAGTGGTATCTCGGCATGGGGTGGCGATCTCGATTGTCTCAAACCGGGATGTACGTTTCACTTCCAGATTTTGGAAGAAGTTTCATGAGGAGCTGGGTACTAGGCTGCATTTCAGTACCGCATATCACTCCCAGACAGACGGACAAAGTGAGTGGACGATTCAGACGCTCAAGGATATGCTCTGAGCATGTGTATTGGATTTCGGGGGAAGTTAGGATACATATTTGCCCTTGGCCGAGTTTTATTACAACAACACCCATCATTCGAGCATCGGTATGCCACCCTTTGAGCTGTTGTATGGGAGGAGGTGTCGGACCCCCATTTGCTGGGGAGAAGTCGAACAACGCGTTATGGGCAACACTGAGATTGTACTTCAGATGACAGAGCAGATCCAACAAGTCAGACAGAGGTTACTGACTGCTCAGAGTCAACAGAATAGTTATGCAGACAGACGCCGGTCCAAACTTGAGTTCCAGGTCGGCGACTTTGTGCTCCTGAAGGTCTCTCCTTGGAAAGGAGTGATCCGATTCAGGAAAAGCGGCAAGTTGGTGCCCCGATATATAGGACCATTTCGGGTAGTCGCGAGGGTAGGCAGGGTAGCCTATCGTTTGGATTTGCCAGCAGAGTTGGGGCAGATTCACGACACTTTCCATGTGTCACAATTGCGGAAGTGTATAGCTGATGAGTCGGTAGTGGTTCCATTAGAGGATATTCAGGTGGATGCAAGCCTGAATTATGCTAAGAGACCAGTGGCAATCAGCGATCGGAAAATCAAAGTTCTTAGGAACAAGGAGGTACCTTTGGTTTTGGTTCAGTGGCAGCATCAGAAGGGGTCCGAGATGACTTGGGAACCGGAGCGTGAGATGCGCGAGCAGCATCCGGAGTTATTTGCAGAGCGAGACTTCGAGGGCGAAGTCTAGTTCTAGTCGGGGAGAATTGTAACAGCACGGAATTTCCAGGTATTTATTATTGGCATATTTGTGGATAATTGTGAGTGGACTCGGCGAGTTGGAGCTCAAACTCGCCGAGTTGGATCGCGATTTTGGACACAGGTTCGCGTCTGGACTCGACGAGTCCAAGAGTGGACTCGGCGAGTCAACGCTATGTAATGAAACCCTAATTCCCAGGGTTTGAGACCTATTTAAAGGGCCTTATGGCCGTCATTTGTGCTCACCAATCCATAGAGAGAAACCCTAGAGTGCTTGAGCATTTTGAGAGAAAAAGGAAGCCATTATTGACCTTTGTGGTGTTATTTAGCAAGAAGAAGGAGGCCCTAACCAAGAGGAAGCAAATCACACTTGAGGTATTATTTCAGCTCATCTTTTGTTTTATGAAGTGTATTTGGATTTAGGGTTTCTTGTGGCCTTTGTTGGGTTGATTTGATGCCCAAATAGTCCCTTTCTAGTGATAAGGCTTTGGATTTGGATCCATAGAGGTCCAGAGAGCTTCACTCATCAAGCTTTATGAAGAGCAATGGATTTTATGACCTTGAGTTGTGGTATTTGGGGCTAAATCATCATATATGGTCATATAGATGTTGCATGAACATCAAGATAGCGACTTTACGTGATAAATAAGCTTGGAAGGACTGGATCTATGAGTTAGTGGAACAGATCTGACCTTAGAAGCGAGTTGAGTCATTGCATGGCATGGACTCGCCGAGTCCGAAGAACAGACTCAGCGAGTAGCATGAACATTGCCTAGCACCACTCAGCGAGTGGTCTTGCCGAGTTGAGGGATTGACTCAGTGAGTCAGGGAGACTCGGAGTGGGTTGACAGGTGGACTGAGTCAATCTGGGACTCGCCGAGTTGTTCTTGAGACTCGGCGAGTTGAGTCGTGGAGGCCCCACAACTCATGCCAGGTGGAACTCGTCGAGTTAGGAGAATACCCGACGTGTTAAGTGAGGATCCCAGGGAAATCAGTGTGTGTGCTTAGACTCGCCGAGTCGCTATAGTACACTCACCAAGTCCGGTCAAAGTTGACCGTTGACCATTGACCAGTGTTGACCTATGTTGACTTGTTAAGGGATAGTCAACCTTAGTTGGGAAAGAGTTAATTATAGATGTATTGTGTTATAGGAGGACTATTGCTCGGGAGATCGAGCACTAGTGATTTCAGGGATTTACAAATTACCGAGATACGCGACGTGAGTCTTCTCACTATACTTTACCTTGAGTTGGTAAATAGAGTTATGTGATACAGTGCTTGTATGCTATATTTATATGTTATGTGTTGCGCTGCATTATTCTTTGTGATTTATGATGTGCATGTTTACAGAGTTAGAACCTGAGGGTTCACAGAGTTTGGGTGCACGGACCCACAGTGGTATAGCCTCCAGTGGCTAATATGTGTTATATGTGGTATTTTGGGGAACTCACTAAGCTTTGTGCTTACAATGTTTGGTGTTATTTGTTTCAGGTACTAGTGACGACTGTGGGAAGGCACCGGCTTGATCAGTACACACGCATGGGATTTATGATTTTGAGATCTTGGGATTTTTGTATTACTTGGATTGAATGTTCAAATATGGTTGTTTTATGAATATTAAGTGAATTATGTTTTATAAAATTTGAAAATTTTGTTTTGAAATTTACGGTGTTACAAATCTTGAAGAGTGACTCATATCTCCTTAGCTGATATGCACAACTTGGTGTGCTCACAGAGAGATGGTGGAACACCAAACACCATTTCAAAAAAGGCTATTTGATCGGCATCAAGCATCTGAATGTTGTTGGCTATTTGATCAGCATCAAGCATCTCATCATTCTAACTTTTGAGGATCATACTCTTCCACAACTAGCAATTTTTGTGTTACATATGAGAAACAATGTTACATGGAAGAATTTTTATCATTAAAGGACAACCAACTTGGCTTTGATACCAATTATGTGTTCATCAACGATATCCTTGATATATAAGACAGGGTTTGAAAAATCAAAACCTAAGATAAACACAACAATGGAGGAGGATCATGTTTCCAGTCAAGTTTGGATGAACTAATCAAGCCTTGAAGATACGAAATCAAAAAACTATACAAGATTATAACATAACTAATAAAAGTATGAGTTTGAATAATGAAAAGAATAAAGAGAGTGATAGAAAATCATTGACTGAATGATTCTTGATTTAATACTTGGAAAAGTGGTGAAAGAAGTAAGGAATTACATGGAGTGATGGTTCTATTTACACAAGCATAAGACCAATCATATACGGAGTTATTTGTATAAAAAGCCAATTATAAATGAACCATTTAACACATAAGTGAGCCGACCTCTGTCCCCATCATGCGATACTGTAGAACAAGAAAAATTATTACAAGACAAAATAATAGAATTATCAGATAAATCAGTCTACATACATCGGAATACAAAACACTTCGGACCCCCATCAACTCGGATGCTCAGCAACCTTGAAATCATACACGTTTCAAATAGTCTAAAGGACCAGTTTCTTGTACTATCATAAAAACCTCTACCTTTTTTGTATATCTCATCTTATACGTCACCATTAAGAAAAAAATGTTTCTGCATATAATTTATTTATATGTAGATCTTTAAAGGATGTGATACCTAAAACCATTCTGATTGTAGTCATCTTCTCAACTAGAGCAGAGATCAAATTGTAATCAATTCATCTCTTCTGATGGAACCATTGACTAACAATCTTGCTTTGTACTTTTTTCTTCCATCAATCTCATCCAGAACATGAAATAAGCACTTGTTATGTTGTGCTTTCTTTCTTGTTGGGTGATTGAAAACAGAACAAGTATGGTTCTTCTCAAGTGACCTCAACTCGTCTTCTATATCTCACTAACACTATACAGAGTCTTTTATCCTTACGGCTTCTGGATATGAATCAGGTTCACCATAACCTCTGCATCATCTGTAACCTCATCCTCTAAACTACAATCATCTATGATCCTTCTATATCCAGATACATTGAGTATCATATTGCTTTTTTAGCCTTGACCTATCTCTAGAGCACTGAAAGATTTAACAATGCCATTATCTAAGATTTCTTACAACTTAACTTGATCTTTCTTTTAGGGTTTCTTTTTACTGCTAAATCTTTATTCAAGTTCATCCTTCTATAGAGCACTCTTGTTGAACAATATATAATGACTTCTGATAACCTTCTTGTTCATGTTATCCAAAAAGTGGGCACCCTTTGTCATCCAAATTGTAACCTATGAAGGTGCACTTTCTTTCCTTTGCCTCTACCTAGTCTCTCCCCGAGTCTTTAACTCTAAAATATGAGACACAACCAAATACCATTAATTGTTTGAGTGGGATCTTGTAACATTTCCATTTAAATTCTAGAATTTTGAATCTTATGGAGATTGATTAACCTCTAGTGATTAAATATGAAAATGTGTTCTAACTGAATTTGCCCAAAACATCTTGGATAAACTTGCATGAAGTCTTATGCTCTTCGCCATTTCATTCATCGTTTAGTTCATTGTCTCATCGACTCCATTATAATGAGGTGTCTCTAGAATTGTCATCAACATTTGATTCAAAGGTTAGCATAGTAATCAACATCTGAAACACTTGATCTTCAGGTTTGTCACACCCCAAAACCGGAACGGTGGAAACATTCGGCGGTGGAGGACGTCATGTCAAGTATCACGAGATATGTATATGGTAAGCAAGTAATGAACAACCATTTCATTTAGAAAGAAAGTGTTTACAATGTATGTGTTCACAAAACATAGAAGTCATAAACAAATAACAAAAGAAGACTTGAAGCTATAATGCTCCATTTTCTGAAATCTCAGCACGAGCACCTGTCTAATTGTCTCCTGAGAATACAAGTTATTTGAAAGAATTGATCAGCAATTAAGCTGGTGAGTTCATAAGATTTTAGTGATGTGAGTAAGCTGTAAAAATGTGGTTGAAAATGTATATGTAAAGTACTGTAAGCTGTAAGGTGTTGTTTTGTAAAGTTTTCCTGTTCCTCTAGAAAATCATATATTTCCTACTTAAAATGGGAGTTGAGTAAAATGACATTACGAGCCTTTCTATGTGTAATAAGTGGGTACAAGTTATATATACTTGGAGTAAACAACCAATCAATTGTGCACATCTACCCACAACCCACAACCCAACAGGGTACAGTAAGTATGGCGGAGAGCACATATTCCATGGGTTGTTAGATCGTTGTCAGATATAACCTTGGTGTACTCACTTGTTACTCATGGAGTTATTTGTAATGGTTCCTTTATATCTAATGGAGAATTCCTTTTAAGAAAACCTATATTTCTTATAGTAAAATATTGACTATGGTGATTACTTTTATAATAGCTTTGTTTATCTTGCTATATATAATTTGGTATCGGGTAGATAGTAGATTGTGTGACGTGCGTGTAAACCCACATCCAACGGGAACAAGACGTACAACGAGGAACACACATCCTATTAGCTGTTGGATATTAGTTTTATATATAAACATGGTGTATAAACTAAGGTGTTATAAAGTTAACTCACTTAAAGTCTTTAAAATTGTACTGGCTTAATAAAATGGATTAAGCCCTTAACCGGGAAATCGCTAGTTTTGTATACCAAAAGTATTGACTTTGAAACGAAAGTTTTGTACTAGAAAAACTGTACATTAACTCTAGTGTCCTATGACCTGATCCATACATGGTACCCTTATGATGACTTAATGTATACTAAGCATATATATATATATATATATATATATATATATATATATATATATATATATATATATATAGATTCGGGTAGATAATAGATTAGGTAACCTCGGTGTAAACCCACATCCAACAGGAACAGGACATACAACGAAGAACATACATCCTATTAGCTGTCGGAATCTACTTAGCATATATGTATCCTTTAGTGTATACATTACGGAATCATAAAGTTAGCATCATGGTCCTCACTTTTAAAAGTAGCCTTTTACCAAGACTCTACTGTTTTGAAAGCAGTCTTCTACCAAGACTCTACTGTTATGAAAGCAGTCTTCTACCAAGACTCTACTGTTCCTTTGTCAACTGAAAAGTACAATCTCCCTAGTTTATAACCTATCTCCAATAGAGAATAGATTAACCTTCAAGTGTTATCGACACTTTATGAAAGTAATGCGAGAAATGAGTACCCTGATGTCGTTTATAATGACATACGGAGGTAATATCAACCTAAAAACATATGTGTGTTTTATTACGGTCATAATGTGAAAGCTGGAACCCCTACTAACCGCTATCATGTATGGAGATTGAGGGGACCAAACGCGACCCGAGCAAATCCATGCAAGCCGTGTAATTCACATTAAAGTTAGATCGTGTCTTCATGTTGTCATGCTATAGCAAATTAATTTGTTAGTTATGTTTTGTTCTGGTATTGTTTCATTCTCTTCACTGTTTGTTCTGTTCTGTTCTATTCTGTTCTGTGTGTGCTTCATTGTACTAGAAGTAATGAATAGCATTCTCTTAAACCATACCTATAATAGTTTACTAATGCTCTAACTGGACTGTAATGAATAGCATTCTCTTAAACCATACCTATAATAGTTTACTAATGCTTATACTTTAAAAATGGAGTTTTGTATAACTTTAAAGTAACATAACCTTTAAAAGAGTTTTGAAATGTTTTAACGACTTATAAATAACATAAGTAACATTTTCAAAGATGTTTATAACAAACATTTACACAATTATCATTGTGTTCAACTTGTATTCACCCCCCGCCCCCTTAAAACAATTAAAATAGTTAAAAGATTCATTACAGGGTATGAACTCACCTGATGTGGGTGATTCAAACGGATATGCGTGTAAGGATGAGAAGTTCCACGAATGAAGTTCCAAGACACAATAAGTCCTAAATGACATATAAGGACACATATTGACATAAATACAGTGTTTACAACAACTATATGAACGGAAATACCTTCTGGGACTAGGAAACACCTTAACCAAGTGTTGGAATCACATGTGATTCAAAATAGTAGGGTATAAAGGCACTTATATGAGTTTACTACCATGAGTTCACGGCCTAAGGGAGTTTAAGGCCGTAAACTCATTGTTACTCATGGGTTAGTGAAAGTATGAAAGCTAGGGAATTATTTAGGGACATTAGCTCTACCCTAGGATGAGAAAGACCACTTCTTTTGGCACTTTTGGGGTGTTCACGGCCCAAATGAGTTTACTACCGTAAAATCATGGCCAAATATACTTATGAGGGTCCTAAAGGTCATAAAGAAGCATTCTAAATTCATGCCTAAGCCCTTGGAAGTGCTTGTGGCATCAAAACACCCCTCACTTGAGTTTTCGTCCCATAGACCATTTGGTCATGTGTTTGCGGCCGTAAACACTTATGGGTGGTGATATTTGGATTGTTTTGGGTCCTAGACACATCATGGTAAAGGGCTATGATTGTCTCTTGGCTTATGGAAGGCATTTAGGGCATTTTGGCAGCCTAAAATGGAGTTCACGGCCCAAGAACTTCGTTGGCCGTGAACTCACTTTTGGTCCTTGATTTTTAATGATTTTGATGCCTAAACATGTTAATGTTTGTCCCATGTTTGGTTTCCAAGGTTTAGGGGGACATTGGGCACACTTTGTCCCTTATAAAGGAGTTTACTCTCCAAGATGTTCTTGGGCGGTAAACTCCCAAATCTTGTTGTTTTGACTTGATTTTCATGTTATTAAGGCATATAACACACTTATAGACACTCTGGGTTGAAATACTTACAGTTGGGGGTGATCGGGCGAAGATCCTTGAGAGAGAAAATCGACTTTTCTCTAGCTAGAAATGTAACAAATGAATCCAAAATGGATAAATTTTCTTTATATAGCCTTGAGGGTTTTTGGTCTGAATACCATTTTTGGACTGTAATATTCCAAACTCTTGAAGGTTTGCGCACTTAGTGCAACATATTAAACCCTATTGTATCCTCTCTCCTGATATCCTCTGGAGCACTAACCTTAAAACACTCAAACTTTTCCCAAAAGTTTGATAGTTAGTTGATACAGATTTGACTTCAATTGTAGTAGATGGTTTTACCGAATGGAAATTTTTGGGTTGTCACAAGGTTTTACCGAATGGAAATTTTTGGGTTGTCACAAGGTTTGTTTCATTCTCCATAATATCTTTCCATAACTTAAAAGAGCTAGAAACTTCAAATTCATGCTTCAAAAAGAGTTGAAAGATCTAACTCCATAACGGTTTGACTCAAACAAGAGTTGTGCAATAGCATCAAATCAGACAATCTAAAACTATTTAATTCTAGGAACATGCAACCTAACATATTAATCAAATAACTAAGTCATATTAATATAGGTTCTAAGAAGCAATTATCATGAAAATCTCTAGGAAATAAGGCATCTTAGGTATCAGACAATTCTAATATGTAATTCCTGTAAAGATCCCTAACCTACATACTAGCATGCATTTCTAACTGTTCATATATATCAGTAGATATAACAATATCGATATCCTTGGGAGTTCTTTTTTACTTTTTGTAGAATTTCTTTTTTATAAAAAATATGTATTTGATACTTAGATCATTATGTAGAATCTGGAATCACACAAATGTTCATCAAGTTCTTTCAAACCAAGGCTCTAATACTAGCTTCAAACATCCCCGACATTTAACATAAAATTTTCATTTTTTTATTCAAAATATAAGTCCTATAGCCCATTGTATTACAAAATGTGACAACCCGAAATTTCCATTCGGTCAAACCCTAAAAGTCAACCACTTCGTATCATAAGTTAATGTAATTATTTCTTATTTTTAAGAAATATAAAGTTCATTTGATTATTTTAATATTATTTTTAAACGAACGGGTGAAAGAAAGTGTCGTCTCGGGTTTTGAAATTTAAAAAACCGCAAACACTTCGCGTATTAGAAACACCCGACCAAAATTTTATATTTGGGTTGAAAATTCACCAAAAAACCGTGAACTCATACCTATGTATGAGTTTACTCCCCTAAAAGTCTAGTTATTGTGTTTACTCCCCAAATGTCAAAAGAGTAAACTCCAAAAACTCTCTCAAGTATCATCCTAGATTTAATTCCAAATCTTCAAAGTTGTAAGTGTTCTAACCATTTCAAGTTAGTAAAACACTTAATCTAGTGTTTGTACATCTATTCATCCATTCATATTTGTATTTTGACTAGATTTCCAAAACACCAAGAACACACACTAAGTGTTCTTCGCCTTTTAGGTCAAATCAAGCCTTCTAATACTACGTGCTTCCATCCTTGAGTGATTGTAAGCTACTATTTCATTTGAACATCAAGAAAATGGGTCAAGAACACATGGTTAAAGGTGTTCACTGTCCAAGAATGTTCTTGGGCCGTAAAGACCATAAATGGCACCAAAGTGTGCCTAAGTCCCTTATTTAGCCCTAGTTTGATGTTTAAGCCTTCCATGAATTGATTAAACCTTCCTTTGATGTATCTAAGCCTTGAAAAACACCAAAATCCAAAATTTATAGGTGTTTATGGTTTGGGGATCTCCCAAAACCGTAAACACCCTAAAGTGTGTCTAAATTGGTTATTTTCCTTCCTTAGGCTTAGAAACTAGCACATACACTTACCTAATTGTGTTAGAGACTTGAAAACATGGCTATACACTCATCCATATGGGTTTACGGTTTTAAACCTAAAGGAAAATTCCATGAGGCCGTAAACTCCTCAAAGGAGGTGTTTTGTTGCCCTAGTCCATTCCAAAGGCCAAACCACTTAGTAGAAATGCTTCAAAGGACATGTTAAAACACAAAACAACACTTGGTCATTGGGACTACAGTTCGTAAACTCTAGAGTTTACTGTCGTAAACTCCTTGAGTTATGACCATCAAAACCGTAAACTCCAAGGGAGTTTACCGTTAAACTCCAAACACCCTAGCCTTGCCCTACCAACACTTGGATGCAATCCTTGTGATCTTTAACACTTGAAATAAAGTGTTTTTATGATCTAGGGTGTCGCAACCTAATTTATTAGTTATAAATTGGCTAATTATATATATATATATATATATATATATATATATATATATATATATATATGTTCATTATATGATAACTAGGCTCGTGCGTGTGTACAAGTCTTCATTTATCACCTAGCAACGTACCCGACACTTCAATCCAATTCACTCACCACAACTGAGTTCATACCCCTTTAATTAACCTTTGAAATACTTTTCAAATTTTAAATGCTTTTATGGGGGGGGGGGGGGGGAATACAAGTTGAATACTTATGGTTATTACATCAATCACATGTGATTTATAACTACAAAACCAATTATTTTACTACTATTCAAACTGTTTATCAAAGCTGTTTTACTTCAAACTGTTTTACAAAATCTTTTACTTATCCAATGCTTTTACTTAACCTTTGTTATACTTATTATAAATTGCATGCCTGTATATGTATAGTTATATAACCAATGTTTAAAAGACTTAGGAAGGTTGTCCGCCCTATTTCCTTTTCCTCGATTTGGATGTGGTCTGGTGGATTATCGAGTAGCCTTCCAAAGGTCGTTTCAATATTAATTATATATCATGTGTACATATATAGTCATAAAACTTCTTCCATGCTTATACGTAATAGTAACATCATTAGTAAGTTACCATCGGGTAACACAGGATCATACTTATAGTATTGCTAAATCAATGAGTCAGTTCATTCATGAGTCAATACTTATTACTATGAGAACATGTACAACTATACTAGAAGAAGAACATATACAACTATACTAGAAAGAGAACATATACAACTATACTAGAAAGAGAACATATACAACTATGCTAGAAGGAGAACATATACAACTATACTAGAAAGAGAACATGTACAACGATACTAGAACGAGTAACACTACATTACATATACATGAATACATTAACCATTGTGATCTGTATCGGAGCATGACTTCGATATCATGGGCCGTGCTGTAGCCAGAGTCTCTTGAAAGGAGAGCGTGAGTTTGCGTATAGATCTATACTGGATTGACTATCCTAC